>NC_086444.1:61742285-62398535 GCF_028390025.1 Pseudophryne corroboree | reverse complement strand
ATCTTACACACAATGTGCTACTGTATGGCTTAAGTGGACATACATATCTTTACTGGATGTGGACAAGGCCATTTTGCTTGTATTCCATTTCATGTTTTACCTACTTCGGTAAGTATATACGTTTTTGATGTGTTTTGACTTAATGCGGTTAAGAAAAAGTTTGATTACGATCTAAAATTGTTTACATTTATTTCAGTTTGATACTCACAATCAAGATGAGGGGAGTGTGGATGACGTCTTGGAGGTGTGTCCAAAATTTGGAGTGGGGGGACCGAACATACTGTCGATAATCTTCGTGGCCGGGTAGCCTGCTGTGGTTGGCCCTGGACATCAGACCTTGCTTTCTTTGCTGCCACAGGTTTTTTGTGGTGATGTCTTACAGAAGTCCCACTTCTGCTGCTCCAGACTTCTTTTGATGGACCTATTAATGAAAGTGAAATTTTGTTATGGCCATTCCTTTACAAACATACCCTATACTACAATGGACACTTTACCTGCTTCCGCAGCGTCATCATCATCAGATGTGCTGGGAGTTACTGGAGAACGAGTAGTACTGCTTTTTTCAAATACTGTAAAAAAAAAAAAACACTCATGTATTCATGCTATTGTTGATACATCCACCCATTATGCTTATAAACATGTATTCTTCAAGAAATGCTTGCTTTATTTTTAAGAAAAACATAAGGACCGGAAACAAAAAAACCACTACATAAAACAATAAACATTGTCCAATAGCCATATGCACTATGGAAAGTTCAACACAGAAAAACATGTACAGGACACTGACATAGGCCACAAGTAAAAATACATACATTAACAACCACAAACACACACATCTTCATTTTGTAATGAAAGGAAAAATATTACAGTTGCAATATATAAATTGCTATGTGATGTGGCACTCCAAACAAACATTACCACTTTATGAGCCAAAAAAAAAAAAAATGACACTGCAGTGTTGTGTCACGGTATAAATACAAACTCAAACTGAACAAACAAATAGTGTTTTTTTAATAAAAAAATATTACATTCTGTAATAATGACATTACACATGTAAGTGGTTCCCAAACCACTTTCCACTACTCCAGCCTCTAACATGACAACCACTGTTTTTGAAACATTGCACATGGATAACCTAAATATAAAACATAGTCCAAATTAAAAAACAAAAAATGTCCAAAAGGAAAACATTATTGCAGGACAATTCAATGACACACCAAGTCCAAACTACACATGCAAAATATACTGGAAAAAAACACATGACATACAATAAAGTAAGATGTTACATTGGCTTTTGTATAAAACATTACCCAAAACAATGTATTTGCTGACACACACTTGAAGATGGGAGTAATATGCAACGTGACATGACACACATTTAAAAAAAAAAATAAAAAAAAATAAGGTCATAGTATGTTAATGCAAATACACATGCTCACCATTCTTCCTGGGCCTATCTGAATCCCGGACATGGGTTGCAGAGACTACTTCAGGAGGTATTACACTCCACATGGGCTCCTCATACTCCAGATATCTTGCAATATAGGGCTGTCCACCACCGGTTTTTCGAGCCGACTTGGCCTCCTTGGCCATTTTGGACTTGACACGTCGCTTTATGTCATAGTACCGTTTGCGGCACGTGTCCTCCGTCCGCTTGACCACCCCCTCACTATTGACAGCAGCAACAACTTTCACCCACAACACCGTCTTCCTCTGTGTTGGCACCTTGGCGGACTCAGGCCCAAATAGCTGCCGCTGATACTTCATCAGCTCACGCACCAATGCCACATTTTCAGCAAAACTAAACTTTACATTCCGCCCAGTCTTAGTAGTGGTGCGTGGCTGCGGAGCTGTCTGACTGTCACTATCACTGTCACTTGAGGCTGCTGCAGTAACCTCACCCACCTCCTCCACCTGACCGACCTCCTCCCCCTCACTCACACCCTCCACCTCACCCACCTCTGAGTCACACATAATTGTGTGTCTAAACACTTAACACAGAAAAAAAAATAGACAAATAACACACTCCTCCACTACCACTACACAACTCACACACACACACCCACCCACACACACACCCACACACACACACACACACACACACACACACACACACTGACAAGGGACTATAAAGAAAAATAACTTGGACAAAAAATGAGACAAAACCACAAAAAACAAGACTACAAGAATGACAAGACGACTTTCAAACACATTACCACACTCAGAAATCGCTACCAACACTCCTCACCAAACCACAAATTCACCTACCTCCACAGCACAACCTCCCTCCTCCTCACCACTAACTAAACCCACGAGGTGCGGACGGTTTGGGGCGTATTTATATGGTTGCGCACAGACACTCCTACATCTGAAACACAACCAATCATGAACGGGGATGAAAAACGAAACTAAAAGTGAAAATGCGGCCGGGGTCTTAAAAAAAACCTGCCGCGTTTAACTTAGAAAAAATACCGGTAAAATCAACCAAAAGACGTACGCAAATCACAATGACGGCCAAGAATGGTCCAAAAAAACGACTGGCATCGACATCGGAAAACACGAAAACCATAAAGTCGACTGCTTCATAACTTTGCGTATATAGTTTCAAAAAGTTGCATGAAATTGCACCTGATACAAAACGAGTTTAAACACTACACAAACCGACTTAAACACGAATATTAGTAAATATTGCCCCTTGTGTTTTACACTGCCCTTATCTCACTGCATTAAAGTGAGTATACTACATACAGTAAGAGAATTTTGAATATAGAAAATGAAGAATCTGACTTAGATATTGTCATAACCAGACTTTCAAAACCTGTTTCATGCACTAAGTGATTTGTCACTTACCTGTCCAGCAGGTCAGGTTTTCTAGTTGTAATGTGAAGCTAATGCATGGATGCCGCTATGTTGGATCTTGTCAGCTGACTGCATCTACTCCAATAATAATTATTCCTTACCTCAGCTGACTCTGGCAGCCAATCTGTGACCTGCAGCTCCTATTTAAACCCTTCTAGTTCTCCAGCTCACTGTCAGATCAACAAGACACATTGCTGAATTTCTGGCTCCTGTATAGCAGTAGGTTTGCAGTCCCTAGTGTGTTTACAGAGTTTCAGCATTGCTGGGTTTCTTTTCTGCAATTATCAGCACTGCTGAACTTTCCAAGCTACAGATTATTCTTGTGATTCCGGTGCATTTACTCCTGTGAGCTTTACCTAATCTAACACCAGTGTGCTCCTGCCTGTTATTTTCAGGTTCTATAGAGTTCTGTTCATATCTGTTCTGTTATCACCATTCTACTCCTTTGCAGATTTCCTGGATCACTGTGTACAGTTAACCTCTGAAATTCTTGCAAGCAAATTATCTATCTGCTTCGTGTGCACATTTCAGCCTACTAAATATAATGCATATTCAACTGGACATTATTACAGCAGTTCTGCGCTGCTAGCACGCCATTCTCCTGATATCTTCAGCATTAACTTGCAGGGAGCACATATTGTACTGTGTTACTTTCCTACCACAGTATATGCACTATATACACAGATGAGACTTCAAGTGTTCTGAGGCTCTACATTTTTTATCATCTCTGCTCAAGCCTCTAACCCCAAGTGACTATCAATGTGTAAGATCTTGCTTCTTACTTTGAGGACAAGATTGATAATATCCAAGATGAAATGGTATGCTCTTCCTCAGTCAGTGACTGCTCAAATCCCTACCTGAACCCTCTGGCACTTTCTCTTCATTTGATCTCGCAAGTGAAGATGAAGTATCAACACACTTCTCATCCTCCTAATCTACTATTTCTTCTTTTTATCTCATACCCTGACAAATAAGTAAAGCTCTGTCTCCTGTGCTCATCCAAATCCTATCTAAAACCTGTAATCTCTCTCACTACAGCTATCTTTCCTTCACTTTTTAAGCATGCAGTGTTTACTCCCATTCTGAAAAAAACTAAATTCTGACCCAAACTCTCTCTCAAACTACTGTCCCATCTCTTAGCTCCCATGCCCCTATGAGCTATTTGAGAGATTTACCTACACTCACCTCACACACTTTCTTTACTCTCACAACTTATTAGATCCACTTCAATCAAGCTTTCTTCCCCTACATTACACAGAGATAGCATTATCTAAAGTAGTGAATGATCTGGTCAATGCTAAGTCCAAAGGCCAGTACTCTTTCTTTTAGATCACCCTGCTGCTTTTGATACTGAAGACCACCCTCTTCTCATACAAATACTACAATCCCTAGGTCTTTAGGACACAGCCCTTTCTTGGTTCTCATCCTACCTATCTAATCGCTCTGTCAGTGTCCGCTTCTCTGAATCCACCTCCTCTTCACTATCTCTATCAGTTGGAGTACTGCAGGGCTCAGTGTTAGTTCCTTTGCTTTTTATCAATCTACAGTATACTTAATCTATTGGCAAACTAATCAGATTTACCACCATCTGTATTGGTCAATGTCAGTGAATGCCTTTTTGCTGTTTCCTCTTGGATGTAATATCACCACCTTAAACAATATTTCCAAAATAGAATGAATTATAATTCCACTGACCACTAATAGTTACCAACCTGATATCTCTATCACTGTTGAGAACTCAACAATCAATCCTACCCCACAAGCTCGCTGCCTAGGTGTCATCCTCAGCTCTGACCTGTCCTTTGTTCCCAACATTCAATCTGTCTCTAAATCTTGCTACATGCATATAAAAAACATATCCAAAATATGACCATACCTTATACAAGACACTGCAAAAACTCTACTCCATGCTCTCATTATCTCCCGCATTGATTATTGCAATAGTCTTCTTACTGGTCTAACCAGAAAGAGGCTTTTACCACTGAAATCTATTCTGAATGCAGCTGCAAGGCTAATCTTTCTTCCTAGTTCATCGTCTGCGGATCTGCTGCCAGTCCCTCAATTGGTTACCTGTATTCTTCCATATTCACATACAAGGAAATTAACCAAAATACACCAATATACATCTCTTCGCTTATCTCAAAATATTTCCCAACCCTACATCTTTGCTCTTTACAAGATCTACAGTACATGTCTCATCCACACTCACAATAAGACTCTGCTCTAGTCTCCAAACCTTCATGTGTTCCCTGAAAACCCACCTGTTCAGGCAAACATCAAATTCCGTAGCCACCCACATAGCCTTCATAAACTTTCCAGTCTAATAACATCCCCACTGTAGAGTCCACACATATCCTCACATATTTTCTTTCTTCACTTTCCAAACCTCCTGACCCCAGGCCAACATTGCTGTGTGGCCATATCATACAGTCCACCACACCAAGAATCTTTGCAATCTGGTGGAGCATTATGCAATAGATAACACCTATCCTTGTGTATCAATGCCTATTTCCCTATAGATTGTAAGCTTATGTGCAGGGCATTACTGCCTCTTTGACTTCCTGTTATTACCAAGTTTTGTTTTATCACTGTTGTTTTCAGTTGTAAAGTGCAACGGAATTTTCTGCACTATATAAGAAACTGTTAATAAATAATTACTATGTTTATTGGTCCTAACCCAGCTCCCAGCATTACCCAGCTCCAATGTTCAGTTCCACAGGTAGCAGCCCGGTGTCCAGACCAAGTACCACCGGCACCATCCAGGCGTTCGGTCCACATACCAATGGTTCCAGCTCAGTGTTCAGTCTTCGTGCCATCAGTCCCAGTCTATGTGTTCAGTACCACTGGTATCAGCCCATTGTTCAGTCTCCATGCCACCAGTCCAAATCTGGTGTTCAGTACCACCGGTATTAGCCCATTGTTCAGTCTCCATGCCACTAGTCCAAGTCTGGTGTTCAGTGCCACCAATGTCAGCCCAGTCTTCAGTCTCTGTGCCATAAGTCCCAGTGTGGTCTACAGTACCACCGGTACCAGCCCGGTGTTCAGTGTTCCTGTCTCCATGCCACCAGTCCAAGTCTGGTCTTCAGTGCCATCACTACCAATCCAGGCTTCAGAGCCACAGGTACACGCCCAGTGTTCCTGATTCTAGTGCCACTAGTTCCAACCTGGTGCCTAGTACTTTCGGTTCCAATTTGGTCTCCAACGTTCACTAGTTCCAGGTTCTAGTCCAGCCTCCAGTAAGGTTAACCTACTGTACTTGCTTAATTACCCCAGGATTATTTACAGCAATTACTATTATTAGTGTACTCAACTATTTTCATTGCAGCTTCATCGATATAGTCTAGTGGTCCCAGGATTTCGATGGATCCAGACAGTATGGATCCTGACAGATTTACAATTATGATCTCATACACTACTGTCGCAGTCATGCCAACAGCCCATCTGTGTGCACAAAGTCCTGTGCAACTCCACTAACTCCGGGCATCTTTTTTGCTTGAATGTGCTTCTTAGTCACACAAAATATACAGTTGCAACAAAACCGCTGTGAATAGATGCAACTTTAAAGCAAAATAGCTATGTTACACATCACATGGCTGGTGTATGAGGACACACCTGTACATTTTGAACTGTTATACATTTTCAAATGTGTCAGCGCCATAATTCATTGTCATTTTTGTTAAATAGACTGAATTATTTCCATGTATTTATTTGGTAGGTGGTACGGATTTGGACTACAGTAAGATGGGTGGATGTGGGAATCAACCCAAGGCCTTTGGGTCATTAAATGTAAAGGCAGCTGCTTGGAAACCCCAAAAGTATAAATTTCACTAATATACAGTAGATTATTTAATATAAAAATGTTCTACCGATATTTAACTTATATTTGAGGTTTTATGTGGTCTCTATAACATCACCCTAGTAATTAAAGATTACAGCGAATAGATAATTGGAATACACAATCTGAAGGACAGATGTTTAATGGCGCATGTAGGGAATTATTAGACTTTGGCTTCTGAATCATACAGTGAATGGCCTTGTAAAGTCGGAGTCTTATAGATTGCTGTAAATATAGAGGCATTTGGAGAGTAAAAGCTTTCTCTCGCAGGTAATAACTAGTTTGACTGAACATTTATTTCAATCAGTGGAGTTCAGTTTAGTAATAAAACAGTAGAACGAGTGGGGAACAGGTTGCAAAGAAAAAGGTATCGTGCAAACAAAATAAACACATAAATTAAGGACTTGTCCTCCAATATTTACTTATGAAATAAATTTCATGAACAAGCACAAACATTAATTATAATATGAATCATTTTCATAAGACAGGGGATAAACAATAGGGACAGCACAAAGGAAAGAATGCACAATTACGATTATAGCTAAATAAAACAAGAATTGACTGCAAATGCAGTATGTGTCAAACTACAATTCTGCAAACAGATCTAGAGGTGACTGGCATACTGGGGCTTATTTTGATGTAGTAGGAGCAGGGCCGGTGCAAGGACTCTCTGCACCCTAGGCAAATCTTCAGCCTAGCGCCCCCTTACCTGCAAACTCCCCCACCTCCACCACAACCTCCCGGAGGAGAGATGCAGGTGGCCACTAGGTGGACTGGGGTGAATGGCATCATTATATATATCTACAGAGAAAATGGACAGCACTAAGGGACTTCCATAGTGATAAAACATATTGTAAACAAGTCCCAAAAATTTTGTGACTTTGTTCACAATGGAGGTCATTCCGAGTTGTTCGCTCGCAAGGCGATTTTAGCAGAGTTGCTCACGCTAAGCCGCCGCCTACTGGGAGTGAATCTTAGCATCTTAAAATTGCGAACGATGTATTCGCAATATTGCGATTACACACCTCGTAGGAGTTTCTGAGTAGCTTCAGACTTACTCGGCATCTGCGATCAGTTCAGTGCTTGTCGTTCCTGGTTTGACGTCACAAACACTCCCAGCGTTCGCCCAGACACTCCTCCGTTTCTCCGGCCACTCCTGCGTTTTTTCCGGAAACGGTAGCGTTTTTTCCCACACGCCCATAAAACGGCCTGTTTCCGCCCAGTAACACCCATTTCCTGTCAATCACATTACGATCGCCAGACCGATGAAAAAGCCGTGAGTAAAATTACTAAGTGCATAGCAAATTTACTTGGCGCAGTCGCAGTGCGGACATTGCGCATGCGCATTAAGCGGAAAATCGCTGCGATGCGAAGATTTTTACCGAGCGAACAACTCGGAATGAGGGCCAATATACTTTCACTTTATAAGTCCTTGAGTGCCGTTTATTCTTTATATACTGTATAATACTGTAGGTATTTAATTAGGGCTGGATACGGGATACCGCTGGTCAGAATACCGACAGCAGCCTCAATCAATTAACCTTACCCTAACACTTCACGTCATACTAACGTTCAGGATGCCAGCTGTCCCTTTAATTACAGTATATGTGCGTATACATAAATATATACGCACATACATATATTTGTATGCTCCTTATTGTGTTCCAACCCCCCCATCTGTAAGTTCATTACTAACCCGCATACAGACACATCCTTAATTTTTTTGTTAGATAAATTCAGTGGTGCCCCCCCAGTGACTGGCGCCCCTAGGCAGCCGCCTAAAGCTGCCTAATGGTAGAGCCGGCCCTGAGTAGGAGGGACTATCGCTGCTGCTTACATAGACGCAGCAGCAATAGCAGTAATATGGTAATGCAGCAGGGGGCGCCACACCTCCTGCGGCATTACTGAGCCAAACTGGGGTCACACAAGCAATCCACAAATATTATTTGATAAATTGGCCCCATAGGCTTTAGCTCAGTGATGGCTTGCTGATACACCGTCAGACTATGAAGAGTTGGTTGTAATCTACTTACTGCAGAGTCTAAAGGTAACTTATCCGTACACGTCCTCCTGGTCTTCTCTGCTGCTGTCAGCACTCTGATCACACCAATCTGTTGCACAACATTCACTCTGTTGGCCTTCCTGACATGGGGTAGATGTATAGTATCAAGCCTTGTAAAAAGGACAGATGGAGACGTTTCCTATAGCAACTAATGAGCTTCTACCTCTCTGTTTATAGAATACGCATGACAAGTAAGAATAAACTGGCTGGTTGCTATGGACAATTTCTCCACTTAATACATCACCCTACAGAGGAGGCCAGCAGAGCACCTTGAGACAACAGCCCTTAGAGCGAAGTGACTAAGGGGTCTATTTACTAAGCCTTGGAGGGAATAAGTACCAGCCAATCAGCTCATAACTGTCACGTTACAGACTGTGTTTAAAAATGACAGTAAGGAGCTGATTGGTTGGTACTTTATCTCCATAAACTATTACTCTCTCCGAAGCTTAGTAAATAGACTCCTATGTCAATACAGCCGATGCAAGCTCATCAAGCAAGTGGTTAATATTGTGGAGGTCACTGTACAAAGCCTGTAACAATTCAGTAATGTTTCTACATTATTATGTCTAGTATTGTTACTGTACACAGAGGCGGGGAGCTAGGTGGTATATTATAATTTTAAGGAGATCCCTAGTAATTTGCTACATTTATTGCTAAAGAATTTATTTATGAATATGTTCAAGGTCTATTTCTCAGAATTGAATCTCAGCTCTAGTGGCTATCAACGTGGGTCAATGGAACTCGGTAATGGAATCAGGATTCTTTTTGCATCAGATGTTCTCAGAGTTAGAGATTTATGGACTTCCCAGGGTCAGAAGCATTGTTAGTAACAATGGAGCTGTTCCTGAGTCAGACACAACTGGGGTCACTTTCCCACCTGGCTGCGCCTGCCTGCTTACTACAATATGGTACCATTATGGTACCCATGCTGGGTGCAAAAGATCCGTCTGAAACAGACGTCCCAACTCCATCCACACGCTGAAGTTGACCAACATGCCCATGACACTTCTATGACAATCCCATGACACAACATAGTTGAGTGCAATCCATGGTCACCTCCCAATTACCGCCCAGAAATGCCCTATTCGCTAATATTGTGGGACTTCAAAGGATGTATCAATCCGTACACACTAGGGAACTCCGACCTCTTGCTTAAGTCTGATTTGGTGCAAACACAGTTGCTGATTTCACTGATTTCTTTCTTTGGTGCTTGTGCACCATCTTGCTGACTCAGAATCAGGCTCAGGTGAAGATTTATCACAACTTGGAAAGAGATAATTTGGTGATAAATGAAGTACCTTTTGATAGTGGAGTGTCATACTAAGCAGACTCCATGCTGCTACTCCTCCAGGGAAGCTTCATTCCCTGCACCAAGATGGCTGCTGAGTCTACTATTGAACATGTGCTGAGACTGTGTGAGAGTACCACTGTGAAAGACAGTAGTTTTCCGCTTAGCTCCAGTGAGATCCATGTTTACCTTCCTAGTGAAGTGGGTTGAATGGGGAGATTAGTACAGGTAATCCACCGACGTAGCGGGAGGGGCCTAATTATGCATTTCTGTGGAAATGCAGCATTTTGGCAAAACCCCTATGCAATTTATCACCACTTGTTGCATTTTTACCAATAATCTAATGATGTAACTTTACCGGCCCCACCCCCATTTCCACCCTCCTGCCTCTAGTCTCCAGGCATCTCCCAGAGTGCAGTCAACTAGAGTAGGTAAGTGTGGCACTAATCATTTTTACATTGACTTATATATATGTCACCTTTTTACTTGTACAGCTTCCAGTTATATTTAATTTAAAAAAAAACATACCAGAAAAATTGTGTCCCAAATTGCTGCCATTTTTAAATGACATTTAGATACTTTTTGTTTTTTTAACCGTTGAAGTAATCACTCACTCGAAACTATTTTGTTTTATTGCTGTAAACACTGTAATTTGCTGCTCGGCAAATGTTGGAAGATTTTAGTGAATGCAGGTGTTTATTTTGTTTGGGAATTCACAGGAGCGCTACAGAAATTATAATGTGTTAAAGAGCAAATAACACGTATAGTGATAATTTTATTCCACTGAAAAACATGTGGAACGACAGTCATCCCACTTTAATATCTCAGGCTACCTGGCAGAATTTTACATTTTATTTCCTAGTTTGTATTCCAAGGTGTTAATTGGGTAAGGGTGCCCCAGAAAAGGCTAAATAGATTTTGTTAGAACCATCTGCATCACAACCCCCCTCTTCCCCAAAATGAGCACCTGTATTGCCGCTCAAGCCCCATGTAGCTGTCAGCGTGATTTTCGTTAGCATAATTGATAAACTCTGTGGAGTTCTCCTTTATATCTTCAGTCATTGATCAAACTGTCCAGTGTTTGTGTATCGCCAAACTTAGATAGGTGGGAATTTGAAAGCCAAGAACGTTGGCAGTGTATTAAACTTGCTGAATAGCGGATTGGATTATTATCAAAGTTCAACATAAACTAACGGGCAAAAGGATTAATATGAGGAGTACTGAATAAATAAATACCTATCACAATAAGAATGATGCAGTGTATTGCTGCCAATTCTAGAACGGCGTATTTTATTTCAGCACAATGGGGGATATTCCAAGTTGATCGCAGCAGGAAATTTTTTAGCAGTTGGGCAAAACCATGTGCACTGCAGGGGAGGCAGATATAACATGTGCATAGAGAGTTAGATTTGGGTGGGTTATTTTGTTTCTGTGCAGGGTAAATACTGGCTGCTTTATTTTTACACTGCAAATTAGATTGCAGATTGAACTCACCACACCCAAATCTCTCTCTCTCTCTGCACATGTAAAATCTGCCTCCCCTGCAGTGCACATGGGGGGTAATTCCAAGTTGATCGCAGCAGGAATTCTGTTAGCAGTTGGGCAAAACCATGTGCACTGCAGGGGGGCAGATATAACATGTGCAGAGAGAGAGAGATTTGGGTGTGGTGAGTTCAATCTGCAATCTAAATTGCAGTGTAAAAATAAAGCAGCCAGTATTACCCTGCACAGAAACAAAATAACCCACCCAAATCTAACTCTCTCTGCACATGTTATATCTGCCTCCCCTGCAGTGCACATGGTTTTGCCCAACTGCTAAAAAATTTCCTGCTGCGATCAACTTGGAATTGCCCCCAATATGTAAAGAAACAAAGGGGGTCATTCCGGGTTGTTCGCTTGCTAGCTGCTTTTAGCAGCCGTGCAAACGCTATGCCGCCGCCCACTGGGAGTGTATTTTAGCTTAGCAGAAGTGTGAACGAAGGGATCGCAGAGCGGCTACAAAATAATTTTGTGCAGTTTCAGAGTAGCTGCAGACCTACTCAGCGCTTGCGATCACTTCAGACTGTTCAGTTCCGGATTTGACATCACAACCTGCCCAGCGTTCGCCCAGCCACGCCTGCGTTTTTCCTGGCATGCCTGCGTTTTTCCAAACACTCCCTGAAAATGGTCAGTTCACACCCAGAAACGCCCACTTCATGTCAATCACTCTGCGGTCAGCAGTGCGACTGAAAAACTTCGCTAGACCTTGTGTGAAATTACATCAGCCGTTGTGAAAGTACGTCGCGCGTGCGCAATGCGCCGCATACACATGCGCAGAAGTGCCACCTTTTTGCCTGATCGCTGCGCAGCGAACGAATGCAGCTAGCGATCAACTCGGAATGACCCCCAAAGTAAGTGAAGAAACCATGCCATCCTAGTGTGGGTGCGGGTCACAGGGTCGATCACACTTAGGTCGACACTGTGTCTAGGTTGACCACTGTTGGTCGACAGAGACTAAGGCGACACACAAAATAGGTTGATACAAGCATTAGGTCGACACTGTGTCTAGGTTGACCACTGTTGGTCGACAGAGACTAAGGCGACACACAAAATAGGTTGATACAAGCATTAGGTCGACATGAGCAAGGTCGACATGACAAAAGGTTGACATGATGTTTTTTAAATTTTTTTGTTTTCTTTGTAGAGTGACCGGGAACCCCAATTAGTGCACCGTGTCCCCTTGCATGGCTCGCCATGCTTTGAGCAAGGTGCCTCGCTCCGCTACTGTTGCGCTCGGCACAGGTTACCGTTCTCAAATGTAGTCCATGTGGATCGTAAAGTAAGAAAAAGTCCAAAAAATTAAAAAACATTTTGAAAAACCCATGTCGACCTTTTGTCATGTTGACCGAGTACATTTCAACCTAGTGACCATGTCGACCTCTAAACCCTGTCGACCTAATGCATCTCGACCAATAGTGGTCGACGTAATGACTGTCGACCTAATTGTGGTCGACCTAGAGACCGGATACCCCTAGTGTAACCCCCTCTCACTGTGTACTGGAGCAAGGATCATATGTGGTAGTGTTCCTCTCCCCGTCACTATTCCTGCCCAGGCTAGGGGTGTGGGCATCAAGGGAACCCCACACATGCGTGCGTTATAGCCAGTACAACTATACAAATACAGGTAAGAATACATTTAGAACAGCACCTAACTGAATAAATTGGGCGCCAGACCATCTCTTTATTCTTCCTACAGTGCATAACTTGTAGCTAAATACAGATATCATTGCATTACTCCGTCTCTAATTGCGCCTCTTAAGTGACACAATGTTACTTTATCTTACAGACTGAAATCAGGTTTCAATCACACGGATACATCTAAGCAGCTCTCTCCTGGCTGCAGCCTTTTCACCAATTAAGCTGACAC
Organism: Pseudophryne corroboree; assembly: GCF_028390025.1. Lineage (NCBI taxonomy): Eukaryota > Metazoa > Chordata > Amphibia > Anura > Myobatrachidae > Pseudophryne > Pseudophryne corroboree. The sequence goes on along the minus strand of NC_086444.1, from coordinate 62,385,085 downwards.
TTCCCCAGCAGCTCACACACACAGTCTAACATTAACAGACACTTTGGTGCTCTGTGCCAGAAAGAGACTTGGTTCCCCCCCCCCCCCCCCCCCATATCCAACATAGGGACAGTGTGCGCCAGAGGCTATCCATAAAAAATATAGGGGTATGCATTCATGGGGAAAGGGTGCTGCACCTAGAGCTCCGCGGTCACTGGACTGCTGTGGCGTCTGTGTCGGGGTCTCGGGACCTGCCAGTGGCTGCTTCGGATCCCTGCTGGTTGCCAAGGACAACAGCTCTGGAGTGTTCATAGACCACAGTCACAACTCCACGCTGCTGCCAGTTGAGTCACTCACTGGCCCAGCCCACCCAAACGCCGTGGCTCCTCGTGGTGCAAGGTACTGTGGGAGTGGGATGGGAGAGATGTCAAGTCTCTCCCAGGAGATGCTGAGCCTGCGGCCGGAGACGGGGCGAGCCAGGAGGGGGTGGAGTATGTGGGGGTTTAACTGCAGTGCTGCCCGCTGTCTTGTACTGTATATAGTGGTGTGTTCGACAGAGTAGGAGTCAAGTGCTTAGTGCACCACCATATACATGATAGCAGGCAGCACTGCAGCTAGCAGCCGCTGAAGGCCTGGTTGGGGCAACACATTAAAGAACAAGCAAGCGACCCTTCAGGTGCTTCCGGTCGATTCTACGCCACAGAGCATATGCGCTGCATATGTGCTCTGTGCTGACGACACTACCTTAGCTGTGGCCATTGGGCGGATCCAGATGAAAATGAAAGGGGGGGCACCATGATAGAGGAGCGGTAATAGTTATATTTACATGCACCTAAGGCACGCGTGCTCCCAGATAAGAGGAGTGGTATCACAGGGGGCGTGGCCTCACAGAAAATGCCATCAGGTAATGATTGGATGTAGGAGCGCATCCTGGTTTATTGCCAATGATTCACCCCAATGAAAAGGCTGATTGGGTGTTGAAATGTTGGTCACCTGTTCCATTAGTTATGGGAGGCTGGATGGCACCCCAGCACAATATAATTATTATAGTTTTTAGTTGGTGGTGGCAGGTGCAGCATACCGTGTTTTGGGCACTGCTCTGAGACTCAGACTGCAGGACAGGAACTGCCCATCTTTGACTAGCAGAAGCAGCCAGCTGGATCCCCAACAAGCAGCATAAGACGTCTGCAGGACAGCCCTGTCACAATCACACGGGCCGCCTTCTCAAAGCTGAGGCTGAGTGTGACTGCACCTAGCATGGTGGTAAAGGAAGTGGAGGAGGAAGCGCAGGGAAACTGTGCGGTGCAGTGAGGGCTAATGAAGCCTTCTGCGCCGTCATAAGTAACAGTCTTACTCGATGCTGGCATTTGAACCCCGCGCCTGGGCTGGACTCTGGCTGGCTGGCAGTGGGGGAGGTAGGTTGCGGTGTGAGCATTAGAGATGAGCGGGTTCGGTTTCTCTGAAACCGAACCCGCACGAACTTCATGTTTTTTTCACGGGTCCGAGCAGACTCGGATCCTCCCGCCTTGCTCGGTTAACCCGAGCGCGCCCGAACGTCATCATGACGCTGTCGGATTCTCGCGAGACTCGGATTCTATATAAGGAGCCGCGCGTCGCCGCCATTTTCACACGTGCATTGAGATTGATAGGGAGAGGACGTGGCTGGCGTCCTCTCCATTAGAAATTAGATTAGAAGAGAGAGAGAGATTGTGCAGAGTCAGACAGAGTTTACCACAGTGACCAGTGCAGTTGTTGTTAGTTAACTTTTATTTATTTTAATATATATCCGTTCTCTGCTATATCCGTTCTCTGCCTGAAAAAAAACGATACACAGCAGCAGCCAGTCACACAGTGTGACTCAGTCTGTGTGCACTCAGCTCAGCCCAGTGTGCTGCACATCAATGTATAAAAGGCAAAGCTTATAATAATTGTGGGGGAGACTGGGGAGCACTGCAGGTTGTTATAGCAGGAGCCCCCAGGAGTACATAATATTATATTAATTTAAAATTAAACAGTGCACACTTTTGCTGCAGGAGTGCCACTGCCAGTGTGACTAGTGGTGACCAGTGCCTGACCACCAGTATAGTAGTATATTCATTGTTGTATGTATTGTATACTATCTCTTTATCAACCAGTCTATATTAGCAGCAGACACAGTACAGTGCGGTAGTTCACGGCTGTGGCTACCTCTGTGTCGGCAGTCGGAACTCGGCAGGCAGTCCGTCCATCCATAATTGTATTACAATATATACCACCTAACCGTGGTATTTTTTTTTCTTTCTTTATACCGTCATAGTGTCATACTAGTTGTTACGAGTATACTACTATCTCTTTATCAACCAGTGTACAGTGCGGTAGTTCACGGCTGTGGCTACCTCTGTGTCGGCAGTCGGCAGGCAGTCCGTCCATCCATAATTGTATTATTATTATAATATATACCACCTAACCGTGGTTTTTTTTCCATTCTTTATACCGTCGTCATAGTGTCATACTAGTTGTTACGAGTATACTACTATCTCTTTATCAACCAGTGTACAGTGCGGTAGTTCACGGCTGTGGCTACCTCTGTGTCGGCAGTCGGCAGGCAGTCCGTCCATCCATAATTGTATTATTATTATAATATATACCACCTAACCGTGGTTTTTTTTCCATTCTTTATACCGTCGTCATAGTGTCATACTAGTTGTTACGAGTATACTACTATCTCTTTATCAACCAGTGTACAGTGCGGTAGTTCACGGCTGTGGCTACCTCTGTGTCGGCAGTCGGCAGGCAGTCCGTCCATCCATAATTGTATTATTATTATAATATATACCACCTAACCGTGGTTTTTTTATACCACCTAACCGTGGCAGTCCGTCCATAATTGTATACTAGTAAACTATCCAATCCATCCATCTCCATTGTTTACCTGAGGTGCCTTTTAGTTCTGCCTATAAAATATGGAGAACAAAAAAGTTGAGGTTCCAAAATTAGGGAAAGATCAAGATCCACTTCCACCTCGTGCTGAAGCTGCTGCCACTAGTCATGGCCGAGACGATGAAATGCCAGCAACGTCGTCTGCCAAGGCCGATGCCCAATGTCATAGTACAGAGCATGTCAAATCCAAAACACCAAATATCAGAAAAAAAAGGACTCCAAAACCTAAAATAAAATTGTCGGAGGAGAAGCGTAAACTTGCCAATATGCCATTTACCACACGGAGTGGCAAGGAACGGCTGAGGCCCTGGCCTATGTTCATGGCTAGTGGTTCAGCTTCACATGAGGATGGAAGCACTCAGCCTCTCGCTAGAAAACTGAAAAGACTCAAGCTGGCAAAAGCACCGCAAAGAACTGTGCGTTCTTTGAAATCCCAAATCCACAAGGAGAGTCCAATTGTGTCGTTTGCGATGCCTGACCTTCCCAACACTGGACGTGAAGAGCATGCGCCTTCCACTATTTGCATGCCCCCTGCAAGTGCTGGAAGGAGCACCCGCAGTCCAGTTCCTGATAGTCAGATTGAAGATGTCAGTGTTGAAGTACACCAGGATGAGGAGGATATGGGTGTTGCTGGCGCTGGGGAGGAAATTGACCAGGAGGATTCTGATGGTGAGGTGGTTTGTTTAAGTCAGGCACCCGGGGAGACACCTGTTGTCCGTGGGAGGAATATGGCCGTTGACATGCCAGGTGAAAATACCAAAAAAAATCAGCTCTTCGGTGTGGAGGTATTTCACCAGAAATGCGGACAACAGGTGTCAAGCCGTGTGTTCCCTTTGTCAAGCTGTAATAAGTAGGGGTAAGGACGTTAACCACCTCGGAACATCCTCCCTTATACGTCACCTGCAGCGCATTCATAATAAGTCAGTGACAAGTTCAAAAACTTTGGGTGACAGCGGAAGCAGTCCACTGACCAGTAAATCCCTTCCTCTTGTAACCAAGCTCACGCAAACCACCCCACCAACTCCCTCAGTGTCAATTTCCTCCTTCCCCAGGAATGCCAATAGTCCTGCAGGCCATGTCACTGGCAAGTCTGACGAGTCCTTTCCTGCCTGGGATTCCTCCGATGCATCCTTGCGTGTAACGCCTACTGCTGCTGGCGCTGCTGTTGTTGCCGCTGGGAGTCGATGGTCATCCCAGAGGGGAAGTCGTAAGCCCACTTGTACTACTTCCAGTAAGCAATTGACTGTTCAACAGTCCTTTGCGAGGAAGATGAAATATCACAGCAGTCATCCTACTGCAAAGCGGATAACTGAGTCCTTGACAACTATGTTGGTGTTAGACGTGCGTCCGGTATCCGCCGTTAGTTCACAGGGAACTAGACAATTTATTGAGGCAGTGTGCCCCCGTTACCAAATACCATCTAGGTTCCACTTCTCTAGGCAGGCGATACCGAGAATGTACACGGACGTCAGAAAAAGACTCACCAGTGTCCTAAAAAATGCAGTTGTACCCAATGTCCACTTAACCACGGACATGTGGACAAGTGGAGCAGGGCAGGGTCAGGACTATATGACTGTGACAGCCCACTGGGTAGATGTATGGACTCCCGCCGCAAGAACAGCAGCGGCGGCACCAGTAGCAGCATCTCGCAAACGCCAACTCTTTCCTAGGCAGGCTACGCTTTGTATCACCGCTTTCCAGAATACGCACACAGCTGAAAACCTCTTACGGCAACTGAGGAAGATCATCGCGGAATGGCTTACCCCAATTGGACTCTCCTGTGGATTTGTGGCATCGGACAACGCCAGCAATATTGTGTGTGCATTAAATATGGGCAAATTCCAGCACGTCCCATGTTTTGCACATACCTTGAATTTGGTGGTGCAGAATTATTTAAAAAACGACAGGGGCGTGCAAGAGATGCTGTCGGTGGCCAGAAAAATTGCGGGACACTTTCGGCGTACAGGCACCACGTACAGAAGACTGGAGCACCACCAAAAACTACTGAACCTGCCCTGCCATCATCTGAAGCAAGAAGTGGTAACGAGGTGGAATTCAACCCTCTATATGCTTCAGAGGTTGGAGGAGCAGCAAAAGGCCATTCAAGCCTATACAATTGAGCACGATATAGGAGATGGAATGCACCTGTCTCAAGTGCAGTGGAGAATGATTTCAACGTTGTGCAAGGTTCTGATGCCCTTTGAACTTGCCACACGTGAAGTCAGTTCAGACACTGCCAGCCTGAGTCAGGTCATTCCCCTCATCAGGCTTTTGCAGAAGAAGCTGGAGGCATTGAAGAAGGAGCTAACACGGAGCGATTCCGCTAGGCATGTGGGACTTGTGGATGCAGCCCTTAATTCGCTTAACAAGGATTCACGGGTGGTCAATCTGTTGAAATCAGAGCACTACATTTTGGCCACCGTGCTCGATCCTAGATTTAAAGCCTACCTTGGATCTCTCTTTCCGGCAGACACAGGTCTGCTGGGGTTGAAAGACCTGCTGGTGACAAAATTGTCAAGTCAAGCGGAACGCGACCTGTCAACATCTCCTCCTTCACATTCTCCCGCAACTGGGGGTGCGAGGAAAAGGCTCAGAATTCCGAGCCCACCCGCTGGCGGTGATGCAGGGCAGTCTGGAGCGACTGCTGATGCTGACATCTGGTCCGGACTGAAGGACCTGACAACGATTACGGACATGTCGTCTACTGTCACTGCATATGATTCTCTCAACATTGATAGAATGGTGGAGGATTATATGAGTGACCGCATCCAAGTAGGCACGTCACACAGTCCGTACTTATACTGGCAGGAAAAAGAGGCAATTTGGAGGCCCTTGCACAAACTGGCTTTATTCTACCTAAGTTGCCCTCCCACAAGTGTGTACTCCGAAAGAGTGTTTAGTGCCGCCGCTCACCTTGTCAGCAATCGGCGTACGAGGTTACATCCAGAAAATGTGGAGAAGATGATGTTCATTAAAATGAATTATAATCAATTCCTCCGCGGAGACATTGACCAGCAGCAATTGCCTCCACAAAGTACACAGGGAGCTGAGATGGTGGATTCCAGTGGGGACGAATTGATAATCTGTGAGGAGGGGGATGTACACGGTGATATATCGGAGGGTGAAGATGAGGTGGACATCTTGCCTCTGTAGAGCCAGTTTGTGCAAGGAGAGATTAATTGCTTCTTTTTTGGGGGGGGGTCCAAACCAACCCGTCATATCAGTCACAGTCGTGTGGCAGACCCTGTCACTGAAATGATGGGTTGGTTAAAGTGTGCATGTCCTGTTTTGTTTATACAACATAAGGGTGGGTGGGAGGGCCCAAGGATAATTCCATCTTGCACCTCTTTTTTCTTTTCTTTTTCTTTGCATCATGTGCTGATTGGGGAGGGTTTTTTGGAAGGGACATCCTGCGTGACACTGCAGTGCCACTCCTAGATGGGCCCGGTGTTTGTGTCGGCCACTAGGGTCGCTAATCTTACTCACACAGCTACCTCATTGCGCCTCTTTTTTTCTTTGCGTCATGTGCTGTTTGGGGAGGGTTTTTTGGAAGGGACATCCTGCATGACACTGCAGTGCCACTCCTAGATGTGCCCGGTGTTTGTGTCGGCCACTAGGGTCGCTAATCTTACTCACACAGTCAGCTACCTCATTGCGCCTCTTTTTTTCTTTGCGTCATGTGCTGTTTGGGGAGGGTTTTTTGGAAGGGCCATCCTGCGTGACACTGCAGTGCCACTCCTAGATGGGCCCGGTGTTTGTGTCGGCCACTAGGGTCGCTAATCTTACTCACACAGCTACCTCATTGCGCCTCTTTTTTTCTTTGCGTCATGTGCTGTTTGGGGAGGGTTTTTTGGAAGGGCCATCCTGCGTGACACTGCAGTGCCACTCCTAGATGGGCCCGGTGTTTGTGTCGGCCACTAGGGTCGCTAATCTTACTCACACAGCTACCTCATTGCGCCTCTTTTTTTCTTTGCGTCATGTGCTGTTTGGGGAGGGTTTTTTGGAAGGGACATCCTGCGTGACACTGCAGTGCCACTCCTAGATGGGCCCGGTGTTTGTGTCGGCCAGTAGGGTCGCTTATCTTACTCACACAGCGACCTCGGTGCAAATTTTAGGACTAAAAATAATATTGTGAGGTGTGATGTGTTCAGAATAGGCTGAAAATGAGTGTAAATTATGTTTTTTGAGGTTAATAATACTTTGGGATCAAAATTACCCCCAAATTCTATGATTTAAGCTGTTTTTTAGGGTTTTTTGAAAAAAACACCCGAATCCAAAACACACCCGAATCCGACAAAAATAATTCGGTGAGGTTTTGCCAAAACGCGTTCGAACCCAAAACACGGCCGCGGAACCGAACCCAAAACCAAAACACAAAACCCGAAAAATTTCAGGCGCTCATCTCTAGTGAGCATGGGGAAAATGTAGCTGCAGCTCAAGCATCCCCATTGGTTACCACATGGACTTGCTGTTAGAGCCGCGGCGGGTCCTAGTGCCTGCCGGCTCTTTTATCAAATCTGACTGATGGAAATAGCAGTAGTGCTGCGGCTGTTCTACTTTTGAAAAAAAGAAGTCAGAAATGACAGGGGGGGCATGGGCCCGAGTGCCCCCCCCCCTGGATCCGCCTATGGCTGTGGCCCTGCTCACAGTGACTGGAGGCTCTTACCCCTCTTTATAGGAGTCTCTGGGGTTTATTTTCTAAAGTGTTGGTTTATAGAAATGGAGAGGTCGCCCTTAGCAACCAATCAGATTCTACTTATCATGTATCTAGCGCCTTACCTTCTAAAATCAGATTGGTTGCTATGGGCAACATCTCCACTTCTATAAATCCACACAAGCAAATAAACCTCTCTCTCCCCCACTATAATATACTGTATACAAGAAGCAAGCAGACCTTTTTCATTCTGATACTTGTACTGTAGCTACTGTGATAGTGAAACTGCTGAGTATCTGTGTGTCTGCATAGTGCAATTCTCACTGTGTATCCAAAGACGCACAGTCATTTTATCCTACGAGCAGACATGCCTTTTTCTGTATGAAATTAAATGAGATTTAAAATATATCTTCAGCGTAACATTGATTACAACAGAATTCTAAATTGTTTTAAAAAGAATAAACATTTGTCATTACCCAGATTCATGGGTATGCTAGGCAGTCACGATACCACCGGACCAAAGACGCCACACTGTCAATGCTTGCTCACCAGCAAGTGACATAGTGATGTCACTGTTAGTAAGGATTTTTTTGTACTCATTTTTTTGTTTGACAAAATACGCAGTCAGCTCAATGCAAAAAGTCCTTTTTTCTGTCCTGACACAAAGGGGTTGATTCAATTCACCAACAGTTGAATAGCGCTGGGAATTAGCTCACGACGCTATTCAATTCAGCTCAAGTTAAGTCGGTGAAGGCCCGTTCTCCCGGACTTAACAGGTTGATTTGTCGGGAGAACGGGCATTCTCCGACTTAAAACCCCGCCGCGATGCTGATTCCCAACAGAATCAGCCTCACGCCGGCCGCGCAGCAGCACTTTTGTCGGATTTCTTCTCTCATCCCCCAGGGGTAAGAGAATAATTCCCGACAATTGAGTATCATTTGGCGCTGTATTGAATAATGCCGGGAGCTAATTCCCGGCGCTATTCAACTGTCGGTGAATTGAATCAGCCCCAAAGTGATCATTTCAAGCAGCACTCCTGAAGCCCACCATTTATGTGAGCTATATTAATAAAGAACTTTACTTTACTTACACCGTAAAGCTTTACAGTAAGTGACTGGCCCATTTGTCTGGCCTTGTTATTGTATACAGTAGTATTCTGTAGTACCATATCCATCCGCTGCTATTGTTTCCAGCACTGTAGTTTTCATTAGTGGCACAATCGCCACCCAGTGGTGAAGCTGTGTATTGCATGCTCTGGATCCTTTTGCTCCTTAATACGTCTTACCACGCCTTATCATGCCAACCTGTGCTATATTTATGCCACGACTAAGCCGTATGTATGGCGAAACTACAGCAAGGATAAGTGTGGCTACATCGATTCTGTACCATTTGTAAAGTCACAGTTATTATACCTTCTGCTCCCTTATGCCTTATGTCCTTGCGCCAAGGTCCACAACTTGCGCAAAACACAGCTGTGGCAGTTGCGGACCGGTTGAACACAACAGGTCATTGAAAGGACAGTTTTTAAAGATTTTTTTTCCCTCTCTCTGTATTTTCAAAGGCATTCTGGTTTAATTCCTCCACTGTTCATTTCTCAGAGCTTTCCTTCCCTAGATGAAAGACTGACAGCTGAAAACGTTGATTGTAATTTCCTCATACAGTAGGTCTCTGCTGTGCATTTAATAGCACGATCAAGCAATTTAATAAACTTGCAATGCTGCATATTCCATATAATGATATGATCTAGTTTATTTCTCCAAGTGCCCTTCAAGTCTATGACATTTAATGTTTGATTGAGAGGCTTTTTTTTTTTCTGATTCAGCCTCCTACGAAGACGAATACCCACCTTTTGACTTTCTAAAGCCTAAAAATATTCCATTCTTTAGCGTATAATGAGTATCAAACATCAACTCAACATGTCTGACAATTCCCTTTCATATGATAATAGGTGGGTTTAGGAACGGAAAGCCTCACATCAGGTAGCCGTGCTTGTTCACAAGGCGCAATTCATGTCATAGGGAATGGGTAAAGTGGTCTGTACATAAAAATACACACAGAGTGATTAAGATCGCAAAGAGCGCACAATTCCTGTTGAAGTTGCAAAGGATTGTTATTTTTCAAAGGAAATATTACATTATCACTTAAACGAGAATAAATCCTATGGAAAGTTGGCATGGTAAGTGCTGGTACCCAAATCTAACTCTCTCTGCACATGTTATATCTGCCCCACCTGCAGTGCACATGGGGGGTAATTCCACCTGCTAACAAATTTGTTGCTGCAATCAACTCTAAATTACCCCCATGGTTTTGCCCATTAGAGAAAAATGTTGCTGCTGCGTTCAGGTCTGAATTAGGCCCTGTAATGGCTGGAAATCTCCACAGCCACTCAATACGCAAGGTTCAAATGGAATCTTGCGTTGAATTGAATAAACCCCTAAGTGATGTCTTTCAAATATTTAGCCTTATACTGTACATATAGGAGGTTATTCCAAGTTGATCGCAGCAGGAAATTTTTTAGCAGTTGGGCAAAACCATGTGCACTGCAGGTGGGGGGAGCTGATGTAACATGTGCAGAGAGAGAGAGATTTGGGTGTGGTGAGTTCAATCTGCAATCTAAATTGCAGTGTAAAAATAAAGCAGCCAGTATTTACCCTGCACAGAAACAAAATAACCCACCCAAATCTAACTCTCTCTGCAAATGTTATATCTGCCCCCCCTGCAGTGCACATGGTTTTGCCCAACTGCTAAAAAATTTCCTGCTGCGATCAACTTGGAATTACCCCCATAGTTTTTGGACTCCCTGTAAAATGATGATTTTATTTAATATAATGAACTAAAGCTATATGTTTTACCACTATTACAGTTTTTGCATATTTTCCTATTGTGCACTACATGTTAGGGCTTTACGCTTCTTTTTTTGTCTAATACTGTACATGTGCCACAATTTGGAGCCAGTGATTGCACCACAGTCAGTGGCGTAACTACTGCCCCCGCAGCCCTCGCGGTGGCTTGGGGGCGAGGGGCTGCGGGGGCGCCGCCACTGATTTAGAGCAGATTGGCATGCGGACGAGCGTCCGCATGTCAATCTGCTGTCTCCTCACTAACCCGCCGCTGCTGTAAGGAGGGACACGGAGCGGAGGGCACAGCGCGCGCCTCTCCTGTGTCCCTCCTGGGTCTCCGGCGGGTCTATTAAAGGAAGTGCCGTTCGTGACCTCTGATTGGCTCACGAACCGGCACTTCCTTTAACAGACCTGCCGGAGACCCAGGAGGGACACAGGAGAGGCGCGTGCTGTGCCCTCCGTGTCCCTCCAACACAAAACAGTGGGGGGGCACTGGGGGAGCATATGTGGCACTGAGGGGGCATATATGGCACTGGGGGGGTGTATGTGTACCTGGCACATGGGGGGGAGCTATATTTGGCACTGGGGGTATGTGAGTACCTGGCACTGTTGGGGAATATCTGGCACTGGGGGCATATATGGCACTGGAGGGGTATATCTGTACCTGGCACATGGGGGAGGGCTATATTTGGCACTGGGGGCATGTGAGTACCTGGCACTGTGGGGGAATATCTGGCACTGGGGGCATATGTGGCACTGGGGGGATATATGTGTACCTGGCATATGGGGGGGGCTATATTTGGCACTGGGGGCATGTGAGTACCTGGCACCGTGGAGAAATATCTGGCACTGGGGACATATGTGGCACTGGGAGCACAGCCCTAGCAACAAGCACTACCCCCTAGCAACGAGCATGACACCCAGTGCATGAAACCCCTGGCAATGAGCATGACACCCTGAGCATGAAAACCCCTGGCACCGTGCATGGAACCAAGAGCATGAGACCCCTGGCAACGAGCAGGTAATTTAAAAGTAATTAGAAGCGTTACTGTAGGACTTAATGTGTAATGGGCATTGCAGTGTGTGGCATAATGTATCACGGACATTGCGGTGTGTGTCATAATGTGTCACAGGCATTACGGTGTGTGGCATACTATATCACGGGCATTGTGGTATGTGGTATAATGTCTCAGGGTCATTGCAGTGTGGCATAATGTATAACGGGCATTGCGGTGTGTGGCATAGGGTATAACGGGCATTGCGGTATGTGTCACAGGCATTACGGTGTATGGTATACTATATCACGGGCATTGTGATATGTGGTATAATGTCTCAGGGTCATTGCAGTGTGTGGCATAATGTATCACGGACATTGCGGTGTGTGTCATAATGTGTCAGGCATTACGGTGTGTTGTATACTATATCACAGGCATTGTGGTATGTGGTATAATGTCTCAGGGTCATTGCAGTGTGTGTCATAATGTGTCACAGGCATTGTATGTGCTATAATGTTTTAGGGACATTGCAGTGTGTGGCATAATGTATCACGGACTTTGCGATTCCTGTCATAATGTGTCACAGGCATTACGGTGTGTGGCATAATGTGTCGGGGGCATTATGGTGTGTGCATATTGTGTCATGTGCATTACTGTGTGTGGCATAATGTCTAAGGGCCATTGCAGTATGTGGCATAATGTATACTGGGCATTACTATAAGGAGGAAAAATTACAAATAATGTAAGGGGCATGAATCAGGATTATTTTTCTTTCCTGTGGTGGCTAACGTCTGGGCGTGCAGGTTGCAAAACTGGGGTATAAGGTAGTCTTTTCCTGCAATGCCACGCCCCTTTATGTGAAGCCATGCCCATTTCAATGAAGAATTTTTTGGCTTGGGGGAGAAAAATTTCTAGTTACGCCACTGACCACAGTACTGAAACAAAAGGAGATAATAATTAAAATGATATACAGTAAGTGGACAGGAAAAAGTCAAGTTATATTTGACGATCAAACCAATATATATATATATATATATATATATATATGTATATATATATACATATACTAGTGCAGGATAGTAACCCATTTGGGTGGAATTCTGCACACATTACACAAGGGTCCAACAGAAACTTGTGCTGAATTGAATTAACCCCTAAGTGATGCATAGCTCTCCGTTCTGTGCGCTTACTCTCTACTCATCTGTCCTTCATCTCTCCCATGTCTCTATAGTACCGTATGTAATATCGTACAGTATATATATGTCAAGCATATACCTGTAGATGTGGCTAAATTGTACAACTGCAGATGGAGCTATGGTACACTAGTCATTATTACAAATGGCTGGCATACTGTATCTTTACACTGTTAAATAAATAAAATATACCCCCCACCGCCACACTCGATTAACTCTGGTTACCAAAAAAGCAAAGAAACAATAAACTTGGGCAGGGGCAGATTTAGGGGTCAGGGTGCCCCTAGGTACTACAGTAATGGCTGCCCCTGACCACCCAATTTTATAATTTTAAGGGGCAGATGTACTAAGATTTAATAATAAAGATAAAGTGGAGAGATAAAGTGCCAGCCACAGTCAGCTCCTAACAGCCATATTACAGGCTGTGTTTGAAAAATGACATTTAGGATCTGATTGGCTGGTAGTTTATCTCTCTCCACTGTATCAGTATATCTGCCGTAAGTGTTTGATTACAAGCCCTTATTTGGTGATTGGCAGGTGAATATAATATAATAATTAAACAGCCTATTGCTTCCACTGTGTCCCAACCGCAAACGTCCACAGCCGCAATCACCGCCATTAGTCCGAAACAGACGTCTCATCTCCATCTGCATGTTACGATTCAGCTCAGATGTCAGCTTACTATACTCTCATGACTACTAGACGGAACAGTTCTGCGTGCTCCTCTACACCCAGTGTGGTCAGTCGACAAATTGATCAATACATACAGTATGTACTAGCGTCCTACACCCGCATGTGCAGCCACCGATTTCTTACTTTAGCACACGCGCAGTACAGTGAGATCCAAGTGCATTTCCGACTTGTATCAGAATAAGGCTTTTTATAGTCACAATGTAAAGACTGATACAGTGCTGAACTATTGGTAAGCTGCATACAGCAAATAAGGATATTTCTCTTATCTTCAACAATTTCTCCCCCTGGTTTCAGAACCCAAATTGAAAGAAATTAAAAACAAATTAGATGATTGGATCACCTACCGGGAAAAGAGATGTAAGGAAGTAAAAAGCTTATAAGTTTGAACGAGACAAGATTATAAGAACCACAAGACATACAGATGGGGAGAACATACAAAGAACATCAGACAGTGTTCTCTCCTCATTTCACTAATGAATCTAGTTCTTTCTGGTTTCCAGCTCCATCAATTCCACTAGGTGGAATTTTTCTTCCAATCCAATCCTTGTATTAAGTATTAAGCGGTTACTGTACTTTCAGTAAATTAGTTATTATTCTTACAGCTTTGCAATATAATTGTTAGAAAATGTTTCTAGAATTCTCACTCCCGATTCGTGATGATATATATAATTGTTTGAATTACTGTATTGCATACCTCCCAACATTCTTCCACATGAAAGAGGAACACACACGCGGCGCTCCCGAAAAGGGGGTGTAACCTATGAAAGGGAGCGTGGCTACGCGGAGGACCCGCAATCGCAAGCCACGCCCCCATTTTCGGCAGTGAGGGGGCATGCCCAGCGCTCCATGAGCTGCTGGCATGCCCACTCTCCTCCTGTCTCCACTGAACAGATGATGTGCGCACAGCGTCTATTCACCACTGCTCTGCTTAGCAGAGCAGCGAGTCCAGGAGCCTCCCAACTGCCCCCCCACCCCCCACCGTGGGACACTGCGGAGGTATGGTACTGTGCTAAAATTAAGACTCAAGCAGATATAGCAGGTGAGGAGGTAGATGTAATCTTTTTAGACTTTGCCAAAGCTTTCGACACAGTACCACACATGCAATTTGTCTACAAGCTACAAGAAATAGGGCTAGGGAGCACAATATGCACTTGGGTCAGTAATTGGTTAGATAATAGGGAACAGCGTGTTGTGGTTAATGGATCATATTCAAATTGGACTAAAGTGCTAAGTGGTGTGCCTCAACGGTCTGTACTTGGACCACTTTTGTTCAACATTTTCATCAACGACCTAACAGTAGGTCTAGAGAGCATGGTGTCAATTTTTCGCAGACGATACCAAATTGTGTAAGGTTATAAATACGGAGGGGGATGCTGAGTCTCTTCAGAACGACCTAATTAAACTGGAAGCATGGGCAGCAAAATGGAGAATGAGGTTCAACACAGACAAGTGTAAGGTAATGCACTGTGGGGGCAAGACCAAAAATAACACCTACATACTAAATGGGGTAATATTAGGGGATTCTGTACTGGAAAAAGATTTAGGGGTTCACATAGATAACAAATTAAGCAGTAGTACCCAAAGTAGGAGTGCAACAAAGAAGGCTAATAAGATATTAGCATGCATTAAACGGGGAATTGATGCAAGGGACGAGAGTATTATACTCCCATTATATAAATCACTAGTGAGACCACATCTTGAATACTGTGTGCATTTTGGGCACCATATTACAAAAAGGATATCCTGGAGCTAGAAAAGGTTCAGAGGCGGGCGACCAAACTAATTAAGGGCATGGAGATGCTGGAATACCAGGAAAGGCTTGCAAGGCTAGGCATGTTTACATTGGAAAAGAGGAGACTAAGAGGGGACATGATCAACATCTACAAATATATAAGGGGTCAATACACAGAGCTTGGGAGGGACCTGTTTTCTATAAGATCAGCACAGAGGACACGTGGTCACTCGCTTAGGTTAGAGGAGAGGAGTTTACTAGTAGAGGAGTTAGATAAATTCCTATTGGATAAAGATATTCAGGGTTATGGTGCGTAGACACGCATTATAGTTAATATAATTAGTCCTAACATAAAAATAACTGCGGGTGTAGTATACTGGTCACCACAATGCAGCACAAGACAATGAGCAGTGATACTGAGCACTGATGAGGATACTAGAACTGACACTGAGCAGGAGAGACACACTACTAGTATTAATGAGCAGCAATAAGTAAGCACTGATACTGAGCACTGATATTGAGCTTTCCAATGAGAGAACGTAGCCACGTCCTCTCCGCTCTCTCTACAATGCACGAGTGAAAATGGCGGCGACTCGCGGCTCTTTATATGGAATCCGAATCTCGTGAGAATCCAACAGCGGGATGATGACATTTTGCCTTGTTCGGGTTTTCCGAGTCAGGCTGGAGCAACCGAGCCTGCCTCGGACCCGTGTAAACCACGTGGAGTTCGGGGGGGTTCGGTTCTCAGCGAACCGAACCCGCTCATCTCTATTATTTATTACCAGTTATTTATATAGCACACACATATTCCACAGCGCTTTACAGAGAATATTTGGCTATTCACATCAGTCCCTTCCCCATTGGAGCTTACAGTCTATATTCCCTACCACATGTACACATTCATGCTAAGATTAATTTTGTTAGGAGCCAATAAACCTATCAGTATATTTTTGTATTGTGGGAGGAAACTGGAGCACCTGGGGGAAACCCACACAAGTACGGGGAGAATATACAAACTCCACACAGTTAGGTCCATGGTGGGAATTGAAATCCTGAGTGCTGTGAGGAGGTAATGCTAACTATTACTCCGTCCGTGCTGCCCTTAAAGTCACACCTGGCAGATATCTAGTCACTGACAGTCTGCTGGGAGTATTCAGCTAGCTCAGCACTTGTACATTTCGTCGGAAATCAGAAATGCCTTCCATGATCTGTTCGCGAGCCCCCTGGGACCCGCCGGACCTTTGCGACTGCTTGGGTTACGCCTGACACGGCTGCGACCCGTGCTACAGCCCCTTCAGGACAGCGCTCACCAAGCCGGCAATTGCCGGGTTGGTGACGCGGCAGGGGCGGCGCTTGGAGTTCACATGATCTCCCTGCGCCGTCCTCCCATACACTGTGAATGGGAGGCGTGTCACCTCGACATGGCTTCCGTTCACACTAGACAGTTAGCCGGGTTGAACACGTGTTCAACCCGGCCAGCTACCCGGGTAGGATTCCCGGATCACTTGATCTGGGAATTTGCCGGGGGACCTTTTTCCACTAGGGAAAAACACGGGTAAATGCGCGCCCCCGCACATTTACCCGTATTTCTTAGAGCTAGTGGAAAAGGGATATAAGAGGGTTTAGACTCTACTGCGCATGCCCATATCTCTGTGGAAATGGTGCAGAAGTCATTTTCCCAGTGATTTCTCTACTGCACATGTACAGTAGTGTCCGCTGCACCATTTTCACAGTAATTTAACAGCACTGCTGACGTCAGCACAGGACTCTGGAGGGATGAATATTCAGAAAAATGGGTGCAGCTGCACCCATTATACATAAGCCAGTGGCTGCACAATAGTGCCACTTATACACAAAATGCCCACAGTAGTAGTGCCGCTTATATACAGAATGCCCACAGTAATAGTAATAGTGCCCCTGACACATAATGCCCACAGTAGTGTCCCTTATACACAAAATGCCCACAGTAGTAGTGCCGCTTATATACAGAATGCCCACAGTAGTAGTGCCCCTTACACATAATGCCCACAGTAGTGTCCCTTATACTCATCTCTGCTATACCAGCAGCTCATTGCCTGTGTCCCTTATACTCATCTCTGCTACACCAGCAGCTCATTGCCTGTGTCCGTACAGCAGCTCCATGCCCTGTATCCCTCCAGCAGCTTCCCCACCTTTCTTGTCCCTCCAGCCCCCTATTAACTTGTCTTCAAATGCACAGAGCCTACTCCTCTTCATGTCTCCTTTTCACTTCAGCAGCAGTGACAGAATAACATCACATATGCCGTTTGCCAGAAAAGGAAGCCACCGGGACCTGAGGAGGGGATGTATGCAGTCCTTCAGACACATCGTGTGTGAGTACCAGGAGAGAAGGCGGTAAATGGAGGAGGACCATGAAGCCACCAGAACCTGAGGAAGGCGGAGGTGGCAGCAGCTCATCAGTAACACTAACACCACCTGCATCATCTATTGATATAGGTGATGTGGCAGGTTTTTTTTTTATTACTGTGCAAGGCAATGGTGGTGGTGGAACTAGTTCCCCCTATCATTTCAGGTGGTAGAACTCAGTTCCACCTCATTCCCCCCCCCCCTCCCCGCA
The DNA here is from genome assembly GCF_028390025.1 of Pseudophryne corroboree. Classification (NCBI taxonomy): domain Eukaryota; kingdom Metazoa; phylum Chordata; class Amphibia; order Anura; family Myobatrachidae; genus Pseudophryne; species Pseudophryne corroboree. The sequence goes on along the minus strand of NC_086444.1, from coordinate 62,367,484 downwards.
CTTTTACCCCTGGAGCTGCCCAGATGCTCTAGGTGGCACTGCACCATTGTGCATGTTTTGAATGTCCTTTGGATGCTCTGAGAAGCAGTGTAGCAGTGCTACTGCCAATCCAGGGACCCTGCTAGCCAGATGCAGGAGCCATAGCTCAGCAATGGCACTGCCCTCCTCCCCCCCAATTGATGAATCACTTATACCCCTTTTCCACTAGCTCAAAAAACACGGGTAAATGCACGGGGGCGCGCATTTACCCGTGTTTTTGGCAAGTGGAAAAGGGTCAACCCGGATCAAGTGACCCGTGAATCCTACCCGGCTATTTACCTGGGTAGGACACGGGAATGATCCGGGTAGGGTTCTAGTGTAAACGGGAGCCGTGTCGATGCGACACGGCTCCCGTTTACACTGTATGGAAGGGCGGCGCTGGGAGATCATGTGATCTCCCTGCGCCGCCCCTGCCGCGTCACTAGAAGCGTCACCAACCCGGCATATGCCGGGTTGTGACTGCTGATGGGAAAGGGGACGAGCACGGGTCGCAGCAGGGGGCAGCTCCCGTGTCAGGCTCCCGGCTGCGACCCGTGATCGTAAGTGGAAAAGGGGTATTACTTTGCCAAAGAGTTGAAGGTCCATCATCTAATGTCCAACTTCCTAGACCTGGGATAGGAAACCATTGGCCCTCCAGCTGTTGTTGAATTACACATCCCAGCATGCCCTGTAACAGTTTTAGCATGGCCAAATAGCAAAACTGTAGTAGGGCATGCTGGTATGTGTAGTTCAAGAACAGCTGGAGGGCCAAACGTTACCCACCACTGTCCTAGACCATCAGTGGTACAAAGACGATTTTGGACATTTTCTATTAGACTCTCCATAGAAAATTGATTTATCAAGAAACGGCTTAAATAGCATGTCTGAAATAGCTAAGCCACCAAAAATAAATTCTCTAGAGGTTTAGAGGCTTAAAAGGCAAATCGCCAGTGATGTGCGCCAATTACTAAACCCTAAACCAAATGTGGTTGTAGGCAAACTATTGCTGTTCTAAGTGGGAGTAGACATACATTCGTGGGCCCACACCTAGGGATGTAAGGGACAACTAGAACTCTGGGCCTAATTCAGACCTGATCGCTGCTGCAAATTTGTTAGCAGTTAGGCAAACCATGGGGATCATTCCGACCTGATCGTAGCTGTGCTAAATTTAGCACAGCTACGATCAGGCACTCAGACATGCGGGGGGACGCCCAGCACAGGGCTAGTCCGTCCTGCATGTCAGGCCGCCCCCCCCCCCCCCCCCACCGCAAAAGTGCAAAAGCATTGCATAGCGCCGATGATTTTGTACTTGAAGAGTAACTCATGGTCAGCGCAGCTCCTGTGGCTGGCCGAGAGTTACTCGTCGCTGCCCTGGGTTGCAGTGGCTGCATATGACGTCACGTAGCCGCAGCGGCCACCACACCACATGGTCCGGCCACGCCTGCATTGGCCGGACCGTACACTTAAAACAGTGGCCAAACATGCGCAGTTCTGATCTGATCGCACCGATGAGAACAATTGCAGCGTGCGATTGGGTCGGACTGACCCCCTATGTGCACTGCAGGTGTGGCAGATATAACGTGCAGAGAGAGCTGGATTTGGGTGGGTTATATTGTTTCTGTGCAGGGTAAATACTGGCTGATTTATTTTTACACTGCAATTTAGATTTCAGTTTGAACACACCCCACCCAAATCTATCTCTCTCTGCACATGTTACATCTGCCCCACCTGCAGTGCACATTGGGCCTAATTCAGACCTGATCGCTGCTGTGCATTTTAGCACAGCGGCTGATCAGGTCTGAACTGCACATGCGCAGGCGCCGCAGTGCGCGGCACATGCAAAAGATGCTATTGGCACCTCAGCCCAGCGAACGCCTCTGCCTGATTGACAGGCAGTCGCTGGGCGGGCTGGCAGCATTGGGCCGCCATGTGCGGGAGGGGGGGGGCGCCACAGCTGCATGATGTCACACACAGCTGCTGCATCCGAGGAAGTGACGGGTAGCTCCCTGCCAGCACGCAGGAGCTGCGCTGGTAGGGAGCTACTCCTCTGTGCGGGGGGGGGGGGGCAAACATGCGGAGCGGACTAGCGCTGTGCTGGGCATCCCCCCACATGTCTGAGTAACTGATCGTAGCCGCGCAAAATTTTGCACGGCTACGATCTGGTCTGAATTAGGCCCATGGTTTTGCCCAACTGCTAACAAATTTGTAGCAGTGATCAGATCTGAATTAGGCCCTCTGTCTCTCCAAGTTGTTATTTACAAGAATAACACATTTTGAAATGTTATGTATTTTTATTGCTTTAAAAAAAAAACTTTTTTATTGTATACAGTAGCTCTTATTTCAGCAAACAAATTCAACATTGAAAATAGTACATTTCGTATTGGAAGCCCCAAGAATAAACAGCCAAGGGGAGATTCAAACAATCCTCTACGGTAATCAAAACCTGCTACATTTCCAAGCTATTATCCTCTACAAGTTATTATCGTCAAGCGTAACACATCTTCAGATAATACTTCTTCTTTTTTTTACTTTAATGTTTAAATTTCATTTGCAGAACCTGAACTTTTCTGTGTGTATCGCTTTGTTTTGGCAAGCTACGTTACCAGTGTTTATAGCCACAAAACAAACATGAATTGTGTACATTTTATATTAGAATCTCCTTGGGGCTGTTTGTCCGGGTGTTCCAAATATGCTACAGGCAATCAGACGGCCTCCAAGTTATTACTGGCAAGTGTAATACAGCATAGTGTATATCTTCAAAGTTTGTTTTTTTCCTTTACTGTTTACAGGGTTTTGGAGTTTTTATTTTAACTATTTTGATCTATTGCTCTTTTTTGAGTAGATTTAAGTTATTAGTGAGAATAGTCCGCAGGTAAACGTGTAGTGAGAATGTTCATTTGTTTAAAAGTGGACCTTTAACCAGGTCTTCTACATTGTTTTTCTATGTAATAGCTTGTGTATCATGCAGTAAGCAAATGAGTTTGTAAACCAAGACTCCCATCTGCTTGCCTGAGGGCACTGACTTCTGTTTCCTGTGCCCTGTATCAGGCAAAAGTCATGGGTGTGATACGGGATCCTGGTGGTTGAGATGCCAGCAGGCACACGACACTCATGGTATCCTGACCATTAGAATGCGGACAGGGGATGGGGTAAGTATGTTACCCCTCCCCTGCCCCCTACCCTAACCTACCTGGGGTGGCAGCTAGGCTAAAATAGTGGGGGTGGTGACTAGGGCAAAGACCCAGGGGGTGGCGGCTAGGACTAATACTCTGGGGAGTGCGGCTACAGCTAACACCCCTAGTGCTTAACCCTAACCCGCCCCGGATCCTAACCCCTAACCCGAACAGTGTCTCCTATACTTACGCATAGGATGTTGGTGTTCGGTGTTCCGGCACCGGGATTCCAGGTGGTGTCAGGATTTAGACGTTGGTCACATGACCGCCGATATCCCCAGTGACGGAATGCTGACCGGATCCCTAAGTCTTAGTACTACTGTTGTGACTAGTAGAGACCTGCTTACTGGGAGAGTGCACAAAAGTAAAAAGGGCTGTGGTGTCTAGTGACCAATATTTTCTCAAAGCTAATGCAGGAGACAATGCACCCGGCAGCCAGCGGTTGTGAGGGGGAGAGACGTGTTATGGGGTAATTCGCCCTGGTCACCCCACCGTTCCCCCCAGTTATTCTACAAAAAAGTAATTAAAATGCATCGCCATAAATTATGTCACAAAAACTACATTATAATACCATGAATACATTAAAGTAACTTGAAAATTTACTCACGCCAAGAAAATACATATTACCAGTAGAAGTACAGACTCTCCCGCTCACACCAGTGACATCACAATACATTTTAAAATACACATGATTTATTATGTAAGTCAAAACAAGTCATGTACTTTACCAACCTCCCTAATGTGAGGCCAATAGGAAAAAAAGTCAGAGACAGCTACATATAGGGAACGCCATTGACCATCAATGGTTACAATACAAACCATCGATGATTAACAGCCGATGTCAAGGTTTTATTTTTGCCATCAAGGGTGGAGAACCAATATTTTTTTTTAATATTAGGTGTTGGGACACAGAGCATAGTCTCGCCCCTAGTACGCCTGTGAGCTCAGATTGGCCTGCAGTTCAGTAAGTCATAGCGCGAGGATCAGTGGCGGAACAAGCAAGCGGTGGGCCCAGGTGCGACAAAATGCTTTGGGCCCCCCCCCCCCCCATCCAAGTCCACCCCAGGGGCAGTGCGCGCCGTAGGCGCGCGCAAAAATACATAGTGGCGTGGCTTCGTGGGGAAGGGGTGTGGCCACAAAATAATACCAACACAGTAGTCTCCATTATTCAAATTACGCCGCACAGTAGCACCACTACACCAGGTAGAGACCCTTTTACACCTTACAGCGAACAGATTCCTCTTTTTACACATTACAGCAGACAGCGTGCCCTTTTTACACATAACGGCAGACCGCGTGCCCTTGTTACACATTACGGCAGACAGCGTGCCCTTTTTACACATTACAGCAGACAGCGTGCCCTTGTTACACATAGCGGCAGACAGCGTGCCCTTTTTACACATTACGGCAGACAGCGTGCCCTTGTTACACATTACGGCAGACCGCGTGCCCTTGTTACACATTACGGCAGACAGCGTGCCCTTGTTACACATTACGGCAGACAGCGTCCCCATTTTTACACATTACGGCAGGCAGATTCCCCATTTTTACACATAGCAGCAGGCAGATTCCCCATTTTTACACATAGCGTCAGGCAGTCCCCCTGTTTTACACATAGCGTCAGGCAGTCCCCCTTTTTTACACATTACGGCAGGCAGATTCCCCTTTTTACACATTGCGTCGGGCAGATTACCCCTTTTTACACATAGCGGCAGGCAGTCCCCCATTTTTACACATTGCGGCAGGCTGATTCCCCCTTTTTACACATTGCGGCAGGCAGTCCCCCCTTTTTACACATTGCGGCAGGCAGTCCCCCCTTTTTACACATTGCGGCAGGCAATCCCCCCTTTTTACACATTGCTGCAGGCAGTCCCCCCTTTTTACACATTGCTGCAGGCAGTCCCCCCTTTTTACACATTGCGGCAGGTATGCCCCCCTTTTTACACATTGCGGCAGGTAGTCCCCCCTTTTTACACAGTGCAGCAGGTAGTCCCCCATTTTTACACAGTGCGGCAGGTAGTCCCCCATTTTTACACATTGCGGCAGGCAGGCACAAGAAAGAAGGAAAGAAGGAAAGAAAGAAAGAAGGAAAGAAGGAAAGAAGGAAAGAAAGAAAGAAAGAAAGAAAGAAAGAAAGAAAGAAAGAAAGAAAGAAAGAAAGAAAGAAAGAAAGAAAGAAAGAAAGAAAGAAGAATTATACTTACCCTCTCCGCTGGCTCAGGCTCCTCGGTGCAGCGTCAGAGACGATTCCCGGGCTGGAGAGAAGGAGGAGGAGGGAGGCTGAGAAGGGAGCCGCAGCAGCGCTGTGTTACTGGTGGAGGCGCTGCTGCTGCTGCCCCTCTGCTTCCCTATAGGCTGTTCTCGGAAGACAGCCTATAGGGAAGCAGAGGGGCAGCAGCAGCAGCGCCTCCACCAGTAACAAAGCGCTGCTGCGGCTCCCTTCTCAGCCTCCCTCCTCCTCCTTCCCCCGTCTGTAGTACCGCTGCTCCTCTCCTCTCCTCTCTTCGCCGGGCGGCTGTGCGCTGCGGGCAGCGGTTGCCCGCAGCGCACAGCGGCATGTAATGAGTCAGTTTGACTCATTACATGCTTGGGCCCCTGGACAGAGGCGGGCCCCAGTGCAGTGCACTGCCTGCACTGCCGGTAGTTCCGCCTCTGGCGAGGATGACTATCTGTGGGCGTAACCATCTATGGTTTCTTGTGAATGATTTTATACCATTGAAATTAACCACTGATTGCAATCGATGGTCATTCCTAGTTACGTATTACAGTACCTTAGACATAACTAATCATCTTCTCAATCTCTCCAGCACAAACCCAACTGACAGCAATAGAGTCTGAAGAACAATATTATCTCAGGTAAAACTAGTCACATGCCATACAGGTACCTCACCAGCTTAATCCCAATTGACAACAAAAAGATGACCAGCATAGCAGGTGTCCCCCTGCCTTGTCTAACATAGTCCCAGGACAGGGGAACCATAGAGGCATGAGAAGAAGGAAAGAAAATGAAAATGTTATATTTTTGAACTAGCTGAATACCCGTGCTTCACTACGGAATTTCATGTATAATCACAAAGAATTGAGAGGCGCTGGTATTTAAGCAAATTTAATACTGCTTTTAAAATAGGCTCACTTGTGGTAAAGCGCTGCGGAATATGTGTGCGCTATATAAATAACTGGTAATAAATGTAAAAAAATAAATAAATAAATTGTGGTAGGATGTTGTTGAGAACTGGTAGCATCAAAGTGTCCCTCCATGAAACCGCCCAGGAACACACCAAAACAATAAATTAATTTTATTGTATGTGAATCTGTAGTCTATGGGGGGTATTCAATTGTATAAAAAGTCAGTTGGGTGTCTGTTTTTTCCTGTCAACCGACTTTTCAAACAATTGAATTTCCCCCTCTGTGTCTTATTTTCTGGACAACGGATATACTTAAAGTTAACTAATTAGTTTATCACAGAAAATTAGCAATTACACTTACAACAGAACATGCTCCACCCACCACTGCCAATCTTTGTCAGGCCGCACCTCCGGATGGGCCTTTCCCAGTTTGATCCTGTCAAAAGTCTGGCGCTGAGGAGAATAATCTGCCACCTTCACTGCCCCGTCTCCAGTGGCGCACCCAGGGGGGGTTTCCGAGCACCCAGAAAGCCCCCTCCACTAAAAATGCTATGTATATGTGTATATGTATGTGTGTGTGTGTGTGTGTGTGTGTGTGTGTATGTGTGTGTGTGTGTGTGTGTGTGTGTATATATATATATATATATATATACATACACGGTATATATATGTGTAGATATGTGTATATACATATATATACGCACACACACAGACACACTAGTTTTACGGACCCAGCATATACTGGGTCACCTCAGTCCCCACCCCCGTGATTGGCTCCACCCAGTTCTGGAAACCCCCCCATGCAAATCCTGCGAGACGCCTCTGTTGCTGCCCTGCTCAGTGCTGTAAATGCTGGGACGACAATCCAAGCTCTGCCCGCTGTATGTTAATTATGTAAGGTTTGCAGGGATAGGCTGACTCTATTCCAAAGGGTCCTAGGTCTCCTTGCTTAGTTTCTCGCTCGCCTTAGGGCTCCTCCTTTGAGATAAAAAGGTAAATATTTTTGCACAACACTTAAGGTCACTCTGAGAGCTGTCGGTTCCCTTTACACCAAGGTAAGCAGCTGCTGACTATCAAGCTTTCCTTTAATGCATTTAAGAGTCAAAATATCTATCTCTCCTTTCCTTCTATTTCTCTCTGAGAGGTTCGGCAATGTTTAGTTCAAGTGACAGATTAATCTCTGATAACTGAGACACTATCCTCTACTGAATGGAAATAGATTGTTTTTTTTTTATATAATCAGTTTTTATTAAGGGTTTTAAAAGACATAAACAAAGAAAGGAAAACACCCATGCAGTTACAAATACAGAAACACCAACACAAATACAACTGATAAACACAAATCAAATTGTACAGATGTCAAAAGGAGAGTTAGCAACACTGCAGAAGCGAATGGACGCGTCAGAGGTAATATATACCAAGTATGTAGAGAACTGTGTTGCACAGCAGCAGTTAAAGGTGTTCTCATACATGTCGAAGTCAAAAATATTACATAAAGAGAACATACAAACTACACACATATAAGTCGCTATACTTACAAATACGCGCAGCGAGCACAGCAATATATGGTAACACGCGCATTTACACGGACATGCCACAAAGATGGACCGACACTTATTTCATACAGTACATAACTATAATAATATCAAGCGCCAGACATCATGATGATTTAAAATTATATATAAAGAAGTAATGTCATGTATGTGTATTATTTGAACGAAACAAGATAGACCAGTCATGTTTACTATTGAAGCAACCAGATTGATGTGTAGATTCATTTGATGCTTGTTGTGAAGTTGTGGGACATTGCAGCGGATAATTATGATTAAATGTATAAAAGCTAAAATCACTTTTATTAGAACAATAGATATTCCAAACAGGAAGCTCAGGCAAGCCCCTTTGGACATCCCCAAGGTTGAACCTGTTCAGCATATACAAAGAAACAAGTGACTCATCATGAATGAGAGAGAGTCCCCTCCCCCAAAAACTAGATAACACTTGCTGATCACACAGGAGGGCAGTTCCTGTTTTGGTCTCAGAGTTGCTGATTGGTCCCAGACGATGATGGAGTTCTTGCATGATTTTACAGAGAGAGAGAGAGAGTCATATGGAGGGACAAATTTATATGAGAAAGATATGGTATTGTATCGCTGGCATGTAACTGTAACTATATGTAATTATGTGTAACTGTATGTAACTATGTTTTAACTGCTTACTGTGTGAGTGTAACCATGTAACTATAGGTATACTGTACTTTGTAATATATTGAACCCATATCCTTTTAATAACAAATATATACATCAATGAGCTTTGGAACTCAGATAATGTGTGGGTGTATTGTTTTTCTCTTATGGGATGCAGTCTTTTGCGATATAAAGCGCACATTCATGGTATATGGTAATAAGATGTGCAGGCATTTACAATGTATATTAGAGTGGGCATTTTATATATTTGTGAGGAAACAATTTGGCATTCGCAGTTGAGGGCTCGTCCAGAATATCAGGGTCTTAATGATGCACTGTACATTACAAACGCGGCTGTAATTGACCGGCTCCGATGGACGCATCGTGAAGCTGATGAAAATAACATCCACGTTAATGTATTGTTGTGTTATCAGTAAGCCAATGATATGAAATTTCAAGGGACAATGCGTTTCTCATAATATTTAAGATGCTAAAATGTATTTTTATTGTTGCAAAACAAAGTTCACATAAGTCATATTGTGTTTGATTCAGATTGGATTGATTATCTGTTAAGTAGGGTTAAAAGTACATTTAAAAGTTGCTGCATAGCCTTGATATCGTTTTTTTTTTTAAACTCAGGCCTAAAATAACTTCTGGTGCTTGTATGGTGTGTGATTTCTTTGGGACAAAGGAAGCCACATGGTCTGTCCTCCATTTTGGACTAGCCACATGGCTTTGTCCACCATTTTGTGTAACCCTCATGGATGTGGAAGGGGGAGGAGCAATGCCCATTTTGGGAAGGTCATTTTCTAAATGGCTGATTTTCACTCTGCTCAGAATAATCAGCTTTGCTTGGTCACATCAAACACCATTTATGAGTTACCAATGCATTTATTTAACCCATGCCATAGTCAATTACAAATAGTTTCAATTGGGCCTAGTGAGAGTTAATAGTGAGATGAATACTTGATGTAAGAATTACACACAGATATAAACAAAGTTTTTTTTCTTTTCCTTCCAAGTATCATTAGCGCTGTACAGAGCATACGCAAGCGTGATTTGTGTATAATAAAGTGCATAGGGAGTTTTCGCTGGTCTCTCTCAGGAAAATCTCCAACGACAGATACTTTACTGGAAAGGATAAGTTATTCCTAAAAACTTCCAGTAAATATAGGTCAATAGGGGCCCTAAGTTGGGTACATTGCCTTCGTTATCGACAGTGTATGGTAGTACTGGCCAACGTGGGCGTGAGCGGGTGAAGAGCGCTCGGAGAACTTTCACCGTCACCTTATACTGAGTATTTTGGTGTTTGTGGGCAAAGGCCCACAATTATGGGAGCCAGTTGCTCAAGTAAGGGACGTTTAACCAGGGTTCAGGTTGAAGAGGTGCGACCAAGAGTGTCAGCAAGGATTATTAGGTGTAAACAATATGGTTCACACACGGAGGCTTTTTGCAATGAATGGGTACGTATGACTGACAAAGATAGGGTACCATCCCTAAGGTGAGCAGCTTTGAACCAGAGGTATTGCAGAACTTAAGGATAAGGATATGTCTGATAAAATAAAAAAAAAACAAAGGGTCAGACATACAAATTGTTTAAAACTGTGGCAGCAAGAGGGGTTGGTGAGTTTGATCCTAAGGTATTGCAGGTGGTATGTCTAACCAAAGTCATATAAGACAAAAAAAAAAATGAAAATATAAGAACTGTTTGAACTTGTAGCAACAATAAACAAGTAGGAAGAAAAAAAAAGATAATGCAAGTACACCGCCATATGTAGATGTGGAAGCAGTTACGGCCAGCATACAAATTATAGAAAATAATAAAAATATGACTGTAACCTATATATGTACTAATGAATGTTGAAGTTTTATTTAGGAGGAGAAGGTGACCTGATTGTTTTCAGCCATTTCTCATGTACCCAGAGGAGTATCCAACCAGTAAAAGAAGAGCAGTAGCCTGTGGGGGAAGTGGCTGAGACCAGTGGAACAGGTAAGTATGGTATCATTCGTGTACATATATAGTAAAACCCAAAAATAAAACAAAAAAAAAATCAAGAAAGTAACGTCAGAAATGGAGAAAAACCTGTCCGCACATTAGTATTTGCCAGTAGGAAAGCGGATAGAGACAAGGTAACCCCCGGGTATTTCTTTCAGTTACCATATAAGAAGTATTTATTCCTAGTAATGCCCCTAGTAAAGATGAGCTTGGAAATGTTTGTTGAACCATGTACAGACCCTTAGTACGGGATGAGAAGGATTGAATGAAATACTTCGCATTACCTAGAAGCTTGTTAAACATTTTTTTTTTTTGTCTCTTGCAGTAATAGAAAACTCTCCATCTGGATAAGACCACTGGTAAACACAAATTCGGCAAATGGGAGGTGGCTGTCTGTGCAAATCTTAGATAGTGTGCTATTGAACATCACAAGAATAGTGCTAGGCGCAGAGAACAACAGGTGGAGAGGTTGAGGACTGTAAGTATACTGGCACATACAGGAAAGACCCATCAGTCCAAACCCCAGATCCCTAATGGTCAATAATATGTTACACTTGTAGGAAGGAAGGGCATTTTGCCAGAGATTGTAGGAGTAGAAGGACACATAGTCAATATAGATCCCCTAGACAGAAAACACAAGCCACATTATTAAACACATAGACGGGACCAAGGGACACATAGTGAGGAATCATAAGCCATATAGAAAACACAGATTCGGCTAATGGGAAGAACAAAATTAATGCAACATAACCCTTTGACAAAACTTGAAGACTAATGTCGCATTCTGCTGTTCTAGATGCATGTCCATCACAGGTAGAGGAAATTATCTCACAGATACCGGGTTCCCTATGAACTTAGGATGGACAGGACTCTGGATTGATGGCTGGGATAGTCCCAGTAGAGATAAGACACACAGAAATGTTTTTTAAGGGGAGTAGACCAAGTAGAGAATCACTTCCCCGTAGTGCCCAATCCAGTTGTCAAATTTTTATAAAATCTTCTTCACCTCTACAAACTCATCTGTCACCAACCTCTATTCTGTTTCTCTACAGTTTCCTCTTCATCTTTTGCGTTCACACAGGGTAGTACAATACATGGACCCAAGTACAGTTCAAACTCCACATGCCTAGGTCCTTCAGAGTTCTGCCCAAACCCAGTATATCTCAACAGTACGATTACACCAGTATTACTGCAGTGTGCCTTGTCATGCACAAAGGGTGGAGAATGGGAAAACTGGTGAAGGGAAATTTTGTATAGACACTGATTTGCCTGTTGGTGAATGGCAAACCTGACATTTTCTTTTTCATTTTCTTCTTCTTCCTCTCCTCTAGAGATGTTTCTTTTTTTTTTTTTTTTAGTTATGCTCATGGTACTCTACATTGCAAACACACGATAGTTAAATTAAGATACAAAAAAATTGTGTTCCCTACAGGAAAAGGCAGTCTGGAGGACAAAGGGGTTTGGCCAGGAGTCCTCAGGACTGTGGGCAGGTGGACACGGTAAGCCAGTAGCCCCCAGAGCATACTTTCCAAGTCTAGCTGAGGTGGCACACGGTCTGACTCATCTAGGCAAAGAGGGTAGGTGCAGGCTGATGAGAGCCTACTGGTGTGCGCCAGGATTCTATTCTCATGCAGGTAAGAGAGCAATGACCTGTCTTCCTTGCTTGAGGAAGAATATTGGTAAAGCAATACCAACAGAGCCATCCCATATCCCTCCTGCAGACGGATCTTTTCAGGAAATACAAATCGACTTCGTACAGTTAACACCCTTTAGGAACTATTGTTATGTATTGGTGTGCACTGATGTTTTCTCAAACTGGGTAGAGGCATTTCCTGCCCCCACGGATGCTTCTGTGTTTACCGCAAAGAAAAATTGCTCAGAAATTTGTGTGTAGATAATGGTACCCCTAGAAGTAGGAGCAAAGTTTGAAATAGTACTATTGTGATCATAGATACTGCCACTAGTATTATGTAGCTTCGGAACCGCTCCCAGATCTTCACTCAACGAATCACCCTCTTCTAAATTTGTTTTTGGTTTGGTTTGGTTTTGGTATTTGTGTCTTTTTTTTTTTGGAAGGCAACCTCATGTCATGATTGATCCGCACAATGATCTGAAATACACCAATGAGGTGACAGTACAGTACTTTATTGAGATGAGCCAGCATTTGAGAACTTGACAAAAGTACTTGAAACTGTTGATTGCTGGTATGCCAAATACTAACTGTCTTGATTGTGAACCAAGAGACTGTGTGATTGTTCTTACGCTCAGGTTGCCTAATAGACAGGTGGGAAGGACCATACCAAGATTTGTTGACAGCACTAAAGATCGCCGAAAGAGATACTTGGGTCCACTCGTCCCACTGCAAGAAGGTCGCTAACCTGGAGAGAACTCGTGACAAAGTAGTTTATTGCTCACATTCATCGAGTTTGTGTGTTCGAAGTGAACTGTGTGTTCCAAGTGAACTGTGTGTTCAAAGAGCAAGGCAAAGAGATCGCAAAAGTATTACCAGAGACTCTGTTCCGTGAAGACTGAGAGGCGGCACTGTTGAACACTACCTGAGCGTACTAAAGGATTGCAGAAAGACCAGTCATTGTAATTGATTTGTTATGAACAAGAGTTGTTTTGTTCTATTTCCATTTTCTCTCGTTCCCGCTGACAAACATTTTCTTTCAGGATATTCTATTTTTGCGAGGTTTTTTTATGAGGAGTCGAGTGTGGGACTGGAACTGGTTCTGAAGGAAGGAGTGATTTCCTTATAGGATCCCAGGATTAGCCGATCAGTTTGTTAAAATCAGAGAAAAATCAAAGTTCTAGTAGTTAAGGAGTTCAGAGGTAATCAGGAACAATCAGACAATGGCTATTCACACATTGCAGATAAAGAGCTCATTAATATATGTTGAAGAAAGGTTTATGAGTAGCTCTCCCCGAACTCCGAATGTTTATGTTATTAGGAAGGACACTACTTATAACCCTTGTTCAGAAAATTATAGGAATATGTAGATCATGAAAATTTTATATGTCACTTTCACGATTTGTTTGTCTTATTCATATACCCAGCAGAACCTCAATTGAATCCAAACATCAGTGTAAAAAGACGTAGGTACATGTATGTGTGAAATGTTCATCGCAAATCAGACATTATAGGCCAAAGCACTGTCCCAGCATACTCTATAGGTTGAATGTTGTCCCACACCCAACCAGTGGTCCCGTGACGCCGAGTGCATATAGAGGATGTCTCGTCCTCCTCCCTGTCTTCCCCAAATATAGTCAAGTGTCTGATTTGCGAAATGCATACATACTTGTGTCTAGGTCACCGATTATGGTATGAAATATTTTTTTCTTATGTTAATAATTGATGCCAGTGATTGTTTACTGCAAAAGGGTGGACTGTCGAAGTAAAAAATATGACATAAAGAGAACATACAAACTACACACATATGAGTCGCTATACTTGCAAATACGCGCAGCGAGCACAGCAATATATGGTAACACACGCATTTACACGGACATGCCACAGAGATGGATTCGACACTTATTTCATACAGTACATAACTATAATAATATCAAGTGACAGACATCATGATGATTTAAAATTATATATAAAGAAGTAATGTCATGTATGTGTATTATTTGAACGAAACAAGATAGACCGGTCATGTTTACTATTGAAGCAACCAGATTGATGTGTAGATTCATTTGATGCTTGTTGTGAAGTTGTGGGACATTGCAGCGGATAATTATGATTAAATGTATAAAAGCTAAAATCACTTTTATTAGAACAATAGATATTCCAAACAGGAAACTCAGGCCAGCTCCTTTGGACGTCCCCAAGGCTGAACCTGTTCAGCATATACAAAGAAACTAGTGACTCATCATGAATGAGAGAGAGTCCCCTCCCCCAAAAACTAGATAACACTTGCTGATCACACAGGAGGGCAGTTCCTGTTTTGGTCTCAGAGTTGCTGATCGGTCCCAGACGATGATGGAGTTCTTGCATGATTTTACAGAGAGAGAGAGAGTCATATGGAGGGACAAATTTATATGTAACTGTATGTAACTATGTTTTAACTGCTTACTGTGTGAGTGTACCCATGTAACAATAGGTATACTGTACTTTGTAATATATTGAACCCATATCCTTTTAATAACAAATATATACATCAATGAGCTTTGGAACTCAGATAATGTGTGGATGTATTGTTTTTCTCTTATGGGATGCAGTGTTTTGCGATATATAGCGCACATTCATGGTATATGGTAATAAGATGTGCAGGCGTTTACAATATATATTAGAGCGGGCAATTTAAATATTTGTGAGGAAACAATTTGGCATTCGCATACATAAAGAACATGAAAACTAATAGAGGACAAGAATAGGAGCGCCGGAAGGCAACAAGGTAGAAGTGAAGAGAAGTAGGAAGTAAGAAAGGGAGGGAGAAAGAAAAAAAAGGGGGTAAGAGAAGTGGGAGGTACCACTTAGCAAGTTATGGGAGACAGGGAAATAAGGATTTTAGTTACTATCCAATGGAGTGGCTAAGTAGGCCCGGGAAGTCTTGTATTCCAGCCAAGGGGACCATGTGGAATCAAATTCACGAGATTTGCCTAACGGTGAGAGGAACAGGTCCTCCATTCTCATGAAATAATCTAGTTTAGTGAACCATGCACGACTCGTAGGAGGGAGGTGGGGAGTGTTTGTGTTGGGACATTGGAATTGCGGAGTGATTAATAAGCCAGAATACTGGATCATGCGGGACTTGAGTCTTAAGGATGAACTGAGAGATATGTATAACCTCTCGCCAGAAGGGTTGGAACAGTGGACAAGTCCACCAAATATGTAGAAGGGTGCCAGATGGGGAGGAGCAACGCCAACAGAGGGCTGATGAGGAGGGATACATAGCATGGAGAAGAGAGGGGTGCCTGTACCACCTTGTCACAACCTTATATTGAGTCGCTCTGACCTGGACACAGATAGAGCTCGTGTGGGTTTTTAAGAAAATTTTTTCCCAGTCTCTAAGCGACAGGGAAATGCCCAGGTCCCTCTCCCACGCCACAGCAAAGGATGGAGCATCGATAGGTTGGGAATGGCAAACAATCTTGTAAAGTGTGGAAATAGTGTGGGTCGGATCAAATACAGCAACACAGAGTTTCTCAAAGAGG
Organism: Pseudophryne corroboree; assembly: GCF_028390025.1. Lineage (NCBI taxonomy): Eukaryota > Metazoa > Chordata > Amphibia > Anura > Myobatrachidae > Pseudophryne > Pseudophryne corroboree. The sequence goes on along the minus strand of NC_086444.1, from coordinate 62,351,832 downwards.
GTCAATTCTCTAGCGGCGTTCTGAAGTCTAGTGCCAGTTATCAAAAAGTGTCTTATTTGTAGGAACTTCCAAAAGTCCAGCTGGGGGATGTCCCACTTCACCCTCAGGTCTGAGAACTGTTTGACTCCAGTTGATGACACCATCTGACCGACCCTGAACAGACCTGTTAATGCCCAACGTGAGAAGTGGGCAGGGTTGACACCCGGAGTAAAGTCAGGGTTGGCCAGAAAGGACGTCAAGGGACCGAATTTAGAAGAAATATAAGGTAGTGCACGCAGTGACTTCCAGGCGGCAAGTGTAGGAGTTATAGTAGAGTGGGGAAGGAGCAGCTTAGGGGAGGAGGGGAGCCAAAGAAATATTTCTGGGAATTGCTGTACATACAGGCCCTCCAGCTCCACCCATTGTTTAAGCTCACGGTGTCTCGTCCAGTCTATAATGCTACTCAAAAGAATGGCATGATAATACGTTTTTATGAAATAGATTGTTTACATACTTTTATCTCAAATCTATATATATAAAAGGCAAATACCACTGACTCATCACAAAATCTCCTGGACCATAAGGCTTGACTTCCTTGCTAGTGGCAATTGCAGAGCAGTCCATTATTCAAATAGGGGAGCCACACCCAGCGATGTTTGACAGCTTAGGGGTGGCAGTTGATGTAGCGCCCCTATTTGAATAATGGACTGCTCTGCAATTGCCACCGGCAAGGAAGACCATGAACAGAGCCTTGTGCCCTCCCCACTCCGTGACTTGGTATCGCCAGCACCATGCATTCTTTATAGCCCCGACTTGGTGGTCTGTATTAACTTTCCTCTGGGAGGGGGGAATTCCCAAAAATCATCTCACCCCTTTTAAACGCTTTGTGGGTGGAATAGTCAGTGTTATTTGCATTTTATATATATAGATTAGGAAAAAAATACATACGGATACATTAAACTATATAAAGAATATAAAAAAGAAAACCATATGGGAAATTAATAACATTATAGCAGAAGCATTACTCACACAATTGTTAGGCCAGTGAATGAAAATAAAACGGGAAACACATAACGTTTAGTAGTCTGTTTAGTAAATTAAAAAAGGCCTCTCTCCAGCACTTTAGGTGAAGAAAACATATATTATAGGCTCCCCATATCGATTATGGATTTCTCCGTCTTTTTTCTTTTCTTTTATCAAATTCCTTCAGTCCCCATATGCAGCAATGGGTAGGACTGCGCAATTCCGGAATTGACAAAAAATATTTGCTGTTTAAAAATATAACTCATCTCTAGATAGGATGGATATTTATTAAAGGTCAGAGAGAGATAAAATGGAGAGAGATAAAATACCAACCAATCAGCTCCTATCATACATTTTTTTAAACAGTTTATAAGATGGCAGTTAGGAACTGATTGGTTGGTGCTTTATCGCTCTCAAATCTTTGATAAGTCTCCCCCACTCCCATGTCTGCTCGCACTGGAGAAAAGCAGAGAAGAGACCTTTCTTGTTATGCTTTCTCCCAGAATGCACCACTTTTATTGGTCCCGCTGACTTGTTCTGCACATGAGCAATGGATGATTATAGACGTCTTTCGCATTTGTTTAAGACATTACTGATGGCAGCTATCTTCATGCCAGGACAGTTCTGTAATGCATGGTCTGTCCAGTCATGAAGTTTCAATTAATTATAGCAAGTTACAGAGGGGCATATTTATCACAAGCCACATCTCGAATGCTGATGGGTTGTGATCAATTCGCCCCATATCGCATTGCAATAATTGAATACATCGCAGGGATATATCAATCATTGCATGCAGGGATAGAGCTTGTGAATCCAATTACTGAAATTCTCAGATTGTAGTGCGCATATGTCGCCGCCGGCCACCAAGGGTCTCAGCAGGAATACAGAGATCTGATGACCAGATGCCCTCACCGGATCTATCAGACACAAATGACTGATCACATGGGACAAATCCTAGTTCAGGCTGCACTACCGGCAAGCTGAGAAATATGTGCAGGGGTATGGGAAGCAGAGGGAAGTCATTATAACATTATCTCAAGACAGCGTTATTATCACAGGGCTCCCTCTGGTCATTTTTACAATTTTATTTTAGTAAATTCATCCAAATCGCATTTCCCTTTACAAATATGGGAAACGTGATCTAGAATGAAAATTTAAGGGATTGGAGGAGAATTTTAAGAACTTTACTCCAGCTACCTTTTATAATTTTGATAAATATGCTCAAGAGGGTAAAAAAAAGACAATAACTTTATTCTAATTTCCACAAATATTACTAAATTAAATCCTTAACCTCCAGCAAAACCAATTACACACCCAATGGGAGTAATTCAGAGTTGATCGCAGCAGCAAATTTGTTAGCAGTTGGGCAAAACCATGGCCCTCATTCCGAGTTGTTCGCTCGCTAGCTGCTTTTAGCAGCATTGCACACGCTAGGCTGCCGCCCTCTGGGAGTGTATCTTAGCATAGCAGAATAGCGAACGAAAGATTAGCAGAATTGCAAATAAATAATTCTTGGCAGTTTCTGAGTAGCTCGAGACTTACTCCTACACTGCGATCAGCTCAGCCCGCTTCGTTCCTGGTTTGATGTCACAAACACGCCCTGCGTTCGGCCAGCCACTCCCCCGTTTCTCCAGACACTCCCGTGTTTTATCCTGGCACACCTGCGTTTTTCCGCACACTCCCAGAAAATGGTCAGTTTCCGCCCAGAATTACCCACTTCCTGTCAATCACACTCCGATCACTTCAACAATGAAAATTCTTCGTTCGGACAAGAGTAAATCTACTAAGTTTTGTGCTAAAATACTTAGCGCATGCGCGCTGCGTACCATGCACATGCGCATTTTTGCCTTAATCGCTCCGTTGAGAAAATTGGCAACGAGCGAACAACTTGGAATGACCCCCCATGTGCACTGCAGGTGTAACAGATATAACATGTGCAGAGAGAATTAGATTTGGGTGGGTTATTTTGTTTCTGTGCAGGGTAAATACTGGCTACTTTATTTTTACACTGCAATTTAGATTTCAGTTTGAACACACCCCACCCAAATCTAACTCTCTCTGCACATGATATATCTGCCCCCCTTGCAGTGCACATGGGCCATTCCGAGTTGATCGCTCGCTAGCTGCTTTTAGCAGCAGTGCAAACGCTAGGCCGCCGCCCTCTGGGAGTGTATCTTAGCTTAGCAGAAGTGCGAACAAAAGGATCGCAGAGCTGCTCCAAAAAAAGATTGTGCAGTTTCTGAGTAGCTCGAAACTTACTCCTAGCTAGCGATCACTTCAGACTGTTTAGTTCCTGATTTGACGTCACAAACACACCCTGCGTTCGGCCAGCCACTCCCCCGTTTCCCCAGCCACTCCTGTGTTTTTATTGGGCACGCCTGCGTTTTTACACACACTCCCCGAAAACGGTCAGTTTCCGCCCAGAAACACCCACTTCCTATCAATCACTCACCGATCAGCAGTGCGACTGGAAAGCGTCGCTAGACCTTGTGTGAAACTGCATAGTTTTGTGTGAAAGTACGACGCGCGTGCGCAGTGTGCACCATATGCATGCGCAGAAGTGCCACTTTCGCGCTGCGACCGAAAGCAGCTAGCGATCAACTCGGAATGAGGGCCATAGTTTCTAGCTAAACCCTCCCCCCAGGCTCTTAGTTTAAAAGCTCCTCCATCCTACTAACCATCCTTCCCCCCAGCACCGCAGCCCCCTCCTCATTCAGGTGTAATCCACCGCGAGAAAAAAGATGGCGCCTGACAGAGAAGTCCACCCAGTGTTCCAAGAAAAAGTCACGTGTTGCCATGACGAAATGCGTCAGGACTCCGCCCATAACGCCGCTAACAAGTTCAGGTGGATTTTTCAGACATCAGCCATGCCGCGCCAACATCACCGCTCAAGCCACCTCAAAGCACCGCATGGGAGACGGGAGGCAAATTCCCCCTCCAGCTTGCATTTCTGAGCGTGAGAACTTGGTCTGCAATTTGGTGAGCATCCCGTATATCGGCTGCATTGTGCAAGTATTACCATACAGACTATTTCAGGCACTGCACGGCGGACGGAGAGCCAGCTCCCCTCCAGCTTGTACACAGGACCACAATTCACCCATTCACTACGGGACCCGTTATACATAAACACACTCAGCGGCTCTAATCTTCTGACCACAAACACGGTCCTAACATTGTGTATACCAACAGCGCTGATCTCTTGGGCCAATAATCTGCAGGACATAGTTGCACACACCTGTGGGGAGAATTATATCAAGCTTACTGCAGTTCCCCAAACATCAGAATAACGGATCACTTTTCAGCAGTCTATGTCGGCATCCACCTGAACGCGGTAATTATAAGCTATCTAATGATCGCGACCAGCAACAATTGTATTATTTATTATTAGCAGCATGCTAAGCTAATTTAATCATTATTCTGGGGATGCCCGGCATGGTTTATTAGTCCTATTGTTACTGAACATTATATTGACACATGGACTTGGCTTTTAGCTGATTTCAATGGTTTATGCATATATTACTTAATAATCAAATTGAGTGTTGAATTTTTATTAAGTTATTGTTATACATCTATACAAAAATGTCCATTATATAAACAATTTGATATATACAGTAAAAAACAAGAAATTGCTTGGTTTAATAAAGTGTATTTTATTTTATAAAACGGACTCCTTGGCTATTATATCTGAGGTACAGTTCACATGGATATATGAGCGCCTCTATTAATTCTTTCTTATTAGAGTAGCTCAAAACCTACTCAACGCTTGCGATGACTTCAGACTGTTCAAATCCTGTTTTGACATCACAAACACGCCCTGCGTTCGCCCAGCCACGCCTGCGTTTTTCCTGGCACGCCTGCGTTTTTACGAACACTTTCTGAAAACGGTCAGTTGACAACCAGAAACGCCCTCTTCCTGTCAATCACTCTGCGGTCAGCAGTGCGACTGAAAAGCTTCGCTAGACCTTGTGTGAAACTACATTGTTCGTTATAATATTACTGTGAGCATTGCGCCACATACGTATGCGCAGAAGTGCCGTTTTTTTGCCTCATCGCTGCACAGCGAACGAAAAAGCAGCTAGCGATCAACTCGGAATGACCACCCTTATTAGCGGAGAGATCTCCAATAGGAAGTGCACACAAAACAGGAGTGGAACTACCGACGATTCAGTCGGTGCACCCAACCCGCGGTAATGAAGGCGGCATTGGCTGGTCTTCTGACCCGCCTAGGCTGGTGGGAGCCCAGGATGATGCAGCTATGGTTAGCAGTGGTAACCCTAGCAGCTGGGAAACCTCTGGACAGCGCTGTCTAGGATTCCCACAGTATTGCATGGCATTGGTGACATCACTGTCAGCACGTCCCAGGCCGGCCCTTTCAGTCACCACAAAAATAAATTGATGTATGTGCATATACCAGATCAGGTGAATGTGATAGAGTTCGCCAGGGTGCACAGATTGATCGACAGAGCACACTATCCATAAAAGAGGCAGTAACTAGGTGGTCACCATGTCAATCCATGGCACGTCATGGGCATGTCATAGGAGTGTCACGGGAGTGTCATGGGCACATCATGGGAGTGTCATGGGCATGTTATGAGAGCATCACGGGCATGTCATTAGCGTGCAAGCTAATTTCCATGCTTGATTGCAATGTGCATTTTTGACAACTATTTTGCACCCATAGGACTAGGTGCAAGTCCAAATGATAATAGTGCAGGTTGTGGCTGCGGACGTAAGCGTGATAGACTTCCACGTGCAGAGGCAGAGATTGTTAGTATACTCAGGCAGACTCTAGCATTAGAATAAGGAATCAAGTAGGCTGCTGTGGACGAATGTAAAAGCAGCCACGGATGGGTCAGGATCAGGTCCTGTGTCTGCAGCCTAGCATGACTGAGCCAACCCTCCAAACCACCACCAGGGGGCAGAAGCTCCACATGCACATTGTCTTCATACCACTACTTTCTGTCTATGATGGGGCTTGATCCCCATTTACACCATCCGGGCTATCAACTCCCTTTGTCATCATTGGAGCAAGCGGAACAAGGTGCTCCTAATAAATGGGAGGCATTGGAGGCATGGTCCACCTCAGTGGCATAACTACAGTGGGTGCAGCTGTTATGGGGCCCAGGCTGTTTCCTGGGCCTGCAGATACCCCTGCACCCAGTGATGGGCTGTGTCCAAAGACCGGGCTCTCCCTTAGCCCCCCGTCTGCTGGACAGATCGGGTACCACTGATAGCATGCCCCCACACTGCAGCAAACACTCTCTCCACTCTCTCTCTCCCTGACACTCTCTCTCTCTCTCTCCCTGACACTCTCTGACACTTGTCTCTCGCAACAACACTCTATCCCTCACTCTCTTCCTGACACTGTCTCTCTTTCTCTCTGCCTCTATCCTTGACACAGTCTCTCTCCCTCTCTCTCCCCCGACTGTCTTTCTCCCTGACACACACTCTCTCTCTCTCTCTCTCTCTCTCTCTCTCTCCCTGACACTGTCTCTCCCTCTCTGTCTCTCTGACACTGTCAATCCCTCTCTCCCATGAACACTGTCTATCTCTCCCTCCTGAAACACTCTCCCTGACACTGTCTCTCTCTCCCTCTCTTCCCCCTGACATACTCTCTCCCCCTTACACTGTCCCTCTCACTCTCCCTGATTCTCATTCTCTTTTATGCCTGACATTATTTATTTTTCTCTCTCTCTCTCTCCTTGACAGTCTCTCTTGCCCACCCTACTTGACATTGTCTCTCTCCTTGAAACTGTCTCTCCCTCTCTCCCCAACACTCTTTCCTTGACACTGTCTTTCCCTCTCTTTCCCTGACACTGTCTCTCCCTGATGCTCTCTCTCTCTCTCTCTCTCTCTCTCTCTCTCTCTCTCTGACACTATCTATCCCTCTCTCTTTGACACTGGCTCTTCCTCTCTCTTTCCCTGACATTGTCTCTCTCTCTCTCTCTCTCTCTCTCTCTCTCTCTGACAGTCTCTCTCTTTCTGATGCTATCTCTCTCTCTCTGACACTCTCTCCCTGACACCCTCTTTCTCTCTCTAAAATCCCTCTCTGCCACTCCCTTACACCCTCTATCTCCCTCTCTCTCTCCGTCTGTTTCTTCCTCTTTCTCTCCCTGACACTCTCTCACTCCGGCTCGCTCCCGTCCCTCTCCCTTTCTCCTTCCCTTTCCCTGTGTCTGACACCCTCCCTCTCTGATACCCTCTCTCTCTATCTCTCCCTGATGCCCTCTCTCTCTCTCTATCCCCTCTCATTCCTTTCTCTCTCTTTCTCCCTGACTCCCTCTCTCTCGCTCCTCTTTTTCTCTCATTCCCTCTTTTTACATGAAACCCTCTCTCTCCCCCTCTCTTTATTGCTCCTCTTTCTCCATCTCCCTGACACCCTCTTTGTCTCTCTCTCACTCCACTCTCTCTCTCTCTCTCTCGCTCCTGCTTCCCTAAGTCGCACTGTAGTGACAACGGCATGTATCCCTTTTAAGATCTTGCTATGGGGCCCACGATGTTCTAGTTACGCCCCCGGCCCCCTTCCTTTCTTTGAAAACACCCATGAATTGCCATGTGCATCAGACAGGACAAAAGTGATGAATGTCAGGATGGCAGGACTGCACCAACTAAACAGGTTTCGGCAGTGGCATGCTCCATATGTGACACAATGAAACTACTACATGAGATGGCCATAGGGACCTGATAACAGAGTTGGCATACTGCACTTATAATTAAATAAAACCATGATAGCAACATCTGATCACCGATGAGCTGGAATGGTGTGAGCAGACAGCAATAGGGTGGCCAAGCACCAATTTGGTCTGTTAGAAAGCGGGAACCACATGGAATGCCATGCCTATCGAAAGAGCCCAAGCTCTAAGGCATATTGTATTTGGATTGGCCATACATTTTGCTGTCTTTTCCAGCTGATGTTTAGTGAAAGACATCAACATAGTTCCAGCCTTCTGGCATTGGCGCTGGGCCACTGTACATGGCATTTAACTCAGATCTAGCTTATCACCGAGACAGTGCTTTCTTGTTTTTATTTTATTATAAGCCTCCATTTGGATGACCTTCATTCTCCATGAGCTAAATTATAGTAATAATTACACTCAAAGCTTCATAATGCATTTATACTGTATTTTACATTACAAGTTCTTATTTTATATTCACAGTCATAAAAACATAGTAATTTGTTATATAACATCATGCATAAAATGTATTTATTCACATGAACTAATTATTATTAATATTATTATAATATTTCTCATTTTTACCTGCTGGGTATATTATGGATACAGTATATCGCTGATATGTTTCTGGCCTTTGCATTTAAATAATGAATTCACAATTTGCTATTATTACAGCAATATTTTTAAATTAACATGTCAAATCCAATTAGACATTACTCTCACCAGGGGGTATATTTACAAAGATTCGTGTTTTGGCCGTTTTGAAGGGTGTTTGATCTCGAATGGTATCGGGTGCATTTTACTGCAAATTTTTGAATCCTGATACGGTCATTCACTAAGCTGCCGACTTTTCCCAATTGGTATTTTACGATGTCGATGTGATTCGTAATATCAGGCAGTGTTCTACGGGAGTGATAAGTAAAACACTGCCTGACAAAACACAAGGAATCCCGGACGGATTTGTGAGATCCGTGCAGGGCTTCATTGTGTACCTTAAAAAGGTGTTTAAAGTCTTTAAAAATCTGAAAAAAAATGCGTGGGGTCCCCCCTCCTAAGCACAACCAGCCTCAGGCTCTTTGAGCCGGTCCTGGTTGACAAAATATGGGGGGTGGAAAATGACAGGGGTTCCCCCATATTTCATCAACCAGCACCGGGCTCTGCGCCTGGTTCCAAAAATACGGGGGACAAAAAGTATAGGGGTCCCCCGTATTTTTAAAACCAGCACCGGGCTCCACTAGCCAGGTACATAATGCCACAGCCGGGTACATAATGCCACAGCTCTGCGCCTGGTCCTGGTTCCAAAAATACGGGGGACAAAAAGCATAGGGGTCCCCCGTATTTTTAAAACCAGCACCGGGCTCCACTAGCCAGGTACATAATGCCACAGCTGGGGGACACTTTTATAGTGGTCCCGGCGGCCCTGGCATTACATACCCAACTAGTCACCCCTGGCCGGGGTACCCTGGAGGAGTGGGAACCCCTTAAATCAAGGGGTCCCCCTCCAGCTACCCAAGGGCCAGGGGTGAAGCCCGAGGCTGTCCCCCCCATCCAAGGGCGGCGGATGGGGGGCTGATAGCCAAGTGTAAAAAATGTGAAGATTGTTTTTAGTAGCAGTACTACAAGTCCCAGCAAGCCTCCCCCGCAAGCTGGTACTTGGAGAACCACAAGTACCAGCATGCAGTGGGAAAACCGGGCCTGCCGGTACCTGTAGTACTACTACTAAAAAAAATACCCCCAAAAAAACAGGACACACACACCGTGACAGTATAAGTTTATTACATACATGCACACCTCCAAACATACATACTTACCTATGTTCACACGAGGCTCGGTCCTCTTCTCCATGTAGAATCCTGTAGGGTACCTGTGAAAAAAATTATACTCACATAATCCAGTGTAGCTTCTGTCCTTTGTATATTCCACGTACTTGGCAAAACAAAAAAACGGAAACCCGACCACGCACTGAAAGGGGTCCCATGTTTACACATGGGACCCTTTTCCCTGACTGCCAGGACCCCCCCTGACTCCTGTCAAAGAGGGTCCCTTCAGCCAATCAGGGAGTGCCAGGTGTGCATGTATGTAATAAACTTATACTGTCACGGTGTGTGTGTCCAGTTTTTTGGGGGGTATTTTTTTAGTAGTAGTACTACAGGTACCGGCGGGCCCGGTTTTCCACCGTATGCTGGTACTTGTGGTTCTCCAAGTACCAGCTTGCGGGGGAGGCTTGCTGGGACTTGTAGTACTGCTACTAAAAACAATCTTCACATTTTTTACACTTGGCTATCAGCCCCCATCCGCCACCCTTGGATGGGGGGACAGCCTCGGGCTTCACCCCTGGCCCTTGGGTGGCTGGAGGGGGGGACCCCTTGATTTAAGAGGTTCCCACTCCTCCATTGTACCCCGGCCAGGGGTGACTAGTTGGGTATGTAATGCCAGGGCCGCCGGGACCACTATAAAAGTGTCCCCCGGCTGTGGCATTATGTACCTGGCTAGTGGAGCCCGGTGCTGGTTTTAAAAATACGGGGGACCCCTACGCTTTTTGTCCCCCATATTTTTGGAACTAGGACCAGAAGCAGAGCCCGGTGCTGGTTGATGAAATATGGGGGAACCCCTGTCATTTTTCCCCCCATATTTTGTGAACCAGGACCGGCTCAAAGAGCCCGAGGCTGGTTATGCTTAGGAGGGGGGACCCCACACAATTTTTTTTTCTGTTTTTACACTAAACACAACCTTTCCCATAGATAACCATGCACAGATCTCACTGATCCGTGCATGGTTATCCAAACTCGACTGGAAAAAGCAGGTCTATTTTTTTGCTGCTCTTTTTAACGATTCGCAAAAAAATAGACCCGCACTTGAGCACTCAGAGACTAACACCCAAATACGAATGAATAGTGAATACCCGTATTGTATGAAATAACAGCCGCGTTTGACCGATGGTCTATTCATTCGTATTTCTGAACTTTGCCAATCAAACCATTACGAATAGACCAGACACTGCCGAGTTTTCTGTTTAGTGAATTCCCGGATTGGGACTTCGAAAAAAAAACACAAATCGGCAAAACTCAGATTTTTAGTAAATATTGGCCCAGGTATCTTATAAAAAAAGAAAATACATATACAGTATGTAATCTTTTTAGACTTTGCTAAAGCTTTCGACACAGTACCGCACATAAGACTTATCTATAAGTTACAAGAAATAGGGCTAGGGAGCACAATATGCACTTGGGTCAGAAATTGGTTAGATAATAGGGAGCAGCACGTTGTGGTAAATGGAACTTTTTCAAATTGGACTGAAGTACTAAGTGGTGTGCCACAAGGGTCTGTACTTGGACCACTATTGCTCAACATTTTCATTAACAATCTAGCAGTAGCTCTAGAGAGCATGGTGCAGAGCCGGATTAAGGTCTGTGGGGGCCCCTGGGCAACAAACTTGTAGGGGCCCCTATCAATAAAATGATCAATGTTTTATTATGTATATATATATATATATATATATAGTCACTGTATATATCCATATAGGCCACTGTGTATATAGATAGGGATTATTAGATATATTTATATATACTTCCCACAGGCGGCACTCCCGGTCTGACATAAAGATGACACAGACGCTGTAAGTGATAGCAATGTTTCAGCTCTTTAATGAGCTTTTTCATTAAAGAACAAAACTCGATAAAGAGCTGAAACATTGCTATCACTTACAGCGTCTGTGTCATCTTTATGTCAGACTGGGAGTGCCGCCTGTGGGAAATGTATGTGTGCAGCTATGCTGGGTGTAAATGGAAGGCACCGGGTGAAGAAAAACGAGTTAAAAGCATTCGAGTGCCGGATTTGGGATACTACTATATATATATATATATATATATATATATATATATGTAAGGCAGGGGAAAAGAACAGGCGCCATATGGTGTAGTATTTAGGAATAAATGGAGTGATATGTATGTGAATATATTATAAGTACCGGATAGATTCTTGAGATTAAGCCTGTATATCAGATAATTCTTTGTGGCTGTTTCCCCACCAGATGAATTCTTGAGATTAAGCCTGTATATCTCAGATAATTCTTTGTGGCTGTTCCCCACCAAATGGAAAATTCAATAAAGCATATAGGATATATATATATCCATATAGAACAAGTCGGTCCAGTGATGTGTGATAGCTGAATCAATCGTCTGCTACTGCCTTGTATATTACCAATAAAGTATTTAATCATTGAAAATAATAATACATAAATACAAAAAATATATAAAACAAATCATAAATCTTAGCTGATTGATATAGGCAGTAGGCAGGTCAGTCTCAACGCGTTTCGCCTCCAGGGCTTCCTCAGGAGAATACATCTTATCAGAAAGTGCACATATTTATACTGCTTTCAGTTTCATTTTCGACTGCACTTCCGGTTTACGTCATTTCCGGAACCGGAAGTGCTTGGTCCGACTTATAAAGGTATGCAAAGCTTCATATATGTCATTTATTTGTTATCCTTATGTTTCATTGGTGGTACAGTGGAATAATCACGGGTGATCTCATGGCTGCAGAGCGCCACGGACACACAATACATGTGCTCCGTGAGCTCCGTGAAACCGGAAGTGTCGCGGCCGCGTCACTTCCGGTTTTAGACTGGAGAGCCCACATGCGTTCCAGCAGTAACATCCTGTTAGTGGTTGGCACAGTGGATGGCGGAAGTAACGCCAGTGTAATAAAAGTCGTTTGGAAGCGGAATGGAAAGTCCATTTTCATCAATATTGCTCCGCAGCATACTTATACATGATAAATTACATAAAATACATAAATAGATAAATAAGAGATACAGAAGTGCTAGGTTAATATATATATATAGGAATACACCAAAAAATATATATATAAAAAATATAAATAAAAAATATAAAAATATGAAAATATATATAGGTAAAAAATCCATATACATATATAAACAATTAAAACATATAGATATGTCAAGTATATTTCTTATGGGATGTAGAATAAAAACCGTGATCTGTCATGATAAAAAAGGTGGATAAATATATAAATATATAAATATATAAATATATAAATGATTGATTAAATAGATAACTACTATCAGGGAAGGTCAAGCTCATTAATTTTGGGAAATACAAAGGGAGCTATTTCTCGACGAGCTCATGGTCACATATAGGAGGCTTCAGTGTGTCTCATAGGAAGGGGGCAATCTCGTAGCCTTCATTGTGGCCGCGAGGTTGGAGGGTATTTAAGGTAAAAATCCAATACATTTCCCTCTGGGATAGCTTTTTTAGGAGATCCCCTCCTCTAGGTCCTAATGTGACATGTTCGATGGCTCTAAAAGTGAATGTATCCAGGCAGGAGTTGTGGGATTCAGTAAAATGTCTGGAGAGTGGATGACTTTCAATTTTGTTTTTGATATTACGTACATGTTCTTGGATTCGAAGTTTGAGAAGTCTTTTAGTCTTTCCCACATATTTGCGATGGCATCCACACTCTATCACGTATATAACTGAAGACGTGTTGCAATTAACAAAGTCCTTCATATTAAATTCTTTAGTTTGGTCAGAATTAAAAAAGGATCGCCTATTCGGATGGACGAATTTACACATAATGCAGTGTCCGCATTTATACATGCCCTTACATCTGGGAAGACTCGTAGTTGTAGTCCCCTTGCTTCTAATCATGCTTGGAGCCAGAATTTCCTTAAGATTCTGTGATTTTCTGAATAGGACTTGTGGGCGTTCAGGTAGGATTTCTCTCAGCACAGGATCCAATTTTAGAACATGCCAGTGTTTTGAAAAAGACTTTCTAATTCGGTTCTCTTCACAACTGTATTGTGTGATGAATGGTACTGCGTGGTTCCTGGTTGCTTCTTTCTTTTTTGGATGAATGAGGGTTTTTCTGTCCAGTGCTTCGCCCCGATCTATTGCCTCTTTAATAATCTTTTCCGGATAGCCCCTTTCTCTGAATCTATCTGCATAGATTAGGGATTGTTCTGTGAAAGTTTCGTTTGTCGTGCAGTTTCTTCGTAACCTATACATAGTTGAGAATGGAATGTTGTTTTTCCATTTAGTAGCATGACTGCTATTATAATGTAAATAGCTGTTAGTGTCGACAGTTTTAATAAAGTTCTTTGTTACTACTTGCTCTCCGTCTTGGCTTAGGATCAGGTCCAAAAATTCAATGTGGCTTTTGTTGGTTGTACTCGTAAATTTCAGGTTAAAATCATTAATACCGATATATTCCATAAAACCTTTAAAATTCTCTAGATCGCCATCCCAGACCATGATAATGTCGTCTATGTACCTTTTATAAAAACGTATATTCTCTTTGAATGTAGCATTATTGTAAATGAACCTTTGTTCCCACATACCCATTAGAATATTGGCATAACTAGGGGCGAAAACTGTCCCCATCGCGGTGCCACAGACTTGTAAAAAGAATGTATCTTGAAATTTAAAATAATTGTGCGTCAAAATAAATTGGATGAGGGAACATATAAATTCGCAGTGATCCTGAGTGATCTTTGGATCGGTCTCCAATTTGTCTCGGCATGCTTCTATTCCCTTATCATGGGTAATACTGGTATAAAGAGCTTGTACGTCGATAGTGGTCCATAGGTACGTATCTTTCCACTGGAAAGCTTCAAAGTGGTTTAGGACGCTAGTAGTGTCCTTCAGGTACGAAGGCAAACCCTGAACATGCGGTTTCAAAAAAATATCCACGTACTCTGAGAGGTGTGACGTTAATGAGTCAATGCCGGCAATGATCGGTCTCCCTGGTGGACAGTCCAGTTGTTTATGTATTTTCGGCAGGTGATAAAAAATTGGAATAATGGGGTTGTGGTTCATGAGGTACTGGAATTCGTCTTTAGTAATTAGATCTTTGCGTAATCCCTCGACGAGGATTAATCTCAGTTCCTCTGTGAATCCCTCTGTAGGGTCTTTGAGTTGTTTCTTATATGATGCGGTATCATTAAGAAGTCTCTGTGCTTCCTTTAGGTAATCATCTTTGTCTTGTATGACCAGGCCTCCTCCTTTGTCCGCCGGTCTGAGGACGATCTTATCTAAATCTTGTAGTTCTTTCATGGCATGTTTCTCTGAATTGCTGAGATTGAATTTCTTCACATGAGGAGTATCTCCTTCAATTAGATCCCTTTTGACCAGGTCATAGAAAGTATTAATATTAATCCTTTGGATTCCAATGGATAAAACTTTGATGTAGGTTTTAATCCAGATTTTGATGTATTATAATTCGTCTGGATAGCTGTGTCTTGTCTGGCAAAATGTCGCTTAAGAGTGAGGTTGCGGACATATTTGTTTAGATCAATGAAAGTCTGAAATTTGTCTGGCTTTTTTGATGGTGCAAATGTTATACCCTTGCTGAGTAATGCAATCTGTGGCTGCGTTAGAACATGGGAGGATAGATTGAATATGCCTTTTTCTTTTGGGTTCATTATTTGTTGTATTTTTTTCTTGGGTTTCCGTTTTCTTCCTCCTCGTTTTCCTCGTCTTGTAATCTTCGTTTTAAGGGTGAAGCTGTATGAATACTTTCCCTTATTATAATACATCAAAATCTGGATTAAAACCTACATCAAAGTTTTATCCATTGGAATCCAAAGGATCCTATATTAATACTTTCTATGACCTGGTCAAAAGGGATCTAATTGAAGGAGATACTCCTCATGTGAAGAAATTCAATCTCAGCAATTCAGAGAAACATGCCATGAAAGAACTACAAGATTTAGATAAGATCGTCCTCAGACCGGCGGACAAAGGAGGAGGCCTGGTCATACAAGACAAAGATGATTACCTAAAGGAAGCACAGAGACTTCTTAATGATACCGCATCATATAAGAAACAACTCAAAGACCCTACAGAGGGATTCACAGAGGAACTGAGATTAATCCTCGTCGAGGGATTACGCAAAGATCTAATTACTAAAGACGAATTCCAGTACCTCATGAACCACAACCCCATTATTCCAATTTTTTATCACCTGCCGAAAATACATAAACAACTGGACTGTCCACCAGGGAGACCGATCATTGCCGGCATTGACTCATTAACGTCACACCTCTCAGAGTACGTGGATATTTTTTTGAAACCGCATGTTCAGGGTTTGCCTTCGTACCTGAAGGACACTACTAGCGTCCTAAACCACTTTGAAGCTTTCCAGTGGAAAGATACGTACCTATGGACCACTATCGACGTACAAGCTCTTTATACCAGTATTACCCATGATAAGGGAATAGAAGCATGCCGAGACAAATTGGAGACCGATCCAAAGATCACTCAGGATCACTGCGAATTTATATGTTCCCTCATCCAATTTATTTTGACGCACAATTATTTTAAATTTCAAGATACATTCTTTTTACAAGTCTGTGGCACCGCGATGGGGACAGTTTTCGCCCCTAGTTATGCCAATATTCTAATGGGTATGTGGGAACAAAGGTTCATTTACAATAATGCTACATTCAAAGAGAATATACGTTTTTATAAAAGGTACATAGACGACATTATCATGGTCTGGGATGGCGATCTAGAGAATTTTAAAGGTTTTATGGAATATATCGGTATTAATGATTTTAACCTGAAATTTACGAGTACAACCAACAAAAGCCACATTGAATTTTTGGACCTGATCCTAAGCCAAGACGGAGAGCAAGTAGTAACAAAGAACTTTATTAAAACTGTCGACACTAACAGCTATTTACATTATAATAGCAGTCATGCTACTAAATGGAAAAACAACATTCCATTCTCAACTATGTATAGGTTACGAAGAAACTGCACGACAAACGAAACTTTCACAGAACAATTCCTAATCTATGCAGATAGATTCAGAGAAAGGGGCTATCCGGAAAAGATTATTAAAGAGGCAATAGATCGGGGCGAAGCACTGGACAGAAAAACCCTCATTCATCCAAAAAAGAAAGAAGCAACCAGGAACCACGCAGTACCATTCATCACACAATACAGTTGTGAAGAGAACCGAATTAGAAAGTCTTTTTCAAAACACTGGCATGTTCTAAAATTGGATCCTGTGCTGAGAGAAATCCTACCTGAACGCCCACAAGTCCTATTCAGAAAATCACAGAATCTTAAGGAAATTCTGGCTCCAAGCATGATTAGAAGCAAGGGGACTACAACTACGAGTCTTCCCAGATGTAAGGGCATGTATAAATGCGGACACTGCATTATGTGTAAATTCGTCCATCCGAATAGGCGATCCTTTTTTAATTCTGACCAAACTAAAGAATTTAATATGAAGGACTTTGTTAATTGCAACACGTCTTCAGTTATATACGTGATAGAGTGTGGATGCCATCGCAAATATGTGGGAAAGACTAAAAGACTTCTCAAACTTCGAATCCAAGAACATGTACGTAATATCAAAAACAAAATTGAAAGTCATCCACTCTCCAGACATTTTACTGAATCCCACAACTCCTGCCTGGATACATTCACTTTTAGAGCCATCGAACATGTCACATTAGGACCTAGAGGAGGGGATCTCCTAAAAAAGCTATCCCAGAGGGAAATGTATTGGATTTTTACCTTAAATACCCTCCAACCTCGCGGCCACAATGAAGGCTACGAGATTGCCCCCTTCCTATGAGACACACTGAAGCCTCCTATATGTGACCATGAGCTCGTCGAGAAATAGCTCCCTTTGTATTTCCCAAAATTAATGAGCTTGACCTTCCCTGATAGTAGTTATCTATTTAATCAATCATTTATATATGTATATATTTATATATTTATCCACCTTTTTTATCATGACAGATCACGGTTTTTATTCTACATCCCATAAGAAATATACTTGGCATATCTATATGTTTTAATTGTTTATATATGTATATGGATTTTTTACCTATATATATTTTCATATTTTTATATTTTTTATTTATATTTTTTATATATATATTTTTTGGTGTATTCCTATATATATATATTAACCTAGCACTTCTGTATCTCTTATTTATCTATTTATGTATTTTATGTAATTTATCATGTATAAGTATGCTGCGGAGCAATATTGATGAAAATGGACTTTCCATTCCGCTTCCAAACGACTTTTATTACACTGGCGTTACTTCCGCCATCCACTGTGCCAACCACTAACAGGATGTTACTGCTGGAACGCATGTGGGCTCTCCAGTCTAAAACCGGAAGTGACGCGGCCGCGACACTTCCGGTTTCACGGAGCTCACGGAGCACATGTATTGTGTGTCCGTGGCGCTCTGCAGCTATGAGATCACCCGTGATTATTCCACTGTACCACCAATGAAACATAAGGATAACAAATAAATGACATATATGAAGCTTTGCATACCTTTATAAGTCGGACCAAGCACTTCCGGTTCCGGAAATGACGTAAACCGGAAGTGCAGTCGAAAATGAAACTGAAAGCAGTATAAATATGTGCACTTTCTGATAAGATGTATTCTCCTGAGGAAGCCCTGGAGGCGAAACGCGTTGAGACTGACCTGCCTACTGCCTATATCAATCAGCTAAGATTTATGATTTGTTTTATATATTTTTTGTATTTATGTATTATTATTTTTAATGATTAAATACTTTATTGGTAATATACAAGGCAGTAGCAGACGATTGATTCAGCTATCACACATCACTGGACCGACTTGTTCTATATGGATATATATATATCCTATATGCTTTATTGAATTTTCCATTTGGTGGGGAACAGCCACAAAGAATTATCTGAGATATACAGGCTTAATCTCAAGAATTCATCTGGTGGGGAAACAGCCACAAAGAATTATCTGATATACAGGCTTAATCTCAAGAATCTATCCGGTACTTATAATATATTCACATACATATCACTCCATTTATTCCTAAATACTACACCATATGGCGCCTGTTCTTTTCCCCTGCCTTACAGAATTGCATGACTGAACATACCCAAGTCATTTTTGAAGAACGGTGCAGCCACCAAAGAAGCTTGGGAGGTGTCCTTTAAACTGAGTGTTTACGACTGACCTAATCTAAGAAACAGCAGAACTTTCTGACGACCAATTGCTCTACAGTAACATTTTGAACGTGTGATTAAGCGCACCGACCTAAAAAACTCTTTCTCATATATATATATATATATATATATATATATATATTATCCCACAAGGCTCTGACTGTAGAGAAGCTCGTCAGCAGTGGCTGCTGTTAAGAGGACAGCTGAGCCGCTGGAGAGGAAGAATTCTGTTACGTTAGTTGCAGTGGTGAGTCTGGGGCAGAGCCGGCCCTCACCAATTTGATGCCCTTGGCAAGATTTTGGCTGGTGCCCCTACCACCATCCACTAATTCCACTTGTGACCCAGCACCCCACTCCCAGAAGAGCACCCAGCAGCACTGCTCACAGCAGCAGCCAGCAACACCCATCACCCCTCGCCCATAGTAATCCTCATTTTGGTGTCTTGTGCCAGCAAGAGCATTGGCATCCCCACCTCCCCATATTTCAAATAAGGAAAGTGCGTGCCAAAGGGACGCGATCTTGCTGGGAAGGGAGGTTCCCACACATTAGTACCCCCAATCCAATGTATGTCACACAGTAATGTAACCTTATTCATCTTATATCACACCATGTTGCTCATTATACACATTACACAGCACCATGTAGCTCATTATACACATTACACAGCACCGTATCACTCCTTATTCACATTACACAGCACCATATCGCTCATTATTCAAATTACACCGCAGTGTATCGCTCCTTATTCACATTACACAGCACCATATCGCTCATTATTCACATTACACCGCAGCGTATCGCTCCTTATTCACATTACACAGCACCATATCGCTCATTATTCACATTACACCGCAGCGTATCACTCCTTATTCACATTACACAGCACCATATCGCTCATTATTCACATTACACCGCAGCGTATCACTCCTTATTCACATTACACAGCACCATATCGCTCATTATTCACATTACACCGCAGCGTATCGCTCCTTATTCACATTACACAGCACCATATCGCTCATTATTCACATTACACCGCACCATATATAGCTCCTTATGGGCAGTACTTCAATGCTAGAAGTAGGAAGCCTTGTTAATTACATACGACTCCTTGGGACGACATGAGTGCAGTCACTGTGATGCAGAATTATTGCTGTCCCACCCACAGCTTGAGCGATGGAAAAGACAGGCTGCATACAGAGAACACATACACTATCCATAGGTGACAGGCCCTCCAGTCCCTGTATCTGCACTTCCGCAGGTCTGTAGTGCAGGTGGCTCTTACTGTCAATTGTCCCGAGACTCCCAACTGACATCTCCCAACTTGAAGAGGGAGGGAAGCGATGAGTAGAGAACAGGGGCAAACAGGGGAGGTTTCCAGATATGTGATTGAGATCGAGATAGATATATATATATATATATATATATATATACATACATAAATATATACAGACTACATGGAGAGATAGAGAGAGAGTGAGACATGGAGAGGGAGAGACACACATGGACAGAGAGACATGAAGTGAGGCATGGAGAGGGAGAGAGACATGGAGAGAGATATAGAGACATGGAGAGCGACAGAGACATGGAGAGAGAGAGAGAGGTAGATGAAGAGACAGAGAGAGAGAGACATGGAGAAAGAGAGGTATATCATGAGCAGCAGAATGAGGTACCCAGGAGAGCAGTTACCTACAGGTCTCCGGAAGGAGGCTGCGTTGTCTCTCAGGCCAGGCAGCGGCTCTGCGAGGACACTGTCCGACTCCCAGTCCATCACCCACATCTAGGCAGTGGCCCGGCAAGAATTGGGCATCAGTGGGGGCGGGTTGGGGAGTTGGCGGAAGGAGGAGAGGATAGACAGTGGCAAGGCGGCAAATGCAGGATGGTGTGAGGCAAGGGCGTAACTAGAACTGGGCCCCGTAGAAAAATCTTAAGAGCCCTCCACAGTTGTCACTACAATGTCCATTGGGGGAGCAGGAGAGAGTGAGAGAGAGACAAAGAGGGAATCAGGGGAAGAGAGAGAAAGAGAGAGAGGAGCAAGACAGTGAGGGAGGGTGAGAGAAAGAGGTGGGTAGGGACTGGGACGGGGGAACCAGCATTAGATACACTACCGACTACAGCAGTCAGCTCATCCACAGGCTTCTGATGGGGGCGGGCACTTCACTGCATTAAGCCCCGCCCCATAAATACCCATAAATCGCAGCCCTGCTGCCGGCTAGGGCAGGTAGGGGCAAAACTGAACAGACCAGGCTTGGTTTCCACACCCCCTTGCTACATCCTCCATGTCTGCATGCAGCTGTAGCATAACAGGGGCTGCGGCTGCCATGGTGGTTTTCAAGGGCAGCACTTGCGCCCCCCCCCTCCCAGCTTGTGCGTATGGAGAGGGAAGGGACCGCTCATCCCACAGCTGATCTGCGCCGTTTACTTGATAGCCTGGTGGCTGGTCCCAGGGAAGGATCATTTTAGCCTTCCAGGGAGCACACAGCGGCAGCGGCCGATTATGGCAGGGGGAGGAGAAAGTTTTGCTCCTCTGTCCGGACAGCTGCCTCATCTCTTCCCTCTTTGTGATGGGCCCAGCACAGGCTGCCTGCCAGCGCACTATAATGAGTCAGGCTATGAGTTGCGGGCACTTCATTTCTGCTGGTTCTGATGATTGACCCTGTCGCCTCTCCTATAATCCGGCCATGGTATGGTGTCATCAATTTTTGCAGACGATACCAAATTGTGCAAGGTTATAAATACAGAAGGAGACGCTGAGTCTCTTCAGAACGACTTAGTTAAACTGGAAGCATGGGCAGCAAAATAGAGAATGAGCTTCAATACAGACAAGTGTAAGGTAATGCACTTTGGTAAAAAGAACAAAAAAACACCTACATACTAAATGGGGTAAAATTAGGGGATTCTGTACTGGAAAAAGACTTAAGTATTCATATGGATAGCATACTGAGCAGCAATGCCCAAAGTAGGATTGCAGCAAAGAAGGCTAACAAGGTATTAGTGTGTATAAAGCAGGGAATGACGCAAGGGATGAGAGCGTTATACTCCCATTATATACAGTAAATCCCTAGTGAGGCCACATCTTGAATACTGTGCACAATTTTGGTCACCTTATTACAAAAAGAATATCCTGGAACTAGAAAAGGTTCAGAGGTGGGCAAACAAACTAATTAAGGGGATGGAGATGCTGGAATACGAGGAAAGGCTTGCAAGACTAGGCATGTTTACAATGGAAAAGAGGAGACTAAGAGGGGACATGATCAACATTTACAAATATGTAAGGGGACAATACACAGAGCTTGCGGGATAGGGAGGCCAATCCCAGGATCGGGATTGGCGGAATCCCGGGATTTAGGGCCAAAAACGGGCAGGATTCAATCCTGGGATTGGAAGGTAAAATCCCAGGGATTAAGGGGTCAGCGTTGAGCGTCCACAGGACACTCAGATGCTGCCCGGCTTCCTCCTTCAGGCTCCCCGGGTGCAGAGTGAGGTCACGCTGCGCCGTCAGCCGCTGCTGGGGGAGAGAATGTGGAGTTGCCCGCCCGTGGTATACAGTTAGTTATGTGTCCGGACCGGGCAGAATGGAGTGGGGTGAGGGGTGCGGCCACATAGTTAAAAGCCAATCCCGGGTATACCGGGAATCCCGGGATTGGCCATTTTTCAATCCCAATACGCAGGATTGGAAAAATGGCCCTGGATTGGCCTCCCTATTTTGGGGGATCTGTTTTTGGTAAGATCAACACAGAGGACACATGGACACCCGCTTAGTTTGGAGGAGAGGAGATTTCGCACACAGAGACGTAAAGGTTTCTTCCCAGTAAGGACAGTACGTGTTTTGAATTCCCTGCCTGAGAGAGTAGTAATGGCGGACTAGGTCAACACCTTTAAGAATGAGCTAGATAAATACCTAATGGATAAGGATATACAGGGTTATGGTGCGTAGTCACGCACTACATTTATAAAAAAAATAGCAATAAACACAACGACCGACATTAGCAACAGACATTAGTCCTAAAAATAATACAGCATAGGAGACCACAAATACTGTAGATTGAACTCAATGGACAAATTGTCTTTTTTCAACCTCAGAAACTATGTTATATTTTATATATATATATATATATATATATATATATACATATATATATATATACATATATATATAAATGTCCATGTAAGAAGGCACTCAGGAGACATCAATACTAACAAACGTTTCAAAGTGTATTCACGGTCACGGTCGAGTACTTTCGGGGACAGCACCCCGTCCTCAGGACCACACCAATACAGCACAAACTGGTGTGGTCCTGAGGACTGGGTGCTGTCCCCGAAAGTACTCGACCGTGACCGTGCATACACTTTGAAACGTTTGTTAGTATTGATGTCTCCTGAGTGCCTTCTTACATGGACATTTATCTGAATTTTGATATGGCACCGGAGCAAGTTGCTGTGTGAACAGATGCCGGCAGTAGTTGGATATATATATATATTTATATATATATATATATATATATATATATAGGCAAAGGAAGGTGTGGCACTCAGCTCCAAAAAGACATAACACGGTCCGTGTAGTGTAAACAACGTTTCAGTGCCTCCGCACTGTTGTCAGGTTTATTAAGAACAAAAGAACATCACATACCTTTATACAAAAAGGTATGTGATGTTCTTTTGTTCTTAATAAACCTGACGACAGTGCGGAGGCACTAAAATGTTGTTTGCACTAAACGGAAAGTGTAATGTCTTTTTGGAGCCGAGTGCGGCACCCTCCTTTGCTGCATTGTCACCTATGTGAAGGCACCAGCCGCAGTTATATAAAAATATTGGGAGTGTCAGACCCACATTCATTTATATATATATATATGTATATATATATATATATATATATAAAGGTTGTTAAAGCACAGGAAAAAACAACTGTGCGTTCAGAGATATCACAAATCCCCAAGGAGAGTCCAAGTGTGTCCGCTGTTGCGATGTCTAGGCCTGACCTTCCCAAGACTTTATGGAAAGAGGAGGCTCCTACCACCATTTGCACGCCCCCTGAAAGTGTTGGGTGGAGCTGCGCCAGTCCAGTTGCTGATATTGAGATTGAGGATGTCACTGTAGAAGTACACCAGGATGCGAAGGATATTGGTGTAGCTGGCGCTGAGGAGGAAGTTGAAAATGAGGATTCTGATGGTGATGTGGATTGTTTGAATAAGGCATCAGTGGAGACAGTTGTCCATGGGATGAAAAAGCCCATTGTCATGCCTGGGCAAAATACCAAAAAAAACCACATCTTCGGTGTGGAATTATTTCTCCACAAATCCGGAATACAGGTATCAAGCCATATCAATCCATATAAGTAGGGGTAAGGATGTTAACCACCTAGGAACATCCTCTCTTATACGTCACCTGCAGCGCATTCATCAGAAGTCATTGTGAAGTTCAGAAACTTTGGGTAATAGCGTAAGCAGTTCACTGACACCTAAATCTCTTCTTCCTGTTGTACCCAAGCTCCTGCAATCCACACCACCAACTCCCTCAACGTCAATTCCTCCTCAGTCAGGAACATAAGTAGTCCTGCAGGCCATGTGACGAGTCCTCTCCTTTACGGGATTCCTCTGGAGGATCCTTGAGTGGTATGCCTGCTGCTGCAGCTGCTGTTGTTACTGCTGGGAGTCGATTGTCATCCCAGAGAGGAAGTTGGGAGAGCACTTGTACTACTGCAACTAAGCAATTGAATGTCCAACAGTTCTTTGCGAGGAAGATTAAATATGACAGCAGTCACCCTGTTGCAAAGCGGATTACAGAGGCCATAACAAATATGCTGGTGTCATTCCAACTTGATCGCTCGCTAGCAACTTTTTGCAGCGCTGCAATCAGGTTAAATCTCAGCAAAACTGTTCATGCGTATACACCGCAATGCGCAGGTGCGTCGTACGGGTACAAAGAGGATCGGTGCTGGGCGATGGATTTAACGAAGAATCCATTCGCACAGCCGATCGTAAGGTGATTGACAGAAAGAGGGCGTTTATGGGTGTCAACTGACCATTTTCTGGGAGTGTTTGGAAAAACACAGGCGTGTCCAAACTTTTGCAGGGCAGGTGTCTGACGTCAATTCTAGGACCAAAAAGACTGAAGTGATCGCAGCGGCTGAGTAAGTCCAAAGCTACTCAGAAACTGCAAAAAACTTTTTGGTGCCATCGGCTGCAAAAGCGTTCGCACACCTGCAAAGCAAAAATACACGCTCCCATAGGCGGCGACTATCTGATCGCAGCGCTGCAAAAAGTTGCTAGCGAGCGATCAACTCGGAATGAGGGCCCATATGCTTCAAAGGATGGAGGAGCAGCAAAAGGCCATTCAAGCCTATACTGTACATCCACTTGTGATACAGGCAAAGGAGGGGGAATGCACCTGACTCAAGTGCAGTGGAGAATGATTTCCGTTTTGTGCAAGGTTCTGCAACCCTTCGAACTTGCCACATGTGAAGTCAGTTCAGACACTGCCAGCTTGAGTCAGGTCATTCCCCTCATCAGGCTTTTGCTGAAGCAGCTGGAGAAATTGAAGGAGGAGCTAAGACGGAGCGAGGCTGCTAAGTATGTGGGACTTGTGGATGGAGCCCTTCATTTGCTTTGCCAGGATTTAAGGGTGGTCAATCTGTTGAAATCAGAGCACTACATTTTGGCCACCGTGTTCCATCCTAGGTTTAAAGCAGTGGCGGTTCTTGCCACGGGCAAGCAGGACTTTTGCCCGGGGCGCCGCCTTCCGGAGGGCGCTGGCGCCATCCGGAGGGCGCCGCACCGTGGCAAGATCCGCCACTGCTGCCCGCTGTGTCCCCCGTCCGCCTCCGCTGCCCGCTGCCGTGCCCGTCCTCGGCGCCTCCTGTGAAGGGAACTAGACGCTATGCGTCTAGTTTCCCTTCGTGGAGAGTAACTGCTGAGCGGTGCGCGATGACGTCATCGCGCACCGCACAGCAAAGGTCCTCTCCACGAAGGGAACTAGACGCATAGCGTCTAGTTTCTCTTCGTGGAGAGGACCTTTTGCTGTGCGGTGCGCGATGACGTCATCGCGCACCGCTCAGCATTCAAGCGGCGCTTTCAATGTTCAGGGGGCGTGACTCACCACGCCCCCTGTATTAGGCCACGCCCCTTTCCTGCCCGGCGCGCTCTGCGCCCTTGAACCGGCCCTGGTTTAAAGCATACATTGTATCTCTCTTTCTGGCAGACACAAGTCTGCAGAGGTGCAAAGACCTGCTGGTGAGAAAATTGTCAACTCAAGCGGAACGTGACCCGTCAGCAGCTCCTCCTTCACTTTCTCCTGCAACTGGGGCTGCGAGGAAAATAATAAAATTTCCTAGCCCATCCGTTGGCGGTGATGCAGGGCAGTCAGGAGAAAGTGTTGACATCTGGTCCGGACTGAAGGAGCTGCCAACTATTACTGACATGGAGGTCATTGCTCAAACTGGCTTTATTTTACCTAAGTTGCCCCCCCCCCCCCCCCTCCAGTGTGTTCTCCGAAAGTGTTTAGTGCAGCCGGTAACCTTGTCAGCGATTGGCGTAGGAGGTTATTTCCACAAAATTTGGAGAAGATGCTGTGCATCAAAGTGAATTATAAATTCCTCCAGGAAGACCTTTACTAGCAATTGCCTCCAGAAAGAACACAGGGACCTGTGATGGTGGATTCCAGTGGGGACGAATTAATACTCTGAGAGGATGAGGATGTACATACTGAAAGGGGTGAGGAATCAGAGAATGAGGATGACATCTTGCCTCTGTAGAGCCAGTTTGTGCAAGGAGAGATTAACTGCTCCTTTTTTGTTAGGGGGATTAATTGCTTCTTTTTTTGGTGGGGACCCAAACAAAGCAATAATTTTAGCAACAGTCGTGTGGCAGACCCTGTCGCTGAAATGATTGTTTTGTTAAAGTGTGCATGTCCTGTTTATACAACATAAGGGTGGGTGGGAGGAGGGCCCAAGGACAATTCCATCTTGCACCTCTTTTTTTTTTGTTGCATTATGTGCTCTTTGGGGCCTAGTTTTTAAAACTGCCATCCTGTCTGCAACTGCAGTGCCACTCCTAGATGGGCCAGGTCCCAGGTGTTTGTGCCACCCACTTGTGTCGCTTAGCTTAGTCATCCAGCGACCTTGGTGCAACCTGTTGGCCTAAAAACAATATTGTGAGATGTGAGGTGTTCAGAATAGACTGGAAACTAGTGGAAATGAATGTGATTGAGGTTAATAATACCGTAGGATCAAAAATGCCCCCAAAGTCTGTGATTTTTAGCTTTTTTTTTATGTTTTTTAAAAAAATAATCCAGATCCAAACCAAAACCCGAAAGAGTGGTTTTGGCAAAACACGAGCGGGAATCCAGATCCAAAACCAAAACACAAAACACGAAAAGTGCCTGCCGCACATCTCTATATATATATATGTGTGCGGTGGCCCCTGTGTCGGTATGGCTGGGCGGCTTCAGGTCGGCACACCCTAACACTTTATTAACACTCATGATTTTCCCTATCACTTTGTATATATTTTTGTATTTTAATCACACTTCACTTATATAGCACTTCTGTGCTTCTTATTAACCCTTATTAATTTTCACCTGTGTGCCGACCTGGGGTAGCCGACCTGTGCCGGCATGATGGGGTCTTGCACCCCGACCCATACCTAGTATTAGGGACCCCCAGTGACGGAGAAGCCTTGTCGATCGGCCTGGGGGCTTAACCCTATATCTGCAGATATACGCAACTAAGATCTCCGTATTACCTGACTATTATGTAGTATTATTACTCACTCAGTGTGCATTAGGGAACACAAATGGTTTTTTCTTACAGAGTATCCACAGACACTTTACCCATAACAGTTTTGTTGAGCCAGCTTTACTAACTAATTCACAAGCAACAGATCTCGGAATTTGACTGAATTACAGAATCGGAAGAATCAATATTTATTTTTTCTTAACAGTTTCTTATATAGCGCAGCAAATTCCGTTGCGCCTTACGATTGGAAACAATGACAAAACAAAAACTGGGTAATAACAAACAGTCATAGAGGTAGGAGGGCCCTGCTCACAAGCATACAATCTATGGGGAAATCGGCGTTGATACACAAGGCTAGGTGCTGTCCATTGCATAGTTGTCGACCAGATTGAAAAGGTTATTGGTGGGCACCATTAGATGCCCACACAGCAATGATGATCTGAGGTCAGGAGGAAGGGAAAGTCAAGAAAGAGAAAATATGTGTGGTCTGTACAGTGTGAATGTAGGTCTATTTACTAAGCTTTGGATGGAGATAAAGTCCTAACCAACCAGTGCCTGTCATTTTTCAAACACAACCTGTAACATGGCAGTTAGGAGCTGATTGGCTGGTACTTTATCTTCGTCCACTTTATCCCCACCCAAGGCTTAGTAAATAGACCCCATAATTGGATAGGAAAGCTTCTGAAGGTTATGTGAGCAGTTCTGGAATTTGATAACTTTGCCTGAAGAGGTGAGTTTCCAGGGAATGCTTGAAGGTTTGGAGACTAGAGGAGAGTCTTGTGGTGCATGGTAGGACATTTCACAGAGTGGGTGCCACCCGAAGAAAGTCCTGTAATCGTGAATGGGAGCAATAATGAGTGTTGATGAGAAACGTAGATCTTGTGAAGAGCGAAGAGGTGTGGTTGGGAGATATTTTGAGATATAAGCGAGGAGATGTATGGCCTTGTGTGTAAGCAAAAATATTTTATATTGAATACGGTAGAATACAGGTAACCAGTGGAGGGACTGACAGAGTGAATCATTTCACTTATCTCTTATTAAGAACAATCTAACAGATCTACTTTTAGCTTTACCTGCGCTCCTCGACTTTTCATTCTTCGAGCATAAAGAAATTATATATATGTATAAGAAAAAAAACTGTAATAGGACTCTGAAACATACCAGAGGCATCAGAATGTAACACTTTGCGAAGAAGAGTACATCGTGGGTCAGAGCCTCTGCAAAAGCTTTAAAGACCTAATACTGGTTTTTACTTCCTTCAACATCTATCTATCTTGAAAAGAAACTAGATTTGAAAAAAAAAAAAATATGTAGGAGTCTAGAAGTGTGCAATAACTTGGAAAAGGAAGAACTGTATAGAGAAGAAAGTTTAAAATCCACAACAAAAACGTTATATAATGATACGTATTTTTTTCTTGCCGGTTTCCTATTTGATTTGTTGCAGTCCCAAAAGAGCTTAGTTGCTGACTAATACTACTCAAGAGTAACTTTATTTCAAGGGCCACGTTGATGTGAGCTGTGATGGAAAGAGCCAGATCATCATATTTGAAGGGGTTATCAAGAAGTCGAGTAGAATAACGTAAAATACAGAAGGAGATGAATGAGATTCGAAGGGGAATAAACCTGTAGCATCCTACAAAGGTTATAGTGAGGCTACAGGATAGGATGCATCGCCTAAAGAATAATTTGTGCGTGTGGCTCAGATTAAACTAAACTTTTCTTAACAATGTGTAATAATAAAAACAATGATGTTGATTAAACTAAATAAATATGATAGATAGATAGATAGATAGATAGATAGATAGATAGATAGATAGAAAGATAGATAGATAGATAGATAGATAGATAGATACTTAGATAGATAGATAGATAGATAGATAGATAGATAGATAGATAGATAGATAGATAGATAGATAGATAGATAGATCAGTCTGTTACACCTACCTAAGGACAGTGGGAAGGCAGAGACTGCTGATTTGGGAAGAGGGGCCGCTTCACTGGTGTAGCTGTGGATATAGGGAGCAGGTACCAGTTTACAAGAAGGGTAGGGATCTGAGATTTCCCCACCAACTGTTATGAGCCACGGCAGTGGCTCATTCCTGTTTGCATTTTGCTCATGTTTTTTTATGTTATATTTCTGTTTGCATGCCAGGATTTCTCATGTACTTGTTTAGAGTACTGTTGTTGGCCGCCCGTGGTGAGTCTGTGTAATTGCAGTCTGTTTCCTACGTGTTCAGTCTCACCTGCCAGTAATTAGGCCATTACCTTGTGCCTGGCTTCCAGCTATCCTGATTGGGGTGTGCTTCCTTTATTACTCAGCTGGCCCTGCATCCAGAGCTGGTGATAGAAGTAGATTATTGTACCTGTATGTTCCTGGTTAGTTGCCTGCAAACCTGTTCCTGGTCCCTGTCTGTCATTTCTGGTTCCAGTCTGAACTCCTGGTGCCCTGGTCCTGGTTCCTTTTCGGATCGTGTCCAGTCAAGATTCCTGTTCGGTTTCCAGCTCTGTCAGCCAGTCCTTGGAACTCCCCTGTGTCATTCCGTTATGGTATTGTGAGTCTACAGCTCTGCTGCATTCTGCGTCAGAGGCCGCATCGTTATTACTTTTCTGTTGTGCTGTGACCTGGAGACTTTGACTGTTTGATTCGTGACCAGATCTTGCCAGCCGGTGTTCAGGTTTTCGTGGAGTATCCACGCTAACAGTTCTTTATTTATATTTATATCTTTAACATCCCTGAGCATTGTTGCTCTCACAGTTTATTTGCTTATAACATCTAAAACCATTGTTGGTCTCATTATCACTGGTGCATTGGTGTTGCAGGGTTATTTAGGTTCCCCCTTACTCACTCGCAGTCTCAGGTGGTGCATTGTCACTTACTAAGATCGGGGGGCATCAGAGTTTGGGCGGACCTAATTCGCCCATTCAAACGCGGCTGCCGTGGGCACAAGAACTTTAGCCCTGCAGGCACCATCCGACCACTAAGAGGGGTAACGGAGTCAGGGGTAGAGCACGAGTTGCTGCAGACATTAATTCTAGCTGTAGCTTTATCTGTGAGTACTGAACTTCCCAGTTGTCGCATACTCCCCTGAGTTCCAGGTACTCAATTCATAGTAGTATCACTAGCCATGCAACAACAACAAAAACAAAGCTAAATGGAGTAGTTTTTTCTTTTTTTGATCAGTTCAGTTCAGGCCAGTGTTCAGTTTAGTTTAGTCCAGTCCAGTGTTCAGTTTAGTCCAGTCCAGTGTTCAGTTTAGCCCAGTCCAGTGTTCAGTTTAGTCCAGTCCAGTGTTCAGTCCAGTCCAGTGTTCAGTATCCAGTACAGTGTTCAGAATCCAGTCCAGTGTTCAGAATCCAGTTCAGTCCAGAATCCAGTTCAGTTCAGTCCAGAATCCAGTTCAGTACAGAATACAGGCCAGTCCAAAATCCAGGCCAGTCCAGAATCCAGGCCAGAATCCAGGCCAGAATCCAGGCCAGGCCAGAATCCAGGCCAGCCTTGTCCAGTCCAGAATCTAGGCCAGCCTTGTCCAGTTCATAATCCAGTTCAGCCTTGTCTTGTCTAGTTCAGAATCCAGCCTTGTCTAGTCCAGTCTTGTCTGTCAAGCCAGAAATCCTCCTGTGCCTACTATGCAAGCCCTGTAGGCATCTCTCTCAACTCTGAACTCTGCTTCCAGTGCCTTGAATCCAGAGCGGCTGGAAGTTTTGTTGCAATCTTTAAAGCAACTGCAAAACCTTCTGACCAAAATTTTTCTTATCCTGCCTGAATTTCTTGAGAGTTCATCTATCTCTAAAGAGGCTTGCTCACAAAATTGTGACAAGAGAATTCTCAGATTTGGTCGGTGAGAAAAGGATTAAAAGTTTTCTGCGGCCCAGGCTCTCAGAGGAGGAGCATCAGCATTGCAGAAACTTGAATTTATGCCTATATTGTGGGGGTTCAGGCCACTATCTGCAGACCTGTGAGTTGCGCAAGCCAAAATGTGGCGACAAGTCCTGCCCTCTGGCCAAGTTGAGTCAGGATTCAAGACCTACTCCTGTCTCTACTGTGGCAGAGGTACTTGTCACAAAACCCACTCAAAAAAGCACTCTGTCCTTGGGCTAGGGAGCCCCATTATAGATTCAGGAATCAAAGGAGAATGTTTCTCTTATCTCTTGACTTTCCTGTTAAATCAGAGTTGCAAACCCCAGTAGGGGAATCTCAGGGTCCTGGAGCAGTGCCCGATGCTCAGGGTCTAGGAGCGGTGCCCAATGCTCAGGGTCTAGGAGTGGTGCCTGATGCTCAGGGTGTAGGAGTGGTGCCCAATGTTCAGGGTCTAGGAGCGGTGCCCGATTCTCAGGGTCTAGGGGTGGTGCCCGATGCTCAGGGTCTAGGAGCAGTGCCTGATGCTCAGGGTCTAGGAGCGGTGCCAGACGCTCAGGGTCCTGGAGCGGTGCCCGATGCTCATGGTCTAGGAGCGGTGCCTGATGCTCAGGGTCCAGGAGCGGTGCCCAATGTTCAGGGTCCAAGAGGGGTATCAGATATAATGGTTCAGGTGTCAATCCCAGAAGGGGTCTCAGAAACTGTTACCCCAGGCAGGGACTTGAAAGGCACAATCCCAGAAACGGTATCTAAACTCATAGCTCCAGGATGGAATTCGAGAAGCACAACCCCAGAAAGGATCTTTGAAGCAATATCCCCAGCT
Organism: Pseudophryne corroboree; assembly: GCF_028390025.1. Lineage (NCBI taxonomy): Eukaryota > Metazoa > Chordata > Amphibia > Anura > Myobatrachidae > Pseudophryne > Pseudophryne corroboree. The sequence continues at coordinate 62,319,754 of NC_086444.1, read as the reverse complement.
GGGGTCTCAAAAGGCACAGCCACAGGAGGGGTTCTAGAAGCCGTTTCCCTTGGAGGGGTCTCAAGTGGCTTAGCCCCAGTAGGGGTCTCAGAGGCCATAATCCCAGAGAGGGAGTCCGATGGTCCGGCCCCAGAGAGGGAGTCTGGTGGTCCGGCCCCAGAGAGGAAGTCCGATGGTCCGGCCCCAGAGAGGGAGTCCGATGGTCCGGCCCCAGAGAGGGAGTCCAATGGTCCGGCCCCAGAGAGGGAGTCCAATGGTCTGGCCCCAGAAAGGAAGTCCAATGGTCTGGCCTCTGTGAAAAGGTCCAATGGTCCAGCCGCTGTGAAAAGGTCCGATGGTACGGCCGCTGTGAAAAGGTCCGATGGTTCGGCCGCTGTGAAACGGTCCGATGTTCCGGCCTCTGTGAAAAGGTCCGACGATCCGGTCCCAGCGAGAGAGTCTGACGATCCGGTCCCAGCGAGAGAGTCTGACGATCCTGTCCCAGCGAGAGAGTCCGAGGTGCTGACCCCAGAACGGGTTCCGAAGGCCACTGCCCCAGATGGGGTTCCGAAGGCCACTGCCCCAGAGGGGGTTCCGAAGGTCACTGCCCCAGGGGGAGCTCCGAAGGTCACTGCCCCAGGAGGGGGTTCCGAGTGTGCAGCACCTGATGGGGTTCACAAATTCTCAGCCTCTAGTAATGTCGGTAGTGACCTTGTTCCAGCAATAGACTCCCGCCAGGCAGATGGGAATGAAGCGGATCCTGACTCTTTTTATGATATCTCAACATCTATAGTCTTTGATGGGGACTTAGGGGGTCATTCCGACCCGTTCACACGTAGCAGTTCTTCGCTGCAGTGCGAACGGGTTAGAACTGCGCATGCGCCAGGCAACGGAGTGCCCAGCGAGAAAAAAAGATGCAGCGCTGGATGGAAAAAGATTGACAGCGGAGAGGCGTTCCAGGGCGGATACTCACTGTTGGAGGCCATTTTCGGGGAGTGGTAAGAAGAACGCTGGCGTGTCCAGGCGAACGGAGGGCGGATGTCTGATGTCAGGACCGGGACCTTCATCGCTGGATCCGTCGCACAGGGTAAGTAGCTGCAGGGCTGGTCTTGTTTTGCAGGAAACTTTTTAAGTATAGCAGGGCTGCACAAGCGATTGCAGCCCTGCTATGCTAAAATACACTCCCCCACATGCAGGGATGAGTTGATCGCAGCAGCAGCAAAAAGTTGCTGGCTGCGATCAACTCGGAATGACCCCCTTAGTCCAATTTCTTGCGCTCACCAAACACTACGTCACCATTACGCTGTCAAGACCATCTTTGGGCATCACTTCGGAGAAGGTTTTGCTCTATCTGATTTATTCCTTTAGAGGAATGGGCGTCCAATTTAATTAAAACCGAAGATCCCATTCTTCAGGATGTCCGGGCATTCAGTGATGCTGTAATTAAGAAATATGGTCCCAAAGAGATGGCTTCAGGTTTCTCTAAGTCACCTGTCTTGTATGCTGAGAGTCCTTCGCTGTCTGCAGAACAAGCTCAAAATCCTCAGGCCATAGCCTTGACAGTAGGAAGTGCCTTCTTCTCTGCTGCTTGCAATACTTCTTCCGAAAGTTCAGGCCCCAAGTTTAAAAAAACAATCTCTGGATTGAACCCAGCCTTGCTAGAAGGTACCATCAGTTCTGACAATGTTTGGGGAATTACCATAGTCAGACCTTTAGAGCCATGTAAAAAAAAAAAGGAGAAAAATAAAAATAAATAATTGCTGACCCCTGCCTTGTTTGTTTAAAAAAATAAAATAAAATATTCTTGTCTTGTGTCCAGTGGCCACCCTCAAGGGGGAGGCACTGTTACAAGCTGTAGCCACAGCTTGTTTCTGTTTTCTTGCCGTTGTCTAGTGTACCAGCATGTCTAGTTTTTGTTTATGGATCCATTGTTTTGGATAACCTGGATTTTGGGGTCCTTTGACCCCTCCTCAAGGGGGGGGGTACTGTTATGAGTCATGGCAGTGGCTCATTCCTGTTTGCATTTTGCTCATGTATTTTATGTTATATTTCTGTTTGCATGCCAGGATTTCTCATGTACTTGTTTAGAGTACTGTTGTTGGCCGCCCGTGGTGAGTCTGTGTAATTGCAGTCTGTTTCCTATGTGTTCAGTCTCACCTGCCAGTAATTAGGCCATTACCTTGTGCCTGGCTTCCAGCTATCCTGATTTGGGTGTGCTTCCTTTATTACTCAGCTGGCCCTGTATCCAGAGCTGGTGATAGAAGTAGATTATTGTACCTGTATGTTCCTGGTTAGCTGCCTGCAAACCTGTTCCTGGTCCCTGTCTGTCATTTCTGGTTCCAGTCTGAACTCCTGGTGCCCTGGTCCTGGTTCCTGTTCGGATCGTGTCCAGTCAAGATTCCTGTTCGGTTTCCAGCTCTGTCAGCCAGTCCTTGGAACTCCCCTGTGTCATTCCGTTATGGTATTGTGAGTCTACAGCTCTGCTGCATTCTGCGTCAGAGGCCGCATCGTTATTACTTTTCTGTTGTGCTGTGACCTGGAGACTTTGACTGTTCGATTCTTGACCAGATCTTGCCAGCCGGTGTTCAGGTTTTCGTGGAGTATCCACGCTAACAGTTCTTTATTTATATTTATATCTTTAACATCCCTGAGCATTGTTGTTCTCACTGTTTATTTGCTTATAACATCTAAAACCATTGTTGGTCTCATTATCACTCGTGCATTGGTGTTGCAGGGTTAGTTAGGTTCTCCCTTACTCACTCGCAGTCTCGGGTGGTGCATTGTCACTTACTAAGACTGGGGGGCATCGGAGTTTGGGCGGTTCTAATTCACCCATTCAAACGCTACTTTAGAACCTCAGGCACCATCCGACCACTAAGAGGGGTAACGGAGTCAGGGGTAGAGCACAAGTTGCTGCAGACATCAATTCTAGCTGCAGCTTTATCTGTGAGTACTGAACTTCCCAGTTGTCGCATATTCCCCTGAGTTCCAGGTACTCGATTCATAAAACCAACGTGGTTCAGGTTAAGCAAATATTATCAGTGCATGTGCTATAAAATCAATGATTACCCTCATTAGTAAGAGAATAGTTGGTAACCACTTGCCTGGCTTGGTCACATCAGATGCAACCATGCCTGCAAGTGCTTTATCTGGCCTGGATGCACAGGATGCGACCAGTCAGATAAACTGTGTTAGCAGCGGCAGGGAAGGGAAACTTCTCCCCTTTGCTGCTCCCAGTCAGCACAACAAGATCCCCCACCTATTGTCTGCAGCCACTGGTAAGTGTAAATCATCGCCCCCAAACCCCCCCCCCCTGTGTACCTGGCAGCTGCCCGGGCTCTAAAAACTTACGATGGTCACGAAGTTACTGATGTTCCAATGATCGCAATGTTCCTGATCAATGTTCCAATGTTTGAAGGAAAAAAAATAAAAAATAAAAAATAAATGTCCTTTTTTTTTTAACTAAAATCATTTTGGATAAGGGGGGTCATTCCGAGTTGTTCGCTCGCAAGCATATTTTAGCAGATTTGCTCATGCTAAGCCGCCGCCTACTGGGAGTGAATCTTAGCATCTTAAAATAGCGAACGATGTAATCGCTATTTTGCGATTACACACCTCGTAGCAGTTTCTGAGTAGCTCCAGACTTACTCGGCATCTGCGATCAGTTCAGTGCTTGTCGTTCCTGGTTTGACGTCACAAACACACCCAGCGTTCGCCCAGACACTCCTCCGTTTCTCCGGCCAGTCCCGCGTTTTTTCCCACACGCCCATAAAACGGCCTGTTTCCGCCCAGTAACACCCATTTCCTGTCAATCACATTACGATCGCCAGAACGATGAAAAAGCCGTGAGTAAAATTCCTAACTGCATAGCAAATTTACTTGGCGCAGTCGCACTGCGGACATTGCGCATGCGCATTAAGCGGAAAATCGCTGCGATGCGAAGATTTTTAACGAGCGAACAACTCGGAATGACCCCCAGGGTCATGTTCTTCACCTCATAAAAAAAAATGACAACTTCTGAGCGTTTTTTGGGGGGAAAAATTGTCAGTTAAGTGGTTAAGCACTCAGAAGATTGAATTTCTCCTAGTAGGATTGACATTGGGACTACAATTTACTACGATTGTATGGTCTCAGAAAATAGCTACTTATACTGAGGGTGTGACGTACTGTGCTGGTAGGCATATTATATTGACTTGATACAGGCATAGCTGGCAATTAATGTAAACAGTAGCTTAACCACTATGGGGGTCATTCCGACCTGTTCGCACGCAGCTGTTTATCGCTGCGGTGCGAACGGGTTCGGAATGCGCATGCGCGGTGGCCGCACTGTGCGTGCGCGATGTTGCCCGGCGACTGGGGTCGCCGGGTTTCGTCGTGTCCGACGAAGAAAGCGGTCGCAGAGCCGGCCGCAAGAAGATTGACAGAAAGAAGGCGTACCTGGGCAGATCCGGACCGTTGGAGACCATTTTCGGGGAGCGGAGAAGAAAACGCAGGCGTGTCCAGCAGAACGGAGGGCGGATGTCTGACATCTAAGCCGGCCCCAGCATCGCAGATATCGTCGCACAGGGTAAGTATGTCCAGGGCTAGTCTTCTTTTGCGTTAAATTTTTTTAGCTTAGCAGGGCTGCACAAGCGATCGCAGCCCTGCTAAGCTAAAATACACTCCCCTATAGGTGTGGACTAGTTGATCGCAGCAGCAGCAAAAAGTTGCTGGCTGCGATCAACTCGGAATGACCACCTATATGCTGAAGTACCCTCACATGAATTTACTCCTTAGAGACACAGAATTTGATGTCGGATAAGAACCATGTGGCCCATCTAGTCTGCCCACTAGGGTAATTTTTTTTGTCAGGAGCCAATTAATATACCAGTATATTTTGGGATTGTGGGAGGAAACCAGAGCACCCAGTAGAAAGCCACGTAAGCACGAGGAGTATATAGAAACTCCAAGCCCTCAGTGCTGTGAGGCAGTAATGCTCAGGGTTGGACTGGCCCGAGGGGAAACCCCCGGTGGGCCCCACTGACTGGGGGCCCAAACCCTCATCTAGTGATCAGCTCGCAGACTGTGCTCTTGAATTGTACATTATACTGCACATGACTATGGTCTATTCTCTACAGTGCATGTTACATTATGATGCATGCACTAGCAGTATTTACTGTACAGTATATATTAGTGGGCCCAGACCATGCACTCACTAACTGCTAGCCAAGACTCTAAGCACGGGCCCCAACCACTGCATTTTCCCGGTGGGCCCTTCATGCACCAGTCCAACACTGGTAACGCTAACTATTACCCCATCCACACTGCCCTAGAGTCCCAGAATTGGGGAACCATAGAATATATACAGTAGATATATCCTTAGCAAACCTCAAGTGGATAAATCAAACTAGAGAACTCCAACAAGGGGAGTCATTCCGAATTGATCGCTCGCTGCCAATTTTCGCAGCACAGCGATCAGATAAAAAAATGGCAAAACTGCGCATGCGTATGCACCGCAATGCGCATACGCGTTGTACGGGTACAAACAGCATCGTTGCTGTGCAATGCTTCTAGCGATGATTCCATTCGCACAGCCGATCGCAAGGAGATTGACAGGAAGAGGGCGTTCATGGGTGTCAACTGACCGTTTTCTGAGAGTGGTAGGAAAAACGCAGGCGTGACCAGGCATTTGCAGGGCGGGTATCTGACGTCAATTCCGGGACTTCCGTCGCTAGGATCATCGCCCAAGATAAGTAACTTCAGGGATGGTCTTGTTTTGCACAAAATGTTTTTGTACCACTCGGCTGCACATGCGATCGCACACTTGCAAAGCGAAAATACACTCCCCCGTGGGCGGCGACTATGCGTTTGCACGGCTGCAAAAAGTAGCTAGCGATCGATTAACTCGGAATGAGGGCCAATGCTTCTACTTCATTAAACCACAAACAAAATAAATCTGGATATGCATCACTAGTCATGCGCATCAGTGATATACTATATGTCCATCTTAAGTAATGCTTTTGACGTTAAGTTATATGTATTGTAAATTAACCATAATTTCTAAGTAAAATTACTGTTATTCGTATTGCAAATTGGTTTATTCTAAAGGGTCAGCCTAATTTTATATGTGGGGGTCTAGTGTGAGAATGTTAAGAAGAGATAGCGGTTTTTCAAAGGATAAGGGTAAAGCAGAATCTTAAGGGTGGAAACCAACAAGTAGGAGTAAGACATACAGTACATGAGTTTTGGTATGCAGCTCAAACAGGAAGGGTTTAGTTAGGGAAAGATATTAGAAGGGAAAGGCTTACTTAAGCTGACTTTGGGGCATATCTATATACTATATATTTATTGTCTACTATTTTTTCAGAGATATTAATGGTGATAGCCATGACCTTTTCATCTCCTAGCCATCACTGAAACTTGGATTACCCCCTCTGACACAGTTTCTCCTGCTGCTCTCTCTGCAGAGGGTCTCACATTCTCACACACACCCCCGACCTGGGGGTCGCCACGGTGGTGGTGTTGGGCTCCTACTACCCTCTAGCTACTCATACCAACTCATACCACCATAACCATCCCTTACATTCTCTACATTTGAGGTCCATGCCATACGCCTCTTCCAACCTGTTCATCTTCGAGTAGCTGTCATTTACCGCCCCCCTGGCATGCCCTCCAAATTCCTTGACAACTTTGCTTCCTGGCTTCCTCACTTACTCTCTTCTGACATTTCCTCCATTATCCTAGGTGATTTCAACATCCCTATCGATAACCCCACAAAATCACCTGCCTCTAAACTACTTATCCTCACCTCTTCTCTTGGTCTCTCCCAGTGGACCTCCTCCCCCTCCCATGTGAGTGGAAGCTCATTGAATCTGGTTTTCACTCACCGCTGTGATCTTTCTGATTTCTCTAACTCCCTGTTCCCCCTCTCTGACCATCACCTGCTCACTTTTAACCTATCTCTATCTGCTTCTCCATCTTTACCACCTAAGACTACCATCACTAAGCGTAACATTGAGGCTATTGACACCACTTCCCTATCTTCCCTGTTTTACTCACTGCTCTCTCCTATTCTCTCTCTTTCCTGCCCTGAACAAGCTACTTCTCTTTACAGTGCATCCCTTACCTCTGCTCTTGACTCTGTCGCCCCACCAACCACTATTCACCCTTGCAGATCGACACCTCAACCCTGGCACACCAAATGCACCAGATATCTGCAAAAATGCTCACGTACCGCTGAGCGACAGTGGAGGAAATCAAGCAATAAGGCCGACTTCCTCCACTACAAATTTATGCTCTCATCCTACTTTGCTGCCCTTGCCCTCTCTAAACAATCTTACTTCAAATACCTCATCTCCTCCCAATCCTCAAACCCCAGACGCCTCTATGCCACTATCAACTCGCTCCTCTGCCCACCCCCGCCTCATCTCCCCTCTTCACTTTCTGCTCTTGACTTGTCACCTACTTCACATCCAAAATTGACTCCATTCTTCAGGACATAACATCCCACCAGAACCTGAGCAACCCCCCTCCTCCATTTCTCAACCTCCCTCCTCCATTTCTCAACCCCCCTCTCCTTCCCTCCTACCAACTCTGACATCTTTCTTCCCTGTATCTGGAGAGGAAGTCATGGTCCTCATCCGGTCCTCACCCCCCACCACCTCCCCACTTGACCCTATTCCCTCCCGCCTTCTCCGCTTCCTCTCTTCTGATTGTTCCCATCTTGCCCATCTACTCAATCTCTCACTCTTATCAGGCACTGTCCCGTCTGCCTTCAAGCATGCACTTGTCTCCCCTATTCTTAAAAAACCTACCAATGATCTAACCAATCTCTCCAACTACCGACCCATCTCTCTTCTCCCTTTTGCTTCCAAACTCCTTGAGCGTATTGTCTACAACCGCCTCACTGTCTTTCTTTCTTCCAACTTACTGCTTGACCCTTTCCAGCCTGGTTTCCGTCCTCAGCACTCCACTGAAACTGCCCTCACGAAAGTCTGCAATGACCTCCTTGCTGCTAAATACAAGGGCCACTACTCTCTGCTTATTCTCCTTGACCTCTCTGCTGTTTTTGACACTGTAGACCACCCTCTCCTCCTGCAAATCCTTTACTCCCTTGGTTTGCATGATACTGCTCTCTCCTGGCTGTCCTCCTACCTGACTGACCATTCCTTCTCTGTCTCCTCTCATGACTCTACCGCCCCCCCACTTCCTCTACCAGTAGGTGTCCCCCAAGGTTCTGTTCTTGGGCCTCTCCTTTTCTCTCTCTACACATTCTCATTAGGTGAGATCATTAGCTCTTTTGACTTAAAATATCATCTCTACACTCACGATACTCAAATCTACCTTTCCTCCCCTGACCTCTCCCCTGCTCTCCTCACTCGTATCTCCAACTGTCTCTCTGCTATCTCCTCCTGGATGTCCCAGCGCTTTCTTAAACTTAACATGTCTAAGACTGAGCTGATCATCTTACCTCACCCCCTCCCGCATAACCTCACCTCCCACAATTTCATTATCCATTGATGGCACAACTATCTCCTCTAGCCCCCAAGTGCGATGTCTTGGAGTAATCCTTGACTCCTCCCATTCCTTCAAACCACACATTCAGTACCTCTCAAAAACCTGCCATTTCCATCTCAAAAACATCTCCAGGATCAGACCCTTTCTCACCCAGGATGATACTAAGATTCTCATCCACTCACTGGTCATCTCCAGATTGGACTACTGCAATCTCCTCCTATCTAGCCTCCCTCAAAAATGCCTCTCTCCACTTCAATCTATCCTCAATGCTGCTGCCCGTCTCATCTTCCTCACCAAATGTACTACATCCACATCCCCTCTCTTGCAGGACCTTCACTGGCTACCCTTCCCATTCAGAATCCAATTCAAGCTTCTCACACTCACCTACAAAGCCCTCACCCACTCTTCTCCCTCTTACATCTCTGACCTTATCTCTCTTTACATTCCCACCCATCCTCTTCGCTCTGCTAATGCACGCCGTCTCTCCTGCCAACTGATTACCTCCAACTCCTACCTACAAGATTTTGCACGTGCTGCTCCTTATCTCTCCACCTGTCTACAAAACTTCAAATGGGCTCTCAAGACCCACTTCTTCACCAAACCCAGCCAACTCTCCTCCTAACCCTCTTGTCACAGATTTACTATCGACAGTTGCATGTTGAAAACTGATAAATAAATCTATATTTGCATAGTGACTTTCTTAACCCACATGCAGTGTTCTAATTTAATTGTTCCAAATCATATATCTTCGCCCTTGTACAAGCGGGTGTGGTATGGAAGGTAGATGGTAACTAGGTCAACAGTGTCTAGGTCGACCACTATTGGTCGACAGGGTCTCTAGGTCGACTTGTTCTAGGTCAGCAGGTCAAAAGGTCGACATGAATTTTTTTTTTTTTCGTTTTCTTCGTAGAGTGACTGGGAACCCCAATTAGTGCACCGTGTCCCCTCGCATGGCAAGCAAAGGAAAGGTGCCTCACTCCGCTACCGCTTTGCTCGGCACAGATTACCATTCCAATCATATTCCACGTGGATCGTTAAGTATGAAAATGTTCAAAAAATGAAAAAAAATTGTGAAAAACGCATGTCGACCTTTTGACCTGTCGACCTAGAACAAGTCAACCTAGAGACCCTGTTGGCCTAGAAACCCTGTCGACCTAGTTACTGTCGACCAATAGTGGTCGGCCTAGATAGTGTCGACCTAGTTACTGTCGACCTAGAGACCGGATCCCGTACAAGCACCTATGATGTCTTCTTTAATTTCTTTGTAACTTTTTTCAATAAAAAACGCCCTTGAACAATAAGTGAGTAACAGGACCGATTTAGCGTCCACTATTTCCAAATACTGTACATACTGTACAGTGCATGTATTTTTACAAAATTGAATGTACCGATTTCCTAAACAATTACTGTAATGCAGAACAAATTTTCCGATTAGGATCGGTATGGGGAAACCCTCAAATTATTCATTGGGTTTATTTTTCTTGATAAACTATGTTTTTCTACACTGTACTTATGTTGTGATAAAAAACTTTGTCTCCTTTTACACTGTACTGATTAGCACCTTATTGTTGTGTGTACTAAGAGATCACACTTTGTAAACTTCTTTAATGTATATCAATAAAAATTATAATTTTTAAATCAAATTAAGAATGGCCTATCCAAAAGAGTCTTCTTTTCTGTCCAAAACAACCTGTGAATACGACCTAACTCTTTGCATGGTGTTGATAGATAGATAGATAGATAGATAGATAGATAGATAGATAGATAGATAGATAGATAGATAGATAGTAGAGATGTGCGGCGAGCACTTTTCGTGTTTTGGTTTTGGATCTGGATCCTCGCTCGTGTTTTGGAGCTGGATTGGTTTTGCCAAAACCACCCTTTCGGGTTTTGGTTTTGGATCTGGATGATTTTTGAAAAAAACACAAAAACAGCTAAAATCACAGAATTTGGGGGTAATTTTGATCCTACGGTATTATTAACCTCAATAACATTCATTTCCACTCATTTCCAGTCTATTCTGAACACCTCACACCTCACAATATTGTTTTTAGGCCAACAGATTTCACCGAGGTAGCTGGATGACTTTGCTAAGCGACAAAAGTGTGCGGCATAAACACATGGCCCATCTAGGAGTGGCACTGCAGTGTCAGACAGGATGGCACTTTTAAAAACTAGGCCCCAAACAGCACATCATGCAAAGAAGTAAAAGAGGTGCAATGAGGTAGCTGGATGGCTAAGCTAGGGGACACAAGTGTGCGGCACAAACACGTGGCCCATCTAGGAGTGGCACTGCAGTGTCAGACATAATGACACTTTTAAAAACAAGGCCCCAAACAGCACATCATGCAAAGAAGAAAAAGAGGTGCAATGAGGTAGCTGGATGGCTAAGCTAAGCGACACAAGTGTGCGGCACAAACACCTGGCCCATCTAGGAGTGGCAAGCAGTGGCTGAATGTCGAAAAGTGGGCCGCAATTTTTCGGGCCACTGACAGCATCTCCTGCACGCCCCTGTCATTTAAAAAAAAATTCTGCACCATCAAATTAATTGTTTGTGCAAAACATGGGAAGTGCTGGAATTTGCACAGATGTAATACACGCACAATGTTAGTGGACTTATACTGCAATACCCCTGAACTTATACGGCTGCACCACTGGACTGGACTTATACAGCAATACCACTGGACTTATACAGCAGTACCCCTGAACTTATACGGCTGCACGACTGGACTGGAATATACGGCAGTACCACTGGACTTATACGGCAGTACCCCTGGACTTATATGGCAATACTCCTGAACTTATACGGCTGCACCACTGGACTGGACTTATACGGCAGAACCACTGGACTTATACAGCAGTACCCCTGAACATATTCGGCAGTACCACTGGACTTATACGGCAGTACCCATGAATTTATACGGCAGTAACCATGAACTTATACGGCTGCACCACTGGACTGGACTTATACGGCAGTACCCCTGGACTTATACGGCAGTACCACTGGCCTTATACGGCAGTACCCATGGACTTATACGGCAGTACCCCTGAACTTATACGGCAATATCCCTGAACTTATAATGCTGCACCACTGGACTGGACTTATACGGCAGTACCACTGGACTTATACGGCAGTACCCCTGAACTTATATGGCTGCACCACTGGACTGGACTTATACGGCAGTACCCCTGGACTTATACGGCAGTACCCCTGGACTTAAACGGCAGTACCACTGGACTTATACGGCAATACCCCTGAACTTTTACGGCAGTACCACTGGACTTATACAGCAGTACCACTGGACTTATACGGCAGTACCCCTGAACTTATACGGTAGTACCCCTGAACTTATACGGCTGCACCACTGGACTGGACTTATACGGCAGTACCACTGGACTTATACGGCATTACCACTGGACTTATACGGCAGTACAACGTAAGGGTACACAATTGCGCATGAATATGTGATAGTATTAATTGCGTTTGAATGACAGGTAAACAATATATAAGTAATGAATGTGTGTATTTATTCTATAAAACAAAATGACAAAAAGAATGAATAAATAAAAAAAGTATGAATAAATTAAAAAAGTAAGTCCAAAGTCCAGTGCAATAGAGTGTGGCGTCCCACCTTGTTGAATTGCACTCAATCGTATACCACAAAGTGGCTGTGCGGGAGGGATAAGTTGCAGGGAGACAGGTGATTCTGAGGAAGACCCAGAAAGGTCGACACGCGTAGGAGAAAACACAGGACACTTCTTCAAACAAACTACAGTACTCCTTTCCAACACAGTTGAGCTCTGTATTCCTCAATACATCTATCACCCACGGCATTGGAGGCCTTGAGGAACAGGACTAGGTCACGTGACAGCGAGGAACAGGAAGGAGAAACCGGACGAAAAGCTGCAAGACTGACAGGGAAGCAAGGTGGCAGCGGACGCTGGGAACCAAGCGCAGAGGAACAAGGTAAGGGCTCTGTAAGTGGGGAGGTGCACTGCGGACAGTCCCGCTCCGGGTCTAGAAGTCACTGGCCCTTTTCCCCCCCAGAGACACGACCACATTCCTCGGATCCGGCTGGCGGCAGACGCCTGTTTACACGGGCACCTTCCGCCGCAATGGACTGAGGTAGAGAGCGGCGAGTCCAGAGCCAGCGATCACCTGTCTCCCTGCAACTTATCCCTCCCGCACAGCCATTTGGGGTACCCCATCACTGCTAGCACTGTCGGAAGATCGCACCCCCTCTCGAGACAGGATCCAGCCTCCGCAATAGACTTTTTCACCGTGACTCATATATCACATAGTGAGCTCCCTTTGGGACTGTGTTGTTATATGCCCCTCCACACTTTGTGGTATACGATTGAGTGCAATTCAACGAGGTGGGACGCCACACTCTATTGCACTGGACTTTGGACTTACTTTTTTCATTTATTCATACTTTTTTTATTTATTCATTCTTTTTGTCATTTTGTTTTATAGAATATATGCACACATACTTTACTTATTTATTGTTTACCTGTCATTCAAACGCAATTAATACTATCACATATTCAGGCGCAATTCTGTACCCTTACGTTGTATATCCCTAGAGGATTTGGGTTTAACCTCCATCACAATCTTGCTGCCACAGCATTTATCCACACAAGTAGGGCACCGGATACAATTTGTTCATTATACGGCAGTACCCCTGGACTTATACGGCATTACCATGGACTTATATGGCAGTTCCCCTGAACTTATACGGCAATACCCCTGAACTTATATGGCTGCACCACTGGACTTATATGGCAGCACCACTGGACTTATATGGCAGCACCACTGGACTTATATGGCAGTACCCCTGAACTTATACGGCTGCACCACTGTACTGGACTTATACGGCAGTACCACTGGACTTATACGGCAGTACCCTTGAACTTATACGGCTGCACCACTGGACTGGACTTATACGGCAGTACCCCTGGAGTTATACTGCAGTGCCCCTGGACTTATACTGCAGTAGCCCTGGACTTATACAGCAGTACCCATGGACTTAAACGGCAGTACCTATGGACTCATATGGCAGTACCCCTGAACTTATACGGCAATATCCCTGAACTTATATGGCTGCACCACTGGACTGGACATATACGGCATTACCGCTGGACTTTTACAGCAGTACACCAGAATTTATACGGAAGTACCCCTGAACTTATACGGCTGCACCATTAGACTGGACTTATATGGCAGTACCACTGGACTTATACTGCAGTACTCCTGGACTTATACGGCAGTACCACTGGACTTATACGGCAGTACCCCTGAACTTATATGGCAATACCTCTGAACTTATACGGCTGCACCACTGGACTGCACTTATACGGCAGTACCCCTGGACTTATACGGCAGTGCCCCTGAACTTATACGGCAATACCCCTGAACTTATATGGCTGCACCACTGGACTGGACTTATACGGCAGTACCACTGGACTTATACGGCAGTACCCCTGAACTTATATGGCTGCACCACTGGACTGGACTTATATGGCAGTACCACTGGACTTATACGGCAGTACCCATGGATTTATACGGCAATACCCCTGAACTTATATGGATGCACCACTGGACTGGACTTATTTGGCAGTACCACTGGACTTATACGGCAGTACCCCATCACTTATATGGCTGCAGCACTGGACTGGAGTTATATGGCAGTACCACTGGACTTATACGGCAGTACCCATGGACTTATACGGCAGTACCCCTGAAATTATATGCAAGCCCGGTGCTACCAGCTCAGCAAAGGGATGCAAAGCAGGTAGGTGCCAGGGAGGAGAGGCGCTCTACCTGCTCTGCATCCCTGCTGCTGTGCCTGGGCACTCTGCTGCTGCTGCCAGCTGCTGTGCCTGTCAGACCGTTTGAAAGGCAGCGGCGCTCGCAGCTTGAAGCTTCCTCCTACCCCTGCACTATTCGTCTGTGTCCTTGGCTCTGTTTGAAAAGGGGGCGGGGCTACACAGCACCGAGGGGTGGAGCTACACAGGACTAGGCTGAAGAGGACTGAAACTGCTACAAATCCAGCCAGATGGTATGTTGAAGGAAGGTGAGTGAGAAAGTGTGTGTGTGTATCTGTGTGTGTGTGTGTGTGTGTGTGTGTGTGTGTGTGTGTGTGTGTGTGTGTCTGTGTGTATCTACAGTATGTGTGTGTATACTCGTTTGTGTGTGTGTGTTTGTGTATCTATGTGTATGTGTGTGTGTGTGGAAGGCAGTGTATCTGGCACTGTGGGGCACTGTGTATCTGGCACTCTGGGGCACTGTGTATCTGGCACTGTGGGGCACTGTGTATTTGGCCCTGTGGGGAACTGTGTATCTGGCACGGTGGCACACTGTGTATCTGGCACTGTGGGGCACTGTGTATTTGGCACTGTGGAGCATATCTGGCACTGTGGGGGCATATGTGTATCTGGCACTGTGGGGGCATATCTGGCACTGTGGGGTCATATATGGCACTGCTGGGGCATTTGTGTATCTGGCACTGTGGGGCATTTGTATCTGGCACTGTGGGGCATTTGTGTATCTGGCACTGTGGGGCACTGTGTATCTGGCACTGTGGGGGCATATCAGGCACCGTAGGAGCATATCTGGCACGGTGGGGACATATGTGTATCTGGCACTATTGGGGTCATATGTGTATCTGGCCTCCCATATGTGTATCACGCCCCCATTTTCATTGACCACGCCACATGTGGCATTTAGCCACACCCATTTTTTGGCACGCGCGTCCGAGGCGCGGGCACACAGTACCACTAAGACTTTTTTTCTACTTGCACCACTGGTGGGAGGGGGGGGGGGGCATAATTTGTATAAATGGCACTTCTGAGGGCATTATATATAACCAGTGCTACTACAGGGGCTATTATGTGTATAACTCGTGCTACTACAGGTGCTATTATGTGTATAACTGGTGCTACCACAGGGGCTATTATGTGTGTAACCGGCACTACCATAGGGCCTATTATGTGTATAACCGGTGTTACCACAGGGGCTATTATGTGTCTGATCGGCGCTACTACATGGGCTATTATGTGTATAACCGGCACCACTACTGGGGCCTTTATGTGTATAAACAGCACTACTATGTGCAGGGTAATGTGAATACGATTGTGCTATTGTGTGGCGTAATTTGAAATGGGGATACCTTTGTGTGGTTACGCCCCTTCCTTGTGAGACCACACCCCTTTTGCTGCACGCTGTCCTTCTCTAAAATATGGGAGGGCGCAAATTTATAATTTGCCAGGGGGCGCCGAACACCCTAGCACTGGCCCTGCTTATACTGCAGTACCCCTGAACTTATACGGCTGCACCACTGGACTGGACTTATACAGCAGTACCACTGGACTTATACGGCAGTACCCCTGAACTTATACAGCAGTACCCCTGAACTTATATGGCAGTACCCCTGAACTTATACGGCTGCACCACTGGACTGGACTTATATGGCAGTACCCCTGGACTTATACGGCAGTACCCCTGGACTTATACGGCAGTACCCCTGGACTTATACGGCAGTACCCCTGAACTTATACGGCAATACCCCTGGACTTATACGGCTGCACCACTAGACTGGACTTATACGGCAGTACCACTGTACTTATACGGCAGTACCCCTGAATTTATATGGCTGCACCACTGGACTGGACTTATATGGCAGTATCACTGGATTTATACGTCAGTAACCCTGGACTTATATGGCAGTAACCCTGAACTTATACGTATGCCCGGTGCTACCAGCTCAGCAAAGGGATGCAAAGCAGGTAGGTGCCAGGCAGGAGAGGCGCTCTCCCTGCTCTGCAACCCTGTTGCTGCGCCTGGGTACCCTGCTGCTGCTGCCAGCTGCTGTGCCTGTCAGACCATTTGCCAGGCAGCAGTGCCGGCAGCTTGAAGCTTCCTCCTACCCTGCTGCACTGTCTGTCCGTGTCTTGGGCGAAAAGGGGGTGTGGCTACACGGTGCCGAGGGGCAGAGCTACATTGGACCTGGTTGAAGAGGACAGAAACTGCTACAAATCCAGCCAGCCAGATGGTTTGTTGAAGGAGCGTGAGTGAGAAAGTGTGTGTGTATGTGTATGTGTGTATCTATTTGTATGTGTATCTAAAGTATGTGTGTGTGTATATGCGTGTGTGTATCTATGTGTGTGTGTGTGTGTGTGTGTGTGTGTGTGTGTGTGTGTGTGTGTGTGTGTGTGTGTGTGTGTGTAAGGCAGTGTATATGGCACTGTGGGGCAATGTGAATCTAGCACTATAGGGTACTGTGTATCTGGCACTGTGGGGCACTGTGTATCTGTCACTGTGGGGCACTGTGTATCTGGCACTGTGGGGCACTGTGTATCTGGCACTGTGTATCTGGCACTGTGGGACACTGTGTATCTGGCACTGTAGGGCACTGTGTATCTGGCACTGTGGAGCACTGTGTATCTGGCACTGTGGAGCATATCTGGCACTGTGGGGGCATATGTGTATCTGGCACTTTGGGGGTGTATCTGGCACTGTGGGGGCATATATGGCACTGCCGGGGGCATTTGTGTATCTGGCACTGTGGGGCATTTGTGCATCTGGCACTGTGGGGCACTGTGTATCTGGCACTGTGGGACACTGTGTATCTGGCACTGTGGAGCATATCTGGCACTGTGGGGCATATGTGTATCTGGCACTGTGGGGCATATGTGTATCTGGCACTTTGGGGGCGTATCTGGCACTGTGGGGACATATATGGCACTGCCGGGGGCATTTGTGTATCTGGCACTGTGGGGCATTTGTACATCTGGCACTGTGGGGCATTCGTGTATCTGGCACTGTGGGGGCATATCAGGCACTTTAGGAGCATATCTGGCATGGTGGGGGCATATGTGTTTCTGGCACTATTGGGGTCATATGTGTATCTGGCCTCCCATATGTGTATCACGCTCCCATTTTCATTGACCGCGCCACATGTTCATTTAGCCACACCCATTTTTTTGCACACGCATCGGAGGCGCGGGCACACAATACCACTAAGACATTTTTTCTACTTGCACCAGTGGTGGGAGGGGGGGGCACAATTTGTATATATGGCACTTCTGAGGGCATTATATATAACCAGCGCTACTACAGGGGCTATTATGTGTATAACTCGTGCTACTACAGGGGCTATTATGTGTATAACCGGCACTACCACAGGGGCTATTATGTGTATAACCGGCGTTACCAAGGGGGCTATTATGTGTATAACCGGTGCTACCACAGGTCATGTGTATGACTGGCTCTACTACAGAGGCTATTATGTGTATAACCGGCGCCACTACTGGGGACATTATGTATATAAACAGCACTACTATGTGCAGGGTAATGTGAATACGATTGTGCTATTGTGTGGTGTAATTTGAAATGGGGATACCTTTGTGTGGTCACGCCCCTTCCTTGTGAGACCACACCCCTTTTTGCCGCACGCTGTCCCTTTGTAATATATGGGAGGGCTTAAATTTATCATTTGCCGGGGCGCCGAACACCCTAGCACCGGCCCTGCTTATGCGGCAGTAGCCCTGATCTTATACGGCTGCACCACTGGACTGGACTTATATGGCAGTACCACTGGATTTATACAGCAGTACCCCTGAACTTATACGGCAGTACCCCTGATCTTATACGGCTGCACCACTGAACTGTTCTTATACGGCAATACCCCTGGACTTATACGGCAGCAGCACTGTACTTATGGCAGCACAGGACACCACCACTGGACTGATGCCGCACAGGACACCACCACTGGACTGATGCAGCACAAGACACCACCACTGGACTGATGCAGCACAAGACACCACCACTGGACTGATGCAGCACAAGACACCACCACTGGACTGATGCAGCACAAGACAGCACCACTGGACTGATGCAGCACAAGACACCACCACTGGACTGATGCAGCACAAGACAGCATCACTGGACTGATGCAGCACAAGACACCACCACTGGACTGATGCAGCACAAGACAGCACTGGAATGACACATAAGAGCAGGTCGCCACCCAGCATGCCACACCACTTTCCCACACAGACACTGAGGAGGGAGACACGTCCTCTTGCTACATTCTCCAGGACTGGAGTGAAAATGGTGGCGACGCACGGTTCCTTATATGGAATCCAAAACCTGCAAGAATCCGACAGCGGGATGTTGACGTTTTGCCTCATTCTGGTTTCCGTGTCTGGCGGTAAGTCCCGAGGCGAGCTCGGATCCGGGCTCGGGACGTGATGTTCGGTAGGGTTCGGTTCTCAGGGAACCGAACCCGCTCATTCCTAATAGATAGATAGATAGATAGATAGATAGATAGATAGATAGATAGATAGATAGATAGATACAGGGCCGGTTTTTGGCCTTGTGGCGCCTCGGGCAAAGTATAGGGGTGTGGCTTCAAATGGGGGCGTGGTCAGTTACGCCCCCATTTATGCCCCTGTAGCGACGCTGAAAGAAAAGAAAAAAATAAAAAAAAATAAGAATTTACTTACCGATAATTCTATTTCTCGTAGTCCGTAGTGGATGCTGGGGACTCCGTAAGGACCATGGGGAATAGCGGCTCCGCAGGAGACTGGGCACATCTAAAGAAAGCTTTAGGACTATGTGGTGTGCACTGGCTCCTCCCCCTATGACCCTCCTCCAAGCCTCAGTTAGGATACTGTGCCCGGACGAGCGTACACAATAAGGAAGGATTTTGAATCCCGGGTAAGACTCATACCAGCCACACCAATCACACCGTACAACTTGTGATCTGAACCCAGTTAACAGCATGATAACAGAGGAGCCTCTAGAAAAGATGGCTCACTACAGCAATAACCCGATTTTTTGGTAACAATAACTATGTACCAGTATTGCAGACAATCCGCACTTGGGATGGGCGCCCAGCATCCACTACGGACTACGAGAAATAGAATTATCGGTAAGTAAATTCTTATTTTCTCTAACGTCCTAAGTGGATGCTGGGGACTCCGTAAGGACCATGGGGATTATACCAAAGCTCCCAAACGGGCGGGAGAGTGCGGATGACTCTGCAGCACCAAATGAGAGAACTCCAGGTCCTCCTCAGCCAGGGTATCAATTTTGTAGAATTTTACAAACGTATTTGCTCCTGACCAAGTAGCTGCTCGGCAAAGTTGTAAAGCCGAGACCCCTCGGGCAGCCGCCCAAGATGAGCCCACCTTCCTTGTGGAGTGGGCATTTACAGATTTTTGGCTGTGGCAGGCCTGCCACCGAAAGTGCAAGCTGAATTGTACTACAAATCCAACGAGCAATAGTCTGCTTAGAAGCAGGAGCACCCAGCTTGTTGGGTGCATACAGGATAAACAGCGAGTCAGTTTTCCTGACTCCAGCCGTCCTGGAAACATATATTTTCAGGGCCCTGACAACGTCTAGCAACTTGGAGTCCTCCAAGTCCCTAGTAGCCGCAGGCACCACAATAGGTTGGTTCAGGTGAAACGCTGAAACCACCTTAGGGAGAAACTGAGGACGAGTCCTCAATTCCGCCCTGTCCGAATGGAAAATCAGATAAGGGCTTTTACAGGATAAAGCCGCCAATTCTGACACGTGCCTGGCCCAGGCCAGGGCCAACAGCATGACCACATTCCATGTGAGATATTTTAACTCCACAGATTTAAGTGGTTCAAACCCATGTGACTTTTGGAACCCAAAAACTACATTGAGATCCCAAGTGCCACTGAAGGCACAAAAGGAGGCTGTATATGCAGTACCCCTTTTACAAACGTCTGAACTTCAGGAACTGAAGCTAGTTCTTTTTGGAAGAAAATTGACAGGGCCGAAATTTGAACCTTAATGGACCCCAATTTCAGGCCCATAGACACTCCTGTTTGCAGGAAATGTAGGAAACGACCCAGTTGAATTTCCTCCGTCGGGCCTTACTGGCCTCGCACCACGCACATATTTTCGCCAAATGCGGTGATAATGTTTTGCGGTTACATCCTTCCTGGCTTTGATCAGGATAGGGATGACTTCATCCGGAATGCCTTTTCAGGATCCGGCGTTCAACCGCCATGCCGTCAAACGCAGCCGCGGTAAGTCTTGGAACAGACAGGGTCCTTGCTGTAGCAGGTCCCTTCTTAGAGGTAGAGGCCACGGATCCTCCGTGAGCATCTCTTGAAGTTCCGGTTACCAAGTCCTTCTTGGCCAATCCGGAGCCACGAATATAGTGCTTACTCCTCTCCATCTTATCAATCTCAGTACCTTGGGTATGAGAGGCAGAGGAGGGAACACATACACTGACTGGTACACCCACGGTGTTACCAGAACGTCTACAGCTATTGCCTGAGGGTCCCTTGACCTGGCGCAATACCTGTCGAGTTTTTCCCAACGGTTTATAATCATGTGGAAGACTTCTGGGTGAAGTCCCCACTCTCCCGGGTGGAGGTCGTGCTGAGGAAGTCTGCTTCCCAGTTGTCCACTCCCGGAATGAATACTGCTGACAGTGCTATCACATGATTTTCCGCCCAGCGAAGAATCCTTGCAGCTTCTGCCATTGCCCTCCTGCTTCTTGTGCCACCCTGTCTGTTTACGTGGGTGACTGCCGTGATGTTGTCCGACTGGATCAACACCGGCTGACCTTGAAGCAGAGGTCTTGCTAAGCTTAGAGCATTGTAAATGGCCCTTAGCTTCAGGATATTTATGTGAAGTGATGTCTCCAGACTTGACCATAAGCCCTGGATATTCCTTCCCTGTGTGACTGCTCCCCAGCCTCGCAGGCTGGCAGCCGTGGTCACCAGGACCCAGTCCTGAATGCCGAATCTGCGGCCCTCTAGAAGATGAGCACTCTGCAACCACCACAGGAGAGACACCCTTGTCCTTGGTGACAGGGTTATCCGCTGATGCATCTGAAGATGCGACCCGGACCATTTGTCCAGCAGGTCCCACTGGAAAGTTCTTGCGTGGAATCTGCCGAATGGGATTGCTTCGTAGGAAGCCACCATTTTACCCAGAACCCTTGTGCATTGATGCACTGAGACTTGGCTCGGTTTTAGGAGGTTCCTGACTAGCTCGGATAACTCCCTGGCTTTCTCCTCCGGGAGAAAAGCCTTTTTCTGGACTGTGTCCAGGATCATCCCTAGGAACAGAAGACAAGTCGTCGGAACCAGCTGCGATTTTGGAATATTGAGAATCCAATCGTGCTGCCGCAACACTACCTGAAATAGTGCTACACCGACCTCCAACTGTTTCCTGGATCTTACCCTTATCAGGGAATCGTCCAAGTAAAGAATAACTAAAATTCCCTTCCTTCGAAGGAATATCATCATTTCGGCCATTACCTTGGTAAAGACCCGGGGTGCCGTGGACCATCCATACGGCAGCGTCTGAACTGATAGTGACAGTTCTGTACCATAAACCTGAGGTACCCTTGATGAGAAGGGTAAATTTTGACATGAAGGTAAGCATCCTTGATGTCCCGAGACATCATGTAGTCCCCTTCTTCCAGGTTCGCAATCACTGCTCTGAGTGACTCAATCTTGAATTTGAACCTCTGTATGTAAGTGTTCAAAGATTTTAGATTTAGAATCGGTCTCACCGAGCCATCCGGCTTCGGTACCACAACAGTGTGGAATAATACCCCGTTCCCTGTTGCAGGAGGGGTACCTTGTTATCACCTGCTGGGAATACAGCTTGTGAATGGCTTCCAAAACAGTCTCCCTGTCAGAAGGAGACATTGGTAAAGCCGACTTTAGGAAACGGCGAGGGGGAGACGTCTCGAATTCTAATTTGTACCCCTGAGATATCACCTGAAGGATCCAGGGGTCTACTTGCGAGTGAGCCCACTGCGCGCTGAAATTCATTGAGACGGGCCCCCCACCGTGTCTGATTCTGCTTGTAAAGCCCCAGCGTCATACTGAGGGCTTGGCAGAGGCGGGAGAGGGTTTCTGTTCCTGGGAACTGGCTGATTTCTGCAGCCTTTTTCCTCTCCCTCTGTCACGGGGCAGAAATGAGGAATCTTTTGCCCGCTTGTCCACGAAAAGACTGCGCCTGATAATACGGCGTCTTCTCATGTTGAGAGGCGACCTGGGGTACAAACGTGGATTTCCCAGCTGTTGCCGTGGCCACCAGGTCTGAAAGACCGACCCCAAATAACTCCTCCCTTTAATAAGGCAATACTTCCAAATGCCGTTTGGAGTACGCATCACCTGACCACTGACGTGTCCATAACCCTCTACTGGTAGAAATGGACAACGCACTTAGACTTGATGCCAGTCGGCAAATATTCCGCTGTGCATCACGCATATATAGAAATGCATCTTTTAAATGCTCTATAGGCAATAATATACTGTCCCTATCTAGGGTATCAATATTTTCAGTCAGGGAATCCGACCACGCCAACCCAGCACTGCACATCCAGGCTGAGGCGATTGCTGGTCGCAGTATAACACCAGTATGTGTGTAAATACATTTTAGGATACCCTCCTGCTTTCTATCAGCAGGATCCTTAAGGGCGGCCATCTCAGGAGAGGGTAGAGCCCTTACAAGCGTGTGAGCGCTTTATCCCCCCTAGGGGGTGTTTCCCAACGCACCCTAACCTCTGGCGGGAAAGGATATAATGCCAATAACATTTTAGAAATTATCAGTTGTTATCGGGGGAAAACCACGCATCATCACACACCTCATTTAATTTCTCAGATTCAGGAAAACTACAGGTAGTTTTTCCTCACCGAACATAATACCCCTTTTTGGTGGTACTCGTATTATCAGAAATGTGTAATAACATTTTTCATTGCCTCAATCATGTAACGTGTGGCCCTACTGGAAGTCACATTTGTCTCTTCACCGTCGACACTGGAGTCAGTATCCGTGTCGGCGTCTATAACTGCCATCTGAGGTAACGGGCGCTTTAGAGCCCCTGACGGCCTATGAGACGTCTGGACAGGCACAAGCTGAGTAGCCGGCTGTCTCATGTCAACCACTGTCTTTTATACAGAGCTGACACTGTCATGTAATTCCTTCCAACAGTTCATCCACTCAGGTGTCGACCCCCTAGGAGGTGACATCACTATTACAGGCAATCTGCTCCGTCTCCACATCATTTTTTTCTCCTCATACATGTCGACACAAATGTACCGACATACAGCACACACACAGGGAATGCTCTGATAGAGGACAGGACCCCACTAGCCCTTTGGGGAGACAGAGGGAGAGTTTGCCAGCACACACCAGAGCGCTATATATATACAGGGATAACCTTATATAAGTGTTTTTCCCCTTATAGCTGCTGTATCTTTAATACTGCGCGTAATTAGTGCCCCCCCTCTCTTTTATAACCCTTTCTGTAGTGTAGTGACTGCAGGGGAGAGACAGGGAGCTTCTCTCCAACGGAGCTGTGAGGGAAAATGGCGCCAGTGTGCTGAGGAGATAGGCTCCGCCCCCTTATCGGCGGCCTTATCTCCCTTTTTTCTATGTATTTTGGCAGGGGTTAAATGCATCCATATAGCCCAGGAGCTATATGTGATGCATTCTTTTGCCATCCAAGGTGTTTATTATTGCGTCTCAGGGCGCTCCCCCCCAGCGCCCTGCACCGTCAGTGACCGGAGTGTGAAGTGTGCTGAGAGCAATGGCGCACAGCTGCAGTGCTGTGCGCTACCTTGTTGAAGACAGGACGTCTTCTGCCGCCGATTTTCCGGACCTCTTCTGCCTTCTGGCTCTGTAAGGGGGCCGGCGGCGCGGCTCCGGGACCCATCCAGGCTGGGCCTGTGATCGTCCCTCTGGAGCTAATGTCCAGTAGCCTAAGAAGCCCAATCCACTCTGCACGCAGGTGAGTTCGCTTCTTCTCCCCTTAGTCCCTCGATGCAGTGAGCCTGTTGCCAGCAGGTCTCACTGAAAATAAAAAACCTAAACTAAAACTTTCACTAAGAAGCTCAGGAGAGCCCCTAGTGTGCACCCTTCTCGTTCGGGCACAAAGATCTAACTGAGGCTTGGAGGAGGGTCATAGGGGGAGGAGCCAGTGCACACCACATAGTCCTAAAGCTTTCTTTAGATGTGCCCAGTCTCCTGCGGAGCCGCTATTCCCCATGGTCCTTACGGAGTCCCCAGCATCCACTTAGGACGTTAGAGAAAGTATACTTACCATCCCCGTTACTGATCCAGACCGCTGCAGACCTCCTCCGCCGGCGCCGCTCTTCTTCTCTCCTCTCCTCGATCTATGGGAGAGACGTTATTACGTCTCTCCCATAGAACAGCATAGACACTAGAGGTCAATTATGACCCCTAGTGTCTGTGCCACTATGCTGTGCGGTGCGCGATGACGTCATCGTGCACCGCACAGCAAAGGTCCTCTACATGAAGGGAAACTAGACCGTAGCGTCTAGTTTCTCTTCATGGAGAGGACCTTTGCTGTGCGGTGCGCGATGACGTCATCGCGCACCGCACAACTATGCTCCTCTCAATGAAGGGAAACTAGACGCTACGCGTCTGGTTCCCTTCAAAGCGGGGGGGCACAGCGGGGCACTGCGGGGGGCACAGTGGCGGACCTTGCCCTGGAGCAGCGCCCTCCGGATGGCGCCGGCGCCCTCCGGAAGGTGGCGCCCCGGGCAAAAGTACCGCTTGCCCGTGGCAAGATCCGCCACTGGATGGATAGATAGATAGATAGATAGATAGATAGATAGATAGATAGATAGATAGATAGGTAGGTAGATAGATAGATAGATAGATAGATAGATAGATAGATAGATAGATAGATAGATAGATAGGTAGGTAGATAGATAGATAGATAGATAGATAGATAGATAGATAGATAGATAGATAGATAGATAGATAGATAGATAGATAGATAGATAAACCTTGTGCCATGTGACAGCATAGACCCATCCCCACCTCTCCCTTGTAACTGCGAGTGATTCCGGCCTCAAACCAATCAGGAACAAATCGGAAGAGAGGCCATTGTAGGCAAACAAACACTAGAAAAGAAGGGACAGCACTAGGCATGAAAGAGGATGCGACTTAAGTGGAATTTAAAAGAACAGTAACAGAGAAGTATAGTGAGTGGAGATTAAAGGAACAGAACCTCAGACAGGTAAGTAATATAAGGAAACTCTAATATCTTACAGTGTAAACAGAGATACGTATATTGAATATTACTTCAAGATAATTAGGTAAAGAAAAAGAGTAATTCTAGAAATTTAAATGGAAGTATAGTGAGCCAGCAGTCAGCAGAGAGACCTTTCTCAGAGACCTTTATCTGTGCTGCAGCAATGTATGCAGTTACCAGCAGGTCAACACCACTGGGGAAACTACCGTACAGTCCCCACTACCATTCTATCAGAGGCATGCGAACTGCGACCAGAGAATCAGAAACCACTAATCTACCATCTCTCTGCCAAAGCCTACAGGATGGATAAGTGGTACCACTTCAATTCAACCATGACAGTCACAGACTAATTCAACAGTGAGTAAATATGAGTCCTAGCTGAGTGAACAAGTCTCAAGGATCACTCATCTGTGGAGGAGCAGAAGTTTGCAGAGGCAGAACAATCCAGGAAGTCCCTTAGATAGTACAGAGTAGGAAACCTATGCACCAAAGTTCATGGGATGGAGCAGAAACAAGATTTCCATTCCAGAGTGAGTTTATAAATGATAGAATAGGGTGGAGAGGGTGCACTCTTGCACAACCATTGCCACGCCAAAGAATCTGAATCTTGCAGCAGCTCAGAGCTGGCGGTCTGTGAGTCTTGCCCTATACTTTGCGATTGACCTATTTTGTTCCTCAATGTTGTACTGAGGTAGAGTAGCATATCTCTAGGCTCACTCTAACCAATATAATAAAATATGTAATACACATGAATTTTCACATTATAATGAGTCCTGATGTTCCTTCTCATGATTAATTTATGCTACTAGCATCCCTGCCTACTTGTTTCTTTCAGCCCTAGAAGACTTCTTGGAAGAAAGATGCAGGTGGCCAAAGTTGGGCCAGGATAACTGGCATTATCATAGCCACATCCCCTCCAGCAAAATGATGCAAATTGTGGAATCACACAGAGGGAGCATCTATCATTTCCCTAAGTATTACCCGCAACCCACCCCCACTACTGCCCATTTCACTAGGACGTGCATGGAATGCAATGTGTGGATGACCTGATGTTGTGGGGGTCCAAATGTTCAAGAGTCTCCCATACTGTGAAAGTAGTCAATACACAAGGCTAAATTCTCAGGTGTCCCCCTTGCGACACTAAAGATGGGTACACCCTATACAATATATTGGACAATATATTGGACGATGTTGCAGTCAACAACTAATTTGATGAATTTGGTTGTGGGATCGCCCAACTGGATTTTCTACACGTGAAATGTTTCCGGACGACACAGGATTGTTACAAGAAGTATGTAATGATATATTGTGTTATTGTATGATGCATCGTGTAGTGTGATGGGATATATTATTACATCGCATTGCGGCTTCACTGAGTCGCACCGTTGTTTAGGTGTGTACACAGCTTAAGGGTTATCTCTTTTCTAGAAAGAAGCAATATTGTTTCAGCAAAGTAGAAATCTAACATCTAACATAGGTCATTACTACCAGCCAAGTTCTATCGTAATGACTAGGGCAGTGGTACTCAAACTGTGTGTCTAAGCACCCAGAGGTGCCTTAAGACTAGTGATGTGCACCGGACATTTTTCGGGTTTTGTGTTTTGGTTTTGGATTCGGTTCCGCGGCCATGTTTTGGATTCGGACGCGTTTTAGCAAAACCTCCCTGAAATTTTTTTGTCGGATTTGGGTGTGTTTTGGATAGTGATGAGCGGGTTCGGATCCTCGGAATCCGACCCGCCCGAACTTCACCTTTTTTTTACACGGGTCCGAGCGACTCGGATCCTCCTGCCTTGCCTGGTTAACCCGAGCGCGCCCGAACGTCATCATCCCGCTGTCGGATTCTCGCGAGACTCGGATTCTATATAAGGAGCCGCGCGTCGCCGCCATTTTCACACGTGCATTGAGATTGATAGGGAGAGGACGTGGCTGGCGTCCTCTCCGTTATAGTAGAACACAGAGTGACTTAGTTAGTTATAATTGTGGGGAGGATTGGGGACGGGGAGCAGCTGTTAGGGAGTACAGTGCAGGGTTTTGATTATACCACCAGTGAGTTTAATCCTTTGTTTTCTCTGCCTAAAAAAAACGCTCTGACCACCATATCTGTGCTCACTCAGGGTGCTGCACTGCTGCATGATATATCTGTGCTGAGTGCACTGCTGTGCTCACACTGCCTAATTGTGGAGACTGGGGAGCAGTTCTAGCAGGAGTACAGTGCACAGTTTTGCTGACAGTGACCACCAGTCCAGTATACGTTTGTCTGCCTGAAAAACACTCCTGTGTTTTTTTTTTTTCTTCATACTAGTTTAGCAGTCTGCTGACAGTGTCCACCAGGTCCATTATACAGTATATTATATATATAAGCAGCAGTACGGTAGGCCACGGCTGTACCTACCTCTGTGTCGTCAGTGCACTCGTCGTCCATAAGTAATATAATACTATACTATCCATCCATCTACATTGTATACCTGTGGTGTTTTTTTTTTCTTCATACTAGTTTAGCAGTCTGCTGACAGTGTCCACCAGGTCCGTTATACAGTATATTATATATATAAGCAGCAGTACGGTAGGCCACGGCTGTACCTACCTCTGTGTCGTCAGTGCACTCGTCGTCCATAAGTAATATAATACTATACTATCCATCCATCCATCTACATTGTATACCTGTGTTGTTGTTTTTTTCTTCATACTAGTTTAGCAGTCTGCTGACAGTGTCCACCAGGTCCGTTATACAGTATATTATATATATAAGCAGCAGTACGGTAGGCCACGGCTGTACCTACCTCTGTGTCGTCAGTGCACTCGTCGTCCATAAGTAATATAATACTATACTATCCATCCATCTACATTGTATACCTGTGGTGTTTTTTTTTTCTTCATACTAGTTTAGCAGTCTGCTGACAAGTGTCCACCAGGTCCGTTATACAGTATATTATATATATAAGCAGCAGTACGGTAGGCCACGGCTGTACCTACCTCTGTGTCGTCACTCGTCGTCCATAAGTAATATAATATAATACTATACTATCCATCCATCTACATTGTATACCTGTGGTGTTTTTTTTTTCTTCATACTAGTTTAGCAGTCTGCTGACAGTGTCCACCAGGTCCGTTATACAGTATATTATATATATAAGCAGCAGTACGGTAGGCCATGGCTGTACCTACCTCTGTGTCGTCAGTCACTCATCGTCCATAAGTAATATAATATAATACTATACTATCCATCCATCTACATTGTATACCTGTGGTGTTTTTTTTTTCTTCATACTAGTTTAGCAGTCTGCTGACAGTGTCCACCAGATCCGTTATACAGTATATTATATATATAAGCAGCAGTACGGTAGGCCACGGCTGTACCAACCTCTGTGTCGTCAGTGCACTCGTCGTCCATAAGTAATATAATACTATACTATCCATCCATCTACATTGTATACCTGTGGTGTTTTTTTTTTCTTCATACTAGTTTAGCAGTCTGCTGACAGTGTCCACCAGGTCCGTTATACAGTATATTATATATATAAGCAGCAGTACGGTAGGCCACGGCTGTACCTACCTCTGTGTCGTCACTCGTCGTCCATAAGTAATATAATACTATACTATCCATCCATCTACATTGTATACTGTGGTGTTTTTTTTTCCTTCATACTAGTTTAGCAGTCTGCTGACAGTGTCCACCTGGTCCGTTATACAGTATATTATATATATATAAGCAGTACGGTAGGCCACGGCTGTACCTACCTCTGTGTCGTCAGTGCACTCGTCGTCCATAAGTAATATAATACTATACTATCCATCCATCTACATTGTATACCTGTGTTGTTGTTTTTTTCTTCATACTAGTTTAGCAGTCTGCTGACAGTGTCCACCAGGTCCGTTATACAGTATATTATATATATAAGCAGCAGTACGGTAGGCCACGGCTGTACCTACCTCTGTGTTGTCACTCGTCGTCCATAAGTAATATAATACTATACTATCCACCCATCTACATTGTATACCTGTGGTGGCTTTTAGTTGTGCGCAAAATATGGAGAACAAAAATGTGGAGGTTAAAAAAATAGGGAAAGATCAAGATCCACTTCCACCTCGTGCTGAAGCTGCTGCCACTAGTCATGGCCGAGACGATGAAATGCCATCAACGTCGTCTGCCAAGGCCGATGCCCAATGTCATAGTACAGAGCATGTAAAATCCAAAACACAAAAGATCAGTAAAAAAATGACCCAAAAATCAAAATTAAAAGCGTCTGAGGAGAAGCGTAAACTTGCCAATATGCCATTTACGACACGGAGTGGCAAGGAATGGCTGAGGCCCTGGCCTATGTTCATGGCTAGTGGTTCAGCTTCACATGAGGATGGAAGCACTCATCCTCTCGCTAGAAAAAAGAAAAGACTTGCGGCAAAAGCACAGCAAAGAACTGTGCGTTCTTCGAAATCCCAAATCCCAAAGGAGAGTCCAATTGTGTCGGTTGCGATGCCTGACCTTCCCAACACTGGACGGGAAGAGCTTGCGCCTTCCACCATTTGCACGCCCCCTGCAAGTGTTGAAAGGAGCACCCGCAGTCCAGTTCCTGATAGTGAAATTGAAGATGTCAGTGTTGAAGTACACCAGGATGAGGATATGGGTGTTGCTGGCGCTGGGGAGGAAATTGACAAGGAGGATTCTGATGGTGAGGTGGTTTGTTTAAGTCAGGCACCCGGGGAGACACCTGTTGTCCGTGGGAGGCATATGGCCATTGACATGCCTGGTCAAAATACAAAAAAAAATCAGCTCTTCAGTGTGGAAGTATTTCAACAGAAATGCGGACAACAGGTGTCAAGCCGTGTGTTCCCTTTGTCAAGCTGTAATAAGTAGGGGTAAGGACGTTAACCACCTCGGAACATCCTCCCTTATACGTCACCTGCAGCGCATTCATAATAAGTCAGTGACAAGTTCAAAAACTTTGGGCGATAGCGGAAGCAGTCCACTGACCAGTAAATCCCTTCCTCTTGTAACCAAGCTCGTGCAAACCACAGCACCAACTCCCTCAGTGTCAATTTCCTCCTTACCCAGGAAAGCCAATAGTCCTGCAGGCCATGTCACTGGCAAGTCTGACGAGTCCTCTCCTGCCTGGGATTCCTCCGATGCATCCTGGAGTGTAATGCCTACTGCTGCTGGCGCTGCTGTTGTTGCTGCTGGGAGTCGATCGTCATCCCAGAGGGGAAGTCAGAAGACCACTTGTACTAAGCAATTGACTGTCCAACAGTCCTTTGCGAGGAAGATGAAATATCACAGCAGTCATCCTGTTGCAAAGCGGATAACTGAGGCCTTGACAACTATGTTGGTGTTAGACGTGCGTCCGGTATCCGCCGATAGTTCACAGGGAACTAGACAATTTCTTGAGGTAGTGTGCCCCCGTTACCAAATACCATCTAGGTGTCACTTCTCTAGGCAGGCGATACCGAGAATGTACACGGACGTCAGAAAAAGACTCACCAGTGTCCTAAAAAATGCAGTTGTACCCAATGTCCACTTAACCACGGACATGTGGACAAGTGGAGCAGGGCAGACTCAGGACTACATGACTGTGACAGCCCACTGGGTAGATGTATTGCCTCCCGCTGCAAGAACAGCAGCGGCGGCACCAGTAGCAGCATCTCGCAAACGCCAACTCGTTCCTAGGCAGGCTACGCTTTGTATCACCGCTTTCCAGAATACGCACACAGCTGAAAACCTCTTACGGCAACTGAGGAAGATCATCGCAAAATGGCTTTCCCCAATTGGACTCTCCTGGGGATTTGTGACATCGGACAACGCCAGCAATATTGTGCGTGCATTACATCTGGGCAAATTCCAGCACGTCCCATGTTTTGCACATACCTTGAATTTGGTGGTGCAGAATTATTTAAAAAACGACAGGGGCGTGCAAGAGATGCTGTCGGTGGCCAGAAGAATTGCGGGCCACTTTCGGCGTACAGGCACCGCGTACAGAAGACTGGAGCACCACCAAAAACACCTTAACCTGCCCTGCCATCATCTGAAGCAAGAGCTGGTAACGAGGTGGAATTCAACCCTCTATATGCTTCAGAGGATGGAGGAGCAGCAGCAAAAGGCCATTCAAGCCTATACATCTGGCTACGATATAGGCAAAGGAGGTGGAATGCTCCTGACTCAAGCGCAGTGGAGAATGATTTCAACGTTGTGCAAGGTTCTGCAACCCTTTGAACTTGCCACACGTGAAGTCAGTTCAGACACTGCCAGCCTGAGTCAGGTCATTCCCCTCATCAGGCTTTTGCAGAAGAAGCTGGAGGCATTGAAGGAGGAGCTAAAAAAGAGCGATTCCGCTAGGCATGTGGGACTTGTGGATGGAGCCCTTCATTCGCTTAACCAGGATTCACGTGTGGTCAATATGTTGAAATCAGAGCACTACATTTTGGCCATCGTGCTCGATCCTAGATTTAAAACCTACGTTGGATCTCTCTTTCCGGCAGACACAAGTCTGCAGAGGTTCAAAGAACTGCTGGTGAGAAAATTGTCAAGTCAAGCGGAACGCGACCCGTCAACATCTCCTCCTTCACATTCTCCCGCAACTGGGGGAGCGAGGAAAAGGCTACGAATTCCGAGCCCACCCGCTGGCGGTGATGCAGGGCAGTCTGGAGCGACTGCTGATGCTGACATCTGGTCGGGACTGAAGGACCTGCCAACGATTACTGACATGTCGTCTACTGTCACTGCATATGATTCTCTCACCATTGAAAGAATGGTGGAGGATTATATGAGTGACCGCATCCAAGTAGGCACGTCAGACAGTCCGTACGTATACTGGCAGGAAAAAGAGGCAATTTGGAGGCCCTTGCAGAAACTGGCTTTATTCTACCTAAGCTGCCCTCCCTCCAGTGTGTACTCCGAAAGAGTGTTTAGTGCCGCCGCTCACCTTGTCAGCAATCGGCGTACGAGGTTACTTCCAGAAAATGTGGAGAAAATGATGTTCATCAAAATGAATTATAATCAATTCCTCCATGGAGACATTCACCAGCAGCAATTGCCTCCAGAAAGTACACGGGGATCTGAGATGGTGGATTCCAGTGGGGACGAATTAATAATCTGTGAGGAGGAGGATGTACACAGTGAAAGGGGTGATGAATCGGACGATGATGATGAGGTGGACATATTGCCTCTGTAGAGCCAGTTTGTGCAAGGAGAGATTGATTGCTTCTTTTTTGGTGGGGGCCCAAACCAACCAGTCATTTCAGTCACAGTCGTGTGGCAGACCCTGTCGCTGAAATGATGGGTTGGTTAAAGTGTGCATGTCCTGTTTATACAACATAAGGGTGGGTGGGAGGGCCCAAGGACAATTCCATCTTGCACCTCTTTTTTCTTTCATTTTTCTTTGCGTCATGTGCTGTTTTTGGAGTATTTTTTGGAAGGGCCATCCTGCGTGACACTGCAGTGCCACTCCTAGATGGGCCAGGTGTTTGTGTCGGCCACTAGGGTCGCTTAGCTTACTCGCACAGCTACCTCATTGCGCCTCTTTTTTTCTTTGCGTCATGTGCTGTTTGGGGAGTATTTTTTGGAAGGGCCATCCTGCCTGACACTGCAGTGCCACTCCTAGATGGGCCAGGTGTTTGTGTCGGCCACTAGGGTCGCTTAGCTTACTCACACAGCTACCTCATTGCGCCTCTTTTTTTCTTTGCGTCATGTGCTGTTTGGGGAGTATTTTTTGGAAGGGCCATCCTGCCTGACACTGCAGTACCACTCCTAGATGGGCCAGGTGTTTGTGTCGGCCACTAGGGTCGCTTAGCTTACTCACACAGCTACCTCATTGCGCCTCTTTTTTTCTTTGCGTCATGTGCTGTTTGGGTAGTATTTTTTGGAAGGGCCATCCTGCCTGACACTGCAGTGCCACTCCTAGATGGGCCAGGTGTTTGTGTCGGCCACTAGGGTCGCTTAGCTTACTCACACAGCTACCTCATTGCGCCTCTTTATTTCTTTGCGTCATGTGCTGTTTGGGGAGTATTTTTTGGAAGGGCCATCCTGCCTGACACTGCAGTGCCACTCCTAGATGGGCCAGGTGTTTGTGTCGGCCACTAGGGTCGCTTAGCTTACTCACACAGCTACCTCATTGCGCCTCTTTTTTTCTTTGCGTCATGTGCTGTTTGGGGAGTATTTTTTGGAAGGGCCATCCTGCCTGACACTGCAGTGCCACTCCTAGATGGGCCAGGTGTTTGTGTCGGCCACTTGTGTCGCTTAGCTTAGCCATCCAGCGACCTCGGTGCAAATTTTAGGACTAAAAATAATATTGTCAGGTGTGAGGTGTTCAGAATAGACTGGAAATGAGTGTAAATTATGGTTATTGAGGTTAATAATACTATGGGATCAAAATGACCCCCAAATTCAATGATTTAAGCTGTTTTTTAGGGTTTTTTGAAATAAACACCCGAATCCAAAACACCCGAATCCGCCAAAAAAAATTCGGTGAGGTTTTGCCAAAACGCGTTCGAACCCAAAACACGGCCGCGGAACCGAACCCAAAACCAAAACACAAAACCCGAAAAATTTCCGGTGCACATCACTAGTTTTGGATTCGTTTTTTTTTTTACAAAAAACCCTAAAAAACAGCTTAAATCATAGAATTTGGGAGACATTTTGATCCCATAGTATTATTAACCTCAATAATCATAATTTACACTCATTTTCAGTCTATTCTGAACACCTCACACCTCACAATATTATTTTTAGTCCTAAAATTTGCACCGAGGTCGCTGGATGGCTAAGCTAAGCGACACAAGTGGCCGACACAAACACCTGGCCCATCTAGGAGTGGCACTGCAGTGTCAGGCAGGATGGCACTTCAAAAAAATAGTACCCAAACAGCACATGATGCAAAGAAAAAAAGAGGCGCACCAAGGTCACTGTGTGACTAAGCTAAGCAACACAAGTGGCCGACACAAACACCTGGCCCATCTAGGAGTGGCACTGCAGTGTCAGGCAGGATGGCACTTCAAAAAAATTGTCCCCAAACAGCACATGATGCAAAGAAAAAAAGAGGCGCACCAAGGTCACTGTGTGACTAAGCTAAGCGACCCAAGTGGCCGACACAAACACCTGGCCCATCTAGGAGTGGCACTGCAGTGTCAGACAGGATGGCAGATTAAAAAAAATTGTCCCCAAACAGCACATGATGCAAAGAAAAAAAGAGGCGCAATGAGGTAGCTGTGTGACTAAGCTAAGCGACCCAAGTGGCCGACACAAACACCTGGCCCATCTAGGAGTGGCACTGCAGTGTCAGACATGATGGCAGATTAAAAAAATTGTCCCCAAACAGCACATGATGCAAAGAAAAAACGAGGCGCAATGAGGTAGCTGTGTGACTAAGCTAAGCGACACAAGCGGCCGACACAAACACCTGGCCCATCTAAGAGTGGCACTGCAGTGTCAGGCAGGATGGCACTTCAAAAAAATTGTCCCCAAACAGCACATCATGTAAAGAAAAATGAAAGAAAAAAGAGATGCAAGATGGAATTGTCCTTGGGCCCTCCCACCCACCCTTATGTTGTATAAACAGGACATGCAAACTTTAACGAACCCATAATTTCAGCGACAGGGTCTGCCACACGACTGTGACTGAAATTACTGGTTGGTTTGGGCCCCCACCAAAAAAAGAAGCAATCAATCTCTCCTTGCACAAACTGGCTCTACAGAGGCAAGATGTCCACCTCATCATCATCCTCCAATTCCTCACCCCTTTCACTGTGTACATCCCCCTCCTCACAGATTATTAATTTGTCCCCACTGGAATCCACCATCTCAGGTCCCTGTGTACTTTCTGGAGGCAATTGCTGCTGGTGAATGTCTCCACGGAGGAATTGATTATAATTCATTTTGATGAACATCATCTTCTCCACATTTTCTGGAAGTAACCTTGTACGCCGATTGCTGACAAGGTGAGCGGCTGCACTAAACACTCTTTCGGAGTACACACTGGAGGGAGGGCAACTTAGGTAGAATAAAGCCAGTTTGTGCAAGGGCCTCCAAATTGCCTCTTTTTCCTGCCAGTATACGTACGGACTGTCTGACGTGCCTACTTGGATGCGGTCACTCATATAATCCTCCACCATTCTTTCAATGGTGAGAGAATCATATGCAGTGACAGTAGACGACATGTCAGTAATCGTTGGCAGGTCCTTCAGTCCGGACCAGATGTCAGCACTCGCTCCAGACTGCGCTGCATCACCGCCAGTGGGTGGGCTCGAAATTCTTAGCCTTTTCCTCGCACCCCCAGTTGCGGGAGAATGTGAAGGAGGAGATGTTGACGGGTCACGTTCCGCTTGACTTGACAATTTTCTCACCAGCAGGTCTTTGAACCTCTGCAGACTTGTGTCTGCCGGAAAGAGAGATACAACGTAGGTTTTAAATCTAGGATCGAGCATGGTGGCCAAAATGTAGTGCTCTGATTTCAACAGATTGACCACCCGTGAATCCTGGTTAAGCGAATTAAGGGCTCCATCCACAAGTCCCACATGCCTAGCGGAATCGCTCTGTTTTAGCTCCTCCTTCAATGTCTCCAGCTTCTTCTGCAAAAGCCTGATGAGGGGAATGACCTGACTCAGGCTGGCAGTGTCTGAACTGACTTCACGTGTGGCAAGTTCAAAGGGTTGCAGAACCTTGCACAACGTTGAAATCATTCTCCACTGCGCTTGAGTCAGGTGCATTCCCCCTCCTTTGCGTATATCGTGGGCAGATGTATAGGCTTGAATGGCCTTTTGCTGCTCCTCCATCCTCTGAAGCATATAGAGGGTTGAGTTCCAACTCGTTACCACCTCTTGCTTCAGATGATAGCAGGGCAGGTTCAGGAATGTTTGGTGGTACTCCAGTCTTCGGCACACGGTGGCTGAATGCCGAAAGTGGCCCGCAATTCTTCGGGCCACCGACAGCATCTCTTGCATGCCTCTGTCGTTTTTTAAATAATTCTGCACCACCAAATTTAATGTATGTACAAAACATGGGATGTGCTGGAATTTGCCCAGATGTAATGCACGCACAATATTGCTGGCGTTGTCCGATGTCACAAATCCCCAGGAGAGTCCAATTGGGATAAGCCATTCTGCGATGATCTTCCTCAGTTTCCGTAAGAGGTTGTCAGCTGTGTGCCTTTTCTGGAAAGTGGTGATACAAAGCGTAGCCTGCCTAGGAACGAGTTGGCGTTTGCGAGATGCTGCTACTGGTGCCGCCGCTGCTGTTCTTGCTGCGGGAGGCAATACATCTACCAAGTGGGCTGTCACAGTCTTATAGTCCTGAGTCTGCCCTGCTCCACTTGTCCACATGTCCGTGGTTAAGTGGACATTGGGTACAACTGCATTTTTTAGGACACTGGTGACTCTTTTTCTGAGGTCTGTGTACATTTTCGGTATCGCCTGCCTAGAGAAATGGAACCTAGATGGTATTTGGTACCGGGGACACAGTACCTCAATCAAGTCTCTAGTTGCCTCTGAATTAACGGTGGATACCGGAACCACGTTTCTCACCGCCCAGGCTGCCAAGGCCTGAGTTATCTGCTTTGCAGCAGGATGACTGCTGTGATATTTCATTTCATCTTCCTCGCAAAGGACTGTTGGACAGT
Source organism: Pseudophryne corroboree (assembly GCF_028390025.1). Taxonomy (NCBI): domain Eukaryota; kingdom Metazoa; phylum Chordata; class Amphibia; order Anura; family Myobatrachidae; genus Pseudophryne; species Pseudophryne corroboree. Next base: position 62,282,613 of record NC_086444.1, on the reverse strand, counting down.
CAATTGCTTACTGGAAGTAGTACAAGTGGTCTTCCGACTTCCCCTCTGGGATGACGATCGACTCCCAGCAGCAACAACAGCAGCGCCAGCAGCAGTAGGCGTTACACTCAAGGATGCATCAGAGGAATCCCAGGCAGGAGAGGACTCGTCAGACTTGCCAGTTACATGGCCTGCAGGACTATTGGCTTTCCTGGGTAAGGAGGAAATTGACACTGAGGGAGTTGGTGGTGTGGTTTGCAGGAGCTTGGTTACAAGAGGAAGTGATTTAGTGGTCAGTGGACAGCTTCCTCTGTCTTCCAAAGTTTTTGAACTTGTCACTGACTTATGATGAATGCGCTGCAGGTGACGTATAAGGGAGGATGTTCCGAGGTGGTTAACGTCCTTACCCCTACTTATTACAGCTTGACAAAGGCAACACACGGCTTGACACCTGTTGTCCGCATTTGTGTTGAAATAATTCCACACCAAAGAGCTGATTTTTTTTGTATTTTGACCAGGCATGTCAATGGCCATATTCATCCCACGGACAACAGGTGTCTCCCCGGGTGCCTGACTTAAACAAACCACCTTACCATCAGAATCCTCCTTGTCAATTTCCTCCCCAGCGCCAGCAACACCCATATCCTCATCCTGGTGTACTTCAACAGTGACATCTTCAATTTGACTATCAGGAACTGGACTGCGGGTGCTCCTTCCAGCACTTGCAGGGGGCGTGCAAATGGTGGAAGGCGCAAGCTCTTCCCGTCCAGTGTTGGGAAGGTCAGGCATCGCAACCGACACAATTGGACTCTCCTTGGGGATTTGTGATTTAGAAGAACGCACAATTCTTTGCTGTGCTTTTGCCAGCTTAAGTCTTTTCATTTTTCTAGCGAGAGGATGAGTGCTTCCATCCTCATGTGAATCTGAACCACTAGCCATGAACACAGGCCAGGGCCTCAGCCGTTCCTTGCCACTCCGTGTCGTAAATGGCATATTGGCAAGTTTACGCTTCTCATCAGACGCTTTCAATTTTGATTTTTGGGTCATTTTACTGAACTTTTGTTTTTTGGATTTTACATGCTCTGTACTATGACATTGGGCATCGGCCTTGGCAGACGACATTGATGGCATTTCATCGTCTCGGCCATGACTAGTGGCAGCAGCTTCAGCACGAGGTGGAAGTGGATCTTGATCTTTTCCTATTTTAACCTCCACATTTTTGTTATCCATTTTTTAATGTGTGGATTTATATGCCAGTATCAATGCAATGGCCTACTACTATATATACTGCGCACAACTGAAATGCACCACAGGTATAGAATGTAGATGGATAGTATACTTGACGACACAGAGGTAGGTACAGCAGTGGCATACCGTACCGTACTGCTATATATACTGGTGGTCACTGTCAGCAAACTGCACAACTTAAATGAAACCACAGGTATAGAATCTAGATTGATAGTATACTTGATGACACAGAGGTAGGTACAGCAGTGGCCTACCGTACCGTACTGCTATATATACTGGTGGTCACTGTCAGCAAACTGCAAAACTAAAATGCACCACAGGTATAGAATCTAGATGGATAGTATACTTGACGACACAGAGGTAGGTACAGCAGTGGCCTTCCGTACTGTACTGCTATATATACTGGTGGTCACTGTCAGCAAACTGCAAAACTAAAATGCACCACAGGTATAGAATGTAGATGGATAGTATACTTGACGACATAGAGGTAGGTACAGCAGTGGCCTTCCGTACCGTACTGCTATATATACTGTTGGTCACTGTCAGCAAACTGCAAAACTAAAATGCACCACAGGTATAGAATCTAGATGGATAGTATACTTGACGACACAGAGGTAGGTACAGCAGTGGCCTTCCGTACCGTACTGCTATATATACTGGTGGTCACTGTCAGCAAACTGCAAAACTAAAATGCACCACAGGTATAGAATGTAGATGCATAGTATACTTGATGACACAGAGGTAGGTACAGCAGTGGCCTTCCGTACCGTACTGCTATATATACTGGTGGTCACTGTGTCAGCAAACTGCAAAACTAAAATGCACCACAGGTATAGAATGTAGATGGATAGTATACTTGACGACACAGAGGTAGGTACAGCAGTGGCCTTCCGTACCGTACTGCTATATATACTGGTGGTCACTGTGTCAGCAAACTGCAGAACTAAAATGCACCACAGGTATAGAATGTAGATGGATAGTATACTTGACGACACAGAGGTAGGTACAGCAGTGGCCTTCTGTACCGTACTGCTATATATACTGGTGGTCACTGTGTCAGCAAACTGCAAAACTAAAATGCACCACAGGTATAGAATGTAGATGGATAGTATACTTGATGACACAGAGGTAGGTACAGCAGTGGCCTTCCGTACCGTACTGCTATATATACTAGTGGTCACTGTGTCAGCAAACTGCAAAACTAAAATGCACCACAGGTATAGAATGTAGATGGATAGTATACTTGACGACACAGAGGTAGGTACAGCAGTGGCCTTCCGTACCGTACTGCTATATATACTGGTGGTCACTGTGTCAGCAAACTGCACAACTGAAATGCACCACAGGTATAGAATCTAGATGGATAGTATACTTGACGACACAGAGGTAGGTACAGCAGTGGCCTTCCGTACCGTACTGCTATATATACTGGTGGTCACTGTGTCAGCAAACTGCAAAACTAAAATGCACCACAGGTATAGAATGTAGATGGATAGTATACTTGACGACACAGAGGTAGGTACAGCAGTGGCCTTCCGTACCGTACTGCTATATATACTGGTGGTTACTGTGTCAGCAAACTGCACAACTGAAATGCACCACAGGTATAGAATCTAGATGGATAGTATACTTGACGACACAGAGGTAGGTACAGCAGTGGCCTTCCGTACCGTACTGCTATATATACTGGTGGTCACTGTGTCAGCAAACTGCAAAACTAAAATGCACCACAGGTATAGAATGTAGATGGATAGTATACTTGACGACACAGAGGTAGGTACAGCAGTGGCCTACTGTACCGTAATGCTATATATACTGGTGGTCACTGTCAGCAAACTGCAAAACTAAAATGCACCACAGGTATAGAATCTAGATGGATAGTATACTTGACGACACAGAGGTAGGTACAGCAGTGGCCTTCCGTACCGTACTGCTATATATACTGGTGGTCACTGTCAGCAAACTGCAAAACTAAAATGCACCACAGGTATAGAATGTAGATAGTTAGTATACTTGACGACACAGAGGTAGGTACAGCAGTGGCCTTCCGTACCGTACTGCTATATATACTGGTGGTCACTGTGTCAGCAAACTGCAAAACTAAAATGCACCACAGGTATAGAATGTAGATGGATAGTATACTTGACGACACAGAGGTAGGTACAGCAGTGGCCTTCCGTATCGTACTGCTATATATACTGGTGGTCACTGTGTCAGCAAACTGCAGAACTAAAATGCACCACAGGTATAGAATGTAGATGGATAGTATACTTGATGACACAGAGGTAGGTACAGCAGTGGCCTTCCGTACCGTACTGCTATATATACTGGTGGTCACTGTGTCAGCAAACTGCAAAACTAAAATGCACCATAGGTATAGAATGTAGATGGATAGTATACTTGAAGACACAGAGGTAGGTACAGCAGTGGCCTTCCGTACCGTACTGCTATATATACTGGTGGTCACTGTGTCAGCAAACTGCACAACTGAAATGCACCACAGGTATAGAATGCAGATGGATAGTATACTTCAGTGGCGTAACTAGAAATTTTTCTCCCCCAAGCCAAAAAATTCTTCGGCGCCCCCCCCCCCCCCCCCCCCCCCATACCCTCCATAATTGGCACTAGTAAATGGAGAAATATGGCTTCGTTGGAATGGGCGTGGCTTCGCACAAAGGGGCGTGGCATTGCAGGAAAAGACTACCTTATACCCCAGTTTTGCAACCTGCATGCCCAGATGTTAGCCACCACAGGAAAGAAAAATAATCCTGATTCATGCCCCTTACATTATTTGTCATTTTTCCTCCTTATAGTAATGCCCAGTATACATTATTCCACATACTGCAATGGCCTTAGCCATTATGCCACACACAACAATGCACATGACACAATATGCACACACTGTAATGCCCCCGACACATTATGCCACACACCGTAATGCCCCCGACACATTATGACAGGAATCGCAATGCCCGTTATACATTATGCTACACACTGTATCTGTGACACAGTATGACACATACCGCAATGCCCGTTATACATTATGCCACACCGCAATGACCCCGAGACATTATACCACAATGCCCGTGATATAGTATACAACACACCGTAATGCCTGACACATTATGACACACACCGCAATGTCCGTGATACATTATGCCACACAACGTAATGCCCATTACACATTAAGTTCTACAGTAAGGTTTCTAATTACTTTTAAATTACCTGCTCGTTGCCAGGGGTTTCATGCTCTTTGTTCCATGCACGGTGCCAGGGGTTTTCATGCTCAGGGTGTCATGCTCGTTGCCAGGGGTTTCATGCACTGGGTGTCATGCTCGTTGCCAGGGCTTTCATGCACTGGGTGTCATGCTCGTTGCTAGGGGGTAGTGCTTGTTGCTAGGGTTGTGCTCCCAGTGCCACATATGCCCCCAGTGCCAGATATTCCCCCACAGTGCCAGGTATATACCCCCAGTGCCAGATATTCCCCCACAGTGCCACAAATGCCCCCTCAGTGCCTGCTCCCCCCAGTGTCAGATATTCCCCCACAGTGCCACATATGCCCCCTCAGTGCCTGCTCCCCCCAGTGTCAGATATTCCCCCACAGTGCCAGGTATATGCCCCCAGTGCCAGGTATATGCCCCCAGTGCCAGATATTCCCCCACAGTGCCAGGTATATGCCCCCAGTGCCAGATAGTCCCCAACAGTGCCAAGTATATGCCCCCAGTGCCAGATATTCCCCCACAGTGCCAGGTATATGCCCCCAGTGCCAGATAGTCCCCCACAGTGCCAGGTATATGCCCCCAGTGCCAGATAGTCCCCCACAGTGCCTGCTCCCCTCCCCCTCCTTTGTGTTGGAGGGACACGGAGCGCACAGCGCGAGACCCCCTGTGTCCCTCCTGGCTTTCCGGCTGTCTAATAAAGGAAGTGCCGGTTCGTGAGCCAATCAGAGCTCACGAACGGCATTTCCTGTATTAGACAGCCGGAGAGCCAGGGAGGGACACAGGGGGGCGCGCGCTGTGCGCTCCGTGTCCCTCCTTACAGCGGCGGAGGGAAGGAGACCTGCAGATTGACATGCGGACGCTCGTCCGCATGTCAATCTGTTCTAAGTCAGTGGCGCCCCCGCAGCCCCTCGCCCCCAAGCCACCGCGAGGGCTGCGGGGGCAGTAGTTACGCCACTGGTATACTTGACGACACAGAGGTAGGTACAGCAGTGGCCTTCCGTACCGTACTGCTATATATACTGGTGGTCACTGTGTCAGCAAACTGCAAAACTAAAATGCACCACAGGTATAGAATGTAGATGGATAGCATACTTGACGACACAGAGGTAGGTACAGCAGTGGCCTACTGTACCGTAATGCTATATATTATATACTGGTGGTCAGCAAACTGTGCAAAACTGAAATGCACCACAGATATGGATGGATAGTATACTTGACGACACAGAGGTAGGTACAGCAGTGGCCTACTGTACCGTAATGCTATATATTATATACTGGTGGTCAGCAAACTGTGCAAAACTGAAATGCACCACAGGTATGGATGGATAGTATACTTGACGACACAGAGGTAGGTACAGCAGTGGCCTTCTGTACCGTACTCCTATATATTACATACTGGTGGTCAGCAAAATTATGCACTGTACTCCTACTATATACTGTCTACAATGCAGCACAGATATGGAGTGTTTTTCAGGCAGACAACGTATACTGGTGGTCACTGGTCAGCAAAACTCTGCACTGTACTCCTCCTATATAATATTATACTGGTGGTCCCCAGTCCCCACAATAAAGCAGCACACTGAGCACAGATATGGAGTGTTTTTCAGGCAGACAACGTATACTGGTGGTCACTGTCAGCAAAACTCTGCACTGTACTCCTGCTATATAATACAGCTGCTCCCCAGTCCCCACAATTAAGCAGTGTGGGCACAGATATATGCAGCACACTGAGCACAGATAAGGAGCGTTTTTTTCATGCAGAGAACGGATAAAACTGGTGGTCACTGATCAGCAAAACTCTGCACTGTACTCCTCCTATATAATACAGCTGCTCCCCAGTCCCCACAATTAAGCAATAAGTAAAGCAAGCACAAATATTTGCATCAACAATACACGGAGAGGACGCCAGCCACGTCCTCTCCCTAACATTTCCAATGCACGAGTGAAAATGGCGGCGACGCGCGGCTGCTTATATAGAATCCGAATCTCGCGAGAATCCGACAGCGGGATGATGATGTTCGGGCGCGCTCGTGTTAACCGAGCCATACGGGAGAATCCGAGTATGCCTCGGACCCGTGTAAAAAGGGTGAAGTTCGGGGGGGTTCGGTTTCTGAGAAACCGAACCAGCTCATCACTACTTAAGACACTTGCAGAGGTGCCTTAAGACACTTGCAGAGGTGCCTTGGATTGGTAGTCCAGGACCAATTCAAAATATTTATGGTCAATGTAATAGGTAAAACCAGTGCTTGCAACTTCCAGTCATAAAATATGTGGATGAACAGAAGCAAATCATATCCCTCACCACATAACTGAAGCTATGGGGTGTATTCAATAACTGTCGGAAGCTGCCGTCTTGTCGGAAAGACGGCAGCTTCCGACAGAAATAGGTCGGAAGGGGTTCCAACCTATTCAATAGGGGCTAATTTTTTCCAACAAGTTGGGAATTCCCGACTTGCCGGAAAACACGTGGATCGGCAGAATAGCCGCCGATCCACGTGCTTCTGTCGGAAATGGGGCAACCTCAATCCGACTTGAAAACAAGTCGGATTGAGGTGAGGAGACGAGCGGTGCTGTTGGTGGCTGGGGGAGCTGAGATCGACGGTCGGCGAGAGGACTGTCTGCGGCGGGGGGAGGTGCTGCAGGGAGAGAGGTGCCGCCGGCTGCCGATCTCTGCTCCCCCCGCCACCCATAGGCACCTCTTTCCCTGCAGCGCCTCCCCTCGCCACCCCAGATATGTCCCCACGCAGCCAGCTCCTCCCGCCTGCCGCCGATCTCTGGTCCCCACGCCACTCAGCTTACCCCCGCAGCCGTTCCGCTTACGCCCGCCGCCATCTGCATCTCTGGCCACTGCTGTCAGCGCATCCGCAGCCGCTGAAAGCAGCGGCAGGACAGGACCTTGTGTTCGGCCAAATCCGACAGTCGGATTTGGCTGTCCATTGAATAGGGGTTGACGGATCTATTCCGACAACTGCATGTCAGAATGGATCCAACTCTTATTAAATCTACCCCTAAGAATGACTTATAAACACATTTTATATACCTGTAATTTAATATTACTTTCTAAATTTCTCAATAAGAAACTTTTGGCCTTGGGGTGCTGTGAAAAAAATTCCGATACTCTAAAGCTGGGTACACACTGGCGTGATGGGGATTCGTTCCAACATAGGAACAAATCCCTGTCATCCCAAATTGCTCCTATACACTGGGGCGATTTTTATGAAGGACGGCGCAAGCATGTTCCATCCTTCATTATCTTAACACAGGATGCTAGCAACGGACGCTTGGTTTGATGTGGAGCACATCAAACCAAGCGTCTGTTGCATGTGACCGCGGGAGCGCGCAGTCCTGGGTACACACTGATCAATGCAAGCAATATGTCACTCAACGGCGTTTTGGATTGACATTGCTCCAGCGTGTACCCAGGCACCGTTATTCAAAAAAGTTTGGGGACCACTAGACTAGGGAACAAAATTCAAATCAAAGTAATACTGTACATGTCAACTAATTATAGAAGCAGTTAGCTTCCCGATGGACTGAATCCCGGCAGTCGACATATCGACGCCAGGATCCCGAAGGAGGATGCAATCCCGGTGTCTACATACCGACGCTGCGTGGGATACCACCTTCACAAAACCGACAGCCGGTATCCCGATCATCCTGACAGTGGGGCACACTGGCGTCCTGTCGCACAGGGTGGGGGACGTTAGGTTTAGGCAGAATAAGGGGGGGTTAGAGTTAGTCTGCAGGGCCGGGAAGGTTATGGTTAAGAATTGGGAAGGGAGGGTTAGGTTTCGGCACATAGAAGGGCGGTTAGGGCCAGGCATCAAGTGGGGAGGGTTAGGTTTAGGTAGTGGAAAAGGGAGGGTTAAGGTTAGGCACCAACAGGAAGGGTTAGGGTTAGGCACCCACAATGGAGGGTTTGGGTTACGGTAGGGGGCAGAGGAGCAGAGGCGGAACTACCGCCAGTGCAACCAGTGCGTTGCACTGGGGCCCGCCACTGTCCAGGGGCCCAAAGCATGTAATGAGTCAAACTGACTCATTACATGCCGCTGTGTACTGTGGGCAACCGCCGCTCACAGCACACAGGACAGGAGAGGAGCGCAGCTGTCACGGGGGGAAGGAGGAGGAGGGAGGTGGAGGAGGGAGCTGCAGCAGCGCTGTGTTATTGGTTGAGGCGCTGCTGCTGCTGTTCCTCTGCTTCACCATAGGCTGTCTTCCAACGCTGTGAAGCGCATCCCAGCCATTCACAGCGGCGGAGAACAGCCTATGGTGAAGGACTGGGACAGCAGCAGCAGCACCTCCACCAATAACAGGGGGAATCTGCCTGCCGTAATGTGTAAAAAGGGCTCGCTGTCTGACGTAATGTGTAAAAAGGGGACGCTGTCTGCCGTAATGTGTAAGAAGGGGACGCTGTCTGCCGTAAGGTGTAAAAAGGGCACGCTATCTGACGTAATGTGTAAAAAGGGGACGCTGTCTGACGTAATGTGTAAAAAGGGGACACTGTCTGCCGTAATGTGTAAAAAGGGCACGCTGTCTGCCGTAATGTGTACAAAGGGCATGCTGTCTGACGTAATGTGTAAAAAGGGGACGCTGTCTGCCGTAATGTGTAAAAAGGGCACGCTGTCTGCCGTAATCTGTACAAAGGGCACGCTGTCTGACGTAATGTGTAAAAAGGGGACGCTGTCTGCCATAATGAGTAAAAAGGGGACGCTGTCTGCCGTAATGTGTAAAAATGGGACGCTGTGTAAAAGGGTCTCTACATGGTGTAGTGGTGCTACTGTGCGGCGTAATTTAAATAATGGAGACTACTGTGCACCGTTATATGAATTGGTATTATTTTGTGGCCACACCCCTTCCCCACGAAGCCACCCCCTATGTATTTTTGCACGCGCCTACGGCGCACACTGCCCCTGTTTTGCATGCAGGGGTGGGGCTCCGATTTGTTTCTTGCACACAGTGCTAAAATGTCTAGTTACGGCACTGTTGCTAGGTATCCATTTTTCTGGCCCTGAGCAGGTCCCCCTCACCAGATCCTCTCCAGGGGTGATGGGGGGGGGGGGCAAAGCATTTTGTCGCATTTGTCGCACCTGGGCCCACCGCTCGCTAGTTCCGCCACTGCAGAGGAGGGTTAGGGAACTTTAGAGGGGGCTGTCGGGATTCTGATGGATGGAATGTCACTGTTGTTATTCTGACTTCCGGCATCCCGTACATCGGTATTTCATACTGAACCCGAACAGACAGATGAGATGCCACATTCATATATATACTTTATTTTCCAGCACAAGGAGTCAGAAAGGGTAGAATTTGCAAATTATGCTATTATCAATTTGGAAATATGTTAATTTGAAGAGGACAAAAATACATAGATCAGTTTTTTTATGTAATAAAACAATTTTTTTTAATTAAAAAACTGAAATGTATTTCATTTTATGTGCTATGGTGGTAATTCCAAGTTGATCGCAGCAGGAAATTTTTTAGCAGTTGGGCAAAACCATGTGCACTGCAGGGGAGGCAGATATAACATGTACAGAGAGAGTTAGATTTGGGTGGGTTATTTTGTTTCTGTGCAGGGTAAATACTGGCTGCTTTATTTTTACACTGCAATTTAGATTGCAGATTGAACACACCACACCCAAATCTAACTCTCTCTGCACATGTTATATCTGCCTCCCCTGCAGTGCACATGGTTTTGCCCAACTTCTAAAAAAAATCCTGCTGCGATCAACTCAGAATTACCCCCCATGTTTTATAAAAAGAGAGAAGACTTTTCATACAAAAATAATATTAGGGAAAAAAATATGTAGTTACATTGTTGGAATTTCAATGCAGATAATCCGGAGCAGTACTGCGCAGTAAGCGACTTTATTCTCCAGATTGCATTGAGATTGATGGAAACAGTTATTCATATCATTTTAGTAAAGGCTAAAACTGTAATTGTTTAGCAAGCGCCAATTATTGCCAATATAAACTATATGGAAGTCATCAACAAATCTCACTAATTCATTTAACCTTTATTTCTCATCTAAAGAGGATTCACCGCACATATAATTATAATCCAGAACCATTAAGAAATTAATTATTTTGCAAAGTCTCTCATTATTTAAAGCAGCAGCATTATTTTTCTTAACACACGTTTGCAAGAAACTTACTTGCCTGCACTGGATTAAAGAGTAAAAGGGGGCATGGTGTTTTAATTAAGTTTAAAGTAAGCTGACCCTTCTCTTACCTGCATGGTGTGAAGCTGGATGGGATTTAGCCTGCTATAAAATTAAGCAAGTGTCACAGGAGAATCAGTGTGACAAACTGTGAGATATAATTTACTTTGAGATGCCTTGGTGCCAGTGATTTAGAGTGGAGTCAGTTCCGCATCTTTGCCCATAGAGGGCGCTCTTGCATATAACTTTGGACATAGTGCCATTGAACAAAGGCTGCACAGCAAAGTCAATTCTGTCCTTTTCACTGCAATCCTCATTATAATCCTGTTCCCTTTCCCTTCCCATCTCCACATTTTCACTCCCAGCCCGTCTACGTCTCCGGATCAATGGATGTACACATCTGACTCTTAGCTCACATACAACCACTGGTGAACTGCTCCAGTCACAAGTCAGCTCTTGTAGCCTGTTGTACTCTACAGAAAAAGACAAAAAAGGAACCTGTCACCTTATCTGGGATTTATTTGCTACTTTTTTTATTGCAAAAAAATTTTTGGGCATTTTTTAAATGTTTTTATTTTTTCTTTGCAAGATGGAACTAACTATGGAGATTTCATGCACAAGGATTTAATTCTCTACAGGATTTGGGGTCTTTTTTTTTTTTCATTTTCTTTGGATGGATTTTACTGGGAACTGCAGCCTCCTCCAAGAAAGAGTTAGTTAGGTGGATTGAGCAGTTTGTGGCGAGCTGGACTGAAATTAAGTTTGTGCATTGCATCTACAGTATATATAACACACAAGGCTGGGCTGTACATGTGTTGTACACATCTCAGGGTCCAGCTATCCTGAAGTGCTGAAATATGGAGTACTGTGTTGGATTGCATTCACTACCAAAGCTGGTATTCCTCATCTGCTCTTATACACTGCACAGCTCCCATCTCTCCCTAGCTGGTAAGTACAGTACCCATGCATTCTCCTCTGTCTCATGCATGCTATGGGAATGTATGAGCCTTAATATCTCCCAGGAACTGTTTCATTCCATTTGCAACACTTTTTTTTTATTTGCTGTATCGTAATGTTTGAAACAGCAGGTTGGATTTACTTGAGATAGTATTTGCTGCAGTGGTTTAAAGAAGGAGGGGGTTTAGCAAAAGGGGGGGCTGGGGGGGGTACACACATATTAAAAATCTAGAGAGTAAAATAAAAATTGCATATCATGTACCTGCAAGGTTGTCATGAATTATTTAGCCTCTCTCCCCCCAGAGGTTTGATATGAGAGCTGATGGATTGAACATAGTAAATACATCTGGTTTGGGTAGAAATTGTGCATTTTGGTCTTCACATATTCTTCCCCATGTTTCAGGCCATTTTCCATAAAGGAGGGTTAGGGTGAATAAGATAATAGCCATTAAAGATTCCTATAGTGTAAACTGTTGGAGAAAAAAAAAACCCTGCAGGATTGCAAATATTAAAAATGGTGTCATTTTAAATGAGCTCTGCAAAGTGTAACAGGGCAATGAGAAATGGGTGAGTTTAGTGTGTACACTAGTTCCATGTGGCAGCTGATTCCTGTTTAATATGTGCATGAGGTTTGCAGTCAGTGAGATAGTAATGTCTTTCTGCCCTAGCCGTGCTAAGCATTGGAAATGCTATTGGGCTTCTGCATAAGGAATGCATGCATGGCCAGAATGTGATGCTCCATATTATTGTAGTAGTGTTTCAATAGCCCATTAATACTCTGTGGTCTGCCAGGCTCTGCAACAGTGCACAAGTCTGTAGCAGCTCTGCTGTCAAACAGCAGCACTACATTATAATAATCTATATTTATAGAGCTAATACTTACACTTGCACTCTATTACACATCTGTGAGTACTTCTATCAGAATGATCCTTGTGGGTAGACCTATAAAGGGCATTAAATACTGGATCTTACGGTCTTCTGGGATAAGGCTCAAGGATGACCTGTGGCTCTCCAGCTGTTGTGGAACTAGAAGTCCCAGCATGTGTTTGCTAGAGCAACGTGACCATGCATACAACAGCAGGGGAGCTGCAGGTAGCCCAAGTTGAGTTTGAGCTGTGGTGCTGAAGTGGACAGCTCCACATTGGCTTGGGTAGGAAGAATAAGTACTTCTCTGCCAAATAGAACACAGCAAGTATTATTATCCCCATACATGTTCTACAGGGCATTAAGGCCACATAGACTGGAAATTAATAAACCACTAGGGTCTTAGTCAAATAAAGGCAACATGCTTAATCCACAGCTAAGTATATCTTATTTTGCTATTTGGCAGGCGAGATGGAGTAAAAGAGCATTTTGTGCCTGTAAGACAGTGCTATTGGCCAATGCACATTAATCTCTGCTCTAGAAAGCTATTTTGTTTCTTTAAACCACTGCCAAAGGAGGAGAGAATAAACAGTCATGGATGGGGAACCCCGGTGGGATGAGTCCAAAAAGAAACTTTGTGTTAGTGCAATCACAACAAACTTTCATTTTCTTCTAAAATCTTCTACAAACTTTTTTTATTACAGGGTTGCAACTCCCTCACATGTACCTGGGTACCACATTGCATGTAACAAGTAAATGTAACAAGTTTGTTGGCCAAAAAAATTTTTTTTATCAAATTTGCTGTGAAATCTGGTTACGTTTACAGCTGTGTGTTACTGGATGAATCAGCGGTGACACATCTCAGAATCTTCCTCTCCATATTGCTACCCAATGTCTTGTGCAGAGTTCAGGCGTTGCTGTTGTGTCTGCTGTCTATTGGTATGATGGTAAGAGGGGTACAGCTGGAGAACGTTGGAAAATTAAAAATGGAACACAAGAGTTTTTAGGAAGGTGGTTAAAAAACAAAACAAATCTCTGCTCTGTAAAATGAGCTAATGCTGTTATTCCAGATGCTGTTTCAGTGTGAATCCTTGGGTTTTATGAATCAATGGGCCCCAGCTGAGCCATAGAAAATCTACTGGTGATTTATGGACAAATCAAATACTTTTTTATAGGACTATCGAGGGCCGTGTACTAAGACTACTGATGAGAGTGTGCATTAATATATAATGTTAGTGTATGTTTCCTATACTGGCTTTGCTATATAGTCTATTACAGTATTTAAGTCCAAAGAAGTTGGCTTCTAAAATGCGGACTAACAAATTAAGTTAAGAGAAGAGTGATCTCTTAGGGTCTAATGTAAATTATTTAAATTGTAGGAACTTCTCAAAACCATTCACAGTTATAACCACACCCCAAACACCCCAGTCGCAAGCACATGTTATAATAGGTATCAGATGGGATGCGGGTAATATTCTGGCTGTAAGGATCCAAGCAGTCAGAATGCCGATGCTGGAATCCCAAAACCCATCAATGCCGACACTGTAATCCCGAAACTCATCAACAGTATCAGGAGACCAATGCCAGAATCTCGACAGCCGACATCCCAACCATAAGTATAGTTCGCAGGTTAGGTTTAGGGACTGCGGGGGAAGTTAGGTTTACATGCCACCCAGGGGGTCAAGGGTTAGGCTGCTGGGGTGGGATGGGGCGTTAGGGTTAGACACCACCGGGGGAGGTTAGGTTTAAGCACTAGAGGGGAAGAGTTTGGGTTAGGCTGCGTGGTGTGCGGGTTAGATTTAGGCACCATCGGGGGAAGGTTAGGGTTAGGCAGTAAGGGTGAAGGTTAGGGTTAGGCTGCTGGGGTGGGATGGGGCGTTAGGGTTAGACACCACCGGGGAGGTTAGGTTTAAGCACTAGAGGGGAAGAGATTGGGTTAGGCTGCGTGCTGTGGGGGTTAGATTTAGGCACCACCGGGGGAAGGTTAGGTTTAGGCAGTAAGGGTGAAGGTTAGGGTTAGGCTGCAGGAGTGGAGGGTTGGGGGTAGGGGAGAGAGGATAGCATACTTACCTCTCCCCGGTTGGAATTTTAAAAATCAGGACCCAGTTCGGTATTGTGACTGTCAGCATCCTGCCCACCAGTCACACATACCGAACCCAGAACATGCATTTAGATCAAAGATGGTGTAAGTCTTAAAGTTCTGATCCCCATTACTTGTGGCCAGCTATGTCTGACATAGCTTGTTTATTTCCATGTATGGTCAATATAAAGCAATTTAGTTGTCTTCAAATATCAAACAAGTTCTCATTTTTCACCTCCAAACCATGGTGGCGGGGGCCATGTTTTTATTAGTTCCACAAGTATAGTGTTATATAAAACTGATTTTACTTCTCAGTGGGATAATGGAATCACTGGCAGTAGGGAGGTGCTACCCAGATAGGAAATGGAGTAGACACCAGAACAGGTATTTCTGGTGGACAGAATATGGAGACATAATAATCCTGATGTATACTGTAGTTTATAGGAATACAAGTGTGATCTTAATTAAATACGGCATGGGTGTAGTATAACAAGGATTGGTGGGTTTCTGCATATTGTTTATTTTGCCCCAGAAGTGCACTTTTAAGCATTTAAAGGTATGATTTAGACAGTGTCAATGTAATCGAAAAGAACTGGTTTATTTAATTTTCAGAAACTTATTTATATTTACAATAAGCATCTTTTCTTTATTATGATAATAACCACGATACCAAAGTTTCCCTGTCGAAAAGATTGAAGGTTTTATTTAATAGGTGCAAATCTGTAACCACTAAATTACATAAAATTTAGTTTTATCTATGTATTAATTCTAGAGGTTTATTTAACAAAACACTACCATCTGTGTAAATGAGTTGGAACCCAGAACAGACACTCAAATATGAGCTTTTATGAACTCTGGATGAAAAATGAAAATTAATATTTGGGAATTAATGTAGACTCCTCCTACTTTCTATTCATTACTCCTCCCATTTCTCAGTATATACTATTAAAATTCAAATATAATAACAATAAAAACAATATACACATGTACATCATTCTCTGTATTAAAAGATAAACATTACAACTCTGCCTGAAGGGGATTCAAACTCCAGACCACATGCACTATAGTAAAACATTCAACTGTGTGCTCTATTTGGAATTATGTATTGTGTGTTTGCACCATGGTACTAACAACCTTCTCTGACTTAATATCATTAATTAAAACAAACAACACTCCAAGCAAGGGATTTAAACACCAAACCTCCTATACCATATACAGACACTTGAGCTATCAATAATAGTGTAAACTACAGTATCAATGGTATGCTCATACATATGTGCAGTGGAAAAATATAGTTTGTGTATATGTGTTGGGTCTCTGCAGTTGACATAGTGCATGCTGTGACATCCCCAACCACCAGCGGAACCACTGTCCACATGGAACTGAGCTGAAAACGCATCTCCATCAGAACAAATACACTAGTGGTTATGGACCACCGGTTTCTGATGGCTGATGCCTACATTCAACAGCTGGCGAGCAAGAAACTGCCACTCTTTCCACAATGTGGATTGTCTGCTGGATCAATAATCCCAAAAATCTAGGAGGCTATTCATGGACGTTTTCAAGGATCTGGTAGTGGACCTTGTACCTCAATTTCAAGAACCGAAAGAAGCAATCCGTGTTTCCTGTAGCGTGTTAATGAGCCTCATTATGTATAGGTGACGTGTAAACTTTCGCAATGTTATAAAATAGACATTGATGTCCTTTGTTCTGATATTTAACGTACTACTAAAGCTATAGTCTCTTTGAAGGAACAAAGGAGGCTCCCTGCTGGGCCTGTGAACTCCCTCATTACTGAACTATAAAAAGTATCCACCTAAATCAATGACAGGGATATTGAAATCATGTAACCTTAAATATTACTTGCTGTTTCTACAGTTATGCAGCCAGTAACTAGAGTTATTATACAGTATTTTTAGTTTTTATATTTATCACTTTTGGGCTCCTACCATCTTGGAATATAGCCCTAGTAGTTTGGTGAAATGCATTACACACTTACATTAATTGCAGCAGACATTTGTTTTGCTGTGAACCAGTGATAAGAAAGGAGGCAGGCATGCTAGGAGAAATATAATAGGGCCATCTGCCGCATTCCACATATGTTGATGTATGTTGGAGAGAAAATCCTTTATGATACTTATTTAACTATTGATTCATTTGGTCTTAAAAAATAAATTAGAAAATAATGGAACAACTCTTGCTCAGGTTGTGTAATGATCTTAATCACTGGTAACATTTGTTACTGGAATCATTCTTTGTGAAGGAAAGGGCTTTCCGCCCTCAAATAAGCCCTAATTTTATGCTCATTTGTAACTTTTATAAAATACATTGTTGTTGTTTTTTCTTCTTCACTTTTTAACTGTATTCTGAGCTTTTTAAGAATGTAGTTTAATCATCAGGCAGACTTGTTGTCTTGCCCTGGAATATTTTTGCTGTGTAGATTAAATATACCTGGAAACAGAGAGCACTGACGGAGGCTAGAGAGAAGTCATGTACTTTGTGATACCTCTTTCTCATCGCAATCCCGGGTCCCACCCGAGAATTGAAATTGGAATTGGAAATGGGTCATTCACGGGTGGGACCTGGCATTGGACCCTACACACCGCCATCCCGATCCAGTCGGGTTTCCCTCCTGGGGTGGGGACGGAGGCAGCATCAGGGGCGGAGGTAGCGCTGGGAGATGACATCATCTCCACGCTGCCTCTCTCTATGCAGAGAACAGGGTCCCGGGTCACATCGACCTGGCAACCCATTCACACTGCACCTGAACCAGTATTTAACCGGGGTATAACCCTTCTTTATTCCTGGGTTGAGTTACCGGGAAATCATCCATGGCCCCTTTCACACCGCACAGCCACCTGTGTTGACCTGACAATATACCGTGTCAATATTTTTGTGGTGTGAAAGAGTTATAAGATAACACAAGAACAAAATCACCAAACAGTGGAAAACCATAAACTATAGATGTGTTAAAAAATAAAAATGCAATTTGACAGACAAAGGGTCTAGTGCAAAGGTTCCCAAACTTGGTTCTCAGGGCTTCCTAACAATCCAGGATTTAAGGATACCCATGCTTGACCACAGGTCACCTAATTAGTATTTCAGTCGATTTGATTTAACCATCTCTACTAAACCATAGACATCTTTGAAACATGGACTGTTAGGGTGATTTGAGGACCGAGTTTCAGGACAACTGATCTATTGATGTACTGTATGTGGTCTATATTCAATAACCTAGTTATTAAAGGGTTAAAGGGCATTATCGCATATTCCCATATTTGTCCCGCAGCAACCAGGAAGAGTATATATATTGTGCTTATAGCATATCAGACAGAGATTACAAAATAAATTTGCGTTTCTCGGACAGCAAATCATTTTGCATTTACATCATGATTGAGGAGTGGCCACCCCACCATGCGGGTGAGCTTAGTGCTTATGAAGCATTAGGCTGAACCTGAATCCCCTCCTCTCCAAACGCCCATTTATTGTCGACAAGTCACAGTCCCGCGCAGCATCCATTTATTGGTCCTGCATACTTGCCTACTCCTGAATTTTGGGAAGTCCGTAGCAACCATGGAAGACAGGATCACCCTTCTGCATCTCACCCACCTGCTAGTGAAATCGGTGTGATAAAACAGTTGTCAGTGAATTGCATCATCATAGCTCCACCCCCTCTGAGTGATGTCATGATTCACAGCTGTGCTCCACCAACCAGGGTCTCAGTGATGCCGTTTGCTCCGATTCCCACAGTAACCACCTGCATGTGGGCTGTCTAATACCGCTTTCACATCGCAAATGCAGAGTCGCCCTAGGGAATTGGAAATGGGTCCTTCCCGGGTGCGACGCGGCATTCGACAAAATTTCAACTGGCTTCCCGATGTGGCATATTGGTTGCCATCGGGGGCGTGTACTGCGGTGGCATCGGGGGCGGGGCGGAGGCGGCACTGTGAGATGATATCATCTCTGCTCCGCCTCTCCCTATGCTGTGAACAGGTCCCAGGTCGCATTGACCGGGTAACCCATTCACGCTGCACTTAGGTGGTCATTCCAAGTTGATTGCTCGCTAGCTGTTTTTAGCAGCCGTGCAAACGCTATGCCGCCGCCCGCTGAGAGTGTATTTTAGCTTAGCAGAAGTGCGAATGAAAGGATCGCAGAGCGGCTACAAAGTTTTTTTGTGCAGGTTTAGAGTAGCTTCAGACCTACTTAGCGCTTGCGATCACTGCAGACTGTTCAGTTCCTGTTTTGACGTCACAAACACGCCCTGCGTCCGCCCAGCCATGCCTGCGTTTTTCCTGGCACGCCTGCGTTTTTTCGAACACTCCCTAAAAACAGTCAGTTGACACTCAGAAACGTCCTCTTCATGTCAATCACTCTGCGGCCAGCAGTGCGACTGAAAAGCTTCACTAGACCCTGTGTGAAACTACATCGTTCGTTGTAATAGTACGTCGTGTGTGCGCATTGCGCCGCATACGCATGTGCAGAAGTGCCATGTTTTTTCCTCATCGCTGCACAGCGACCGAATGCAGCTAGCGATCAACTCGGAATGACCACCTTAGCCAGGTAATAACCCGGGTATAACCCTTTTTTATTTCCTTGTTGAATTACCAGGTCAGGCGGGACCCTTGTCAACTCGGCAATATACCAGGTCGATACCAGGTTATTTGTGTGATGCGAAAGGAGTATTAGTATGCTTCAAATCAGGCCTGTCCCAGATAAATCGGATCACTTGCGAGGTATTTGTGTTCGATCAAAGGTCTGTGCCTAAGAATTCTGAAATACACTAAACACATGTACACAGCCTTGTACTGTACTGTGTGAAAACTGTCAAAAAGGAGTAATGTGATGTTACCCATAGCAACCAATCGCATTCTATCTTTATGGCCATTTTGAAAATGGAAGCCAGTGTCTGATTGGTCACCAGCAGTTTACCTTTGCACCAGTTTTCCTCAATGTCCTGTGTTGTTCTCTCGGTCGCACAAGCACCATGGCTTTTCTGCTGCAGATAGGCCATGTGGCGTTCTTTATGTGCAGCGTTACCCCATCTGTTACTCCATAATGTATGCTCACTTTGCTGTGTATTGTTCAGTCGATATGGTCTTTTGGCCGAGACTGAGCGCTGCTTGTTAGTGTCCACCTCTGATCAGCTGTGAGTGGTATCAGCGGCTGATGTTTTCTTCCTGGAGGGAATGATTTGATTTAATCAATAAAAAACAATATCTGCTGCTTACCTCATACCTGAATACCCGCCGCTGTGATCTTCCCTGCTTAACATTCCCGTCCAGTCTCTCACGCTGGATTCTTCACTTACATTGCCAGGGCTTCACTGCTGTTTGTAATGCTAAGTAGTTTTATAGATATTTTTAACTGCTGCATCTAATACGATATCGGGATTTTGTGAGGCCCGGTGAAAAAAAAGACTACATGATTCTCTCAAAGCATTGCATGAATAATAAAGGCCGCTCGGCGTGGAGCTGAGGATTCTGGCCTAATCCAAACCTACGTACATTGCAATAATATCCACTTTTACTTCATACAGTACTTGCCTGCTCTTGTTTGGGGAGCTCTCCTAAATTCCAAAGAGTAGGGATGACCATCAGAAACCGATGGCTCACAACCATCGATGTTTCTTATCCACTGGAGACGGATTTGGTGATCTCGGATTTGCGATGGTGGTCAACAACGTGCTTTTTTTTTCTCTGTGTGTTCCATTGATGTTTGGTGATGCATAATGGCCCTCATTCCGAGTTGTTCGCTCGCTAGCTGCTTTTAGCAGCAGTGCTAACGCTAAGCCGCCGCCCTCTGGGAGTGTTTCTTAGCATAGCAGAAGTGCGAACGAAAGGATCGCAGCGCTGCTATAAAAAAAGATTGTGCAGTTTCTGAGTAGCTCGAGACTTACTCCTAGCTTGCGATCACTTCAGACTGTTTAGTTCCTGTTTTGACGTCACAAACACGCCCTACGTTCGGCCTGCCACGCCTCCGTTTCCCCAGCCACTCCTGCGTTTTTATCCGACACGCCTGCGTTTTTACACACACTCCCCGAAAACGGTCAGTTACCTCCCAGAAACACCCACTTCCTGTCAATCACTCTGTGGCCAACAGTGCGCCTGAAAATCGTCGCTAGACCTTGTGTGAGACTGCATTGGCATGTGTGAAAGTACGTCGTGCGTGCGCACTGTGTCCCATACGCATGCGCAGAAAAGCCGTTTTTAGCCTGTTCGCTGCGCTGCGAACAACGGCAGCTAGCGATCAACTCGGAATGACCACCTATATATCACAGGCAGAAACAATGACACGGTGACTGTGCTACTGCTCATGCCCAAACTCACTCTGCCTTCTGCACATGTGCACATCTACAGGACAGTAGACCATCTTTGGTTTAAACCAATTACATCATTATGACACCACTCACTGCATCACAATGCCAAATAGCGTCACATTGTACAGCAGTGGGTGTGACTGTAATTATGCAGTTCTCTGCACCATACCCCACCGCACACCTTGCACTCCCATCCCTGGGGTCTCACTGCACCCCATCCCTGGGGTCTCTCTGAGTAATACCCCACCACTCACCTTGTGCTCCCATCCCTGGAGTCTCTCTGCACCATACCCCACCACACAGTTGTGCTCCCATCCCTGGAGTCTCTCTGCACCATACCCCACCACACAGTTGTGCTCCCATCCCTGGGGTCTCTCTGAGTAATACCCCACCACTCACCTTGTGCTCCCATCCCTGGAGTCTCTCTGCACCATACCCCACCACACAGTTGTGCTCCCATCCCTGGGGTCTCTCTGAGTAATACCCCACCACTCACCTTGTGCTCCCATCCCTGGAGTCTCTCTGCGCCATACCCCACCACACAGTTGGGCTCCCATCTATGGGGTCTTACTGCACTATACCCCACCACACAGTTGTGCTCCCATCCCTGGGGTCTCTCTGCACCATACCCCACCACTCACCTTGTGCTCCCATCCCTGGGGTCTCTCTGAGTAATACCCCACCACTCACCTTGTGCTCCCATCCCTGGAGTCTCTCTGCGCCATACCCCACCACACAGTTGGGCTCCCATCTATGGGGTCTTACTGCACTATACCCCACCACACAGTTGTGCTCCCATCCCTGGGGTCTCTCTGCACCATACCCCACCACACACCTTGTGCTCCCATCCCTGGGGTCTCTCTGCACCATACCCCACCACATACCTTGTGCTCCCATCCCTGGGGTCTCTCTGCACCATATCCCACCACACACCATGTGCTCCCATCCCTGGGGTCTCTCTGCACCACATCCCACCACACACCATGTGCTCCCATCCCTGGGGTCTCTCTGCACCATACCCCACCACACACCATGTGCTCCCATCCCTGGGGTCTCTCTGCACCATACCCCACCACACACCATGTGCTCCCATCCCTGGGGTCTCTCTGCACCATACCCCACCACACACCTTGTGCTCCCATCCCTGGGGTCTCTCTGCACCAGAGCCCACCACTCACCTTGTGGTCCCATCCCTGGGGTCTCTCTGCACAATACCCCACCACACACCTTGCGCTCCCATCCCTGGGGTCTCTCAGCACCATACCCCACCACACACCTTTCACACCCATCCCTGGGGTCTCACTGCACCCCATCCCTGGGGTCTCTCTGCGTAATACCCCACCACTCACCTTGTGCTCCCATCCCTGGGGTCTCTCTGCGCCATACCCCACCACACAGTTGGGCTCTCATCTATGGGGTCTTACTGCACTATACCCCACCACACAGTTGTGCTCCCATCCCTGGGGTCTCTCAGTACCATACCCCACCACACACTTGTGCTCCCATCCCTGGGGTCTCTCTGCACCATACCCCGCCACACACCATATGCTCCCATCCCTGGGGTCTCTCTGCACCATACCCCACCACACACCATATGCTCCCATCCCTGGGGTCTCTCTGCACCATACCCCACCACACACCATATGCTCCCATCCCTGGGGTCTCTCTGCACCATATCCCACCACTCACCTTGTGCTCCCATCCCTGGGGTCTCTCTACACCATACCCCACCACTCACCTTGTGCTCCCATCCCTGGGGTCTCTCTGCACCATACCCCACCACTCACCTTGTAGTCCCATCCCTGGGGTCCCTCTGCACCATACCCCACAACACACCTTGTGGTCCCATCCCTGGGGTCTCTCTGCACCATACCCCACCACTCACCTTGTGGTCCCATCCCTTGGGTCTCTCTGCACCATACCCCACCACACAGTTGTGCTCCCATCCCTGGGGTCTCTCTGCACCAGAGCCCACCACTCACCTTGTGGTCCCATCCCTGGGGTCTCTCTGCACCATACCCCACCACTCACCTTGTGCTCCCATCCCTGAGGTGTCTCTGTGCCATATCCTATCACTCACCTTGTGCTCCCATCCCTGGGGTCTCTCTGCACCATACCCCACCACACACATTGCGCTCCCATCCCTGGGGTCTCTCAGCACCATACCCCACCACACACCTTGCGCTCCCATCCCTAAAGTTGCGTATAGCTAGGCAACGATAATGAATTTAAAAAAATGAATAAATTGTTTTGATTGATATACGTTCATATATATTCTGATAATGTCGATATTATCTTAAACCATAAAGCTATACCTCTAGATACACTTTTACCTGAATACACACGCTACGCACTTTGTACGCTATTTGCGTACAGAGTCCCGTACGTGGTACGTACTTGGCGTACACACTCCGCGCTGAGTGTACAGAGTACGCACAGCGCGCGCACACAATTGATAACCTTTAAACCTTATTAGTAATACAATGTAATAATATGGTTACACTTTAAACCTTTATGCAGCAAAGCACTGCAATGATGTTATACCTTAAACCTTAAGTAGCGCTGACGGTATAAAGTACCCGCAGTGCGTACACCTTATCAATACTTATAAACCTTATACAGTTAAATACGCTTTAAACCCTAGCAGGGAAATGAGGACACAACACAGATATGTAGTTGAACCACAGGGTTCTAAGGCCACAGTGGATTATTTCAAAAGGTAAAACAGTACAAATTATACACTACAGGCTAACAAGATAAATCTACAACAGAATAATGGCTACATATGTAGAAAAAAGAAGTGAAGATTGCCTGCGCTGAATCTAATACTTTAAAAAGGATAAGGTATTATCTGAAACGCGTTGAGGCCGTCACCTCCAGGAGCTCCGGAAGCCATTTCAGGGAGAACCCGAGCCGCATTTACCATCTGTTGCCCCGGCGCCGAACGTGGACTGCAGCACGTACGGACACCTGGGCTAGGCGTGCTATTGGACTTTCCTGTTAGTGACTGAAAAGATGTTCCTGGATTTTAACCGGATTTTATGTTAAAATAAAACTTTTATCTCTGGATCCATACGGTTCTGCTTGAGTCCATTAAAGAAACGGGGACCTAAAGAAACCTTTTGGTGCACGCGAGACCGAAATAAAATGTAAGTCTGGTGTGTCGTTATAAACCTGATTGCACATAAGTGGGTGTTACGTTGGAAAACCATACTGCACATAGTGAGCTCCGAGGAAAAGATACCTTTTTGTGACTGCGCGTGAGAACACTAAAGTAAGTTTCTGCCCGCAGGGCAAGCCACGGAGTGATACCAAGCTGAAGTGTGGTTATCCATGAAAACGGTTTTATTTATAAGGATATATTATGATGAAGATAGTTTGATTAATACCAGCCATTTAATATAAGTGTTTTGTTAGATCATATGGTATTAAATGGTATATCACACTTGAACAGGACGGATAATCTTTATACCCGCAATTTACTGTCTATACATAAAGTATTAGATTCAGCGCAGGCAATCTTCACTTCTTTTTTCTACATATGATCCCACGGGTATGGTGTAACCCGATTAGATTGTCAGCTGCATAAATTAGGAGCGCAGATCAACACAACCCTCTGTTTTTAGATTCACAAGAATAATGGCTACAGTCAATGTACATACGTGTGAATAATCGCGTGCGCTTCCCGGTCCCGGTCCTCCGCTAATCAGGTTGAAAGCGTTAAGAGTTTGTGATAGTGACCTGGCCTGCAGCTCGCTCTTTATTCAGTAGATCAAAACATAATACAATAGACACTGTGTGCTCTTCTTCCATTGGTTCGGGGGTGGGACATATCCTGTGCACCGGGGACCATTGGTCAGTTCAAGAAGTGGGCGATGGCTAGGACTTGAGATGTGGTTTCTGTTGTTTACATCTGAGTTCCCGCCCCATGATCAGTTAAACCCATCACATTAATCATAAATCTGGTATTATTAATAACTTAATGAGGTAATATTTAATAATGTTCTTATTCCCACCAGATTAATGTTTACGTGTCTCTGAACAATATGATCCCACACATGATACGATTATCTATTTCAATCTTCAAGATATACATATATCCACATATTCATATATATATATATATATATATATATATATATACATATATATATATATATATATATATATATTTACACGTACACACATACTCCTGCTATTACAATTTGTTAGGAATTATATATTTATTAATTCATATATATATATATATATATATATATATGAACACCTACATTTCCATGGGTTTTAGACTAGGAATGTTAATATCTTAAATTTCTATCTGTCTGGTCTTGTTGTGGTTAGCTATTGTTTCTGATTTTCTGAACAGAATCGGTTCCTGGGTATTGTCACTTCGTTTGTTTTTACTTTCAGGTGAGACAATGACAATTCAGTACTCATTGTTTTAAATAAAAACTTGGCTATTTTCGTAAACAAAGGTGTATGCCTTCTTTATAGAATTTCAAAGCTTAGTGTAAATAAGGCCACTGTATTTAAGTCTCTTGGAGTTTTAATTTGTGTGTGACTGATTTTCATGCTATTTAAAGGTTAACGCAGACAGTGTGGGATTTATACAATATATATATATTAGATTTATGATATGTCTTTGTGGCTTTTCCATGAGAGTACAAACACCACTGTAATTACTCATACCACGCTCAAACCGTGCAGGACCGTGGGTGCGACCACACGCAATTTGCTAATATGTGCACGCATGGCGGAACAAGTGCATGCGCAGCGGGCATGTGTGTGTGGTTTGTACGTGATGTGTGTACTGGAATATTTTTCGACTTTGACATTTCATTTTTGGCTGGTTGAATGCAACCGCATGAATGCAGTACGTTACAATGAGCTTAGCCTAGACATTTATAAGTCATACGTGGGCATACAAAAGCATTTTAAAAAGTCATCTCCTAAGCACTCCTTTTGCATATAGTAGACTCGCTGATTTCCACACCAAGAAAACCCAGCACCCACCTTACTTTAGGGTTCCTCGTAGTCTCCTGAATGCGGCCAGCCCCTTCTAATTTCAAATTAATGTTTAGTTGTGGTTATTGTCATTTTTGTATTAACACTAGTTCAGTGAATTTGGAAATATACATCAGGAAACTGCAGCCATGTGCATTAAAAAAAAATCAATTATTGATGTAGTGCAGCGTGCCTGATATTTCTCTCTTTGCAAATGTAGAATAATGACATTAAATGCCAGTCTGTAGGAAATGATAAACCTTGTAGTCTACTTCGACACCCGTCAAAACCTCCCAGCATTGGCAGTGTGTGTGCATCTATGCCAAGCGCTCATGTCGCAGATTTTTTGTTACTTTCAAAGAAAACAAAGTAATCAAATCAGACTGTGATATTGACTCAGTAATGAAATTGTTTCCTTGTTAAAATGTAATGGCGTTCAACTTTCACAAACAACTTTTTAGTTTAATGATTTCATGCAGATTTTGCTAGTACCGGTCTGCTGATACATTTGACATCGCAATACAATTTGCTGTTGCCTGGATCATAAAAAGTTCAAGGGTGGGATGTATCAAATCCTTGAGAGAGATAAACTGGTACCTGTTGAGGTAAAAAGCCACCTCATGGGAAGGGCCTCGTGGGAGGCATTGTAGGAAGGCCCCATTTACATCAGTCCAGGGGGTAGCCTCACTGGGAAGGGTCATGACCTTGCAGGGAGACACCATTTAGATCAATACAGGGCATGGCCTCACTGGAAGGGGGTGTGGCCTCTTTTGAAGCCCCCCATTTACAGCACTCCTAACTGTCATTTTTCAAACACAGCCTGTAACATGGCAGTTACTGTGGGAGCTGAATGGTCCGTAATTTGGCCCTCATTCCGAGTTGATCGCTCACTAGCTACTATTAGCAGCCGGACAAACGCATAGACGCCGCCCACGTGGTAGTGTATTTTCGCTTTGCAAGTGTGCGAACGCCTGTGCAGCCGAGCGGGTACATAAAACATTTTGTGCAAAACAAGACCAGCCCTGCAGTTACTTATTCTGTACGATGATTGCTGCGATGAAGGTCCCAGAATTGACGTCAGATACCCGCCATGCAAAGGCATGGACACGCCTGCGTTTTTCCAAACACTCCCAGAAAACGGTCAGTTGACACCCACAACGCCCACTTCCTGTCAATCTCCTTGCGATCGGCTGTGCGAATGGAATCGTCGCTAGAAGCAGTGCAAAACAACAATGCTTTTTGTACCCGTACGCCGCGGCCCATATGCATGCGTAGTTTTGCCATTTTTAAAAATGATCGCTACGCAGCGAACAACGGCAGCTAGCGATCAAATCGGAATGAGGGCCTTTATCTCTTTCTACTTTATTTCTCTCTGAGTCTTGATACATGTCTCCAAAAAGACTAGTCCAAAGAATTCTGAATTAAAACGCGTGGGACCCTAAGCAACATTAGGGCCCCCTTCCACTTGCCATTTGTCACATTAACCCCAATACAAACATGACTAGACGAAATCTGAGCCCCTCAGTCTCCTAAGTGCCCTATTGTATGCATACCTTCCAACTTTTGGTGTCATTAAGTTGGGACCCTCACGTTCCATGTGGTGTCATTAAGTTGGGACCCTCACGTTCCATAGGAGTGCACCAATAAAGGGGCGTGGGCTCATGGCACCACCCTGTTTTTGTAATTTTGGGGGCATGCACATCACCTCCGAGCAGCTAAGCAGGCTTCTGTCTCTCCTCCGGTCATCTCCCAGCATCTATTCATTGACCACTCACTGCTTTGCAGAGAAGAAGTGATCATAGGCTCCCACAACCCCCCCCCACCACCACCACCACTGCCCACGGGACACTGCAGCCCACGGGTGGGACATCACCACAGTGTCTGACTAGCAGAGTAAGAACAGTTGGGAGGTATGCCCTATGGTCCGAAATCTTAGGCAGCTGACAATGAGTATTGAACCTTGTCCCCACAAATGGCCCCATAAAGCATTATGACCAGTGGCTGCTCCAGAACTGGGGCTGCAGCCCAGTTGAAAATCCAGATAGGGGAGCCACGCCAACTGCCATCCCACACACTGTCAAACATCGCCGGCCAGGACTCACTGGCAGTTGGTGCGGCTCCCCTATTTGAATTTTGGACTGCGCTGCAGCCCCACCTCTTGTACTTGCTACTGGCAGAAGCAGGCAGAATTTTCCCGACATGAAGAAATAAATTGCTTTTATAGCGCATGTATCGCAGCATGGATTGCCCCGGTACACATCCTTAGCCATTGTTATTCAGAAGCAGTAATTGTAACTAAAAAAGGATAAGATGTTCCCTGCGTTCCTTTTATGAATATGTTACAGACATATTAACAACCCAGCAGCATAACATAGTAGTCAAAGGTCATCCTAAATTAAAATGTGAAAAATGCGAGAACAGTTGTTGGAGTTAAGTAAAGTATGTGACAGGCATTACTCTATGAGCAAACACGTCTGTTCCTGCTGAATACGGGTAATTACCAGATACATGGAGGACGCAAAGCCATCTGGCTCATCAACAAAAATTGGGTCACTAATGAATTTAGAATCAGCGTCTTGACCTGTCCTATCATTAATTTGAATGTTGTGTTCCAATGATTATAGCCTTATGAGGACCTTATTAAGGCTGTATGATGAACATATAAAGTCTTCTTTTCTTCACAATTTTCAGTTTGAAATAATCATTATTTTTAATTTAAAAAAAATAACTTTGCTTATAAATAAGAAATGAGCTTTGCAATGGTAATTTGCTTAGGAAATATTTTAGTTAGTGCTCCTTGTATTGTTTTACTGGAATGCAGTTAATTTACTGGATGCCAGGATCCCAGCGGTCAATGCCATCGGTCGGATTGCAGTCCAAAGCACAGAGTTCTCGCTGGGGTGGTGGTCGACACCACCACCTGAGGGGGAATATAAAAGTGTGGTGAGCAAAGCTCTCAACTGGGCCCGAAGCATGGCGAGTGAGTGGACTCGCTGCGCTTACTGCCAGGATTCCGGCGTTGGTCTCCTGACCGCCGGTATTACATACCGGACACTATGTTATTACTTGACTCCACCACTTTTGAACATGTCCCATATTCTACTGTCCTCACCCAACAGGACTCACTGTTTGGCGTGAGCACAGAATAATGGGACTCTTGTCGCACTTTGTCATTCCCGTGTGTGGCTAGATTAGATAGATCTGCCCATTTGAAGCCAAATGCATCACATGGAAAATGATCTCTGCCTGCGATCTGGCATTGGTAGAGGTATTGACAGAGGAGGGTGCTTTACACACATCTGTAATGATGACTGTACATAAATAACAGCATCGCAAGGGTTGTCCAATACATTAGCATTGCTCATGGCTCTAGACCAAACCATCTGTTAGAGGCACACTCTGTGCTTCATCTATAACCTGCTACAGCCAGCGGGCACTAATACCCAGAGCAGCTCTTTGCCAGAATAGCGACCTACCGCCTGTGCTTCTGTGCATCTGAGTATCTCCTGCAGAATAGTTGACCCACAGAGATCCTATATCATACGTTCCAACTCTCTCGGAATGGCAGGGAGGCTTCCGAAACTCATGTGTAGCTCCTAGCGCCTGCCCACATCCGCCCGATGGCTGCCCAGATCTGTCAGCCCCTTTCAGAGTAAAGTAGGCAGCCCGGGCAGCTGATGATGTGTTTCACACCGACCCACATCATTGTAGCCAGACACCCATATTACAGTGCCAGTAATCTTCCCCCCTCCCCCCAACCACTCTGCCAAAATATGCTGCATCATGCCCCCACCCACACCACCACACTGGGCAGGCAGAAAGTCAGGGAGTGTGCCCTACATCCACTGTGCCACCGCTACTAGGTATATTAGCTATTCCACTGCCACCACTGATAAACTCCATACGGTGAGTGTGTATACAACTGCCCCTAGCAAACCATGCAGTCACTCAGCAAACCATACAAATGCTCTGGGTTGCGAGTGGGTATCCTGTCTGGAAGACTAGGTGAGTCTCCTGGACGCTGTAGCCACACGGCTTCCACAAGGCTGCGGCTGCCCAATTCCAAAGCAAGTGGGCGGAGACAGTCCATGTGGCCAATGAATGGTGTCATCGTGGCTCCACCCCACCACGTGATGGTGCAATTATGTCGTAGTGGGCCACTACGACATAATTGCACCATCATGCCCCCAGCTCCGTCCGCCTCTGCCGCCCCCCGTTGTTCTGACCTGACGCACCCTTCTGTCATGCGGTTGGCAAGGATGATTTGCTCCCAACTCAGAACCAGCCTCCATATCTGTGCATAAATATATATTATACTCACTGCTAATGACAGTTTCCCTTTAAAATAACAGTTATGCTGGATCCATTAATGCTACAGGGGCTAACTGACCCCCCCCCCCCTTCCCCAATACTCCCCTCCACACCGAAATATAAATCTGTAAGTCCTCTTGTAGAAATTCATCTGACCAATTCTTGAAAGGCTGATATTCTGCCACCTGTGAAGAAAGGGGAAACATGCTGTTAACGCACAATTTATGGTGATCTTTATAGCCTTGGAATTGTACCATGAGAGTCCAATGATAGGGTAATTGGTAGTATAAATGGATAGGGAGTTGAATGCATGTTTCTTTAGCTGTGAAATGTGTAACGTACAACTGTTAAATATTGCCATGAATTGGAGCTTTCTGATTCTAGCACTGGGACTAGAATAAATTGATTCTAATAATAAAATAAGAATTTAAACTGAATGCAGAGAAATTGCCTCGTGAAATAGCAACTCGCTTTGAAGATCATATTTACACAGTGATATCACCGGCACCAGACCCCATTACGGCATTCCTGCACACATCCAGGAGTCCGGCTTCTGCTTTCCAGACTGTCCAGAGGAATCCCGGACAGGCGGATCCTACTTCTATGGCCCTCATTCCGAGTTGTTCGCTCGTTATTTTTCATCGCATCGCAGTGATTTTCCGCAAACTGTGCATGCGCAATGTTCGCACTGCGGCTGCGCCAAGTAAATTTGCTAAGAAGTTTGGTATTTTACTCACGGCATTACGAGGTTTTTTCTTCGTTCTGGTGATCGGAGTGTGATTGACAGGAAGTGGGTGTTTCTGGGCGGAAACTGGCCGTTTTCTGGG
Source organism: Pseudophryne corroboree (assembly GCF_028390025.1). NCBI lineage: Eukaryota > Metazoa > Chordata > Amphibia > Anura > Myobatrachidae > Pseudophryne > Pseudophryne corroboree. Next base: position 62,251,651 of record NC_086444.1, on the reverse strand, counting down.
AGTGTGTGAAAAAACGCTGCCGTTTCTGGGAAAAACGCGAGAGTGGCTGGAGAAACGGGGGAGTGTCTGGGCGAACGCTGGGTGTGTTTGTGACGTCAAACCAGGAACGAAACTGACTGAACTGATCGCAGTGGCAGAGTAAGTGTCGAGCTACTCAGAAACTGCTTAGAAATTTATATTCGCAATTTTGAGAATCTTTCGTTCGCAATTCTGCTAAGCTAAGATTCACTCCCAGTAGGCGGCGGCTTAACGTGTGCAATGCTGCTAAAAGCAGCTAGCGAGCGAACAACTCGGAATGAGGGCCTATGTTAGCACAACTCCACTCCAAAGTCCACTGCAACTTGCTGGTCTGAGGCACATACAAGTAACCAAATATATATGTGGTTTTACATATTTCATGAATTGTGAGCATTCATGTCAGGCATATCTAAGACTATGAATACAAATATGTAACTTTGATTTTTCCTTGACATCTAGAAACTAAAATTGATTACCTATGAAAAGGCTTTAAAGGTTTGAATGTAATGTGTCATATACAGATGGGTCCACATTTATCTTGACCTTTAATAGGATTAACTGAGACTGGCCAGTCAGACTTAATCCCCTGCTGTATTGTTCTCTGTATTGTATTGCAGCTGAGAACAATAGATGAAGGGTTTATGACTTTATGCTAATAAATCATGTTGTGCCTAGGCACAGAAAACTAGTCAAGATAACCGTGGACCCATCTGTACCATAACAGCATCCTTGTCTACCCTTCCGGAATGTCTGGAAGACTCTTAAATCTCAGGTGGCTCTCCTGGATTCCTGCAAGAGTGGGCATATCTCCCAGACACCAGCTGTTGCCTTCTTCTCGAATTGGGCGGCCAAAGATGGGAATTGCATGATCATGGTAGTGCCTACAGTATGTCATTACAGTGTTAGTAAATGTGCCTATGTCATTACAGCGGGGCAGAGACTCATTGACTCAAATCTACCATCACCCCCCTGAACAAAGAGCCTACTTAGTCTTGCCACATCCCCTGTGTCCACTTCCCACTTAGCCTCACCACGTCCCCTGACCTGGCAAGTATGTATGGCAGAAGTGTATGTAACTGATGCCGTAGTGATGTCACTGCTTCCTCAGTGATGCTACTGGTTCTTTAGGATGTCACTGGTTCCTTAGGATGCCCCTTGTGTCGTAGGACTTTCACAGGTTCATCCGAGTTGTCACTAGTTCCTTAGTGGTGCCATTGTTTTGTCAGTGATGTCACTGATTCATAAACCTCCTAACGTTAAGATAAAGAGTATGGTGGCCAGAAAAAAGAACGGCTGACAACCAATGACAAAACCCCAAACTAATTAAATCTAACCCAAAGCATCAAACTACCATCCAAACATAGGTATCCACTCAGACCTTCTACCTTGAATGCCAACCCTGAAGGGTGATGACGCTGCCCCCTGAAGGGTGGTCCAGCAGATATAACAGTCAACGAAGGTGAGTGCACCTAAACAACACCAAACCGACTAAAAACTGTGACTAATAACTCAAGCACGAGAACCTGACACTCTTTTCCGCCAACAAATAGCTAATGAGAAGAACCACCGCTAACAACCCTAAACCAAAACAGCAATGAGAACAAGTAAAATTAACAGGGGTGGGAGGGTGGGAAGGCAAAAGGAAATAGACAATACAACCCAGATACAGCCCAATTAATTCACTAACACCACCCAATACTTTCTAATTGGCCATAACCTGTCATACCATATTGATATACCCCCAGCCAAGGAGGTTTAACTATCTCCATTCCAAGGATTGTCATTCTGCTCTCCTTAGTGATATCCAGAAATGATGTCACTAGTGCTCTAGTGGTATCACTGGTTTGCCAATGATGTCACTGGATTATTAGTGATGCCTTAGTGGGACACTGGTCCCTTGAGAATTTATAGCCCAATCAAATCTGTACTTGCTACTTGTGTCAGACTGAGGTATGAAGGGCTCACTTGAGGAATGCAGAGGTGTGTGGCCAGTTACCCCATTGTGAAACCGGCCATTGGGGCCCACCTGGACTTTTCCAATCACCCTCTGGGCCACTCTGGCTCTTCTTGGCACAGACATTTTTCATAGCACTGTACTGTAGCTATATAGCCAATGCAGACAGCACTATCTAATCCAGTGTTCCCCAACTCCAGTCCTCGGGAACCCTTACAGTGCATGTTTACCGGCCTCCTCTCAAATTCACAAGTGAAATCATTAGCACCACCTAGGTTTAAAAATAAATAAATGTGTCAGTCAGTAATGAATACTCAGCTGGCAGTAACAAAACAAACACCCAACTATCCTGAGAGCTATAGCTGGACACCGCCAGCAGGATAATTGCAGAGTTTTCCTAAAACGTCACATTTATTCGCTGACTTAACTATCTGGAGCAGTCATGCAGAGCCCTCAGTGCTTTTACAGGAACTGGCTTCAGAGCAAATCTAATTAAAGTCCAGTATTTCTGAAATTATCCTAATTAAGTGCCCTCTCACCAGTCATTCTGAAAAGCCCAGAAAATATTATGTTACTCAATAAGCAGGTATAAAACAGAAAGCTTTAATAAGAAATAAAAATAACGTTAATTTCTCTCACACTTTCCCAATATAGACAGACAGATGATAGATAGATAGATAGATAGATAGATAGATAGATAGATAGATAGATAGATAGATAGATAGACAGATAAAGATGAATGGACAGACAGACAGATAGATAGACAGACAGACAGACAGACAGACAGACAGACAGACAGACAGACAGATAGATAGATAGATAGATAGATAGATAGATAGATAGATAGATAGATAGATAGATAGATAGATAAAGATGAATGGACAGACAGACAGACAGATAGATGATAGATAGATAGATAGATAGATAGATAGATAGATAGATAGATAGATAGATAGATAGATAGACAGATTTTGACTGCATACAGGATTGCAGTTACAGGCAATTACACCCCCCAAAATGATCACAACCAGTGGTGGCTCCAGACGTAGGGCTGTAGCGCAGTCCAAAATTCAAATAGGGAAGCTGCACCAACTACCATCCCAAACACTTCCAAACATCCCCAGCCGGGACTCACTGGCAGTTGGTGTGGCTCCCCTATTTGAACTTAGGACTGTGCTGCAGCCCCACCTCTGGAGCCACCACTGGTCACGACACACCTGGGTAGTAGCCACCTTCCGTTTCCCGTTAGTAGCAGCGATAGTATTTGGTAACGCAGCCGGAGACGTCATGCCTACTGCTGCATTACTGATCCAAGCTGTGTCCAAGGACGCACTATTGGATCTTCCCTGACACCATCGGCCAACTGTGTGACCCATGGGGGTCGTGCAAGCCGGCCGCCACAGCTGCTACCTAGAGGCCAGGAAATCTCTATCCACTGATGGAGATTCTGGCATCTTCCCTCCCCTGCAGCGGCAGCGACACACCTCCTTTTGGAGAAACGGAGGCTGTCACCGCCCCCTCCCCGCCCCAACCAGCATCAGACTGTCACTCACTGACAGCCTGATGGTGTTCTGCGCCGTTGTCGCTGGACCCGTCCGCACATACACATAACGGGTCCGGCACAAGTGTCTGGTACTATGTGGCATGGGGCGCAGTAATAACCACACCTGAATGTGGTCCAGTAGCAATAATTTGCCAACAATTGTGTTATCATTTGTGAGGAAACCGATAATACAGCACTGATAAACCTAAAGTAAATGTGCCATAAAATAGCTTTGACTGTGTAAGATGATAGGCAGATTAAGTCTGGCACGAGGTTTCCCTTTATGTTATAGAACCAAGTAAGAGAAGAAAAAAAACATCAACATAGTAATAGAAACAGCTAATGAGAACAATGCAGGTCCCAGGAAGGTGCCCCATGGCTCTGGAGCTGATGACCTGCCAGCTGGCTGGGCACCATATCTCTACAACAGCTGGAAAGCCACAGGATGCCCACCCCTGGAGCAGATGATCTCCCTGACAGTGCTGTCGCTCCACTTGCTCATTCTCTTCTTTGTGAATTTCAGCACTCGTACTTCTTTCCCACTGCCTGAAAGCCTCATTTTTTTAAGTGCCATCCTCCATTAACAATTGGTTGACATTTGGAGTTAGAATTTCCGTATAATTTGATCTATAGTATGAATTAGTTTAACAAAGTGGTGTGCTGCGTCTTCATTAAAAGAATAGAGCGTAATCACAGAAGCGTACTCCGTTCTGTCTTACTGCCACTATGAAAAATGAACATTCAATATAGATTCTATTCCAGGACGTTCTGTTTAGAGATAAAAAACATGGTCCCCAAGTTGAGCCCCGTTGGGCAACATGATGGTCAGATGCCAGAGAAGACAGTATCAGTTATATACTTAGGAATGATTAGTCTGCCCACTCAGAGGTCATTGACCTCCGAGTATTATAAATGGGCTATAGTCTTTATTGCATTCATTGGTTTCATTTATATTATTTAAGGAGACATTGGGGTTGTGTAATAGGTTCCGAAACTAAGGAACTGGTGAGATTTAGGTGAGGCCGGTTTTACCATATAACTAATTTACGCATTTAAATTTAGCGGCAAACTCACCGAAAATCACAAAGGTTACGGAATCTCAGAACCTATTATATAACAATATCTTGAAGCATCAATTATTTAAAAAAATAATATAGGGATAGTAAACAATGAGCATCTTTTTCGATACATGAATAGAGAGAGAGAGGTGTCAACATTCCGTAATGAACTGACCACACATAGCGCAGCCCTATTCCATTGTATCATGGGATCATGCATGCAAGAGCCACAGGCAAAGATTTGCAGATCTTGTTAAATACTGTCCCCATAGAATAAGGTGGCTTCTGTGAGGACTGGTGGACAGAAAGATGGAAATACAGTATCTCCTGCTTTCTATATTGGTACAAACCAGTGCCGCTTAATTCTGCCCTGAAACATGTAGAGACACCATTTTTCGCATATTTTAATGGCATAATTGTTTCGTAACTGGGCGACTATGAGTTATAGTATAGTTTTGTCTCTTCATTGCTTGGTGATGTCACACAAAGCCCGAAAGATGACTTAGGGGTCTATTTACTTACCTTTGGATGAAGATAAAGTTGATGGAGATAAAGTACCAGCCAATCAGCTCCTAACTGCTATGTCACAGGCTATGTTTGAAAAAAATGACAGTTAGGAGCTGATTGGTTGGTACTTTATCTCAATCTACTTTATCTCCATCCAAGCCTTAGTAAATAGACCCCTTTGTGTGCTAGGCAAAATACTGGGATGAGAGGCACTTCTATTTAAGTTTTTTATATTTTTGTTTTGCACTTTTTAAATACATTCAAATTAGTGTAGAGATGGATAAATTTGGTCCACAATGACACCAAACATTGCATGTTTGACAGATTTCTCAGCTAGGTGGTCTGGAAGTCAAGAGCTATTAGAGCCCAAGTTTGGGCCCCTGGGGACCTGGGTTAGAGTTATCTGAGCACCTCAGTGTCAGCTGGACCCCAGGCAGTAGACTAGAGGGCCCTACACACTGGGCGATGTAATCGACCAACGATATATCGTGTAATGATACATCAATGGACGATATCGATTGGTCAATTTGGACGATATGAGAGTACATTACATCTATATCGTCCAAATTGACTTGCTTGTTTAAACGACGATAGATCAACGATGAACAATCGCAGGGCTGCGCATCGTTCATCGTTGATGCATACACACTGAGCAATATGAACGATTTATCATTCATTTTTGAACAAGATCGTTCATATCGCTCATACACATCGCCCAGTGTGTAGGGCCCTAACGTTGGCTTGTAGCTGATCCAGCTCTGATGTCTGTGGTTGCAGGAGAATTGTTAGACCGGTCTCACATTATAGTTAGTTTGGTGCACAAATGAGTTGGTTACACCGATTGTTGGCGAAAGGCATATATAACTTTGGCAGATATTCTTTAAATGGCAATGTGTGCGACAGTTGTATAAAATGCCAACGTTATTGAAGCTTTTGAAGAGATACCATAAACATTGTTTCAATAAATCTTCAAAATAACCTTTGCAGGAGATAACTCCTTTTTAATGAAACCATCAAACTTCAAATGAGACCCAGACTTAAAAAAACCTATAATTACCCTTTTGTGGTATTTTCATCTCATGCGGATTATGCAGGGAAGATGTCCCAAGTGCTATCAAAATGACTGTCCCATGACCTATAGTACATCTATGTATTATTAATTTCACCGCAGGCCTTCCATCTCCTCCTTGCAGGGTGAGTAGCAGGGATACTTTAACTGGTTAAAACGCAAAATGTATTCCGAACACCTAACAATATTCTGGGAGAAGAAAATCTATTCTCATTATAACTTTTATGTGTACTAAATAATTCTCTAACAACTTTTTATTGATCACACAGTCAAAGAACAAAGCGGGGATTAGACGGCTTCTGAGAGCGGCACATGCTGGAGAGAAGTGTATTCATTTGCTAGTTAACTCATGGTGGACTGCAAGGAACAATTGGTGGCTTAGGGGGCTGTCTTTGTGCCAGGAGGGCACATGTACTGATGGTGGCTATAGATCAGGACTGGTATCACTTATAAGATTATTTCATAAAATGCCAACAGCATTGTTCTGTAACCCATAGCAACTAGTCAGCTGTCGATACTTTAGTATTTTCAAAGATATTTCTTCCCTAATGTCCTAGATGTGCTTGGAGGCAGACACACGCAGAGACATGCCAGCATGGAAAACTAACACCTTCTCTATATAGATTGTAATCTGGCTAATCCTGCTAACCACCCTGCACTAGTATCAGACGGGGTTTAGCAGTAAATCTAGTTATAAGTGCCCATTCTGGATTCAGACATCACAAGTCACATTTCCCATGCTGTCTAGTAATCTGCTAACTTTATCCTGCTTATTACATAGGGATCAGTACGATTTGCCGATGGATGGCATGCCAGCAGTCAGTATACCAACAGCAGAATCCTGTCCATCAGAATCCCACCAGACCCCAAGTAAACCCCTAACCCTCACCTTTCCCCTACCCTAACCCTCCCTTGTGAGTGCCTAACCCTCCCGGCTGGTGCCTAACCCTAACCCTCCCTTCCCTGCTGCCTAAACCCTAGCCCTCCCGGCTGGTGCCTAACCCTAACCCTCTCGGCTGGCGCCTAACCCTCCCCACCTAGGTGCCTAACCCTAACCTCCTCTTCCCTGCTGCCTAAACCTAACACTCCCCGCTGTGTGCCTAACCCTCCAGCCACAGTGCCTAACCCTGACCCTCCCGCTCCAGTGCCTAACCCTAACCCTCCAGCCACAGTGCCTAACCCTGACCCTCCCGCTCCAGTGCCTAACCCTAACCCTCCAGCCACAGTGCCTAACCCTGACCCTCCCGCTCCAGTGCCTAACCCTAACCCTCCAGCCACAGTGCCTAACCCTGACCCTCCCGCTCCAGTGCCTAACCCTGACCCTCCCGCTCCAGTGCCTAACCCTGGCCCTCCCGCTCCAGTGCCTTACCCTAACCCTCCAGCCAGTGCCTAACCCTGACCTTCCCGCTCCAGTGCCTAACCCAGACCCTCCCGCTCCAGTGCCTAACCCTGACCCTCCCGCTCCAGTGCCTAACCCTAACCCTCCAGCCACAGTGCCTAACCCTGACCCTACCGCTCCAGTGCCTAACCCTGACCCTCCCTCCCCAGTGCCTAACCCTAACCCTCCCGCTCCAGTGCCTAACCCTGACCCTCCCTCCCCAGTTCCTAACCCTAACCCTCCCGCTCCAGTGCCTAACCCTGACCCTCCCTCCCCAGTTCCTAACCCTAACCCTCCCACTCCAGTGCCTAACCCTAACCCTCCCGCTCCAGTGCCTAACCCTACCCTTTCCGGCTCTGCAGCCTAACCCTAACCCCACTTCTGCAGCCTAAACCTAGACCGCCCCCCGTGGCAGGACACTAGCACATCTCACTGTCAGGATGATCGCGATGTCGGCTGTCGGTATTTTGACGCCGGCATCCCTTTTGGTGTTGGTATATTGATATTGGGTTGTGTTCTAACTCAGGATCCCGGCGTCGGTATATTGACCGCCAGGATCCCGTTCGTCGGAGAGCTAACTGCTTCCCTAATTTCTTATCAGAGTTTATCGGGGCAATAAGAAATGACTGTAGGGATTGTTCACAACCTGCAGCTCTCTAATAGAAGCTAGTCCCAGCCATGTGTAAAAGTAAAGTGATCATTAGTGAGACCCGGCTGCGCTACAGTGCATGCACTTCCATCAGACCTCGCAAGCACCCATTGCCACGGAGAGATCTTTTGCAATCTGTAGCCTGTAAATTACAATGGCTAACTACATCTGATGATGGTGTTAGCTAACAAATCTAGGTTGGGGAATGCTTTGCATTTCAGGAGCTTGGTAAATTCAACATTTTAGCTATAGGGGGAATCGAAAATGAGGAACCCCAGCAGATATAGCCAGTATCTGCTGCGGTCCCCTTACTGTACATACATCCAGGTGATATTTAATATTTGTTGAGACAGTTACTTAGGTTAGCACAAACCCTGGTAATCCGAATATTGCTCACGGAGACATCAGAATAATAAATTGCATTTTCTATTGGTGAACTTTTTTCATTGCAAATTGCTATATAATATTAACTATATTATTATTATTATTATTATTATTATTATTAGTATTATTATTATTATTATTATTATTATTATTATTATTATTATTTATTCATTGACCTGCCCAGGTTTAGGAGAGAGACATAAATAAATATTTAAATATAGAAAGCAACAAATTAGTAAATCTAGTCTTTCCTTTGTAATATCTATTTTATAGTATGGTCATTTTTTTTTTATATTTCTTTATTGTTTTTGTCTTATTTTGTCATATATTGTAAGAAAAAAAAAGTTTATCTCTGGCTCAGCTCGTTACACAACACTCTCTGTACTCACAATGGATTTTGACTCTTTTAAGTTTGGTGAAAATCTCAAAAACCCTCTCAAGTCATTGACATCTTCATCTTCCCAGGCCAGTACATCAGTTAAGAGCAAGAAGCTCATTTATCTTCCAGGTCGTAGACAAAGATAATTTCCCTCTGTGTGATCGATATCCTGAGCAGGTTTGGAAACAATGGAGCCTGAGATGATTACGGGCTTTGCAGAAATCTTCGATTACCGCACGGAAACCATAGGGATCTAGTTCACTCTTACCTAGATTGCCAGGAAACAGCAATGCTGGAATATGTTCATGTTTTCCCATTGGGAGATAGTTGGGCTTGATAATGAATCCAGAAGGTAACAATGGAAAAGAAGATTAAGTAAAGCAAAAAAATACAAAGGTTTAACAGTTTAATAAATGTACTGACTGGGAAGACTCTCCACTGTATTAGAATTTCTTAGGTATAGGAATGAAGGGAAATCTAGATGCCTCTTAGAAATAATTCACAGAAGCAATATTTCTTGTGGTGCAAGTGTACAGAAAATAAGATATATGCATCTATCTACAGTATATAATAAGATCCTAAGGACTGTCATGTCTTCAACATACATGCGCAATGCACAGTGGGAGCCACTGCTAAGGAGAAGTAACAGATGTAGCATCAGAGGAGAGGAGGAGGAGGCCTATAGGGAACAGGTTTAATTATGTTGTAGGGACAAAGTGGATGGGTTGGAGTTTAGGTAACAGAGCTGGGGGGGGGGGGGGAGGGGTGGAAGGATAGAGCAATCAGGGAGGGGGTTGGGGGGGAGTAGCAAAAAAGAGTTGGTTTCCAGTTTCTTGAGACAGCAGGACACATCCACGATATCTCCTGCATTATCTATATATAGAATCATATGTATTCCCGACGGACATCCTGACAACGGTATCCCGCTGCACTCGCCACAGGATCTATTCCGACTCTATGAGTGCTGTGGACACCCACGAGTAAGAATAACTCCAGTGAGCCGGTATGCCGGCTGGTGGGATTCCGGCGTCGGTATCCTGACCGCCGGGATAACCACATCCGGCAAATTGATTGCCTCCCGTCTATCCAATACTTAATTCCTTCAAAAGTTTGAAAGAGTATCTATTTTCACCTACTGTACTTCAAGGAATGATGAATGACCCCCCTTGGTTTAAGTGGGGATTCACCCGGAATTCTTCTTGGCAGACTATGTCTAACTAAGTAAACAAATTCCTACAGCAAAAAAAAAAAAAAAAATCTACATAGCAGAACAGGTGCACCGGAACCTCACAACTCTGCCACTGGATTGGCAACATTAAAGGGGCACTTTTAGGGCAGTGGAAGGTGACTGGGGTGCTGCCCAGCTCTCCAGAAGTGCAGATTATTAAGGGCAGGTATGGCAAGTACCTAAAGCTCAACCAATTAATTCTAAAACAAATTCTAAAACATATATTTGATACTTTGCCCAAAAAAATGATGTACAAGACTTGCAGTGTGGTGCTTCACCTTAACACTGCCAATGATCGGGCACATCGGATGCACACATGGGCCTTATGGGCATCAATGCAGGTACAAAATCTAAAAAATATTTCCAGGATCAGACCCTTTCTGACCCAGGACGCTACTAAGACTCTTATCCACTCACTGGTCTTCTCCAGACTGGACTACTGTAATCTCCTCCTGACTGGCATTCCTGACAAATACCTCTCTCCACTCCAATCTATCCTCAATGCTGCTGCCCGGCTCATTTTCCTCACCAAACGCACTACGTCCACCTCCCCTCTCTTACTAGCCCTTCACTGGTTCCCCTTCCCTTTCAGAATCCATTTCAAGCTTCTCACACTCACCTACAAAGCCCCCACCCACTCTTCTCCCATGTACATCTCTGACCTTATCTCCCTTTACACTCCCACCCGTCCTCTTCGCTCTGCTAATGCACGCCAACTCTCCTGCCTACGGATTACTTCCTCCCACTCCTACCTCCAAGATTTTTCATGTGTTGCACCCTATCTCTGGAATTCTCTCCCTCTCCCCCTCAGACTCTCCACCTCTCTACAAAACTTCAAACGGGCTCTCAAGACCCACTTCTTCACCAAACCCAGCCAAATCTCATCCTAACCCTCTGTTCTATGCTCTCTATGTACCCCATCTGTCTCACCCCTGTCTGTCTAACCCTCCCCTTTAGAATGTAAGCTCTCATGAGCAGGGCCCTCTACCTTCATGTGCTTATTCTTTTCTTACTTTAATAATCTTCAACTGCACCAAATCCATCAGTCTTCTGCCACCTGATACTTATTCCAGTGTCATCTACTGATGTAACTATGTTTATTTACCCTGTACTTGTTGTATACTGTCATCAACTGTAAGTTGCTGTTTTCCTGTTTTGATTATGTGTATATGTACTCTGTAATTGAGCGCTGCGGAACCCTTGTGGCGCCATATAAATAAAGGATAATAATAATAATAATAAAATATAGGTGCAGTGATTACATTTACCCTGTATACACTGTAAAGGACGTCTAGGGGTATATTTACTAAGGGGTGAGCTTTTTAGAAGTGGAGAAGTTGCCCATAGCAACCAATGAGATTCTATTATCTTCTAGAAGCAGCTATATAAATGTTAAGTGGAATCTGATTGGTTGCTATGGGTTACATCTCCTCTTCTAAAAAAACCTCACACCTTAGTAAATATACCCCCTTATGTTTAGTTTCCCCTTTTGTGGAATGAGAATATGTGCTACCTGTGTAATTAATCCAATGGCATTAGCCAGGACACGTCATCATTTTGATTTACAGGTTGTTGTTTCTTTTTCGGAATGTGTCAGCGCTCTTAATTTGGGCAAAGCCAAAGTGCGGACCCCTGTTATCTATGACCTCTACATTTGAAGCCATAGAATTTTATGGATTAAGTAATTAAAAGCTGCATGAATTAATTATATGTGAGTTTATGAAGGTCACCCGTAGTCCCAGCTGCTGATTAGAACAGCTTAGTGGAACTAGTAAAATAGGGCTCCTGGGATGAGTTAAAGCGTTTCCTTGTCTGCTCATCTGTGTAGCCACTTACAGGCAGGATAGTGTTACATTGTATTACATGGCAGTTTAGTGCAGTGTTTTCTGTCACATTGAGGAGTTTTTAAATTGTCACTTGTGTATCACAGACCCTGAGCAGAATAATAACAGCCCTGTGTTTTGTATTTATTTCCATGTATTTTCTGTATCTCTGTATAATGTGGGCAGATCAGTTACAGAGCACAGCAGTTCTTTATAGAGTAACATGGCGCAGATTTAGGGCGATGCCATCTGAGTTTATTAGGATGCTACTACGCCTTTTCTGCCAGAGGTATGTGGCTGTTGGGTTCAGTTGATTTTAGTATGACTGCATTTTTAATTTTCTATTCCAAGACCTGATACTCTAATTCCCCTTTCACACCGCACAAATAACCCGGGTCGATGCGGGTCAGTGTGCGGTGTGAAAGCGCCAAGTTACGTATTCCCGGGTCGCCTGACCCGGTAATTCAACCCAGGTTATAAGCAGTGTCATTCCCGGGTTGAATACTGGGTCAGTGGCTGCATAAACGGATTCCCGGGTCGATGTGAACTGGGACCCGTTTACTAGATAGGGAGAGGCGGCTCGGAGATGAGCTCATCGCCCAGCGCCGGCTCCGCCCCCCCACCACTATGGCAGCCGAACCGGCATAGTGCCAGGTTGGACAGTCAGCGAAAGGGGTAGGGAGAGTCTCCAATGCCGGATCCCACCCGGGAAGGACCTGTTTCCAATTCCCGGGTGGGATCCGGCATTGGAGATGTGAAAGCGGTATAAGTTTGTATAGACAGGGCAGCCTTCAGGGGGGGGACTGTGGGGACTGGAATCCCGGGCCCTTATAGAGAGGGGGACCCACCCCTAGCTCCTACCGCCGATACCTGGAGAGCTGCACAGGTAGCGCAACAACAGCGTACTGATGCGCAGGGAGTATGTAAAGCAGCTCTTCGCTGCGCAACAGCTCTGTGAATCGTTCCCGCAGGTCCACAATGCTCCACCTATATATAATGTCATGATGTGTGACATCACATAGTGGTGGAGCGGTGTGGCAGAATATTTTTATTTTGGTGGGGGGCCCTGTCTATTTTGTCAGCCCTGGGCCCCACAATTTCTGATGGGAGCCCTGGGTATAGTCCTAGGAAACACAGGGGTTTATATTTACTAAAAGTCGATTTTGGTTCTATTTAAAATCGACCAGAATAGAACAAAAATCCCCACAAAATCGACTACAGTGTTTCTATTCCTAATAGCTCATTTACTAAAAGTCGATTTAGAGTTGCTTTTAAAAATTGCTGTGTGATGTGAGTTCTACGTATATGAAGTTTTAAAAGTGTTCTATTCATCAAAAAGCAACCCAAAATCGATAAAAAAAATTTTTTTACAACATTGACAAAACATCGATCGCACATCGGGGGTCATTCTGAGTTGATCGCTAGCAGAAAATGTTCGCTGCGCAGCGATGATGCAAAAAATGGCACTTCTGCGCATGCGTATGTGGCGCAATGCGCACATGCAATGTACTTTCACAACGACCAATGTAGTTTCACACAAGGTATAGTGAAGCTTTTCAGTCGCACTGCTGTCCGCAGAGTGATTGATATGAAGGGGGCGTTTCTGAGTGTCAACTGACCGTTTTCAGGGAGTGTTTGAAAAAACGCAGGCGTGCCAGGAAAAATGCAGGTGTGGCTGGGCGAACGCAGGGCGTGTTTGTGATGTCAAATCAGGAACTGAACAGTATGAAGTCATCGCAAGCGCTGAGTAGGTCTGAAGCTACCCTGAAACTACACAAAATTATTTTGTAGCCGCTGTGCGATCCTTTCGTTCGCACTTCTGCTAAGCTAAAATACACTCCCAGTGGGAGGCGTCATAGCGTTTGCACGGCTGCTAAAAACAGTTAGCGAGCGATCAACTCGGAATGACCCCCATCGTCCCAAAATTGATTCAAAATAGACAAAAGCTTTTCTATTGGTCAAAACAGGTCACATGCACTGTATTACCCACAAACACCTGCATTTCTGGCCTAATTTGCATATCCATGATTTGGTTTAAAATCATTCTGTTGGTCAAAGCAAGTCACATGCTTCTCTAACATTTTTTTTTTCATCATATTGACAATTCTACATAAAAAAATCAAACAGACCTGTTTCTGGTGGTTCTATTGAAAATTGTGATTTTGGGTCGACGTTGGGGCAATTTTCAAATTGACTATTAGTAAATATGGATCAGGAATTGAACTCTATGTTAAAGTATTGAAGGTTCTACTGTAGTTCCATTTAAGTGCTAAGTTCAATTTCAGTCACTTTTGGGTCAATTTTGAGTCGATTGTGACTTCAAAATCAACTGTAACCCAAAATCGACTTTTAGTAAGTATACCCCGACTGCCTCATGCAGAGTTGAGTCCAAAGACGCTAGCCTGTGTAAAACAGTAAAAGATGGAAGTCTATAGGAGTGAGTCCTGCAATGCAAACTCTAAGTGCCTAGTACTCTATAAGCAGCTTTACACACAGCTGCCATGCAAATAAGACATTAAGGGGAGAATTCAATTAGCTGCGAGTTTGTAAAACGTGTTAAAGTTGCACACTTCACCTTAAATTCCCACACATCGGCTTCATGCACGCAGGGCCGGTTCTTGCCCTTGTGGCGCCCCGGGCAAAAATATAGGGGCGTGGCTTCATATGGGTGCGTGATCAGTTACTCCCCCATTTTTCCCCCTTGAAGCGCCGCAGAAAAAAAAAAAAAGTTTATACTTACGATCCCCGCTCCTGATTCCAGACCGCTGCAGACCTCCGCCGGCGCCGCTCTTCTCCTCTCCTCTCCTCGGATCTATGGGAGAGACGTCAGTCATGACGTCTCTCCCATAGCACAGCATAGACACTAGAGGTCAATTATGACCCCTAGCATCTGTGCCACAATGCTGTGCGGTGCGCGATGATGTCATCGCGCAACGCACAGCAAAGGTCCTCTCCACGAAGGGAAACTAGATGCGTAGCATCTGGTTCACTTCGCAGCGAAGGACCAGCGGGGGGCACTGCGGGGGGCACAGTGGCGGATCTTGCCATAGTGCGTCGCCCTACGGAAGGCGCCGGCGCCCCGGGAAAAAGTCCTGCTTGCCCGTGGCAAGATCCGCTACTGCATGCACGCACCCGATATTTGCACAATTCAAGTAAACGTGACAATTCGCACTACTTTTGCAAGTTTTGTCCAAAAAGTGAGCAGGGAAATTAGCATGAGAAAGTGGGGAGACTTTCCTAGACCCCCAAAAAGTGACAACTTTGTTAGCAGAATCATATAAAAGTCTGTTGTGGGCATAAGTAAAATAGTGTAAAAATGGCTGATTTGTGCATTTAAAAAAAAAAAAAAAGTAAAATAATGTAAAAAGCTTACTAATTTTGTTTCATTATAAAAAGTTTAAAAAAATATATGCTTTTGGGATTTTACATGATTTAAAAAAAAAGATATATTTTTCCTTGAAATAAATACTTTCATTAGATTGGGGGTGAATTATTTAGCTAAAAAGCTTATTTTGGGGTAATTTAAGGCCATTTATTTATTTATTTTCACCTCAAAAATTACTTGTAATTATTGACCCAATTATGCTAACTTAAAAAAAACTTCCAAATTAGTCAATGGGTGGTATTGGTGGGGGAGATGGGGGTCCAAGGGGTTTCGAAGCAAATCCCAACATTTTTAACTTAAAAAAAGGATTCTATCTGCCTTTCCACCTGCTCAGGGGTGCGGACAAAAACAGGCAAATTCACTCTGAAAAAGAAAAGCGAGTTTGCGGAACTAAACTCGCATCTAGTAGAATTCCCCCCTAAGGGGGAGACTTACTGTATCATTAAAGCTTTGAGATCGATAAAGTAGAAGGAGATAAAGTACCAGCCAATCAGCTGTTACAGGCTGAGCTTGAAAAGTGACAGGAGCCAGTGGCGCACACAAGGGGGGGTTTCCGAGCACCCAGAAACCCCCCCTCCAGCCAAAATAAATAAATAAAAAAATATTATTTTTTATTTATTTATTTTGGCTGGAGGGTTTTTTTTTTTTGCTGCATTTTGCGAGCCGAGTATTATTAATGGCTGTCTAGCATCCTCTGCAGCATGCTGTCTTCCTGGTGGCACTTGTAAGTGCTTAATGAAAGTTTACTTTATTTTAATTATAGTACATATATATCCATGTGCATACATATATACACATGTATATACATACATATAAACACACACACACACACACACACACACACACACACACACACACACACTAGTTTTACAGACCCAGCATATACTGGGTCACCTCAGTCCCCCTGTGCTTGGCTCCACCCAGTTCTGGAAACCCCCCCCATGCAAATCCTGCGTTTGCCACTGGGAGCTGAGTGATGAGTACTTTATCTCTCTCCAATTTAAATCTCCTCAAGCTTTGATAAATCTTGCCCTAAATTTAGGAAAAAGTACAGAAATCCAGGATTCGCGTGGCATAAAAGGTGAGGTGTGTGAGACACATCTGTCTGTATTCTGTTACTGCACTCTGTCTCAGTGAGAACGCCCAGCTTCAGCTCAGTTACGCTTCCATCAGTCACAAGTGGGGATGTGAGAGAAATGCGTCCGACTTCCTCACATCACTCTTATATGAGGACGCCTGACTATGGAGCATGCACAGAGCACAAACACCTACAAACATGAGCACTTTAAAGTCTGCACCAGCCCTGGGGACGGCAAGTATAATTAACAGGACTGTCTAGAAGACAAACTGCTTGTAGGTTCATTACAATTGCTGTACTGCTAAGCAAGCCACATTTGGCCACTAATATATCAAACGCAGCGTATTGCTGAGATACATAATGTTTCTCATAGAACCTTTGCCCTTGCTCATGCATACATCTGTCCCGTCTGCTGTCTGACACGCACATGAGGGGTCTTGCACCTCTATATTGCATCACGCTGGGGCAATTTATTCCAGAGCCTGTGAGATTGGTTACAGAGACAATCTTCGGATTTGTTCATTCATTCGCCGTGGCGTTGCCATTGGTTGTGTCATTATTGGCATGCAATGATTTATTGCTTTAGGCTTTCAGCTGACTTTAGGGGCCAAACTCAGACATGCGAATTTGCAGAGGTTTGCAATAGGATGGTCGCCGCCCAGCCAGAGTGAAAATCCACCCCGTGCAAGTCTGCGTACGCCATGCGCAGTCATTCAATAATCGGCCGCTGTGTGATTACGCAATAACAGCGATCAGGTCTGAATTAGGCTCTAAGGGTCTAATTCAGAGTTGATCGCAGCAGCAAATTTGTTAGCAGTTGGGCAAAACCATGGGGGTAATTCCAAGTTGATCGCAGCAGGAAATTTTTTAGCAGTTGGGCAAAACCATGTGCACTGCAGGGGGAGCAGATATAACATGTGCAGAGAGAGTTAGAGTTGGCGGGGGGGGGGGTTCAAACTGAAATCTAAATTGCAGTGTAAAAATAAAGCAGCCAGTATTTACCCTGCACAGAAACAATATAACCCACCCAAATCTAGCTCTCTCTGCACATGTTATATCTGCCACACCTGCAGTGCACATGGGAGGTCATTCCGACCCGATCGCACGCTGCAGTTTTTCGCAGCGGTGCGATCAGGTCTTAACTGTGCATGCGCTGCAACCGCAATGCGCAGATGCGTCACTGCCCGGCAACGGGCAGCGTGGGACCTTACAAAGAAAGCGATCGTAGCGGCGATCGCAAGGTGATTGACAGCAAGAAGGCGTTTGTGGGTGGCAACTGACTGTTTTCTTGGAGTGCCGTGGAAAATGCAGGCATGTCCAGGCCTTTGCAGGTTGGGTGTCTGACGTCAATTCCGGGACCTGGCAGGCTGAAGTGATCGCAGCTGCTGAGTAAGTTCAGAGCTACTCAGAAACTGCACAAAAACTTTTTGCACAGCTCCCCTGCACAAGCGATCGCACACTTGCTATGCTAAAATACACTGCCCCATAGGCGGCGACTATCTGATCGCATGGCTGCAAAAAACTGCTACCGTGCGATCAACTCAGAATATCCCCCTAGGTTTTGCCCAACTGCTAACAAATTTGCTGCTGCAATCAACTCTGAATTACCCCCTAAGTCGGGCATATTCACAGCAGGGCCGGTTCTAGACCTTGTGGCTCCCAGGGCGAAAGTTTCTTTTAGCGCCCCCCCCCCCCCCCCCCCCCCCGTAAGGGAAGTAGAGTTAGTGCGCGCCGCAGGTGCGCAACAAAATAGGGGCGTGGCTTCATAGGGAAGAGGCGTGGTCATTTTTGCTCCCTGTAGCTGTTGTGCCCTAGTACTGCACCCTCAGTAGTTTTGTCCCCAGTAGCTGTTGTGCCCCCAGTAGCTGTGCCCCTTGCAGCTGTGCGCCCAGTAGTTGTGCCCCGATTAGTTGTGCCCCCAGTAGCTGTTGTCCCCCCTGCAGCTGTGCCCCCAGTAGTTTTGCCCCCAGTACTGCGCCCTCATTAGTTGTGCCCCCATTAGTTGTTGTGCTCCCTGCAGCTGTGCCCCCAGTACTGCGCCCTCATTAGTTTTGCCCCCAGTAGCTGTTATGCCCCCAGTAGCTATTGTGCACCCATTACTCTGCCCACCAGTAGCCCCTAGTAAAAAAAAAAAATCAAGAATACTCACCAGCCTTGTTCCTGTTTTCCGACCACTGCTGCCGCCCGTCTTCCGCCGCCGGAGCCGCTCCTCGGATCCATAGGAGCGCATAGACACTAGAGGTCAATTATGACCCCTAGCGTCTATGACTGTCCTAAACTGCCGTGCGGTGCGCGATGACGTCAGGCGCACCGCACGGCAGGCTCCAGTAGCAGGGAAAGGTCCTCTCCGCGAAGGGAAACTAGACGCTACCTCACTGCGTGTCTAGTTTCCCTTCGCGGAGAGGACCTTTTCCTAACCACCGCCGCCGCCATCAGGACACAATAGCGGCTCTTGCCACGGCAGCGGCGCCCTTGGGACAGCGGCGCCCCGGCCAAAAGTCCTGCTTGCCCGTGGCAAGAGCCGCTACTGATTCACAGCCACAGTCACACCTGTGACTCTATGCAACTGTCACTACAAATACCTTCCCTGGTGTATATGTGTTCAGGGAAATGTGCAGGGAGCGGGATGCCCACTCACAGCGTCTGGAATTACCGTGTTGTGCGTTTTTTAGTGCACCATGGGAAGCGCCTTCCAAACTTGCACCAGCTCTAAGGCATGTGCAGATTCTATGTCTGAGTATAGTCTCCCATGTGAGCAGCTGAGCATCTCCCTACACAACCGGTTTCTGCGACACACCTACGTCACTCCTTTAAAACGCAACAACTACGCGTGTCTTTTTATCCACGCCCCTGTTACCTCCCAGTCACCATACAGGAACACCTCTATCATTTCTGCTGCCATGCTTCTAAATCTGTCCTGCAACTCTGTATGAACAAATCAGGATATATACATGGTGCGACTCCGATGCACGCACAGACGCAACACATCGATCCATTGCGCCTGACATCGCCGCTGCGTCCGACGCAGATTCAGGACCTTTGCTCTGTACCTGCACTATTTCAGACAGTGATCTAGACACGTGGAGTTATAGGGGTGTGGATTAATAGATCGAAAATGTATTGGTCGACACAGTCAACACGTCAACACTACAGTATATGGTCAACATGCATTATGTTGACAGATGCAAAAGATCGGCATCTGAAATGTCAGTAGACGGAAGGATGCGATCACATAGTGATTGAATTGCGGTGGGCAGTCGGGGTAGCGGTCAGGGGGTGGTGGTGCAGGAAACGCAGGCGTGTCATGAGCATTTTTGGGGGTGGCCAGCCGATGTTGCCTGAATTTCCTGTGATGGGAAACATGGCGGCGGTGCGCCAATAACGCAACCTGGCTGCTTATAAGGAAGTCGACCTCTATTTGCCACTTTCTGCGATGTTATTGTAATCAAATTCTGATTGCATCGCTGGGCGGCGCTATACATGCTGGGTGGTCTCGCCCTGTGCTGGGCGGCGCTACACATGGTGGGTGGCCCCGCCCTGTGCTGGGCGGCCCTCAGCATGCCGTTTTATCAGTAGCAGTTTCTGCTATTTTAGCAAAAACTGCTACTGACTCTGAATAACCCCCAGTATGTCTTCTAAGTACATTACGAATATTGGCGTTTTAGCGTTTGGTTGTCCTTCAAGGCGACGCATCTCGGTGCTGCGCTGTAACTTGACTGGAAAACATTTCTGCAGCGTGTCATATTGGAGGTCTGAGCAAATGCGGTGGTACAAGAGTTACAGTAGAACAGTGCGGTGCTGGGCGCGGCTGCAGATGCTGAGGCGCCTCTTGGCGCAGTTAGGCCTGATCTATGCCTTGTTTCAGGGATGTCTGCTATAATTACTGCCATTTTTGGACTGCGGCCATGTTTGAAATTGCTTGTTTTAGCTAGCTCCTGGTGCTTCCAGACACATGTGAAAATGCGCTCTTCACCCTACAATCAGCGGCCTGATGGAAATACTCAGGGGGCTTAACAGTAAATGCAGGTTCATTAGACTTTATGGCGGGTCCTGCTGCGAATGCCACGGGCTGATTAAAACAGTTGTGTTGACAGTAAAAAGGTTTTATTGAAAATTACCACGTCCCTGGCTTTATAGCTTTTATTTTTACTCTTTATTTTACTGAATGATTAATGTCGCCCATTGTGCTTACAAGGTCTGTGCGTTGTCTTCTCTCGTTCCGTTTACAACATAGAGGTTGCTGTAATAAAGTAATATTGTTATTCTGATTATCGGCCTTTCATCTGCCAGCATGTTACGCAGCGTTTCACTTTGATCAGGGTTGCAATCGGTGGCGGCTGCGGCACGTGGGCTGCAGCACAGACCACACATTTGCATGGGGTGGGGCGGTGGTTAGCACATATGAACATACATGCAATGTTGTATGTAAAATGTGTCCTTTTCAGCCTTTGTGTCCGCATTGCAGGCTGTGTACAGCGTACCACAGCGGAGTGTGCGTCTGATTAATAGAGGAACGTTATGGATGCGGACGCAGGGAGCGATGCCCTAACTAGCAAGGGGGAGCTGACGGGAGATGATACGAATGGGGAGCGGCAAAACAGCTGTCACTCATCATCTACTGTAATACATAACATCAGGGACGGACTGGGGGGCCGAAATCGTCCCTGGCATGTGAGAACGCGCGCGCACATGACAGGGGCGCGCACGCCGCTAAAGGGGGTGTGCGGACACTAGCCCCGGGGGGGGGGGGGGCGTGCCGCAAGTCAAGGGGGCGTGGACTTGCATACACCCCCATTTCAAGGAAACAGGCAGGGGTGTGCCGCGAGTCAGGAGCCATGGACTCGCGGCATGCGTCCACAACAGAGAGTCGGAGGCTGCGCTGCACATGGCCTTCCCGGCTCTCTGAATGATAGGACTGGCCCATTTGCCAGAAGTGCCAGATGGGCAGTCCGGCCCTGCAAAAGATACGCCTAGAAATTTCAGTTACCTTTTTTTAAACACTCTGTACAAATGTATTGTTAATAATGAGTGTTTTATTACTCCGAAATTCTCATATGCTACTATTACGGACCTGCCATTTGCCAGTATTTTCTCTGTTTCCCTCCTTCCCTTCTGCCTCCCCCATTTCCCTCCGTCTCTCTCTTTCTGCCCCTCTCTTATCCCATCTGCTTCTCTCACTTTGTTGTCCCCACCTTTTCCTCCCCCTCCTTCAATGTGTCTTTTCTGCGCCATACTTACCTGCAGGAGACTCCCTGAAATAGAAGCAATCTCCCTGACTCCCTGAATAGTCCAGCAATCTCCCTGATTGCACCTTAACCCCATTATGTAGCTGTTACATTCTTGGGGGGGGATAAATCACAGATATATACATTCAAATGGGAACATCAGTGCCACTTCCCTGCATTGGTTATGACACAATGATCCCTATGGCTACATGAATTTTAAGTAAAGTTTCTCATGGCCACTTACAGTATATGGAACCTCCTGTAAAGCACAATACACAAACAAAGTCTTTTCTTCAACAAGTACTGTAGATCTTTGGGGCTCATTTACATTTGGATGTAAGTCATTTTTATGACACGCCTCTCAGATCAGGGGCAAATGCAGGATATGCAGGTGGGGGTTTCCAGAGGGGGTGGGGCCAAACACGGGGGTGGAGATTGTGGTGACTCAGTATATGCCATTTCCGTTAAACTAGCATAGATAAATAGGCCTACATGAGATGATAGATAGATAGATAGATAGATAGATAGATAGATAGATAGATAGATAGATAGATAGATAGATACTCGTAGAAAGACCAAATGTATTTTAGAATAGTCAAAGAGCTATTCTAAAAATGTATTAGAAAACCACCACTGTATGCAAATATATGTATTCCCCACAACGTTTTGGGGAATACACTCCCCGTCCTCAGGTTGCATATCGAGGACGGGGAGTGTATCCCCCGAAAAATTGTGAGTTTCATTAAGTAAAATCGCAATCACTATCTGCAGTGCCTCGCCTCTTTTCCATTTTGGGGGACTACCGTTATGAATATCTGCTGATGCACGGGCACGCAGGAGGTTGAAACAAACCAGGGGAGTGTCGGACCTATCCGACTGCATATATATATATATTGCTTATTCCTGGCATGCTGAGCAGATGTCTCCTGTGGCTGTCTTGAGAAAGGCTTATTAGAGCCGAAACGTCGACATCATGTGATGACTCTGATGTATCAATAAATTCTTTAATGAAGTTGGACTGGTGAGTGCCCTCTATTCTGGATCTTTGATTGGATCTGGAGAATATTTGGTATATGTGGATGTCTGAATTTGGGCTTTCTTGAGGAGCACCCCAATGGTGAACATTTATTGCTGTGAGTGCGGACATTACAAATTGAATATATATATATATATATACACGCACACATATAGAGATATATACGTACGTGTGTGTGTATATATATATATATATATATATATATACACACACACACACACACATACACTGTGGGGGTCATTCCGAGTTGTTCGCTCGCAAGCTGCTTTTAGCAGCTTTGCACACGCTAAGCCGCCGCCTACTGGGAGTGAATCTTAGCATAGTAAAATTGCGAACGAAAGATTAGCAGAATTGCGAATAGACACCTCTTAGCAGTTTCTGAGTAGCTCCAGACTTACTCGGCATCTGCGATCAGTTCAGTCAGTTTCGTTCCTGGTTTGACGTCACAAACACACCCAGCGTTTGCCCAGACACTCCTCCGTTTCTCCAGCCACTCCCGCGTTTTTCCCAGAAACGGCAGCGTTTTTTCACACACACCCATAAAATGCCCAGTTTCCGCCCAGAAACACCCACTTCCTGTCAATCACATTACGATCACCAGAACGAAGAAAAAACCGTGAGTAAAATACCTAACTGCATAGCAAATTTACTTGGCGCAGTCGCACTGCGGACATTGCGCATGCGCATTCGCGACTAATCGCTCCGTTGCGAGAAAAAAATAACGAGCGAACAACTCGGAATGACCCCCTGTATATATAATATATTATATATATGTAATTTATATTATATTTGTACACATGTAGCCACGCTCATCCATCTCGTGATGCAAATGCATCACGGCATGGATGATGTGACTAGTGTGCCCGCTGCGCATGCTCGTGCATGTGTACGCATGCGCATACAATGTATTCCTATGTGCAAATGCCACGCTGCGATCAATCGCAGTGTGGCGCATTTGCAGTATCCGCGATGTGTATGCCCGTGCATACACATCGCGAGATAGATGAGGCTGGCTACATCTGTAATATATATATATCTGTGTGTGTATGTATATATATATATTATATATATATATATATCTGTGGGTTTCTAGAGAGGGGTTAGCCTCGGCCCGCTCCCAATCGATAAAAACCAGTCGGCACTCCAGGGACTTGTGAACTCAAATAGAGTGTATTATTGAATCAAAAAATAATGAACAAAGGCATATCTTGTCGACATTCCAGCGCCACGCAGGACGCTTTTCTCAAGGCTATATGCAGTGCAGGAACCAAAAAACACACATATATATATATATATTACATATATTAAAACTTTTTACATTTTACTGCAGGAGGAACAACGTATACTGTATGTATATTTATCTAAGCTTGAAATACCTTCCTCCAGTAAGGAACAGGATCAGACAGTGGGCTGAGTGAATAGAGGCAACACGGAATGTAAGGACTACATCCAACAGCAGCTGCAGCTGATACACAGCCAGTCCAGGTCAGGATAGGTTAAAAACCCGCGATTCGCGGACTCTAAAAGAGGGCAGAGCCAAATATCAAAGGGGTGGGGCTTAAATCGCAGGGGGGGGGGGTTCTGGGTACTCAGAAACCCCCCTGTGTGCGCTAGTGCAGATGTAGCGGTACACGTCCGCACTGATAGGTGTGACTTTCACAATCTCCAGGAAATGCTTTTTCAAAAGTAGGCAAGTATGTTCTGCGCTAAGAGTTCACTGAAGTGACAGGAGGCATTTAAATACAATTAAAGGTAAAACATGGTGTGGAGCTCGCTTCTTCTGTCATTAGCAGCAGCCAATGCGAGCTGTGGGGGAAGGGGGGTGGGAGGCGGGACCTTCCCTCTGCTCAATTGCTAGACTGACATTGTGGCTAGTTATAGTTTAAATTCTATAAGAGGGTTGTACAAAGTTACATTTGGATATGCCGGTTACAGTACTAAGGACTGCCATACAGTACATCCCACCACGGCACTAACTGTGTAGAGTTTGTATGTTCTTCCCATGCTTGCGAGGGTTTCCTCCCATGATCCACAAATATACTAGTAGGAAAATTGGCTCCAGACTAGATGGGCAAAGTGGTTTTTATATGCTGTCAAATTATATGTTTCTGTGTTTTTAGTTATGTTATTTTAACTTCTCTAGAGTAAAAAAGCCTCATAGACTTAACAATAGACATATGGGGTAATTCAGACCCGGCCGCTGCATCGCAAGTTGCTGATGGCGGCAAACCGCACATGCGCAGTGGCTGTGCGGCCACACACATTGCGGTTGCACTCCCTGATGGATGTGACCGCAATGTGATTGACACTGGCGGGTGTTTGAGAGGTGGTGATGCTGCATTGGGAGGCGGGGCAAACGAGGGTGGGATGGGATCGGCACACGCAGCCGCTCCGAAGAATACATGGCGGCCGACTGCCTGACAGCGCAGCCAGGCTGTGCTGCCAGAAGTCTACCTCAGTTCCGATATGTTCGCAATAAGATTACGGACGCAACGGGAGGTCACCCATCACACATGCTGGGCGGCCTTGCCCTGTGCTGGGTGGCCCCCAACATGTGCGGAGATGAACGCAGATCTGGCTGCTTATGTAGCGACCTGCGCTCATCTCTGAATAACTCCCATAGGGCCTTATTCAGATTTGTTAGCTAACCAAAAAAACAAGCAACTGGGCAAAACCATGTTGCACTGCGGCTGGGGCAGATGTAACATGTGCAGAGAGAGTTAGATTTGGGTGGGGTGTGTTCAAACTGAAATCTAAATTACAGTGCAAGAATAAAGCAGCCAGTATTTACCCTGCACAGAAACAATATAACCCACCCAAATCTACATCTCTCTGCACATGTTACATCTGCCCCACCCGCAGTGCAACATGGTTTTGCCCAGTTACTTGTTTTTTTGGTTTGCTAACAAGGGCAGTACGGATGGTGTAATGGTTAGTATTACTGCCTCACAGCACTGAAGTCATGGGTTCGATTCCCACCATGGCTCTAACTGTGTGGAGTTTGTATATTCTCCCCGTACTTGCGTGGGTTTCCTCCAGGTTCTCCGGTTTCCTCCCACAATCCAAAAATATACTGGTAGGTTAATTGGCTTCCAACAAAAATTGACCCTAGTGTGAATGTGTGTGTGTGTACATGTGATAGGAAATATAGATTGTAAGCTCCACTGGGGCAGGGACTGATGTGAATGGCCAAATATTCTCTGTAAAGCGCTGCGGAATATGTGTGCGCTATATAAATAACTGGTAATAATCCTGAATTACCCCCTTAGACAAGAAGTTCTGAAGCATCCCCAGTATTTAGCTAATTATTAACTAAAAAAAACTTGTTAAAAAAGTGCCATATTTTTAACAAACAGAGAATCTTAAACCAGAATAAAGTTAAAATCAATTACTCAACTCAGTTTCGCACTAACAGGAATGAATATTGAATTTCCTGAAGTTTCAGCAATAAGGTATTAAATTACTATCTGGGTTTTTCTTTCCTTTTTACTTGATAAAACTGCATCGCAATTAAACTTCTGGTCAACCAAGATAAATTATCCTTTGTAAAATGATAGAACATGATTCTGAAATTACGCGCAAAACCCACAGCTACCCACAAAAAATGGCTTACTGTATAGTAAATTCTATAAATGGAGCATGCAAAATACGGAAACAGTATTATCTGTAAATTGTGTCACTTCAATCCACTTTAACCATTTTCAGCGTGTAAGCATAAAACTCGGATGACATTGTCTTCCTGTACTGGCAACTTAGAGTTGAGTCGAGAATTACGTTTGTGGAATTACAAAGCATTAATCACTTAAAGAAAATTGGATAAGTGCTGTGTGTGTTGTGCATTAACTTGTTCACAATAATTTCTCTCGTTTTGTAACGAAGATGCTTTTAAAATGCTCTGCGCAAAATTTCAGCTTAGGGAACTCGGAAAATTAATTTTGTGTTACAACTTGCCTGGCGTCAAAACCAGTTGTTACCGTTGTGTTATGTCAACGTCCTGCAGCTTCCAATTAAATATCTCTTTGCTGAATAATAAAATTATGAGAAGCTAATGCTTACATAAAATCAATATTTTATTTGCTTATAACTATTCATAATGTAGCAAACCAAATTAAAAAAAATCATGAGACTAAAAGCTACTTTATATTGTTAATAGTGCGAGGTCTGTTTAGACAGAGCTGCAGGTGATGGGCTGTTTAATGATTTTATGAGACAAACAAGCTTGAATCATGGGAATCCACATGCCAGACTGACAGTTGGGGGAATGAGCAGGGTCCTCCCAACAGCACAATCTATCTTGCAACCTAGTATGCTAAGTTTCAAAGCTCATAGGGCCTAATTCAGATCTGTTTGCTCGCTAGCTATTTTTTGCAGCGCTGTGAACAGATAGATGCCGCCTATAGGGGAGTGTATTTTAGCTTTGCAAATGTGCGAACGCATGCGCAGCCGCCCTGTACAAAAACAGCTTGTGCAGTTTCTGAGTAGCTCTGACCTTACTCAGCCGCTGTGATCACTTCAGCCTATTCGAGCCCGGAATTGACGTCAGACAGCCGCCCTGCAAACGCTTTGACACGCCTGCGTTTTCCCAACCACTCCCAGAAAACGGTCAGTTGACACCCACAAATGCCATGTTCCTGTCAATCTCCTTGCGATCGGCTGTGCGAATGGTTTCTTCACTAGAACCAGTGCACAACAACGATCCGCTTTGTAACTGTGCGGCGCGCCTGCGCATTGCGGTGCATACGCATGCCCAGTAGTTACCTGATCGCTGCACAATGAAAAACGCTAGCGAGCAAACAGCTCTGAATTAGGCCCATAGTTCAAAGTTCAGGCGAGTGTGTGTGTGTGTATCTGCGCGCACGCATTAGGGAATTTACACTATGAGCTCCAGTCGGGCAGTGATTGATGCAAATGGTATATATTTTCTGTACAGCGCTGCATACATTTGTGGAGCTAAATAAATAATAAAATAATGACTACTGGATTCTTATTCAACTCTTTCAGTTACTGGGTCTGACTACATGAATCTGTGAAGAGAGGACTAGATGGAGCAATCTGTCTGATTGATGCATAGGAATATGTTCATATACTGTATGTATTATCATATATAGGGCAGGATGTACTAAAGTGAAAATGCGGCCAAAACCTTGTAGACTCCCGTTTCCGGACTTTGGCTGCATTTTTCATTGGTACTCATCCCGGGCCTCCTTTGTGGTGGGTAACACCAGCGTTTGCTGTTGTTATCCTATAGAAACCTATGGGCTTCATTCCGCATTTCCCTGAGAGGGATCCAATTGGCTACCGCCATTGGTGTTTCTATAATGGGTGCAATGTGTATGGTGCACACAGGCCCAATGGTTCAGTGGAACTCGCACCGCACAAATTTCACCCATATTTGAA
The DNA here is from genome assembly GCF_028390025.1 of Pseudophryne corroboree. NCBI lineage: Eukaryota > Metazoa > Chordata > Amphibia > Anura > Myobatrachidae > Pseudophryne > Pseudophryne corroboree. The sequence goes on along the minus strand of NC_086444.1, from coordinate 62,223,540 downwards.
TACTTACCTTTTCAGAGTCCAGCATTGTGGTCTACAGCCGCAGCAAAAATCTCACCCAAAATGGCCACCACGCATGCGCAGTAGTGAAATTGGTCTCCAGAATATGGCAGGCGCCATGTTTCCGGAGACCTGTGCATGCGCAGTAGACTTTAGCACAATGCCGGAGCCTACTGCGCTGTACAGAGGAAGGGGCCTACCTGGAGCCTGCTCCTCAGATAAAGCACCCCTGTCTGCCACGTCCATCTGTGAGTAAGCAGAGGGTCTCCGGGGCTGAAACCCGGAAGTCCCGTCATCGCAAAGGACAGCTCTTATCAGGAGAGCTGTCCTTTGTGTTACTATTCGTAAAAGTGATGTGACAGAACTACATAGACGGAATACAGTCCAACTCACTTTATTTTTTTAACCTCGGGCAGGCTGCACAATTCCCGCAGGATTTGCAAGTCAGGTTTTACAGGCAGTCTTAAAGCAGCAGCACAACATTCCAAGTTCTGATAAACAGAAATAGTACAGATTCCAAATGGCTCCTAACGTAACCCCAGACTCCCAACCTATCGCCTGGCCACTTTCTAGACTTCAGGAGCAATGACTTACTGAACAAAGAAATTTTTAAAGGTAGCGGACAAGTTGTAGTAATTATCCCAGCTGTGGCTTACAACAGACTCAGCTAAAACCCATCAGACCTGTTGTTGCTGCTCCAATCCTGCAAAAGCCTGCTGTTTCACATTAACCTCATGTTGAATCATGCTGTCCCTGCCACAGTTAGTATATATACAGGTGTACAGTATGCGATTACTATGGTTGTGTTAAGTGGCGGGATGTACCGCATTGTGGAAGCAATGCTTAGTACATCCCGTACACAGTGGGGGTCATTCCGAGTTGTTCGCTCGCAAGCTGCTTTTAGCAGCTTTACACACGCTAAGCCGCCGCCTACTGGGAGTGAATCTTAGCTTCTTAAAATTGCGAACGAAAGATTCGCAATATAGCGAAAAGACATCTCTGTGCAGTTTCTGAGTAGCTTGAGACTTACTCGGCATCTGTGATCAGTTCAGTGCTTGTCGTTCCTGGTTTGAAGTCATAAACACAACACACCCAGCGTTCGCCCAGACACTCCTCCGTTTCTCCAGCCACTCTCGCGTTTTTCCCAGAAACGGTAGCGTTTTTTCGCACACACCCATAAAACGGCCAGTTTCTGCCCAGAAACACCCACTTCCTGTCAATCACATTACGATCACCAGAACGAAGAAAAAACCGTGAGTAAAAAACCTAACTGCATAGCAAATTTACTTGGCGCAGTCGCACTGCGGACATTGCGCATGCGCACTAAGCGGAAAATCGCTGCGATGCGAAAAAAATTACCGAGCAAACAACTCGGAATGACCACCAGTATTCAGTGTTACTTTTTAGGGTAAATGTTGATGATTGCTGTTCAGCAGCCATGTGTGTTCTATTAAGTTATAATGCTTTTGTATGTAAGTAGTACAAAGTATTTAATCAGTGTATGCCTGCCAATTTTTCATATTAAACATACTTTTGTAGGAATATTTTTTTAAATGCATACACAGTACGTTCAAAGAAGTTATACACATAGAGCACTTGTTCAACTCCCTTTTTTTTAACCATCTATCATTTTCCATTTTCATGTGCCTATAAAACTGCAGAATGTTATTTATTGAACTCTGCCTGCTTGAGGTAATATACATAACCAAATGGCTTTTATTTTGGAATGATGACAGTTAAAATTTGTTTTATGTTATGGACAAACGTGCAATGATTAAGCATACCAAGAGACAGGGTCGAGCAGATTGCTATTGTGACTTTAGCCAGATGTTTGCTAATAGGGACCTAATTACATAATGGAAGATTTCCATAATCACAGTTATTACAGTAAATTATAAATTCAAGGTTATATCTAACAATCGTATGAGTTCACTATTCAGCACGCTTATTCTACGGCAGGACTGCCGTGTCCAAAATCTGTTAAGGCCCACTCTACTTGTAAGGTGAGGTCTTCCTGGGTGGCTGCCCGGTGTGTCTCGGCTGTGCAACTTTGCTGAGCTGCAACTTGGTCGGGGTCGAAGACGTTTGCAAAGTTCTACAAGTTCGATACTTTGGCCTCAGATGATCTGAAGTTCAGTCAATCAGTTCTGCAGGAACCTCCGCGCTCTCCCTCCCATTCTGGGAGCTTTGGTACATCCCCATGGTACTACTGTGGACCCCAGCATCCTCTAGGACGTAAGAGAAAATAGGATTTTGGTACCTATCGGTAAATCCTTTTCTCGTAGTCCGTAGAGGATGCTGGGCGCCCGCCCAGCGCTTCATTTTCCTGCAATTGTTATTTGGTTCAGTACCACTTTGTTTAGTTGAGTACTGCATTGTTACTTGGTAAGTAATGTTTCAGCAGTTGCTGAGTGTTTCAAGTTAGTTGTCTTGACGTGCCTTGTATGTGTGAGCTGGTATGAATCTCGAAGTATGTCGTCTCCTCGGGCACAGTTTCTAGACTGAGTCTGGTAGGAGGGGCATACAGGGAGGAGCCAGCCCACACTCTTAAACTCTTAAAGTGCCAATGGCTCCTGGTGGACCCATCTATACCCCATGGTACTAATGTGGACCCCAGTATCCTCTACGGACTATGAGAAAAGTATTTACCGGTAGGTACCAAAAATCCTATTTTTTCTGTATTTTGAACTTGGCAACGTACAAGTGCCTCAGCAGAGGGTTTATTTTTCTTGTGTACATTTTATTAGTGTATAGTGTATGTAGTTTTGTGATAGATTTTTCATGTATATGTTTTTTTGTTTTGGGAGGAGGGGTGGTGGGGCGGTGGATTAGGTAATCAGACAAAATGACAGAATACATGTAGCTAGAATTTATGTTAACACTAAGGGTCATAGTACTAAGTGATAAAGCGGAGAGAGATAAGTACAGACCAATCAGCTCCTAGTTGTCATTTTTCAAATACAGCCTGTAACATGGCAGTTAGAAGCTGATTGGCTGGTACTGTATCAGGGCAGATGTACTAAGCCTTGGAGAGAAATAAAGTGAATGGAGATAATGTACCAGGCTTAGGGGCCTTGTATGGAGATAAATGACCAGTCAATCAGCTCCTAACTAACCATGTCACAGGCTGGGTTTGAAAAATGACAGTTAGGAGCCGATTGGCTGATATTTTATCACCGTCCACTTTATCTCCATCCAGGGCTTTAGTAACTAGACCCCTTAGTACACAGACCAACCAATCCTAACTGCCATATTATAGGCTGTGTTTGGAAATTGCCAGATAGGAGCTGATTGGTTGGTAGTTTTTCTCTCTCCACTTTATCACTCTCCAAAGCAGAGCCGGCCATAGGCATAGGCAAACTAGGCAATTGCCTAGGGCATTTGATATGCCTATGGGCATCAGCAGCTTCTGCTGATTAAAATGATATGCAGCATGCCTATATTCTGTGTGTAGCATTTCATATGCAGATACAGCCACAGTCTCACACAGTATATAGGCATGCCGCATATCATTTTAATCAGCAGAAGCTGCTTGTGCATCCTAGTCACATAGCAATGCAAATAAGATGCATTTTCATTAAAAAAAGGTGTCCGACGTTAGCATTGAGGCAAGATTTATGAGGACACATCTGTATCCAAGCAGAGGCAGAGGTCACAGTGTTAGTGGCAGTGTGAGTGCTGTGTGCATGTGAGTGGGTTGGCTGTGCAGTAGTGTTCAGCATATGTGTAAGGAGCACTATGTGTGTCATGTAAAAATGCATTAATAATGTGCAACATATGTGTAAGGGGCACTATGTGTGTCATTATGTGTATAAGGCAGAGGTTCCCAAACTGTGTGCCGTGGCTCCCTGGGGTGCCTCGGGACACTTGCAGGGGTGCCCTGGGTTGGTGGTCCAGGACCAATTCAAATTATTCATGGTCAATATAATAGGCAAAACCAGTGCTGGTGGCTGCCAGTCATAAAATATGTGGTCAAACAGAAGCAAATCTTGTCCCTTACCATATATAATATGATATATAAATTATAAACGTGATCTACTTAATGTAATATTTCTTTCTAAATTTCTCAATAAGACGTTTTTGGCCTAGGGGTGCCGTGAAAAAAATTCTGATATTCTAGGGCGCCGTGATTCAAAAAAGTTTGGAATCCACTGGTATAAGGGCATTAATAATGTGCGGCATATGTGTAACAGGGTATTACTGTATGTGTCATTAACTCATTATTTGTAAAGGGGCACTAATAATGTGCAGCAAATGTGTAGGTGGCACTATGTGTGTCATTATGTGTATAAGGGCATTAATAATGTGTGGCATATGTGTAAGGGACATTATGTGTAAAAGGGCATTAATAAAGGTTGTCATAATGTGTAAGGTGCATTATGTTTATAAGGACATTAATAAGGTGTCTCATGTGTAAGGGGCATTACTGTGGAATTATGTGCATAAATGCATCACTAATGTGTGGCATTATGTATATAAGGTGCTCTACTATGTGGTGTTGCATATAGAAAGGGCACTACTGTGTGGTCTAATGTGAATAAAGAGCAATAGTGTGTGGTGTAATGTGAATAAGGAGCAATTCAGTGTGATGCAATGTGAATAAGGGGCTCTGCTGTGCGGAGTAACGTTTATAAGGTAAAGTGATACTACTGTGGGAGATGTAATATAAATTATGGACACTATTGCATGATCAAATGTGAATAAAGTTGCAGTACTGCGTGGCGTAATTGAAATTGGGGTTACTATGTGTGGCCATGCCCCTTGCCAGCAAAAATACACCCCTTTTTGGGCTGTGCGCCAAATGTGCGAGCTGTTCCTATTTAAAGTATAGGGGGTACAAACACCAACATAAGGACTGCTATGGGTGAGGGGTGATGGTGCTGGGAAAGAGGTGCAAGGTCAGAGGCGGAACCAGCGGTGGTGCTAGGGGGCACCAGCCAAAATCTTGCCTAGGGCATCATATTGGTTAGGGCCGGCTCTGCTCCAAAGCATAGACTTCGGCACCATAAATTATGTAATTAATAAGTATAATGAAACAGCGCCCCTTTTGGCTATATTTTCATGAACAAAAAGAAACCTTTCAGTACTTTGGACAACACAGTTTACAGAAATGAGCGCACCCAGTTTTCCTAATTCCTTAATAGGAAGATTTTTTTAAACAAAATTTTTGAAAGTTATTTTATAGGATTTTCGGTTACACAGAGCTCTTGTCAATGTCATTCTAACCAGGTTGGGTGACATGATGACAGCATGTTGTGTGGGATTATGGGATGACACAGCTGGTTTCTGCTGCATTTCATTACACGAGAAAACCACATTATCTAGAATGTCTCAAATGAGATTTTTTTTTTCTTTTTCCTAAGCTGAAATGAATGGGACTGCGCTGTAAGAGAATCGTCATGTCGTTTCTTAAGCGCTAGCTTGAAATTGTTGTCAGGGTCTGTTTGTTAAAGAGTAACTCCACATTTTTTTTACCTAATTAAGTTCATTATACTGGCTGCTATAATTTGCTGGAATAGCTCCTAATACTTCAAATAGGACATCTGCCTGAAATGACCTGTTGAAAAAAAGAGAATTGCATTGGTCTGTAACCATGGAAACCAACAATGCGTTGTGCAGTATTTTTGGCTACAGACATGGGCGGGTTAGCAGAGGAGGGGGCCCATGTGCAAACTCCGTATGAGTTCCCCTTCTCTTTACAGCGCTGCAGACTCTTGACATTGTGCCAGAGTCTACTGAGCATGTTCAGGTCTCCGGAAATATGGTGCGCACAATATTCCAGCAACCAATCGGTACTGCTCATGTGCGGCGGACATTTTCCTAGGGATTTATTTGCTGTGGATACATCACTAATCCGGGATTCTGGAAAGGTAAGTATTTAAACATGGGTGCAGTGTGTGTGGTGTAGGCCCCTGTGGACCCAGGGAACCGTGTGCACCACACAAAGAGCCTAATTCAGCATTGGCTGTAGATGTGTGAAAAATCGCACACCTACAACCCATTACTCTAACATGGGGGGGACACCCAGCACAGGGCAAGTCCTCCCCGCATGCCGGGTCCTGTACATGCATAGTGTCCCTACCATCGGACTTGTACGCTAACCATCGTATAAGTCCCAGAAGTTGGGTATCCTAAATTTTGGGACTAGTTTGCATTAACCTTGCCTAATACAGTTATGTGGTATACATAACCTAAAGATGTACAGCATGGGTCTTCAACCTGTGGCCCTCCAGCTGCTGTGAAACTACACATCCCAGCATGCCCTGCCTCAGTTTTATCATGCCTTAATAGCAAAACTGTGGCAGGGCATGCTGGGATGTGTAGTTCCACAGCAGCTGGAGGGCCTCAGGTTCGAGACCCATGATATACATTTATACGCCTCAGTGTATTGGGTGCCACAGAAACTATTTTAAACTATATGCACACTTAATTTCTTCATTGCCTTTACCTTTAAAAGGAGTAAGACAATTATAAAACTCTTGTGTAGATTAGTTTTGAATATTGGGCTCTGGTGACTTGCGGGCCCTTATCTCTCCCTGCTGTCACACTTCCACTACTCTACATTTTAAAGCCAGATAATTTATAATTTAAATTGTCCGTCCCACACTTCCCCACTCGGAGTCTCATCTTAAAATTTCATGATCAATTTTGTCTTTCATCTTTCTGGATTATATGAAAGGGAGCCAATTATATTTTCTTAATAAAAAATGTGGCACTTGATTAATTGCCTATGTAAAGGGATGTGAGATGTGAGGATAAGAAGATCTATATAAGCACACTGTGATTAATATTGGTGAGGAAGTGCGCGGCCGGCGTGTTCCTTACTCATTGTCAGAATGTATATGTGTGTCCTGCGGGTTTGTTTACATAACGCGAGTGGCAGCGTCAGCTCAATTATGAAAACAAGTTTAATGTTCTTTACCTTTTCCATATTTAATTGAAAACTTCATTACATGTATAGTATATGCCACAAATTATTGTTGTAAAAGAATAGAAAATCATAATGCACTAAAGCTTGCTTCCCGGATAACTAGACACAGTGGAAGCAGCCATGCTGGGGGATTGCTATTATGGTCCTGCTATTTCACAGTGATGAGGCACGAGGCACAAAGTGTGCAGTGAGGTACAATAGACCAATACAAAAATAAAATTAACAAAAATGTTTTATATATATATATATATATATATATATTTCTCCACCATCAATGGTACAGAGCCCCTCCGATGGGTTTTCTTTTCTACTAGGTGCCGGGACACGCAGCACCCAGCACACCCATGAAGCCCCACCCCCAGGCCCTGATTGGCTTACAGTTCAGTAAGTCATAGAATAGAACACGGATGACCATCAGTAAATGATACCATCAATGGTTTCCCTGTGAATGGTTTTATACCATCAAGATTAACCACCAATGGTACCATCGATGGTTAACCCACAGATGGTCATTCCTTATCACAAGGAGATAAAGATCCAGTCGAATCACAGTATTCGATCATCCATCAGGCTGTCCTCTAGAGGGAAGCGTCTGACGGAGAGCGGTTCACATGAGCAGGTGTGTTACGTCAATAAAATACACCTGCAACCATCCGGAGCCCACCACGGCTCCCAGATAGTTGAGTTAAATGACGAGATTAGGATGGGGGGATCTATTCCCTTGTGTGAAATACAGTAGCCAGGACCTTTAAGGAGACTTGCACACCTTTCTTATAATTCACAGTTTGTGTGTTCTACTGAAAGGTTATATACCCAAAAGTCTTGTAATACTAATGTGTCAATCCATTATAAAGTATAAAAATGCATGAAGCCACCCGCTCCATAAAGCAGAATAGATCCGCTACACAAAGAGCGCTTGCTTCATGCTGGAAACTGCCGGGATAGCAGAATTTCCCCTGCTAAAGCACTTCTTACTCCTCTTTGTCAGACCTGTGCCCATTACATGCAGACATCTTTGCAAACGAGGAATAGTAATTGATGTGAAGTTGAGGCTTAATGAAGTGACATTAAACAGGCATCATTAGGCACTTAGATTTTCTATTATGTTAGACAGACTGTTAATAAATACATTATGTTCCTCCAAAATATGCTGGAGACAGAGGGGTAAATTTACTAAGGTGGGAGATTTTTAGAACTGGTGATGTTGCCCATGGCAACCAATCAGATTCTACTTACCGTTTATCTAGCTGCTTCTAGCAGATAATAGATGTAATCTGATTGGTTGCTACGGGCAACATCACTAGTTCTAAAAATCTCCCACCTTAGTAAATTTCCCCCAGAGAGGGCTTATTCCCTCACAAAGTGCACATTACGGCATCCAATCAGCGATCGTTGTTCATCCATGCCCTGCTGCTTTGTCAATAAAGATGTTTGATGAGTTGCCATTGGATACTGTTAATTGGAGTGGGACTCGCGGATCCATATTTATAAAATGATAATTGGATACCCATGTGACCCAGGGGCAGAGGGGGGTATATCAAACTTTCTGAAATGAACAAGATGAGATGCCTATACCAGCCAATAAGATTTGCGCTAAGATTTATCAAGTATATTTTATAAAGTTATAGCTAGAAACTAATTGGTTCTCCAGGAACTTAAGGGCCCCATACACTAGGACGATAATGCCCGATTTCATCCGATTTTGTGCATTCGGCCCGATATATTGGATGAAATCGAGTGTTTTGGAGGTGTTTCCGATCTAGCCCGATCCGATGCGTGTTCCCGTGAGCATCAGATCAGATCCTTCACATTGGATGTGCTGCACATTCAATCATGTCCGACCCCGCAGCAATGGTTGGGATCGCCCAGGATTGCCCAAAATACATTGTATGCAATAGGACAGCATACGATGTATCTTGGGCGATCCTGCCCCCCTCCCTCCCCCCCGTGAGGCTGCCGGGGGTGATCGCCTGCGACAGGGTGGATGGTCATGTCACGTAAGTGTATGGGGCTCTTTATTCCCTATGATTCATCTTCTTCAGATATAAGAAGTATTGAAAGTTTTGGGTGGAAACATTGGTACTGGGAAAAGCAGGGTATTATGCGTGGCCAACCTTGTTAATGAAATAAAGTGAGACTCCTGATGGGCCATATCGTATACATTTTAAGCAAGGAAGAGTGAGATGGCCACCAGCCTTCACAGTCCTGATTCCAGATTTTTTCACTGACTACATCAATAAGCATGTTTCATACAGAAGTACATTGGGGGTCATTCCTAGTTGATCGCTCGCTGGCTACTTTTAGCAGCAGTGCAAACGCATAGTCTCCGCCCACGGGGGAGTGTATTTTCGCTTTGCAAGTGTGCGAACGTGTGTGCAGTCGAGCAGGACGAAAAAGTTTTTGGCAGTTTCTGAGAAGCTCTGGATTTACTCAGTCCTTGCGATCACTTCAGTCTTTTTGGTCCCGGAAATTGACGTCAGACACCTGCCCTGCAAACGCCCGGACACACCTGCGTTTTTCCAAACACTCCCTGAAAACAGTCATTTGCCACCCACAAACACCAATCTTCCTGTTAATCTCCTTGCGATTGGCTGTGCGAATGGATTCTTCGTGGAATCCATCGCCCAGCAATGATCCGCTTTGTACTCGTACGACGCGCCTGCGCATTGTGGTGCATATGCATGCGCAGTAGTGACCTGATCGCTGCGCTGCGAAAAATGACAGCGAGCGATCAACTCGGAATGACCCCCATTGTCCAAACATTTAGTGGGATGGTCCCAAGTTGTGGAACTTATGTGAACATGGTAGTTTCACTCAAAGTGGGTGTTTTGGGATGAATTTGGGTTGGTTTGGGGTGTGACTTATTTATGACCCAATTCTGCATGTCTCAATGGGGGTCATTCTGACCTGATCGCTAGCAGGCTACTTTTAGCACAGCTGGGATCAGGTAGTCGCCGCTTACAGGGGAGGGGGGAATCGCTATGCAGGGCTGCACTCGCTTATGCAGAGAGCTGCACGAACAAAAGTTTGTGCATATTCTGCACAGCTCAGGACTTACTCACCCGCAGCGATCATCCGAGACGGAGCTGACGTCAGGACCTCTCCCTGGAAATTGCGGGGCACACCTGCGTTCGGATGGACACTCCCTGAAAACGGTCAGTTGACGCCTCCGGCCGACCTCTTCCTGTGAATCTTCTTGCGGTCGCGGGTGCGATCGCTTTCTTCGTTAGTTCTGTCGATCCCTGGCGAGCAACGCGCCTGCGCATTGTGGCGCATATGCAGCTGCACTACAGACCTGATCGCACCACTGCAAAAACCGGCAGCGTGCGATCAGGTCGGAATGACCCCCAATGTTGGAGGTGAAAAGTTGTTTATCATCCCGAGTGATAGTAACCTACATCACTGCAAAGATTGGCAGCATTCTATCATAGCCACTCCCACTTCAAATTTACATAGTGGCACACAATTTGGTTGACCTGAAATACTCTGTGCTTTATATAGCAATATGCTCCTATTGGATGCAGGTTTTTAGAACTCTGCCCATATCTTCATATATTTATCTGTGTGTCCTGTTCGGAAGAATGACTGCAATAGTGGAGAGGTATGATATAAAAAGTCGACATTCCAACGCTGACACCAGTAGGTTGCCAGGTTCTGAATGTTGACAGAATGGAAACATAGAAATTTAATCGACAAGCAATATGCAGACATTCACAAATGTCAACATGGTTAAAATTACGACATATAGGGGGTCATTCCGAGTTGATCGCTCGCTAGCAGTTTCTAGCAGACGTGCAAACGCATAGTCGCCGCCCACGGGGGAGTGTATTTTCGCTTTGCAGGAGTGCGAACGCCTGTGCAGCCGCGTGGCAGCAAACACATTTTGTGCAAAACAAGACCAGTTGATCATCGCTGCCCCTGGTTGCAGCGGCTGCGTGTGACGTCACGCAGCTGCTGCGGCCCGCCCCCTGCATGGTCCAGCCAGGCCTGCGTTGGCCGCACCGCGCCCCCATAACAGCAGCCAAACGCCGCCGTGCCGCCCCCTCCCGCCCAGCGACCGCCTCTGCCTGTCAATCAGGCAGAGGCGATCGCTAGGGAACTACGGCCCTCGGCCGTCCGGAATGCGCCAGCGCAATGTGGCGCTGGCGCATGCGCAGTTCCGACTTGATCGCTGAGCTGCAATAAACTGCAGCGAGCGATCGGGTCGGAATGACCCCCACTGCACGGAACACTTAAAATAAGACCGTAAATATTGCAGCAGTTTGCTGTCCAATACGGAATGAAGTGAACACTTTGCAGAAAATGTTTGCAAAGGTAACTCTTCTCTGCTGGCAACTTTATAGTATAGACAAATGAGATTAAGAAAATAGCCAGATGCCATATACATCATCTATACAATTAGAATGTAATTATTAGTGAGCACAAATGAACTATCCTCCCTATGACAACGGGGACCAGATGGACAATTGTTCTACTATCCCCCACGAGCAAACCTGCTGACAATTATGATTATTTACTTAATAGTAGAGTTTGTACCATTAACAGGCCAGACAGGGCCGGACTGGGCAAGCGGGGCCACAGGGGCAACTTCCGGTGGGCCACACCGCATGAGGGCGCATACCATTCTCTGGGGATCAGGCTCTAGACTGTACACTTGAATTATACAGTATACATACTGTATATACAGTATATACAGTATTATAGATTCTGCATGTTACATTATACTTAACAGGACTATATTTTCTACAGTGCATCGTTGTTAGAAATCTGGTCATTATCATGCATGCACTAGTAGTATTTTATATATATATATATATATATATATATAATATTTTATTATTATTAAAAAAAAATGTTAGAAAGGGGCTTAGGCCATGCACTCTCTAATGGTTAGCCAGGCCTCTGGAGGCTAGCAACACCCCTAAGCATAGGACCCTACCATTATATTTCCTGGTGGGCCCTCATGCACCAGTCCAACACTGAGCCCAGGGCCCACAATGTATGTATGGTATGGGACATACTGTTTGGGACATTAAGAAAGATCCTTTGAGAGTTTTTGCCACAAACTAGGAAACTTTTTGTGAATTACTGACCAGACCAAAACACCTCGAGATTCATGATTTTGGGGGTGTTCTCCCAAGGGTAGACAACACATTCCCTCACTCCTTCCAAGATACCACCCACTTCCCATGAAGGGACCGATCCAGGACGATGATGACGTCCACTCCCATGCAACATAATAGATATGTGGCTCACATCTCACGTCTGGACCTTCACTTCTAGGAGGACACCTTTAAAAAAAAAAATTCATAAGGAACAAATGCACAATACTAAACCTCAGCCACAAAACCTAACGTACCTGTAACTGTAAAATGTTTTACTTGTTTTCCTTAGTTGACCCGACAGTGCAGATGATTATGGCAAACCTTCTAACACGTAAACTGTGAGTGACTTTATAAATGCGCACAGTAAGCAGTGATTTCTGTAAACGCCGATTGTATGGGTCTCATTTGTGTATAGGCCATCTTAAATTGATTCCCTCTAGCTTATGAAAAGCTCCTACAAAGCAAGCATTAGCCAAGAGAGTCTCATTATGTAGGAGTAGGGACATAGGTTTATTATCCAGAACAACAAGATATTAAAATGCCTCTGGTATTGCTTAGCGGATATTCATTTTTTTTTATAGATATATACTGTAAGATATCATGAGCATGGGTCTGCAGACAGAAAATGGCCAAGCAGGTTAGGAATTGTAATTCCACAACTGCTGGAGAATCGTAGGTACACAATAAAATGATACCACTGGTTAATTAAAGTATTAATGGAATAATAAAAGGTCACTACACCCACTGTTAATATGTTCAGTTCTATTGTTTACGCCTCCACCCCCAAATACACCATATTAAGGGGCCGATTTATCACCATCGGCATCTCAGGGTGCAGATGTCATGTGATAAAATTGTCCAAACTCGCAATGCGATTATTGTATACATCGCATGGATGTATCGATAATCGCATGAAGGGACAGAGCTTGCGAGAAAGCTCTGTCCCTGGGAATGCCCTCTACAGCATTATAGGGGTAATTTTTTGCAAAAAATACCCAGAGTTCCTGCTGCACATTCACCGCAGCTATCGCTACTGTCACTGCCTGGTCCCTCACCCCCCGTTGTGACTACAAATCCCCTTTCCCCGCGCTGAGGCCCCCCCACTGGATAAGGATGCTGACGGTAAGGGTTAGGCACCACCAGGAGGATTAAGGTTAGGCTGCGGGGGGAGGATAAGGTTAGTCTGCGGGATGGGGGGAGGTTCTTAGGATTAGCCACTGGGGGGAGGGCTAGGGATAAGGCATAGGCATAGTGGAGAACTGCTTGACCGTTGGGACCCAGAAGAAGAGGCCACGATATGACAGCGCTTGGCCACCAAGGAATGTTTGACAATGGTAAATCATGTCATCATATCATGATGAATTCCTACACTGTCACAGTCGACATGCTTTGCACACAGGCATTCTGCATGTCAACAGTTCGACCGCGTTGACATTCTCTTGCTGACACAATGCATGTCAACACGATCAGTGGCGGAACTAGCGAGCGGTGGGCCCAGGTGCGACAAAATGCTTTGGGCCCCCCATCCCATCCAAGTCCACCCCCTCACCCCTGGAGAGGATCTGGTGAGGGGGACCTGCTCAGGGCCAGAGAAATGGATACCTAGCAACAGTGCCGTAACTAGACATTTTAACACTGTATGCAAGAAACGGCATCGGAACCCCACCCCTGCATGCAAAACAGGGGCAGTGCGCGCCGTAGGCGCGCGCAAAAATACATAGTGGCGTGGCTTCGTAGGGAAGGGGTGTGGCCACAAAATAATACCAATTCATAAAATGGTGCACAGTAGTCTCCATTATTCAAATTACGCCGCACAGTAGCACCACTACACCAGGTAGAGACCCTTTTACACCTTACGACGGACAGATTCCTCTTTTTACACATTACGGCAGACAGCATCCCCTTTTTACACATTACGGCAGACAGCGTCCCCCTTTTTACACATAACGGCAGACAGCGTGCCCTTTTGACACATAACGGCAGACAGCATCCCCTTTTTACACATAACGGCAGACAGCGTGTCCTTATTACACATAGCAGCAGACAGCGTACACTTTTTACACATAATGGCAGACAGCGTGCCCTTGTTAAACATAGCGGCAGACAGCGTACACTTTTTACACATAACGGCAGACAGCGTCCCCCTTTTTACACATTACAGCAGGCAGATTCCCCCTTTTTACACATCACGTCAGGCAGATTCCCCCTTTTTACACATTGCGGCAAAGATTCCCCCTTTTTACACATTACGGCAGGCAGATTCCCCCTTTTTACTCATTGCGGCAAGCAGATTTCCCCTTTTTACTCATTGCGGCAGACAGTCCCCCTTTTTGAAGAAAGAAAGAAAGAAAGAAAGAAAGAAAGAAAGAAAGAAAGAAAGAAAGAAAGAAAGAATTATACTTACCCTCTCCGCTGGCTCAGGCTCCTTGGTGCAGCTTCTGATCACGATTCCCGGGCAGGAGAGAAGGAGGAGGAGGGAGGTGGAGGAGGGAGCCGCAGCAGTGCTGTGTTATTGGTGGAGGCGCTGCTGCTGCTGTCCCTCTGCTTCACTCTAGGCTGTTCTCAGAAGACAGCCTATAGTGAAGCAGAGGGACAGCAGCAGCAGCGCCTCAACCAGTAGTAAAACGCTGCTGCGGCTCCCTCCTCCACCTCCCTCCTCCTCCTTCCCCCCGTGCCGCTGCGCTCCTCTCCTCTCCTCTCTGTCCGGGCGGCTGTGTGCTGCGGGCAGCGGTTGCACGCAGCACACAGCGGCATGTAATGAGTCAGTTTGACTCATTACATGCTTTGGGACCCTGGACAGTGGCGGGCCCCAGTGCAACGCACTGGTTGCACTGGCGGTAGTTCCGCCTCTGAACACGATAACTGTTGACCATTTGTACCCAACCCTTTTGAACTATGTTCATAAATCACGCATTTTGCTCTGTGGCAGGGAACATAAGTCTCCATTGGCAGTAATAAGGATTAAGGGGTGTATTCATGTAGCGGTGAAAAGAGTGGAGAAGTGAGCCAGTGGAGAAGTTGCCCATGGCAACCAATCAGTGTTGAGGTAACAGTTAAAATGCGTATTCTATAAAATTATACGTAGCAGCTGATTGGTTGCCATGGGCAACTTCTCCACTCTTTTCACTGCTTCATGAATAGACCCCTACTGTATGTCTGAGGTTTCTCAGCATACATATACCTGTCTGATGTCGCTGACAGTTCCATAGTGTCAAGCTCTGTGTTATGCAGTCGCAGCACTTTTTCCTTTTTAGTAAAGCTGACTTTAACATTCAGTTGGTGAGGCCACAACGCTGGAGATGTTTCCTTGAACTTCAGGATTTTACTCACTCACTGGCTTCGACAGTTCATGAAATTGGCTGCTAATATATGATGTGACTGGATGGAGATGCCAAACCCAGGCATATCAATCAGCTTACTCAACATCACGAGAAAAGAGGAGAAAGACGGCGATAGTTGCCAGTCTGTATCCTCGGGAGTTTACGTTGTGTTCCAAACTCACGTTGTATAAACCGCAAACAGACCTGCTGTTTTTTTCCCATAAAACATCATTATGAATAAATAAATAAAATATATAATAGAAATATAAAAAATAGATCGAAAAGCAATGTTACCTTTAATTATGAGGATGAGCGCACAAAAATATTGTGTATGTGACTGATACAAAAACACACAAGCAAGAATAATGTATGACATACTGTAATGTTAATGATCTCGATGGGCACATATAGTAAATAATGCATACCTCCCATCTTGTGTAAAGTGGAGGACGGGAGCAATGTGCCCGACCAAAGTTAGGTGGCATAGCTTAGCTGTAAGGGGCATGGCCTTGTGGGGAATGCTGAACCCACAAATCACGCCCCCATTTCCGTCATGTTAGGTGTGTGGATAACGGGCGCATGTACCCATCAACCATTGTCAGAGTTTCACCCCCAACCTCCCCATGCCTGCAGGACGCTGTGGCCCACGGGTGAGATAGCAGGATAGTCCCAGAAAAATGGGACTGTCCCAGTGAAATTTAAATTGGGAGCTTTATAATATGTATTTCTTAAAGAGTGGAGCACAGCAGCCGGTGTTGGTTGTTGCCCGGTAAACAGCCATAGCTGTTGCCTACTAACAAAACTAGGCCAGTAGTCAACCATAGTCAATGCCAACTGCTCACATAAGCCCAGTAACTAGCCTTAGTCATTGACAAGTGCTCACACTAGCCTGGTATCCAGCCTATGTACTAAGCCTTGAATGGAGATAAAATGACTGGAGTTAAAGTCCCAACCAACCAACTCCTAAATATCATTTTTCAAACACAGCCTGCAACATGACAGTTAGGAGCTGATTGGCTGGTACTTTATCTCCATCCAAGGCTTAGTTAATAGACCACAAAGTTTTACTGCCAACTGGCCGCACAAGTCGACATAGCCAGCCTTAGCCAATGTCAACTGTTCTCACAGGCCGAGTAGCCTATGGAGGCCCAGGGCTGAGACTGAATGCTCAGTGAGGGCGTGTGATGGAATTGGGGCTATGCAGAGTTGTGCAGAAGCATAAAAACATTTGTATATACTTAGACATATCTTTTACACCAAGGGTAGGGCTGATGTAAGTGCAAACTGTGGATAATAGCAGGTGTCAAACCAGAGGTACATACACATTCTGCAACTGTGGATGTTTATGGGCAAATATACGGACTTAGGGGGTCATTCCCAGTTGATCGTAGCTGTGCTAAATTTAGCACAGCTACGATCGGACGCCCAGCACAGGGCTAGTCCGCCCCGCATGTCAGTGCCGCCCCCCCCCTTCCCCCGCAAAAGTGCAAAGGCATCGCACAGCGACGATGCCTTTGCACTTCAAGAGTATCTCCCGACCAGCGCAGCTTTAGCGTACTGGCCGGGAGCTACTCGTCAGTCCCCGGCCCGCAGCAGCTGCGTGTGACATCACACAGCTGCCGCGGCCCGCCTCCCCCAATGGTCCAGCCACGCCTGTGTTGGCCGGACCACTCCCCCTTAACGCCGCCGTCCAGCCCCCTCACGCCTGTGTTGGCCGGACCACTCCCCCTTAACGCCGCCGTCCAGCCCCCTCCCGCCCAGCGACCGCCTCTGTCTCAGAGGCGATCGTTAGGCAACAACGGCTGCCATGCGCCGGCGCACTGCGGTGCCGGCGCATGCGCAGTTCTGACCCGATCGCTGCGCTGCGACAAACTGCAACGAGCGATCGGGTCGGAATGACCCCCTTAGGGCCTAATTCAGCGAGAAATCACAAAACTACAACTCCGTTCTCTGGCATGTGGGGGGCCGCAGAGCAAAGGGCGAGGCAGCCCCGCATGCCCCCCCCCCCCCGCGCGCTAAAATGCGATATGCATATTTAGGATAGCCCCCTGCATCCGCAGTGAAGACAGTCGCCAGGCTGTCATGTTTTGGGTCGTAAGGGCTGTGTGTGATGTCACACAGCTGCCGCAGCCCACCCCACACCCACCCATGCCTCAATACCACCCCCATGCTGCCGCAGCCCTCCACCCCCCCCCCACCCCCCCGGGAGTTAGATTGCGATCACGTGCAATCACAATCTAAGTCCTCGCACATGCACACAGCGGCATGTGCACTTGCGCAGTAGTGTGGAAATTGCCGATTATCGATTTCCACGCTTTGACGATCTAAGCTGAATTAGGCCCTTAGTTCTGTGCATGCAATATGGGAGCAATTGTCAGTGAGTTGCTTTCAAGTCTGCATCAGCCTTTAGTAATGAATGCACTGATTAGAAATGTGAGCAGGGAACAGGGGGATACGAACTGTCAAATAAATAACAATTTCATATTCATGTTGATCAAACAAACACTGAGTGGGTTCCGGTTCCGAAGATCTTTTTGTTGCGTCATCTGGGCCTATTTGTATTCAGTATGGCATCAGCAGCTGTGTGAGACTCGTAGGAGCCAACTTTTTAAAACACGGTAATGAGGGTGCTCAGGACGCAATAAATAATATAAAATACAAGAACAGACAGTGTCTGTGGCTTCGGCAGCACAGACATAGCCACAAGCATCTGCAGCGCAGAACTGGCTCCTATCATGGAGTTCAGGAATAATATCATTTATGTTGTTATACATATAGGGGGTCATTCCGAGTTGATCGCTCGCTAGCTAGTTTTAGCAGCCGTGCAAACGCTATGCCGCCGCCCACTGGGGAGTGTATTTTAGCTTAGCAGAAGTGCGAACGCCTGTGCAGCCGAGCTCTGCAAAAACAGTTTGTGCAGTTTTAGAGTAGCTCTGAACCTACTTTGCGCTTGCAATCACTTCAGCCTATTCGTGTCCGGATTTGACGTCATACACCCGCCCAGCAAACGCTCAGCCACGCCTGCGTTTTTTCAGACATGCCTGCATTTTTGCAAACACTCCCTGAAAATGGTCAGTTGACACCCACAAACGCCCCCTTCCTGTCAATCTCCTTGCGGCCGCCAGTGCAACTGAGAACTTTGCTAGAACCTGTGCACAACCACAATGAGCTTTGTACCCATACGTCGCGCGTGCGCATTGTGGGGCATACGCATGCGCAGAAATGCGTTTTTTTTAGCCTGATCGCTGCGCTGTGAACAACGGCAGCTGGCGATCGACTCGGAATGACCCCCATAGCATTTTCTCCCTAGTGTATTATATGTTGATCCTATATAGAAAGCAAAACAGGATACAAAAAAAATGTCTGTACCGATACAAGTTAATGGTAACTTACAATGAGAAATAAAAGAAAAAACATAATTTTCCCGGCTCCTCCCCTATCTTTGTATTAAATCTTCTACTGGCTGAGGGGTGTTTTGTGCCCCCATCACTAAATGACACTTATAACAATACTAATGACCATGAAATAAAGACACAGAGACTAATGCTGGGTACACACTAGTAGATATATCTGCAGATCAATTGATCTGCATATATATCTGTGGACGGTCCGTGCAATGCGCTGTGCATACACACTACCCAATCCGTCGGGACTGACGTCACAAACTGGGCGGGCACCCACCCAGTTCAGCTGTCAATCACCGCCGGCTGGTGCAGCATGTGCATGGTTGGTCGGCTGACCGCCCATACACACACAGCGATGTGCCAATATATCATTAGATATATTGCTCCCCTATTTGAATTCTGGATTGTGCAGCCCCACCTCTTGAGCCGCGACTGGTTACCACCCAAGGTGCACAAATTCAATACATTCCAGTGCCATTTCTTGCGGCAGGCACCGGCTGTGGCACTTGCTGGCCCTCATATGCTTCTCCCCCTCCTCCCTTCCATAGTATTCCGCTCAGGGGGCGGAGTTTCATGGAAAGATGTGGTTGCATTTTGACGTCACAATGCAACCACGTTATTCTGCAAAGCTCCACCGCACGAGTGGAGTACTATGGAAGGGAGGGGGGTGGCAGGATAGCAGTGCTGACGGGCTGGCGCCCGCCAGCATCTACACACCCCTTGCAACAAGCATTACCCCTGGCAACAAGCATGACACTCAGCGTATGAAACCCCTGGCAACGATCTTGACACTCAGTGCATGAAACCCCTGGCAACGACTGTGACACCCAGCACATGAAACGCCTGGCAACGAGCATAACACCCAGCGCATGAAACCCCTGGCAACGAGCGTGGCATCCAGCGCATGAAATCCCTGGCAACTAGCATGACACCCAGCGTGTGAAACCCCTGACAACTAGCATGACACCCAGTCCATGAAACCCATGACAATGAGCAGGTAATGTAAAAGTAATTCGAAGCTTTACTGTAGGGCATAATGTTTCACGGGCATTGCGGTGTGTGGCAGAATATGGTGCAAGGGGCATTACTGTGTGGGGCTTAATATGGTGGAATGTGTTTTTTCCCTGTGGTGGCCGAGGTCTGTTGTTGCAGGATCGAAAATTGGGGTGTAAGGTAGTCTTTTCCTGTGAGGCCACGCCCTTTTTAGCGCGACCACACCCATTTTAATGAGGTCACGTCCCTTGCCAGGAGCGCACGTGCCTTGATTGCGCACAAAGTAGGTTTTTTATGTCTATGGGGGGGGGGGGGCATTTTTCAATGTCTTGGGGGAGGGCGCATTTTTTTTATTACTGCTCGCACTGGGAGTAGAATTGTCTGGAATTGTCATGTACTAGGTCGACATGGAAAAAGGTTGGCATGAGTTTTTTTTACTTTTTTTTTGTGTAGTTTTCTTCGCAAAGTGACAGGGAACCCCAATTAGTGCGCCGTGTCCCCTCGCACTATTCACGATCATAGTCCACGTGGATTGTAAAGTATTAAAAAGTTTCCTTTTTCCATGTCGACATATCACATGTCGACCTAATGACCATGTCAACCTAGTGACCGCGTTGACCTAATGCATGTCGACCAATAGTGGTCGACCTAATGACTGTCGACCTAAGTGTTGTCGACCTAATGACCGTATCCCACAACACCATATTCCAATGGGACAATCCACGTGATGTCACTGGCAAGTTCCCTTTCCAAATAAGCCGCTGAGATATAAAGAAATGACTACCCTTGTATGTATGCATTAACCTCTCATACGTTACACCAGGGGTCAGGGAACTTTTTTACCTTTTAATATATTTAGATACTCCGATGTTACCCCCTTGATTTGAAAGGAAGGAAATCATATATTATTGTGCATGTATACTGGTTATCACTGTTTAAATGGCATTTCTGAGATACTGCATATATATATATATATATATATATATATATATATATATGTTTTTGTTTTTTGTTTTTCTATTATTTTCACCAATTATTTTTTGGGTTAATTAACACTTTCTCCCCCAAACACCAGAATGAATGTAAGAAAGATGGATGAGGGGGGAAGGGGGGGACACATGACTTTTAGGAGACAGATGGTCACATCCTCACCTCAGTAATGTCAGTGGAAATTTCCCACTGTTATGTCTATGTGGCCACTGTCTGATCCTGCAGAACTCCGTCAGCGGTCAGCCAAAGAACACTTCAAGTTCTGTGTGTGGGTTGGCAAGCGGCGGGCGTGAGGGAGTGCGATGTGACATCAGCACGTCACACCGCAGCCAGGAACACAGCACAGGGTGGCCAGGAGCGCAGGGCAGGCAGGAGGGAACGCGGTGTGACATCAGCACGTCACATCGCGAGCCGGCCGGTGCTGGCTGGGGCTGTGTCTCGGCAGCGCGACCGTCCATTACCCCCAGAAATTTCATTTTTACCTTATTTGGGGTAATTTACCCCTGTTCCCTAACCACTGCATTACACAGAGAATAACTGACCAGAAGATATCGAGAGGTCTCTAACAATTCAGTAAAATGCTGATCTTCTCAAATTGCAGATGACTGTGAAGATCTGGATCATCTTATGCAGCAGATTCAAATTTCTGAATGTTCATAGATTTGCTTGGGGCATTTTTACCATGGTTTGTAGACTTTTCTGCATTAGATAGAGGGGGAAATGTATCAAATCTTAGCCAGAGATAACGTACCAATCAATCAGCTCCTACTGTGTCTGCTATGTTACAGACTGTTTTTGAAAAATGACAGTAGGAGCTGATTGGTTGGTGCTTTATCTCTCTCTCCGCTTTATCGCTCTCCAAGCTTTGATACATCTCCGCCAACGTCTCTAGCGTTCTCTTAGTGCCTTGCAAAGTTCTCTTTAGGCAATGCCTTGGTTAAACTTTGGAAAGCGAATACTAAACAATATAATCCTTTTTGGATGGCGGCATGGTGTTCATTGTCAGATGAATGCGTGTTTTCCTATTTGGCTGTACAACACATAGAAGTGTGGGAGGTGGAGATTGGAGAATATCGGGTTGGTAATTCTGTACATGGCATCCTAAGATAAGGAGTGCTTCTTTTAATGACTTTAATGTCTCATTCGTTAGCTAACATATCAATACCGACATGTGGGATAGTGTTCTCTGGGTCTTAAGTGGACAGTAAAAGTGATAAAGTACGAAAGACCTGGATTCAAAAAGGAAGGACACAATTAAATAACGTATTTCATTTCAACTTAAGGTGTCCATATGCATTATAATGCTGATGACCTTAAGCATGATGCCAAATAATAATCATAAAGTCAAAGTGATCAGTATTGTACATGGCACGTTGGAAAATCTGTGTTGGATGATGACTGCTCTTCTGTTTTATCGCTGTATAATGATATATAATAAGCCCAGGAGCGATGAGCATCTCCCTAAGCTTTCACTCGGTAGTCAAACGTCATTACTCCCTCTCAGGTGTAAATGTGGAAATGATTGCAAATGTTAATTACTGTATCTTTATTGACGTTGATCTTGGATTGGCCATAGGAACGTACCCGTCTAGATTTGTCTATGGTTGATCAGATATTCTATCGGGATGTAGTTCATACTTGCCTACGCTCCCTCATTCTGCAGGAGACTCCCTGATATAGAAGCAATCTCCCTGACTCTCTGAATAGTCCAGCAATCTCCCTGATTGCACTTTACCCCCATTGTGCAGCTGTTACATTCTTGGGGGGGGGGAAATAAATCACAGATACATACATTCAAATGGGAACATCAGTGCCATTTCCCTGTATTGGTTATAAGACACAGTGCTCCCTATGGCTACATGCATTTTAATTAAAGTTTCTCGTGGCCACTTACAGTATATGGAACCTCTTGTAAAGCACAATACACAAACAAATTATGCAAAATATGAGTTTTTTCTTCTACAAGTAGATCTTACTAACTTTGGGGCTCATTTACATTTGGATGTAAGTCATTTTTATGACACGCCTCTCAGATGGAGCAGTACACGTCCGCAATGATAGTTGTTACTTTCACATCTCCCTGAAATGCTTTTTCAAAAGTAGGCAAGTATGCTGTTGTTGTGTGACCGGCGGTCAGGAGACCAAGCCGGGATTCCGCCCCCCAACCATCCCAAAAGTCGGCATGCCGACTAACAGGGACTATATGGGAATAGAACATGTGGTGGACGTAGCGAGCCCGCAAGGGGCTTCATTTGCGCTCTCCCCCCACCCCACCCCCCGCCTGGCATCTCAATCCCACATACGCAACCCATCCTATCCTTGTTTATAACAGATACAGAAAATGTATTAACACACTTTAACAATGAAAAAATCTCAAAAGCATCTGGGTAATTTTGTTGCGGCATGAACTTGGTCTGTAGAAGGATTGGGTAACGGAACCAGGCATTAAAGATGACGGCGGTCAGAATACTGACATCACATAATCCTGACACTTTCCTCAAACTAAACTAACGGTACTCCTTACCCTCCTCCTAACCCTCTCTACCCTCCAACTAACCCTAACACCGAAACCCCCTCCAACCCCCCCCCCACAGCCTAACCCTAACTCTCCCCTCCTGTATCCTAACCCTAACCCTCCCCCTAGTTACTAACCGTACCCTCCCTAACGGTAGCCTAACCCCAACCGCTCCCCTCCCCCCCACAGGCTAACCCTAACTCTCCCCTCCCGTATCCTAACCCTCCCCCTAGTTACTAACCGTAACCTCCCTACCGGTAGCCTAACCCCAACCGCTCCCCTCCCCCCCACAGGCTAACCCTAACTCTCCCCTCCCGTATCCTAACCCTAACCCTCCCCCTAGTTACTAACCGTAACCTCCCTACCGGTAGCCTAACCCCAACCACTCCCCTCCCCCTCACAGCCTAACCCTAACTCTCCCCTCCCGTAGCCTAACCCTAACCCTCCCCCTAGTACCTAACCGTAACCTCCCTTCCCCGCAGCCTAACCCAAACCGCTCCCCCCCCCACAGCCATACCCTAACTCTCCCCTCTCGTATCCTAACCCTCCCCCTAGTTACTAACCGTAACCTCCCTACCGGTAGCCTAACCCCAACCGCTCCCCTCCCACCCACAGCCTAACCCTAACTCTCCCCTCCCGTAGCCTAACCCTAACCCTCCCCCTAGTACCTAATCGTAACCTCCCTTCCCTGCAGCCTAACTCCAACCGCTCAGCTCCCTCCCCCACAGCCTAACCCTAACTCTCCCCTCTCGTATCCTAACCCTAACCCTCCCCCTAGTTTCTAACCGTAACCTCCCTACCCACAGACTAACCCCAACTGCTCCCCTCCCCCCACCCCACAGCCTAACCCTAACTCTCCCCTCCCGTAGTCTAACCCTAACCCTCCTCCTAGTTACTAACCGTAACCTCCGTTCCCCCTCCCCGCAGCCTAACCCTCCCTGATATACGTACATTGGGGATTCCGGCATCAGGATCCTGACAGGGGTTGGGACTCCGACGACGGTCCTCTGACCGCGTCCAACCGTATGTAAACTACATCCCCTGTAGAGATCTAGTACCCCAAACTTTTTTTAACTGTCAAGAAAATGAAAATGTTGCATTTTAAAAGCCGCTTTCCGGCGAGTAGAATGCCACAATGCGTCATTGTTAATGTTATTCTCATATCTTTAACAATGCAATATGTGAGCCCAGTGCCATAGACAGATTTCCGCAGAAGCAGCAGCGCCCGTTCGTGTCGTGACTGTTTCATATTTAGTACAAAGACAAAGTATCTGGAAATGTCATAAGCATCTGGCATGTTAAAATGTGCCTTTCCCTTTTCTAATTGTATTTGTTTGGAGGATAGTAGGGGGTCATCTTCAGAGAGCGAGAGATGTCACGTGGCGAATCCATTAAACACACTTCTCGTCTCGCATTTCCCCTTCTCCTTTCCCGTCGAGTTGTTTGAAGCGCCTCCTGATCAGCGATTTTGGCAGAGCCCCTGTAATCCATGCTGTGTTTTAAAAGATGATTTATCCCAAATGCACAAAGAGTTTCAGACTGATGTTAGCGAGAAGTTGCGGGAATCCGAACCACTCGGTGGGTGACCATTTACATGTCGTTACTTAGAAGCTGCGTGGGCCTGCAGTCGTACTGTGTTCAGTGGTGTGATTACTGCGCCTGGACCTCGGATATGTCAATAAGCCAAGAGATGGCTCAATTTAAAGGTGGTTGTTGTTTTTTTTAGAAAAGCTACGGTAGACAGTCGGTATTCATTCCATATGCTGAGCTCGTGTAAGCCTTGTGTATAGAGATAGGTGTTCCTTAAGGCCCGTACACACTGGCCGATATATCGTGGGACCGTCGGCCAGTGTGTACAGCCGGTATGTCTGTGAACTCCGTCGTTCACAGACGTATCGCGTCGGCCCCGTAGCACAGCCGACGGCCAATATATCTACCGATATATATTGGCGCGTCGCTGTGTTGTACGGCGGTCGGCCAACCACCCGTACACATGCTGCGGCGGCCGGCGGTGATTGACAGCTGAACTGGGCGGGCGTGTGTACATGTCCGCCCAGTTCATGACGACAGTCCCAGACGGATCGGGCAGTGTGTATGCACAGCACACTGCCCGATCCTTCCATAGATATATCTGCAGATCAATTGATCTGCAGATATATATCTTTCTAGTGTGTACCCACCTTTACTGATAGCTTCTGATAATAGATCTCATTCTCAAACAATTTAATGTTGTACCTGTTTATGGTTTACTGCACTTTTAGAGGCCTATTCATCATTATGATTAAGGGGGACATTTACTAAGCAGTGATAGGAGCGGAGAAGTGAGCCAGTGGAGAAGTTCCCCCATCAACCAATCAGCAGCTCTGTATCATTTTATAGTATGCAAATTATAGATGTGACTTCAGTGCTGATTGGTTGCCATGGGCACTTCTCCACTGGCTCACTTCTCCGCTCTTATCACTGCTTAGTAAACGTCCCCCTAAGTATCCAACTCGTTGCTACGAAAAGCATCTGTCCCCGTGATCATTACTACCGACGTAGTAGTGTTATTGCCGGCCAACTGCGCATGCATGCCCCTATTCAGAGGTGGTTGCTGCTGCATTTTTATCTAATGCCGCAGCTGGTGGGCATCTTATTGAGATGCCCAACGGCTGCGGCGTGAGTCCACCAATATGCAGTGGGGGGGAAGGGGTACTAAATATCTAAGCCCAGGCTTGATGGAGCGGCCCGGGTCCAACGCTCACCTGCTCACCCCCCTCACCCCTTGTCGGTCTGGGCTGCATATCTGCTCATGGCTGCTGGGAGCTATAGAGCGCATGGCGTCATAAATATAATAATTCTAAATAATATTTTTTGTAAGGAGTCATGGTAATGCCCCCTTCCATTAGGCCACACCCCCTCTCATTACCTGGGCCCCGCATGCTGTTTACAGCCATGCCGATTGGCCAAACCATCGGACATTAGAGCAACCCTATGGTTGCTTAAAATGTCCTTTGATGCATGTCCGTTGGTGTCTTTTAATGCAATCCTTAACACAGACACATCCCCGGCATGCCCACTGCTGTTAGCCTCCCAGTCACCATCCAGGAATGCCTATTGAAATTGCATGGATCTCCATGAACTCCGAAATCCATCCCCCAGCATTAACCATTGGGACACATGTGGAGTGCATCTCTGATGCATGCAAAGAATTAAAAGATTGGGCATCTGTGGAGGCAGCGGAGGAATCGCCTCAGATCCCTCTTCAGAATCCTATAGGAAGGAACAAGGATTGGGGATCTAACGCCATCATAAGATGGCATTGGTTCCCTCAAGCAAACTCAGAAAACTTGAAGCATACTTACAATTATACCTTATACTCCTGGTCTATATGGAAGTGCAAAACTACGCCTCCATATAAAGCATGAGATTATTATAAACATTCTGGACATGCTGCTTGCGCACAGGTGTTGTAACTGCAAAACCGGTGCTAAATGTAGTGATATCACCAGCAATTTCAGACAATCACCGCTGTACCTCTGGGAACGCGGCCCCACCCCTAACAGCAATATTAATGTAATAGAAAGAGACTCTAAAGAGTGCAAATGTTACCCATTGCAAATAATCAGCTTTGAGGTAGCATTTATCAAGTACATTGTATACAATAAGTAGAAACTGCTTGGTTGTTATGGGCAACTTCTCCACTCATTAGACACTTTGATACATGCCCCCATTGCGAGAATAATGTAATAGAAATAGAGTGGGCCATTAACATGTAATAGAAATAGAGTGGCTCATTATGAAACTAATGTAATGGATATACAGTGACTCTTTTTTGGACATGTCCAAAAATCCATTTGGAGATAACCATGGTGGACCTTTGATCAACTGACCGCACTCGCGGGATGTCATGTGATCGGGCCATTTTAGTTTTATAGGCACTTTAACCTAGGATGTCTAACGGGCATTATGAGAAATGAGGGGACCTTTGTGCCCGGTCCCCCACAGAAATGCCAGCGCACCTTTGTCGACTCTGTACCCAACCCGTGATGTCACAAGAGGGGGTGAGGTGGGTGGCAGTAGAAGTGTGGGGAGCGGCCTGGAAGTTCTAAGTGTCTCTACACACTGCAGAGTGTTAAGCCGGGAATGTCCTTAGGTGTTCAGAGCAGCACGGTAGCTTCACTACTGGCCTCAGGGTTCTAGGGCTTTACCCCCTGAGTGGCTGCTCCGCTCGCCCACCCTTAGCTGTGGATCCTGTGCTAACACATGGTCAGAAGATACAGGAGACTCAGGCATGGTGGCGGAGTTTTTCCTATATTCTGCTCTGGAGCCACCACCATTTTATGTCTTGTAAATGATTGGCGCTTTAAAAAAACGTACGACTTTAGCCGGGAGCCCGAACTTCCAACCAACTCGGACTTCATTACATCCGGCTGATGGTGACATCACGTGCTCTTGCACTGATGTACAGACACCGCCATTGAGAAGAAAGTGGCAACAATATAACACCTGCGGCCACCAGGGTTTAGGTGTGTGTAGGTAGGTACACAAAGTCACTGGTGTGTACCTACAGTAATCTGAAGTTTACGATGTCCAAGATGTCTTCATCTCTTAAGAATGCCTCTTGAATTTGGGAGGATAATATTACGGGAACCCATCCATCCTACTCGCAGTCCTGACTTAAGGGCCCTACACATTTAACGATCCGCCGCCGAGCTGCCCGATGGCGGATATGGCCTACGGGCGACCCGGCGGCGGGGGGCAGTAACAGGGGGAGTGAAGTTCCATCACTCCCCCCGTCACCCGGCTCCATAGAAGTGCAGGCAAATATGGACGAGATCGTCCATATTGTCCTGCATGCACAGCCGACGGGGCACCAGCGATGAACGAGCGCGGGGCCGCGCATCGTTCATCGCTTGTGCCTCCACACTGAAAGATATGAACGGTATCTCGTTCATTAATGAACGAGATCGTTCATATCTTTCAGTCAGATCGACCAGTGTGTAGGGCCTATTAGCTCGGCCACTACAACTCCAGCAAGCCAGCCTGGAGAGGCCCGTTTGAGGTGTAGTTTGGCTATTTCCCTACTTCTAAACCGCAGGAACCAGAATTATCTGCCTGTCTTCAATAAACAAACAAACAAAAAGACCCATTAAATGTCTTCATTAGGATAATTAGGAGTTTAGAAGTTAGTTTGAGGCAAACTCTGAATTATCCCTGGAGGCAGTGACAGCTTTCTGCGCTATTAGAGGCTGTGCTAATTGCAGTGTCTTAACTTAGAGCTTGTTAATTGTCATTATTTTACATGATTAGCTGCTAACGAGTAAAAATGGGTTATTTCATTTTGGTTAATAGAACTCTGAACTTGTTAACGGGTCAATTGTTCCCCGCGGAAGATGTGAGATTGTCCTGTCAGACGCAGACGTGTCACCTCGGAAGAACTTGCTGTATCTTCAGCTGCACTATAATCTGGGACACATTTATGTTGTCTGAGATCCCAGAAGCTACTGTACATGTGATTCTGGGTCTTGTAGTTCCACAAAAGCTATAGATTACCCCCATGTGATCTACAATAATAATCTATCGGCATAGAGGATCTGTATATCACATTTAACAGCATAAATCCCAATATTATAGACTTGTAAATCAAGGTGGGAGGGTGTAGCGAGACCACACCCCTGCGATCCATGACCACGCCCCTTTTTCACATAAATGCCAGGGCTCTTATACAATCAAATGGTTGTATTATGAGGGTCATTCCGAGTTGATCACTCGCTAGCTACTTTTTGCAGCGCTGCGATCAGATAGTCGACGCCTACAGGGGAGTGTATTTTCGCTTTGCAAGTGTGCGAACGCCTGTGCAGCCGAGCTCTGCAAAAACATTTTGAGTTTCTGAGTAGCTCTGAACTTACTCAGCCCTTGTGATCACTTCAGCCTGTCTGGTCCCGGAATTGACGTCAGACGCCCGCCCTGCAAACGCTTGGACACGCCTGCGTTTTTCCTCCCCACTCCCAGAAAACGGTCAGTTGCCACCCAGAAACGCCCTCTTCCTGTCAATCTCCTTGCGATCGGCTGTGCGAATGGATTCTTCATTAAATCCATTGCACAGCAACGATCCGCTTTGTACCCGTACGACGCGCCTGCGCATTGCGGTGCATAGTGACGTGATCACTGCGTTGCGAAAACTGGCAGCGTACGAACAGGTCGGAATAACCCCCTAAGTACCTTATCACTTGTCATCCGTATGACCTATGATAATGACCTCCATAGACTTTCTTCCTATTGTATTTGATTTCGACCTACAGTATCACCATCCTGCAATTAACATATTCAAAGAGTCATTCACAATTACAAAAGCAATTTGTTCTGTGCATGTTCTACCCGAGCCCCAATTTCTGCAATAAATAAGGTACACCATGTAAGCAGTGCAATCAGAAATCTATGGAACAAGACTGCACGTACTGGAAGAAGTTCTAAGAGCTTTTTCTCCGCATAGTAATGTGTTGGTTATTAATGGTGAATAGGCAGAAGGCTACCATTCATTATCTCACAGAGCAGCGCTGGTTGCTGTGAGTAATAGACGGCTGAGTATATTTCTTTCGTGAATCTTAACATTCTTCTACTTATTCATTATGCTGCGGGAAGAAGACACCAGACAGTTTAGCCTGCGGTACGATATAGATGTTATTACCTCTTTGCATCAGTTCATAGGGGGGTCATTCTGACCTGATCGCTCTCTGACGTTCATTGCAGCGCAGCAATCAGGTCAGAAGTGCGCATGCGTCGGCACCACAGTCTACAGTCTGCGGCGTTTGGATGCCATTTTGTGGGCGCGGTCCGGCCAACACAGGCGTGGCCGGATCGTGCGGGGGGCAGGCCGCAACGGTTGCATGACGTCACACGCAGCCGCAGCGACCCGGGCAGCAACGAGTAACTCCCGGCCAGCCGTAGGAGCTGCGCTGGCCAGGAGTTACTCTTCAAGTACAAAAGCATCGCCGCAGTGCGATGCTTTTGTACTTGTGCGGGGGGTACAAAAACATTTTGTGCAGTTTCTGAGTAGCTCAGAACTTACTCAGCCGCTGTGAACATTTCAGCCTGTCAGGTTCCGGAATTGACGTCAGACACCCGCCCTGCAAACGCTTGGACACGACTGCGTTTTTCCAAACACTCCCAGAAAACGGTCAGTTGACACCCATAAACGCCCTCTTCCTGTCAATCTCCTTGCGATTGGCTGTGCGAATGGTTTCTCCGTAACATCCATTGCTCAGCAACAATCTGCTTTGTACCCGTACGATGCGCCTGTGCATTGCGGTGCATACGCATGCGCAGATTTGGCGAGTTTTGACCTGGTCGTAGCGCTGCAAAAAATAGCTAGCATGTGATCAGGTCAGAATGACCCCCCATGACCCTTACTTCTGGATAGCAGTGTGCATGGCATGTCCCCTGCAGCCAGGATAACTGCTGCAGTGCCAATGGAGAGGCACCCTGCAGTCAGGGCAGCCAAACAGAGCGTCCTCAGGAAGCCCCATTCAGAGCTCAACTTACCGAGATTTCTTATGATAGAGGGACAGAATGTTGAGAACCCTAAGCATTACAGGTTCAGATATTGCTTGAGATTACCTGTCAATGTATTATTTTTTATTTAGTAACAGTTATTTATAGAATACACAAAGCCCTTAATTTATTACCAATTATTTATACAGCGCACACATATTCCGCAGTGCTTTACAGAGAATATTTGGCCATTCACATTGGTCCCTGCCCCAGTGGAGCTTACACTCTATATTCCCTATCACATGTACACGCACACACATTCATGCATGGGTTAATTTTGTTGGGATCCAATTAAGATACCAGTATATTTGGGGGGGGGGGGGGATTGTGGGAGGAAACCGGAGTACCTGGAGGAAACCCATGCAAGCGCGGGGAGAATATACAAACTCCACACAGTTAGAGCTGGGTACCCAGATGAAAACCACACAAGCACGGAGAATATACAAATTCCACACAGTAAGAGCCGTGGTGGGAATCGAACCCATATGTATCAAAGCTTGGAGAAAGATAAAGTGAAGAGCGAGATAAAGTACCAGCCAATCAGCTTCTCACTGTCATACCACAGGCTGTGTTTGAAAAATGATAGAAGCTGATTGGCTGGCACTTTATCTCCATTGACTTTATCTCCATCCAAGGGTTAGTAAATAGACCCCTATGTACTAAGCCTTGGAGAGAGATAAAGTACCAGACAACCAGCTCCAAACACAGCCTGTAACATGGCAGTTAGGAGCTGATTGGCTGGTACTTTAATTCCGTCTTTATCTTTCTCCAAGTCTTAGGGGGTAATTCAGATTTGATCATAGATG
This sequence comes from Pseudophryne corroboree, assembly GCF_028390025.1. Lineage (NCBI taxonomy): Eukaryota > Metazoa > Chordata > Amphibia > Anura > Myobatrachidae > Pseudophryne > Pseudophryne corroboree. The sequence continues at coordinate 62,191,946 of NC_086444.1, read as the reverse complement.
TGCTAAATTTAGCACTCAGCCGCCACGGTCCCCCCCCCCCACCTCCGTTGTTCAGAACGTCCCCCCGACAACAGCTTTCGAACGCTCCCTCCCGCCCCGCGACCACCTCTGGCTGTCAATTAGGCAGAGGCGATGGCACCAGTGAGATACTGATAGCATCTCACTGGATGCACTGCGCATAGTAACTCATACTGCGATCGCTGCCGCTGCAGCAATCCAGTCTGAATTTACCCCCTTAGTACATTTACCTCCATTATTTCTCTCCAAGGCTTAGTACATAAACCCCTGTATGATTTAACCAGCCACAGAACCTAGCGGTGGTTAATACCATGGTATACATCATTCCTAGCTGATTTTAATACAAGCGATGCCTTTTATTTCCGCATTCAGCAGATGTGTCACTTTGTATGCAGTCCCGCTGTTACATTTAATTTGTTGATGTCCTTACCTGTCTCCAGTCTTTCATATGTCATTTCTTGTAGAATGTAGGCACTCAGACATTCTTAGCATTACTAATTTGTATTCACAATTACCCGATAATGACGGAGATCAAATGACTGCATTCCGGCCTGCAGAAACCCATCCACTACTTATCACATCTCAGGCACTGAAGGGAATCTGCACAAACAGAAAATAATGGTTTCACAATAAAAACATCAGGAAGATTCGATGAAACAAAATCAATCAAGTAAAATGGGCATATTTATAGTTACTGATATCGTATCAAAGCTTCAGGAAACAATTCTTTTTCCGCATAAAGCTCAATTTGTGTGTTAACAAACTGATGGCTTTTCATCATCAGTCCCATAAAGAAGAAATCCTATCTGTATTCTCCTAGGTAGCGATATCTGTACGGCTCTACACCTTGCAGAATTGACTAAGCACGACTTTGAGGCACATGTGGACGGAGAGAGATAAACTACCAACCAATCAGCTCCTAAATGCCGTTTTTCAAACACAGCTGGTAACATGGCAGTTGGGAGCTGATTGGCTGGTATTTTATCTCCCTCTACTTTATCTCTCTCTCCAAGGCTGAGAGAGACATTTACTAAGCAGTGATAAAAGCAAATAGAAGTGAGCCAGTGGAGAAGTTGCCCATGGCAACCAATCAGCACTGAAGTAACATCTATAATTTATATACTATAAAATTATACAGAGCTGCTGATTGGTTGATGGAGCAACTTCTCCACTGGCTCACTTCTCCGCTCTTATCACTGCTTAGTAAATGCTCCTCCTTTATGAAGTTTTAGAAACTTGTACAGTCCTAACTAAATACATATGTACAGTAATAGGTGATGCGATCTCACTTCTTTTCGGTGTAGCTGTCCTGGTACCGGAGCAATGATGAATTGCTCTGGTAGAATTGGGTCTGCCACTGAAAATCGTGGCAAATTAGAATCTTAATTTTCATGGAGCCATCTTGTTTTTTGATGAATAGACCAGTTACAGCAGCGACACTGGGATTATGACATGTGGTATTATAAATACTTGAGGTACAAACATGGGGCCTAATTCAGATGTGGTTTTTCTGCTGTTGCTATCTTTTGCAGTATCCAGTTGCAATTCTATTCTAATATGGGCAGAAGCTGACCTGAGCATAGGGACGCCCACTGCTATTGCATCATTTCTGTACATCGCTGTATAATTGCCGATACAATGGTACCATCGTTGCAAATCAGGTCACGTTGCAGAGTCTGAGTTCCTCTGTAGACGCGCAGGCTGAGCTGCTCTCCTGGTACGCAGAGGGCTGTCCTGTAGTAAGATTACAACTGCATCTGAACGGCCATGGCACGCCTGAGTTTACTTGACCAGTCCCCATTATCACCCCCAAACGTTGTCTTCCTGTCACTCACTTTGTGACTAATTCCACGGTGCGACTGCAGTCATATTTTTCTCACTGCACAAGCACACAGTGGCTCAGACGCTGGTGCAGTAAGAAAACATTGCCTGATTCGCGTAAAATAGCAGCTTTGCAACCGCATCTGAATTAGACCCATAGACACTTGAGGTACAGACAGGGCCTGATCAACCAATAGGCTGATCAGGCTTCAGCCTGGAGGGCTGGGTACCGGAAGGTAGGGGGGACACCATCGGCACAATAGACGCTTATGCTCTACCTACTACTGGAAGCCGCAGCGACGGAAGAGGGCGTGGGTCTTTGCAGATTCCATGCGGGCGGCATGGAAGACGGCCCTTCAAAAATGGCAGCTGCCTTTTAGGAGACAGGTGCTAGAATTATTACTAGACCATTACCCAGCGCTACCCGGAATGAGCATGTTAACTCCCTGGCACTGAGCATGTAACCCCTATTGCAACGAGCATTTATAACCCCTGGCAACGAGCATATGTAACCCATGGCAACGAGCATGTAACCCCTGGCAATGAACATTTTACCCCTGGCAATGAGCACGTAACCCCTGGCAACGAGCACGAAACCCTTGGCAACCAGCAGGTAACCTCTGGCAACGAGCAAGTAGGTAAATTTTAATTAATGTATGTGGGGGGGGGGGTGGCATTTCTGTATTAGCCTAGGGCCCTTAATCAGGCCCTGGGTACAGACTTTAGGTATAAACACTTACGGTACAGACTTTGGGTGTAGACATTTGAGGTACAGACTTCACGTGTAAACAGTTGAGGTACAGACTTCATCTATAAACACTTGAGGTACAGACTTCATCTATAAACACTTGAGGTACAGACTTTGGGTGTAAACATTTGAGATACAGACTTCAGGTATAACACTTGAGGTACAGACTTCAGGTATAAACACTTGAGGTACAGACTTCATCTATAAACACTTGAGGTACAGACTTCACGTGTAAACAGTTGAGGTACAGACTTCATCTATAAACACTTGAGGTACAGACTTTGGGTGTAAACATTTGAGATACAGACTTCAGGTATAAACACTTGAGGTACAGACTTCAACTACAGTATAAACACTTGAGAAACAGACTTCTTGTATAAACACTTGAAGTACAACTTCATCTATAAAAACTTGAGGTACAGACTTCTGATAAAGACCCTTGATGTACAGATTTTATGTCAGGTCGACCTTTTGACACTGTCGACCTTTTAACTGTCGACCTGTTGAACTGTCTATCTTTACATGTCGACCTTTTGATCCTGTCGACCTTTTGACCTTGTCGACCATTAGTGGTAGACCTAGTGGGGGTCATTCCGAGTTGATCGCTCGCTAGCAGTTTTTAGCAGCCGTGCAAACGCTATGCCGCCGCCCACTGGGAGTGTATTTTAGCTTAGCAGAAGTGCGAACGAAAGGATCGCAGAGCGGCGACAAAATTTTTTTGTGCAGTTTCAGAATAGCTCAAAACCTACTCAGCGCTTGCGATCACTTCAGACTGTTCATTTCCTGATTTGACGTCACAAACCTGCCCAGCGTTCACCCAGCCATGCCTGTGTTTTCCCTGGCACGCCTGCGTTTTCTGAACACTCCCTGAAAACGGTCAGTTGACACCCAGAAACGCCCACTTCATGTCCATCACTCTGCGGCCAGCAGTGCGACTGAAAAGCTTTGCTAGACCCTGTTGTGCCCGTACGATGCGCGTGCGCATTGCGCCACATACGCATGCGCAGAAGTGCCATTTTTAAGCCTGATCGCTGCACTGCGAACAAATGCAGCTAGCGATCAACTCGGAATGACCCCCATTGACTGTAGACCTTTTTAGTGTAGATCTATTGGGGGTCATTCAGATCTGTTCGCTGCTGTGCGTTTTCGCACAGTGGGCGATCAGGTACTAACTGCGCATGCGTACGCGCGTTGGACAACAACAACAGGCATCGCCGGCCAGCGATAGGCTAGTGCAAAAATTCCATTTGCACGGGCGTTCACAAGGTGATTGACAGGAGGAGGCCATTTGTGGGTGGCAACTGAGTGTTTACTGGGAGTGTTGGGGAAAAACGCAGGCGTGCCCAAGCGTTTTCAGGGAGGGTGTGTGACGTCAGCTCCGGCCCCGATGAGCCCGATGTAATTGCACTGTAGGAGTACGTCCTGGGCTGCGCACACACTGCACACACTGGATTTTAGCAGCTCGGCGTACACATGGGATCGCACACTTGCACGGCGAATTTACACTCCCCCTTGCTCAGCGACTATCTGAACGCAGGACAGCAAAATTAGTGGCCCAGCGATCAGATTTGTATGACCCCCATAGTCCGGTATAAACATTTGATGTAAATGTTGCCAGGCTGATTAGACTGATTGCATGTTATGAACAGAACAGATCATTATTTTACCATGATATGAAACAAGACTTTGTATGGATTGTATGATGGTTTCTAGAATATCATTTATCCTACAAAGAGTAGAACACAAAAAAAACCACTGTATACAATAATATATTGAAGAGTTTTTCCTTTATTTTTATTAATGTCATATAAAATTATAATTGTCTTATCTAGTGATAAGTATACTGCTACTTCGTTCTTATAAATCTGGAATTTGGGGACAGAAGACATGCCGCCGCACATTTCCTGCATTAGAAATCCCCCTGCAGTCTCAGTTCAATCACAGGAGATTGTTGGTTGACACTTGCGATGCGCACACAGAATTATAACGACCCCCAAATGCAGCAGATGAGTTTATGATGTGGAATCGTGGCCAGTCGCACAATCTGCCTGTGAAAATGAGCTGCTGCAGATCCGGAGATTATAGGCTGCGTCATTTCATTCACAGTAACGCCGTGACTGACAGGACCTGTGTGTTTATTGTACAACCATATACTGCCACCGGCAACAGCAGGAGAGAGACACGGGAGTGCACCCTGTGGCTTAATGACGGGTCTTACTCAATGACCCACATGTAAACCACTTGCTATTCCAATCCCATTCACTGAGGACTGTAAGAGCTAGAATCTGATTATAATCCGTATGTACCCTATGGACCTAATTAGTATATACATGTAATACTCTAAAATAATGTTTATATACAGTATATACTGTGTGTGTGTGTGTGTGTGTGTGTGTGTGTGTGTGTGTGTGTGTGTGTGTGTGTGTGTGTGTGTGTGTGTGTATATATTCATATAGTATATCGTGACATTCAAATCGGAGCATTACCACACAGGCCTTTCTTTATCTCCTGCTATCTCATAAATATGAATGTAATGTAAAATATTCTTTGAGGCGAGTATAATTTAGTGAGATCCCCAGTCCTATGACTGTCACCTGAGTGACAGGTCCTGATCTGTGGATAATAGGCTGCGGATCCCGTCTTGTGGGTGTCTAGCTTGTCGCCTTTCTAGTGTATTCCTAACCTTTGAAACTGTCCAGACTGGAGACATCAGCAGCCGCTACCGGAATACTAAAAAAATAAAAATAACAATATATTGATTTGTGGAATTAGTTTTCTGCGGAGGATAAAACCCAAGTTAAATATTTGGATTATTAATATTGAACACTCTGCACTCAGCGTCTACGTTTCAAAATCAAATGTGTTTTTCAGGCTGTCGTACAATGGGCCTAATTCAGTCCTGATCGGTGCTGTGCGTTTTCACTTTTCACCCAGCGGGCGATCAGGTCTGAACTGCGTATACGCCGGCGCCACAGTGATTGACAGGCAGAGGCGTTTGCTGGGCAGGAGGGGGTGGGCAGACGGCGTTTAGCCGCTGTATTAGGGGTGCGGTCTGGGCAACGCAGGCGTGGCCGGGCCGTGTGGACCGTGCGTGCCGGACGGCCACTGTGACCCAGAGGGTAGCTCCCTGCCAGCGTGCAGGAGCTGCGCTGGTAGGGAGCTACTCTTCAGGTACAAAAGCATCTCCGCCGTTTGATGCTTTTGTACCTGTGTGGCGGGGGGTAGCGCCAGACATGCGGGACGGACTAGCCCTGCGCTGGGCGTCCCGCCGCATGTCAGGGTGGCTGATCGTAGCGGCTGTGATCAGGTCTGAATTAGCCCCTATGTCAGTGCAATCCTGTGAACAGTATATTGTCCAATGATCTAATTACATATTAATGGGCCACATTGTTTTTCTCTATTGCATATCATTAATCTGTATCGCAGTCCTTTGTTATCACAGCCTCCAACATCTTATAGGTGGGATTTACATGTTCAATTATAATAACTGATTAACATTTATTAACATTTATTTATATACAGATGGGTCCATGTTTATCTTGACCTTTAATAGGATTAACTGAGACTGGGCAGTCGGACTTAATCCCCTGCTGTATTGTTCTCTGTATTGTATTGCAGCTGAGAACAATAGATGAAGGGTTTATGTTAATAAACCATGGTGTGCCTAGGCGCAGCAAACTAGCCAAGATAACTGTGGACCCATCTGTACTGCCAGCATATTCCATAGAGCTTTACAAGCAGACGATATTGTGGTCATGGGTTTGATACCATCTGTGTACATTTCAACTCTTAGAACTGGGGTTTTCGCCGAGCAATGTATAGATTCATTGCATTGAAGAAGCACCCCCCATCGCCACTGTCCATGGAAGTAACTGTGCGTCACGCAGTTCCACTGTCGCTCAATAAGCCAGCTCTGCTGGAAGTTGACTTGCTCGGCGAGCTCCATTCTTCTAAGTTAGCTTTTTGTTCAGGGAGTCGAACACCCCCTATGGTTTAAGCCTAGACCGCCACTGCTTCTTACTGCAGCACAAAAGCGAGCGGACCCTTCTCCTCTTACTGTATTTGGCTGCCAAGGTGAACATTGCAGCGTGTCTTACAGCTCTCACAAATGAGCTGTTAATCAGGTATATTCTGTAGAAGTAGACACACCTGCCCGGACATATCATAGACTGTGGTGTAAGTTCCCCCTCATGGAGATTAACCACCATTTATTTATTTATTATTTATTTATTACCAGTTATTTATATAGTGCACACATATTCCGCAGCACTGTACAGAGAATATTTGCCCATTCACATCAGCCCCTGCCCCAGTGGAGCTTACTGTCTATATTCCCTATCACATGTACACACACACACACACACATTCACACACTAGGGTTAAATTTTGTTGGGAGCCAATTAACCTACCAGTATATTTTTGGATTATGGGAGGAAACCGGAGTACCGGAGGAAAGCCACGCAAGAACGGGGAGAAGATACAAACTCCACACAATTAGGACCATGGTGTCTGAGGCAGTAATGCTAACCATTACACCATCCGTACTGCCCCAACCTATTTATATAGATACAGCTTGCTAAGTTAAAGGCTACGCCTGGCTCTTCAGTGAAAGATGTTAAAGTAATGCGACATGTCTTGAGACCCTGAACTGTGAGTGCCTCCAACATTTTGCGACCCTTGTTCTCCACGATGACGAGGTTTCTGAAGAAATCGGGACCCAGCAGAGGAAAGCCCAGTTTGTAGTAGGATGCAAGACGATTCTTAGTAGACCACAGGCTACAAAAGCCCTATGGAGGAAGAATGGTCTTGTGCAAATATAATAAAAGTTATATACTGTACAGAAGGCCTGTTGTGGATAATGTAATCATGACGAGGTATCTCTATTACTGCTACCATATTGTGGAATAAGATTTACACGTTCCTCTAAGAAATTATCTAAACAATGTAATTATTCATAAATCTTAGTGGGTTATTTAAGGCCTATCCAACCATTTTCATTGGGAGTTTTATAGTTGAAAGTCCTGTAGCCCAAGACTGAAAAAATGACTACTGTATATGATTACCAACGGGTAATTGTGCTAAATCTGCCATTGGTGGTGCATTCTGCTTGTTCAGTTTAGTATTTCTTTCCATTCACTGTCTGGCAAATGGCACTCGAAATGTAGGACACTTACATGGCACTAGTTTATAGGCCTGTTAGTTATCTCCTGATTATTGCCTAGATTTATCAAGCCATGGAGAGTAATAAATAACACGGTGAAAAAGTACCAACCAATCAGCTCCTGTCATTTTTCAAACACAACCTGTAACATGGCAGTTAGGATCTGATTGGCTGCTACTTTATCACCATGCTATATATCACTCTCTTGGCTTGATAAATGGGCCCCTATTGTATGTGTGATAAATGAGCATCTTCTCGTATCTGAATCTCAGATATTTTTTGATTACCTGTGTGCTCTCAGTGACACGTTGGAACAAAACTTTTTTCTCTATAAATTAGGTGCTCCCTGAATACTTTTACCAAGAAGTCACTAGACACAGAACATGAAACAATTCCCTAATTTAAAATGACGCCGGTGGCTTAGCAGTCGTTTCCTGCCTGCAATTACAGAGAAAACAGACTTCAGAATCTAGTTTGACCAAACTTACTAAGAACTCACTCAATAATATTGCCAACCTTTTTTTTGTTAGCATATACTGTAGTTGCTGATTATGGGGGTCATTCCGAGTTGATCGCTAGCTGCCGTTGTTCGCAGCGTAGCGATCAGGCTAAAAAATGGTATTTCTGCGCATGCGTATGTCCCGCAATGCGCACGCGCGACGTACGGGTACAAAGCCCGTTGTGGTTGTGCACAGGTTCTAGCGAAGTTTTCAGTCGCACTGGCGGCCGCAAGAAGATTGACAGGAAGGGGGCGTTTGTGGGTGTCAACTGACCGTTTTCAGGGAGGGTTTGCAAAAACGCAGGCATGTCTGAAAAAATGCAGGCATGACTGGGCGTTCGCTGGGCGGGTATATGACGTCAAATCCGGACAGGAATAGGCTGAAGTGATCGCAAGCGCTGAGTAGGTTCAGAGCTACTCAGAAACTGCACAAACTGGTTTTGCAGAGCTCGGCTGCACAGGCGTTCGCACTTCTGCTAAGCTAAAATACACTCCCCAGTGGGCGGCGGCATAGCGTTTGCACGGCTGCTAAAACTAGCCAGCGAGCGATCAACTCGGAATGACCCCCCATATCAGCAAGTAGTCCTCCACCCCCCATAACCGGATCTGCGTGCCACCATGAGCTCACAGAGGTGGAGATTAATCAAAGTTTGGAGAGAGATAAAGTCATAACCAATCAGCTCCTGGTTGTCATATTGCAGACAGTGGGACAGATTTATTAAGCCTGGAGAAGTGATAAAGTGGAAGGTGATAACGCACCAGCCAGTCAGCTCCTAACTGTCATTTTTCAAACCCAGCCTGGCTGTAACATGACAGTTAGGAGCTGATTGGCTGGTGCGTTATCACCTTCCACTTTATCACTTCACCAGGCTTAATAAATCTGCCCCTGTGTTTGAAAAATGACAGTTAGGAGCTGATTGATTGTTACTTTATCTCTGCCCCGCTTATCTCTCTCCAAGCGTTGATAAATCTCATCCAGAGAATAGGGAGAGTCTATAAGAGAAAACAAAATAGATGATTATATTATGATTGGATTGTCTAATGTTATTGCATGGTGATGGTGGGGGGAAGGGGGGGGTGCAAATATAAAGGCAAAATAAAAGCAATTTTAATTTGAGAAAGTTGCGCCCACAATTTGCCTATCTCCCCCATATACAGACCTGGCATTGTGCTCCAATTGCCACCAGCAGCCTAAGCACCTACTTTACACCAGTTACATGTCACAGACACTCGCACCCGTTTTTTTTTTTTAACCATTTATTTTATGTGCAACAAATTTTTTAAAAAATATTGCCTTAAACACGACCCATAAACAGCAGCTGATGTCCGCGTATTTAAGAAAGTAACGACTAGGGAAGCCAATCCAGGGCCATTTTTTCATTGAAAAATGGCCAATCCCGGGATTCCCAGGATTGGCTTTTAACTATGTGGCCGCCCCCTCACCCCGCCCCGCACACATAACTCACAATATACCGAGGGTGGGCGGGTGGGTGGGGAACATCCTCTGCTCTCTCCTGGCGGCTCCCAGCGGCGTGTGACGGCGCAGTGTGACCTCTCACGCTGCACTGGGGAGCCGGAAGAAGGAAGCCAGGCAGCATCTGAGCGTCCTGTGGATGCTCAACGCTGATCCCTCAATCCCCGGCATTGGAGCTTCCAATCCCGGGATTGAATCCCGGACGTTTATGGCCCTAAATCCCGGGATCCCGCCGATCCCGATCCCGGGATTGGCCACTATAGTAACAACGGAGCATTTGCAAAGAGACAATGACAAGGTATCAGCAGCAGCAGCAGCAGCAGAATCAGCAGCCATTGTCATGGACCGTCCGTGATGGATGCATACGTGTGACCACCACTGTGCAATGTCACTTTGTCATGAGAGCTTTATGTGACAGTCGCTTTCTCTACCAACATCTTACAGCAGGATCTGAAGAGAGCATTTAATAAGGACACACATCTACACTTCCCAACACTCACCACACTAAGACCAAGCACCAGTCACCTCCTCATTCCCTGCCAGTTCTCCCACAACTGCACAGATAAGATCATGCAGCGTCTGTGTCTAATACTGCGCGTTATCATCTCTCCATTCACTTGCCTAGGTAGAAATATTGTTTGTGTTTGAAGGTAAAGGTTCTGGCTCAGACAGGTGGAGGTGTCTTTATTTCATCATCTAACGCCCTTTGCTCTGTTATTAAATAATTCATTATTCCATTTTTGTTCCAATTACGTAAATGTGGAATAGATTAAAGGGATGCATTCGGCAACCCAACGGTCAGGATGTCGGCGGTCATGTGACCGAGGCTGGAATTCCGACACCACTAAGGTCAGCACATTATGGTACAGCATAAATATAATTAGCATTTCCTAGGTGGAACTGAACCTCCCCTGTGTTTTTGCAGAACAGTCAAAACTAGAGATGAGCGGGTTCGGTTTCTCTGAATCCGAACCCGCACGAACTTCATGTTTTTTTTCACGGGTCCGAGCAACTCGGATCTTCCCGCCTTGCTCGGTTAACCCGAGCGCGCCCGAACGTCATCATGACGCTGTCGGATTCTCGCGAGACTCGGATTCTATATAAGGAGCCGCGCGTCGCCGCCATTTTCACACGTGCATTGAGATTGATAGGGAGAGGACGTGGCTGGCGTCCTCTCCATTTAGATTAGGAGAGAGAGAGAGAGAGATTGACCTGAGGCTGATACTGTAGAAGAGAGTGCAGAGTTTAGTGACTGACCACAGTGACCACCAGCAGTGCAGTTGTTTTATTTAATATATCCGTTCTCTGCCTGAAAAAAACGGTACACACAGTGACTCAGTCACATACCATATCTGTGTGCACTGCTCAGCCCAGTGTGCTGCATGCCTGCATCATCTATGTATATATTATATATCTGACTGTGCTCAGCTCACACAGCTTATAATTGTGGGGGAGACTGGGGAGCACTGCAGTGCCAGTTACAGGTTATAGCAGGAGCCAGGAGTACAAGACAGTCACATACCATACCTGTGTGCACTGCTCAGCCCAGTGTGCTGCATCATCTATGTATATATTATATATCTGACTGTGCTCAGCTCACACAGCTTATAATTGTGGGGGAGACTGGGGAGCACTGCAGTGCCAGTTATAGGTTATAGCAGGAGCCAGGAGTACATATTATATTAAAATTAAACAGTGCACACTTTTGCTGCAGGAGTGCCACTGCCAGTGTGACTGACCAGTGACCTGACCACACTGACCACCAGTATAGTTAGTAGTATACTATATTGTGATTGCCTGAAAAAGTTAAACACTCGTCGTGTGACTTCACTTGTGTGGTGTTTTTTTTTTTATTCTATAAAAAACTCATTCTGCTGACAGACAGTGTCCAGCAGGTCCGTCATTATATAATATATATACCTGTCCGGCTGCAGTAGTGATATATATATATTTTTTATATCATTATTTATCATCCAGTCGCAGCAGACACAGTACGGTAGTTCACGGCTGTAGCTACCTCTGTGTCGGCACTCGGCAGTCCATCCATAATTGTATACCACCTACCCGTGGTTTTTTTTTCTTTCTTCTTTATACATACATACTACGACATCTCTTTATCAACCAGTCTATATTAGCAGCAGACACAGTACAGTACGGTAGTTCACGGCTGTGGCTACCTCTGTGTCGGCACTCGGCAGTCCGTCCATAATTGTATACCACCTAACCGTGTTTTTTTTCTCTTTCTTCTTCATACATACATACTACGACATCTCTTTATCAACCAGTCTATATTAGCAGCAGACACAGTACAGTACGGTAGTTCACGGCTGTGGCTACCTCTGTGTCGGCACTCGGCAGTCCGTCCATAATTGTATACCACCTAACCGTGGTTTTTTTTTCTTTCTTCTTTATACATACATACTACGACATCTCTTTATCAACCAGTCTATATTAGCAGCAGACACAGTACAGTACGGTAGTTCACGGCTGTGGCTACCTCTGTGTCGGCACTCGGCAGTCCGTCCATAATTGTATACCACCTAACCGTGGTTTTTTTTTCTTTCTTCTTCATACATACATACTACGACATCTCTTTATCAACCAGTCTATATTAGCAGCAGACACAGTACAGTACGGTAGTTCACGGCTGTGGCTACCTCTGTGTCGGCACTCGGCAGTCCGTCCATAATTGTATACCACCTACCCGTGGTTTTTTTTTCTTTCTTCTTCATACATACATACTACTACATCTCTTTATCAACCAGTCTATATTAGCAGCAGACACAGTACAGTACGGTAGTTCACGGCTGTGGCTACCTCTGTGTCGGCACTCGGCAGTCCGTCCATAATTGTATACCACCTACCCGTGGTTTTTTTTTCTTTCTTCTTCATACATACATACTACGACATCTCTTTATCAACCAGTCTATATTAGCAGCAGACACAGTACAGTACGGTAGTTCACGGCTGTGGCTACCTCTGTGTCGGCACTCGGCAGTCCGTCCATAATTGTATACCACCTAACCGTGGTTTTTTTTTCTTTCTTCTTCATACATACATACTACGACATCTCTTTATCAACCAGTCTATATTAGCAGCAGACACAGTACGGTAGTTCACGGCTGTAGCTACCTCTGTGTCGGCACTCGGCAGTCCGTCCATAATTGTATACTAGTATCCATCCATCTCCATTGTTTACCTGAGGTGCCTTTTAGTTGTGCCTATTAAAATATGGAGAACAAAAATGTTGAGGTTCCAAAATTAGGGAAAGATCAAGATCCACTTCCACCTCGTGCTGAAGCTGCTGCCACTAGTCATGGCCGAGACGATGAAATGCCAGCAACGTCGTCTGCCAAGGCCGATGCCCAATGTCATAGTACAGAGCATGTCAAATCCAAAACACCAAATATCAGTAAAAAAAGGACTCCAAAACCTAAAATAAAATTGTCGGAGGAGAAGCGTAAACTTGCCAATATGCCATTTACCACACGGAGTGGCAAGGAACGGCTGAGGCCCTGGCCTATGTTCATGGCTAGTGGTTCAGCTTCACATGAGGATGGAGGCACTCAGCCTCTCGCTAGAAAAATGAAAAGACTCAAGCTGGCAAAAGCAGTAGCACCGCAAAGAATTGTGCGTTCTTCGAAATCCCAAATCCACAAGGAGAGTCCAATTGTGTCGGTTGCGATGCCTGACCTTCCCAACACTGGACGTGAAGAGTATGCGCCTTCCACCATTTGCACGCCCCCTGCAAGTGCTGGAAGGAGCACCCGCAGTCCAGTTCCTGATAGTCAGATTGAAGATGTCAGTGTTGAAGTACACCAGGATGAGGAGGATATGGGTGTTGCTGGCGCTGGGGAGGAAATTGACCAGGAGGATTCTGATGGTGAGGTGGTTTGTTTAAGTCAGGCACCCGGGGAGACACCTGTTGTCTGTGGGAGGAATATGGCCGTTGACATGCCTGGTGAAAATACCAAAAAAATCAGCTCTTCGGTGTGGAACTATTTCAACAGAAATGCGGACAACAGGTGTCAAGCCGTGTGTTCCCTTTGTCAAGCTGTAATAAGTAGGGGTAAGGACGTTAACCACCTCGGAACATCCTCCCTTATACGTCACCTGCAGCGCATTCATAATAAGTCAGTGACAAGTTCAAAAACTTTGGGTGACAGCGGAAGCAGTCCACTGACCAGTAAATCCCTTCCTCTTGTAACCAAGCTCACGCAAACCACCCCACCAACTCCCTCAGTGTCAATTTCCTCCTTCCCCAGGAATGCCAATAGTCCTGCAGGCAATGTCACTGGCAATTCTGACGAGTCCTCTCCTGCCTGGGATTCCTCCGATGCATCCTTGCGTGTAACGCCTACTGCTGCTGGCGCTGCTGTTGTTGCTGCTGGGAGTCGATGGTCATCCCAGAGGGGAAGTCGTAAGCCCACTTGTACTACTTCCAGTAAGCAATTGACTGTTCAACAGTCCTTTGCGAGGAAGATGAAATATCACAGCAGTCATCCTGCTGCAAAGCGGATAACTGAGGCCTTGACAACTATGTTGGTGTTAGACGTGCGTCCGGTATCCGCCGTTAGTTCACAGGGAACTAGACAATTTATTGAGGCAGTGTGCCCCCGTTACCAAATACCATCTAGGTTCCACTTCTCTAGGCAGGCGATACCGAGAATGTACACGGACCTCAGAAAAAGACTCACCAGTGTCCTAAAAAATGCAGTTGTACCCAATGTCCACTTAACCACGGACATGTGGACAAGTGGAGCAGGGCAGGGTCAGGACTATATGACTGTGACAGCCCACTGGGTAGATGTATGGACTCCCGCCGCAAGAACAGCAGCGGCGGCACCAGTAGCAGCATCTCGCAAACGCCAACTCTTTCCTAGGCAGGCTACGCTTTGTATCACCGGTTTCCAGAATACGCACACAGCTGAAAACCTCTTACGGCAACTGAGGAAGATCATCGCGGAATGGCTTACCCCAATTGGACTCTCCTGTGGATTTGTGGCATCGGACAACGCCAGCAATATTGTGTGTGCATTAAATATGGGCAAATTCCAGCACGTCCCATGTTTTGCACATACCTTGAATTTGGTGGTGCAGAATTATTTAAAAAACGACAGGGGCGTGCAAGAGATGCTGTCGGTGGCCAGAAAAATTGCGGGACACTTTCGGCGTACAGGCACCACGTACAGAAGACTGGAGCACCACCAAAAACTACTGAACCTGCCCTGCCATCATCTGAAGCAAGAAGTGGTAACGAGGTGGAATTCAACCCTCTATATGCTTCAGAGGTTGGAGGAGCAGCAAAAGGCCATTCAAGCCTATACAATTGAGCACGATATAGGAGGTGGAATGCACCTGTCTCAAGCGCAGTGGAGAATGATTTCAACGTTGTGCAAGGTTCTGATGCCCTTTGAACTTGCCACACGTGAAGTCAGTTCAGACACTGCCAGCCTGAGTCAGGTCATTCCCCTCATCAGGCTTTTGCAGAAGAAGCTGGAGACATTGAAGGAGGAGCTAACACGGAGCGATTCCGCTAGGCATGTGGGACTTGTGGATGGAGCCCTTAATTCGCTTAACAAGGATTCACGGGTGGTCAATCTGTTGAAATCAGAGCACTACATTTTGGCCACCGTGCTCGATCCTAGATTTAAAGCCTACCTTGGATCTCTCTTTCCGGCAGACACAAGTCTGCTGGGGTTGAAAGACCTGCTGGTGAGAAAATTGTCAAGTCAAGCGGAACGCGACCTGTCAACATCTCCTCCTTCACATTCTCCCGCAACTGGGGGTGCGAGGAAAAGGCTCAGAATTCCGAGCCCACCCGCTGGCGGTGATGCAGGGCAGTCTGGAGCGACTGCTGATGCTGACATCTGGTCCGGACTGAAGGACCTGACAACGATTACGAACATGTCGTCTACTGTCACTGCATATGATTCTCTCACCATTGAAAGAATGGTGGAGGATTATATGAGTGACCGCATCCAAGTAGGCACGTCACACAGTCCATACTTATACTGGCAGGAAAAAGAGGCAATTTGGAGGCCATTGCACAAACTGGCTTTATTCTACCTAAGTTGCCCTCCCACAAGTGTGTACTCCGAAAGAGTGTTTAGTGCCGCCGCTCACCTTGTCAGCAATCGGCGTACGAAGTTACATCCAGAAAATGTGGAGAAGATGATGTTCATTAAAATGAATTATAATCAATTCCTCCGCGGAGACATTGACCAGCAGCAATTGCCTCCACAAAGTACACAGGGAGCTGAGATGGTGGATTCCAGTGGGGACGAATTGATAATCTGTGAGGAGGGGGATGTACACGGTGATATATCGGAGGGTGATGATGAGGTGGACATCTTGCCTCTGTAGAGCCAGTTTGTGCAAGGAGAGATTAATTGCTTCTTTTTTGGGGGGGGTCCAAACCAACCCGTCATATCAGTCACAGTCGTGTGGCAGACCCTGTCACTGAAATGATGGGTTGGTTAAAGTGTGCATGTCCTGTTTTGTTTATACAACATAAGGGTGGGTGGGAGGGCCCAAGGACAATTCCATCTTGCACCTCTTTTTTCTTTTATTTTTCTTTGCGTCATGTGCTGTTTGGGGAGGGTTTTTTGGAAGGGACATCCTGCGTGACACTGCAGTGCCACTCCTAAATGGGCCCGGTGTTTGTGTCGGCCACTAGGGTCGCTAATCTTACTCACACAGTCAGCTACCTCATTGCGCCTCTTTTTTTCTTTGCGTCATGTGCTGATTGGGGAGGGTTTTTTGGAAGGGACATCCTGCGTGACACTGCAGTGCCACTCCTAAATGGGCCCGGTGTTTGTGTCGGCCACTAGGGTCGCTAATCTTACTCACACAGTCAGCTACCTCATTGCGCCTCTTTTTTTCTTTGCGTCATGTGCTGATTGGGGAGGGTTTTTTGGAAGGGACATCCTGCGTGACACTGCAGTGCCACTCCTAAATGGGCCCGGTGTTTGTGTCGGCCACTAGGGTCGCTAATCTTACTCACACAGTCAGCTACCTCATTGCGCCTCTTTTTTTCTTTGCGTCATGTGCTGATTGGGGAGGGTTTTTTGGAAGGGACATCCTGCGTGACACTGCAGTGCCACTCCTAAATGGGCCCGGTGTTTGTGTCGGCCACTAGGGTCGCTAATCTTACTCACACAGTCAGCTACCTCATTGCGCCTCTTTTTTTCTTTGCGTCATGTGCTGATTGGGGAGGGTTTTTTGGAAGGGACATCCTGCGTGACACTGCAGTGCCACTCCTAAATGGGCCCGGTGTTTGTGTCGGCCACTAGGGTCGCTAATCTTACTCACACAGTCAGCTACCTCTTTGCGCCTCTTTTTTTCTTTGCATCATGTGCTGATTGGGGAGGGTTTTTTGGAAGGGACATCCTGCGTGACACTGCAGTGACACTCCTAAATGGGCCCGGTGTTTGTGTCGGCCACTAGGGTCGCTAATCTTACTCACACAGTCAGCTACCTCATTGCGCCTCTTTTTTTCTTTGCGTCATGTGCTGATTGGGGAGGGTTTTTTGGAAGGGACATCCTGCGTGACACTGCAGTGCCACTCCTAAATGGGCCCGGTGTTTGTGTCGGCCACTAGGGTCGCTTATCTTACTCACACAGTCAGCTACCTCATTGCGCCTCTTTTTTTCTTTGCGTCATGTGCTGATTGGGGAGGGTTTTTTGGAAGGGACATCCTGCGTGACACTGCAGTGCCACTCCTAGATGGGCCAGGTGTTTGTGTCGGCCACTAGTGTCGCTTAGCTTAGTCATCCAGCGACCTTGGTGCAAATTTTAGGACTAAAAATAATATTGTGAGGTGTGAGGTATTCAGAATAGACTGAAAATGAGTGGAAATTATGGTTTTTGAGGTTAATAATAATATGGGATCAAAATGACCCCCAAATTCTATGATTTAAGCTGTTTTTTAGTGTTTTTTTAAAAAAACACCCGAATCCAAAACACACCCGAATCCGACAAAAAAAATTCGGTGAGGTTTTGCCAAAACGCGGTCGAACCCAAAACACGGCCGCGGAACCGAACCCAAAACCAAAACACAAAACCCGAAAAATTTCAGGCGCTCATCTCTAGTCAAAACCTCTGTTGTTTAGAGGTACAGTATGGGGATGTGGTTATGTCCGATCACATTACCGATGCCGGGATCCCGAACGATGAATAGCTCCCTGGTCGGCATGCCGACCAACAGGGACTATTCCCACTCCTGGGTGTCCAAGACGCCCACAGAACCTGTGGCGTGTGCAGTGAGCCACCGAGCCCACTGCGTGGCGAGGGGTTTTGTTTCGCATCTAAAAGCTGGGATCCCAGTGGCGGTATGGTGAGCGGCGGTCTACCAACCGCCGGTCACCCAAACCCAACCCACAGTATGTAATATACAGTACATGGATGTCCAAGGGGCCTACAGTATATGTCATTACCTATAGGTGCATGAATCTGACTGGGCCACTGGGCCCTATTTCAGCCACATTAGGATGTTATGAGCCAACCACAGTCTTCTCCACCTGCTTAGCTGTCTTCAAGATTCAAGAGAAAGCAACATTATTATAGGGACATCTTCTGCTAATCAAAGTCACCTCACCCCACTGTCACTAGGGTTGCCACCTCTCCCTGATTTCCTGGATTCTCCAGGATTTGGAGGCAACCCTCCACCTGGATTCCTGGATTCTCCAGGAATAAGGGGACCATGGATGCACGAGGTCACCAGCAGGGCTCCTTGACAGCCGAGGAACTCGGTGAACTACAGTGACTGTCTTGCGAGATGATGACATCAAATCTCACGAGACTGTATTCAGCCCAGACTGAGCCGAGGGTGCCGTGACACAGCCAGCAACAGCTCTTCCTCTGCGTTTCCCCGGGCTGCGGCGGTGAAGAAACGCCGGTCCGGCTTTTGTGAAAAGAGCAACGAGAGCTGACAGGCATGTCACACATATATTTATAATATAATGAGCATGCATGAAACAATCAGGGGCTCAAGTTATATATAGATATATGTATATTTTTTAATCACTAACAGACACCTTTTAGTGGTGCATTTGCTTATTTGACCTGTTGAAGCCTGATAGTGATTAGGTTGTGTGCAACACTTACACTTCCATGGTTCTTCTCTCTTTCACACAATCTAGTTTTAAGCCACCAAATGCCTGTAATTTATCCAAGTGGCAACTATTATATTCCTATTTAAATACATACACGGTTTCATATATATAGATACACTGTATAATTTAGATTGTTTGTACGTAAAATATTTGATAAATTTGGTACATCATTTCATTTAAAGGAACATTGCTTAGTGCCGCATGGGGGGGATCTCCAGGAATCGATGATGCATTAGGTGGCAACCCTAACTGTCACCTCTGGCATTATGATGCTGGGGCACATTTTTGGTTGTTATGCCAATAGCAAATGTTGGAGTGGGGGATATATAAGTATAGTATAACCTTACTGAAGTGTTACCATTGCCTAGACAGAATACTGTACTGTACATTCTGATGTTTTTACCCTCCCACCCCAGGAGAGGCAGGCGGGGTAGGCCGGGTTGCAGCACACCCAACCCGGTAGACCCAGCTGGAAGAAGCGGGGGAGGGGTGGTGCAGGAAATTGCTGGAGAGTAGGCGAATATGCATTTGCGGCAGACAATTTGTTAGCTGAACCATTATTCATGACAATGCAGCCTATTACTGTAAGTCTCAGGGAATCAGTTAAATCACTGACGCATGAGGCACAAATCTGATACATTTCTTGGATACATGACCCCAGTGACGCTACTTATAGCCACAAATAATTGTTCCGAATCAAAGTATCAGCACACATGCCCTTATTACCTAAGCATCGTCATATTTGATCTCTAGCTGACGTACTTTGCCATATACAGTATATATATATATATTTATAGTTCCTCTTTATTTAAGTACTGGTTAGTTTGAACATCAGGTGAGAAGCAGATTGACAACATATGGTGGTAACTTCTAACAGAATCATTACCTACTGTGATAAATACATATGTATTTTTAAATCTCCACTAGACCCGTGTTTTGTCGCCGTGTTCTGCACATTCACCCTGAGTGGGTGTGGGCAGTGCTGTACATTTGAAATTCTAGTTACGGGAAATAATATATTTTCAATGGAACCCATCATCTATAATGCTAAGGTTATTGCATTTGCTGTGGCTTGCCTCACACACTTTAAAATGTATCATACATACGGTACAAACAAATGTTGCCTTGTACACTGCCATACCAATTTAGATTTGAATGGCGGAGGGTGCCCCTAAACTGACTGTGGGAGACTGCAACTGCTTGTGATCGCATGCTGGGGGGCACCCAGCACAGGGCAAGCATGCTAATGGCTGCTAGCGATGCGGTCCCAATTCAATTGCAATCGCATCGCTGTCCCCACAAAACAATGGTAGTCCCCTGCTTGTGCAATCGGGTTGCAAAGGCAGATGCCATGTTTCGCTCCAAACCCGCCCCCGTTCCCGATGCCACAACCCCACAATACCCTGCGAATGCCTATGCCTGTCAATTAGCAGAGGCATTCGCACTACTGACATACAATCGCATCATCCTGGCTGCGTATGCGCAGTGTGGGGCCTGCAATTGCATCTCAGATGCAACACATACTGACTAAGGACCATAGGGGGTCATTCCGAGTTGTTTGCTCGCTAGCAGTTTTTAGCAGCCATGCAAACGCTATGCCGCCGCCCACTGGGAGTGTATTTTAGCTTAGCAGAAGTGCGAGCGAAGGGATCGCAGAGCGGCTACAAAATAATTTTGTGCAGTTTCTGAGTAGCTTCAAACCTACTCCTAGCTTGCGATCACTTCAGACTATTCGGTTCCAGTTTTGACGTCACGAACACGCCCTGCGTTCGGCCAGCCACGCCTGAGTTTTTCCTTGCACGCCTGCATTTTTTCGAAAACTCCCTGAAAACGGTCAGTTGACACCCAGAAACGCCCACTTCCTGTCAATCACTCTGCGGCCAGCAGTGCGACTGAAAAGCTTCGCTAGACCTTGTGTGAAACTACATCGTTCGTTGTAATAGTACGACGTGTGTGCGCATTGCGCCGCATACGAATGCGCAGAAGTGCCGATTTTTTGCCTGAACGCTGCGCAGCGTCCGAAAGCAGCTAGCGATCAACTCGGAATGACCCCCCTAGTTCTTGGTGACTGATTGGTTTATATGCTAAGCATTGGACGGAGACAAAGTATCAGCCAATCAGCTCCTAACTGTCATTCAAACACAGCCTGTAACATGGCAGTTAGGGGCTGATTGGCTGGTACTTTATCTCCAGCGACTTTATCTCCATCCAAGGCTTAGTAAATAGATTCCCATTTCATTTTTGTGACAATGTATATTACTTACTGTAGGATTTCCGCTTTGTTCCTGCTTGTTCCCAGAGAACAGAGAACTTCCTTGTCACATTGCGAGTAATAGGTATAGACAGCCTTCCCCATGATTCACCTGCATTCATAGCTTTGGCGTGATCCCGCGCTTACGGGCTTATACAATGCACATAATAGAATTAGACATTTTACAACTGAATAGGAAATGTTATGCATGTCCATTTTCCATGCAACATAAAATGTATTCCGAACAAGATGGTTGCATTAAAAACCCCATTTCAGGCATAACTATTATTTATGATTCTGTTAACGGTTCACTTGCAGTTTATGCAAATTCGCCGCTCATGAGCGAAATATGACTGGACGGTTTTCTTCAGTGATATTGATTTATTAAAGGTATATCCAAAACTAGCACCCCCTCCCCCCCCCCCTCTCTCTTCTCTCTCTCTCTCTCCTTCTTTGCTCTTTTTTACACTCACTTTATTTCCCTCTCTCTTGATATATATATATATATATATATATTGATATATATATATATATATATATATATATATATATATATACACATAATGGATTTATTTATTTTTACTGTGCCTTTGAATTTGAGCTCATTGTCGACTCTTTGGTGCGTTCTCTTTCTCTTCGTCAATGAGTATTCCGCTCTAATAGAATCCAGCTGAAGGCTTTTCTTTCCCCCTACGTTTTATGAGATGAACAGAGTAATCTTTCACACTGCTGATCTGGAACTGGGAGCAAAGAAAAAAAAATCTGGTATGAATCTGGGACGTTCTTTAGTCTAGTCACGTCCATCAGGCTCAATTGTCTTGCTTGATGCCTTCTCAAACATCTTCACTCCGGCCTTCCATTCTCCATGTTATCTCCCCTACTCTTTTCTTTCTTTCCCTTATCTTACTGTCCTCCGTTCCAGATGTATCCAGCAACCGCCACCCTTTTCTGCATATTTTTGTGCTCTTTCATTTTTATTTTTAATCGTTGTCACTGCGAGCCATATATAGTCTTTAGGTTTAAATGAGCAGAATTAGGCAATGTTCCAAAATCAATTAGTGAAGCACAAGGTATTCTCTTAAACAGAAAAAAAAACAGCTTGCCGATTTCAGTGGCAAAAATTGTGTGAGCTCTTTTTTTTTTTTTTTTTTTTTTTTACTTTTCAGCTTCATTCAACTTTTGAGTGTATGGAAGTGTTTTTATGCTTAAATTATTCATCACCATGTCTGAAAGATTTTTTTATTCTCAAGGGCTACCAATTATTATAATGATTATTTAAGGATACTTTATCTACAGCACTTTGGGAACCAATTATAGACTCATACTTACACCCATCTGGGTTGATACATGTAGGCTAGAACCTGGATATTAGGTACCTTTGAATGGGCTCTTGGCCCCACTTTAGTCTCCCTCCACCAGTGCATGCAATAGTTGCATTGGTGATAAGTCGACGGCTCTTGCCTCCCAAATTTATGCCCCTTTACTTACCTCCTCCCCAACACGTGATAGTTGTGTTGGGGTGTAACCAGGATCCCAATGCATGTTATAGTTGTGTTAGGGTGTAACCAGGATCCCAATGCATGTAATAGTTGTGTTAGGGTGTAACCAGGATCCCAATGCATGTAATAGTTGTGTTAGGGTGTAACCAGGATCCCAATGCATGTGATAGTTGTGTTAGGGTGTAACCAGGATCCCAATGCATGTGATAGTTGTGTTGGGGTGTAACCAGAATCCCAATGCATGTGACAGTTATGTTGGGGTGTAACTAGTATCCCAATGCATGTGATAGTCGCGTTGGGGTGTAACCAGGATCCTAATGCATGTGATAATTGCATTGGGGTGTAACCATGATCCCAATGCATGTGATAATTGCATTGGGGTGTAACCATGATCCCAATGCATGTGATAGTTGTGTTGGGGTGTAACCAAGATCCCAATCCATGTGATAGTTATGTTGGGGTGTAACCAGGATCCCAATCCATGTGATAGTTGTGTTGGGGTGTAACCAGGATCCCAATGCATGTGATAGTTGTGTTAGGGTGTAACCATGATCCCAATGCATGTGATAGTTGTGTTAGGGTGTAACCATGATCCCAATGCATGTGATAGTTGTGTTAGGGTGTAACCATGATCCCAATGCATGTGATAGTTGTGTTGGGGTGTAACCAGGATCCCAATGTATGTGATAGTTGTGTTGGGGTGTAACCAAGATCCTAATGCATGTGATAGTTGTGTTGCGGTGTAACTAGGATCCTAATGCATGTGATAGTCGAGTTGGGGTGTAACCATGATCCCAATGCATGTGATAGTTGTGTTGGGGTGTAACCAGGATCCCAATGCATGTGATAGTTATGTTGGGGTATAACCAGGATCCTAATGCATGTGATAGTTATGTTGGGGTGTAACCCAGATCCCAATGTATGTGATAGTTGTGTTGGGGTGTAACCAAGATCCCAATGCATGTGATAGTTATGTTGGGGTGTAACTAGGATCCTAATGCATGTGATAGTCGAGTTGGGGTATAACCAGGATCCCAATGCATGTGATAGTTATGTTGGGGTGTAACCAAGATCCCAATGCATGTGATAGTCGCGTTGGGGTGTAACCAGGATCCTAATGCATGTGATAGTTGTGTTAGGGTGTAACCATGATCCCAATGTATGTGATAGTTGTGTTGGGGTGTAACCAAGATCCCAATGCATGTGATAGTCGCGTTGGGGTGTAACCAGGATCCTAATGCATGTGATAGTTGTGTTAGGGTGTAACCATGATCCCAATGTATGTGATAGTTGTGTTGGGGTGTAACCAAGATCCCAATCCATGTGATAGTCGAGTTGGGGTATAACCAGGATCCTAATGCATGTGATAGTTGTGTTAGGGTGTAACCAAGATCCCAATGCATGTGATAGTCGCGTTGGGGTGTAACCAGGATCCTAATGTATGTGATAGTTGTGTTGGGGTGTAACCAAGATCCCAATGCATGTGATAGTTGTGTTAGGGTGTAACCATGATCCCAATGCATGTGATAGTCGAGTTGGGGTATAACCAGGATCCTAATGCATGTGATAGTTGTGTTAGGGTGTAACCAAGATCCCAATGCATGTGATAGTCGCGTTGGGGTGTAACCAGGATCCTAATGTATGTGATAGTTGTGTTGGGGTGTAACCATGATCCCAATGCATGTGATAGTCGAGTTGGGGTATAACCAGGATCCCAATGCATGTGATAGTTATGTTGGGGTGTAACCAAGATCCCAATGCATGTGATAGTTATGTTGGGGTGTAACCAAGATCCCAATGCATGTGACAGTTATGTTGGGGTGTAACCAAGATCCCAATGCATGTGATAGTTATGTTGGGGTATAACCAGGATCCCAATGCATGTAATAGCTGCACTGATTCTCAAAGCATCAGTCGCCAGTGGTCTGGCTGCCCTTTATCTGCCATCCTAGTTGTGTTATCAATAAAGATGACCTTTTGAATGTCACACACTTTGTTGTCTGTCTTATTTATTTTAGGGATTAGGTGTTAAGTTGGTAAGGGTTTATATTGATGTCTGATGCCAAAGTCATCCTTAGCCATGAAGGTGTTTATTATCAACTGCCCCTTATTATATTCTGAGCATGCATTTATCAGCCTTACCATATATAATATTTATGCTGCTTGCATTATATTTCTCACCTTTCTCCAATGTCAGCAATTATTGATTATAGTCTTTGTGAGCAGTAATGGGACAATCATTTTATAATATTCCATCTTCAAAGGTGGAAAACAGCTCACTCAGGGGGATATCTATCAAATAGGGCTGGCCATCGACCATTAATGGCAGAGAGTCCTTCACAGCCTCGGGGCATGGAGCTTAGCTTTGTCCCTGACGTAGTCCATAAAGTACCGCACCTTCCCTGATTGGCCACCAAGTCCTGACTCCCTCTATATAAGACCAGCTCCACTGATGGCCACCAATGGTGTAACCGATTGGTTATTTCCAGTCAGTGGTTTCCTGCCATTGATGTAAGCCACCAATGGCACCATTGATGGAGACCATCAATGGCAGACCTGTTTATGGCTATCCCTAATATAAAACCTTCTAAAGAGGACAGGTGAGTAAGTAGCCCATTGCAATCAGTGAGATCCTAGCTATCATTTTATAGAATGTACTAGACAAATCTTAGCTTCAAGCTTAGCGGTTGCTATTGTCAAATTCTCCTCTTCTACCATTTTGATTTGATACATCTCCACCTCAGAGATTTAAGCAGTGTGTGACACTAGCCAATCATGAGTCCACACCTGTCTTGATAAAGCCTCACCTCCACACCAGGTGCTATTGATTACAGAAGTACAATAAATAGTGGCAAACTGCTCTAATCAAGCTGGTAACAATCCTCAGGTGGTGCGGGAGGGGGTTACTCTAGACAAGAAAAACAAAAGGGATTTTTCCCACGCACTCTGCTGGCTGTTAGTAGGAAGAACTATATACTATGTAATAATATAAAATTTAGAGCTCTTCGTTACATATGTTTTGCAAAAGATATGATAAGCCTCCAGGCCACTTCACGGCTGCTCTATTACTGGAGGTCCCTAACTAAGCATAAGTCCAGGGCCTGGACCCCACAAAGTCGGCTCAGGCTCGACCACCCTAGGGCAGCACACCATTAAGATACTAAAGTGTTAATATGTGTTAAGAAAGAAGCAGAACTAACCCATAGCTACTGCAGGGTAAATACTGGCTGCTTTATTTTTACACTGCAAATTAGATTGCAGATTGAACACACCCCACCCAAATCTAACTCTCTCTGCACATGTTATATCTGCCTCCCCTGCAGTGCACATGGTTTTGCCCAATTGCTAACAAAATTCCTGCTGCGATCAACTTGGAATTACCCCCAATATCTATATCACACCACTATTACAATAACCTTAAAGTTCTATTAAAAACATCAATATGTTTATATATAGTGTGGCCACACCCACTCCAGGGGGATCCGGATAGTTGTTGTACCGGGGCCCAGAATTTCACTTGGCAGCTCTGAGTGTCACAGTTAGTGGAATTGGATCTTTCCACGCCAGTAAATTCTTATTCTGTAAAGAAGACTAATGCAGCCAGACACATAGTTCTTTTCATTCATATACTGACCTGATGACAGCTATTATAGGATGGGATGACAGTGACTGCAGTACGTGTGCCTACCAAGTCATCTGATAAGCCTTGTAATGACAGAACTTAATTTGCCAATCCTGTTGGCCGCCAAAGAGTTAAACTGTGGTTCTAGTCTGTGCAGCAGTTCTCCCTCTAATACCCAATGACATCTCATCACATGCGGAGGATTAAGCGAAGCCTTCGAGTAAATATAGAAAGTGTGATGGTTCAGCCATTTTTTTGTAGGGAAAAAAAATCAATCCATTTTCACGGTTTTTTGGTCTTGCTGCCGCAGCGCGGCTGACAAATGACACATGACAGTTGATTGCGTTGCATGTAATATTTGTACACAAGAAGCAACATTCAGGTATCAGGTTTGAGAATGTAAACGTCAGTTTAAATGATTTTATACATTATTTATTTATAAGTCACCTGTGTGTGCTACAGGCCTGGCTAAGCCAGCTGACATATTTCCATTACACTATAATGTAAATACACCTATTACAGGGGGCTGGGAGAGTGATATATTCAGTGCGGCATCACAAAGAGGCCTAGAAAACACTAACATTATATGTAAAATAATACTTATTCTTCCCGAAAGACTAACAGTGGCTGGTGCTGTGTGCTCTACCGAAGAGCATCATACATTAGAGCAGGGGTGGGAAATTATTTCAGCTGGGGGGCCGCTTAACACTTCCAGTGAGTATTCCAGGGCCACACACAAAATATCTTGTATATACAATACAAGACAATTTTACACATTACGGCAGGCAGAGTCCCCCTTTTTACACATTACGGCAGGCAGAGTCCCCCTTTTTACACATTACAGCAGGCAGAGTCACCATTTTTACACATTAGGCAGACAGAGTCCACAATCTTACCTGGGGGAGAAGGAGCCCAGCAGAAGGCAGAGGCAGTTCACGCACAAAACAGCCTGCTCTGACCCGGCCTGGGTGCTCCTGCGGGGTATCTGCTAGTGCAGGAGCGCTATAAGGGCAGCCGGGGAGAGTAGAGCACACAGAGGCGCGAGAGCGGCATTAAGGAGGAGCCCCTGAGCAGCGGCATGAACGCTGTCCGACTATGGATGCAGGGAGCCGGGGACAGGTGCTGCACACGGCGGCTGGCCTCTCAAATAATGGCGCCGGTTTGTGAGCCAATCAATGCTCGCGGTCCGGCAGCCAATCAGGAGCTGCCGGTCCGCGAGCTCTGATGGGCTGAGGACTCGACACCATATTTGAGACCCAGTCTCAAACACTCAGTGGCGGCTGGAAGATATTGTAGCGCAATGACAAGCAGCAGGTCGGGCCGCTTGTCATTGCTCAGTGGTGGGAGGCAGCGGGAAGGATAGTTTGCCCACCCATGCCTTAGAGGGAGATGTATGAAAACTCTGTTGAGAGATAAAATACTAACCACTAAGCTTGCAACATTTAAAAGGCTATATTTGAAAAATGACGCAAGCTCAATGATTGGTACTTTATCTGGGATACGTTTTGCCGGCAGCCGGAAGAGCAGCACCGGAATGCCGATAACCAACATCCCAAAGGTAAGTATTGGGGGGTTAGGGTTAGCCACTAGGAGGTTAGGGTTAGGCACTGGGGGGTTGTTAACCCTAGCTGTTACCCCACGCGGGTTAGCCCTAGCCGCCACACTGTATCGTTGGGGGGAGGGGTGTAAAAATACTTAGCCCCTCTGACGTCGGGATCTACAATAATTGAGTTGCCAGAATTGGTCATATGACCGCCGGTATCCCGGCGAGAGGTATTACATACTGAACCCCTTTATCTCTCTCCGCTATTTGATACATCTCCCCCACAGTGACCAAAATTACAGAACATGGGACCCAATATATAAGCTAGAGTGTACTGTATATAAACCTTGCTCCATATGCAATTATAACACCACCAAAAGACAGCACAGGATCAACACAATCAGTTGGCAATGGGAAAGAGAAAATGTCACAAGTGTGGAATGGGAAAGCACCAGAGGTAGGAGGGCCCTGCTCGTGAGCGCTTCCTGTGAGTTCTCCGCATTATTCATCAGTCTCCCAGGTACTGTATTCCGGAGGAATAGGTAGCTATACTGTAGGTAAACACACCCATAGATATCATATACCTTGCTGTGCGCTCTGTTCCTGCTTTTCCTGCTCGGTGAAGCCCGTTTGGTTTCCCTTTTGACATTGCCCATCGTTTTTGCAGAACGTTGAAAGATTGAGGCTCCGTGAATTGCAGTAGGTAATATATAGAGAAACATGTCTTGCCTAGCTCTAGAGGATCGTTACATTAAATGTACCTATATATTACTTGGTAAGTTATTCTAAGTTATTGCCATATTTACTGCTGTGCAGCTTTTAAGTGGGGTGATAACCGTTGGCGGTTACATTCAGGCATGACACAGGATATTCTCAGCCTTGCGATGCTGCCAACTCCCGTACTCTCCGCATACTGATTTGTTCTGCAGCCACGGTGCCAGTTTATTTGCTGGAGCTTGTGACCAAATATTTTTATCATTGAAAAATATATACAATATATATGTAGTCTATTAATATAAGGAGTGCAGGTAACTGCAAGTGCTGGGTTTTTTTTTTTTTTCCCTACAAAAATTTAACCTAGGTGCAAATTCACATTATGCCAATGCAACCAATCAGTCATTGGTACTCACTCAGCTGATTGCTGATTGGTTGTAATCATCTTGTAAGTTTTGTTTTTTACCTAAATGCAAAGATAATTAGAAGAAAACAATGGGGGTCATTCCGAGTTGTTCGCTCGCTAGCAGTTTTTAGCAGCCGTGCAAACGCATTGTCGCCGCCCACCGGGGAGTGTATTTTTGCTTTGCAGAAGTGCGAACGTCTGTGCAGCGGAGCGCCTGCAAAAACATTTTGTGCAAAACAAGACCAGCCCTGTAGTTACTCTTCGTGTGCGTTGATTCTAACGACGGAGGGGCTGCTTTTGATGTCACACATCCGCCCAGCGTTCGCTCAGCCACGCCTGCATTTTTCTAAGCACTCCCTGAAAACGGTCAGTTGACACCCAGAAACGCCCACTGCATGTCAATCTTCCTGCGTTCGGCTGTGCGACTGGAATCTTAGTTAGACTCTGTGTAAACCCACGATGCTCATTGTACCCGTACGACGCGCCTGCGCATTGCGAACAATGGCAGCTAGCGATCAAATCGGAATGACCCCCAATGTACTGTAGCTGATGCAGCGTAAGTAAAATAAAGGTACATTATTCAAAAGAAATGTGCACGGAAAAAGTGTATCTTCGCGCATACTGTATTGCACTGGCAGCATATGCGTTTAGATAGCTACAAGTCCTCATCCTCAGCATGTATTTGCATCGGTCCTGTGTTGGGTATAAAATATACAGTACGCCTCCTATAGGAGTATATGCTCTTACATGCCAGCTTGCCTGGGGCAAGATGGGGGAGAAGTTGAACATGGCAACCAATCAGCATTGAAGTAACATTTGTCATTTGCATACTATACAATTGTACAGAGCAGCTGATTGGTTGTCATGTGCAACTTCTCCACTGGCTTACTTCTCCACTCTTTTCACTGTTTCATGAATAGACCCCATAGTTACTAAGAAATAAGATGCTTAAGGGTCTATTCATGAAGCAGTGAAAAGAGTGGAGAAGTGAACCTGTGGAGAAGTTGCCCATAGCAACCAATCAGCTGCTCTGTACAATTGTATAGTATGCAAATGATAAATGTTACTTCAATGCTGATTGGTCACCATGGACAACTTCTCTACTGGCTCGCTTCTCCACACTTTTCACTGCTTCATGAATAGACCCCACAGTGTGGCAAGTTCGCAAGTTCCATTGCGCGCCAGTGGTGATGTTGCCTATAGCAACCAATCAGATTCTGTCTATCATTTTCTAGGATGCAACAGAGAAATGAAAGACAGAATCTGATTGGTTGCTGTGGGCAACATCACCGCTTTTCATTTTTAGAAGCTTTAGTAAATTTGTCCTTTAGAATAAGCGAACGCAGATCTGCGCAACTGCAGTTAAATGTATGCCTTTAGTAAATGACCCCGTATCTTCAAGTTTGCACCAATAAAGGACACGTGGATGGATTACCGGACGGGATGCTGGATTGTTTCTGTAACAAGCAACACTGTGCTAAACACAGCTTTCTCCCATTTATCTTGATCTACTACAAGCAGACAATGAAATGCGTGTGATTCATCGCACCGCGAGTAAAACCAGACCCACGTTACCACTCATAGATTTTTGGCTCATTTAAAAATCTCAGCTCAGCGGTGGCTGTAAGTAACAAACCGATACACAATGAAGCCAATATAGAGAGAGTTTAGCAGTAAACTGCAGTAAAGATTTGCAGAACAGCACAATATTCCCAGCGTTGCTCGGCGTTGTCAGACATGTGCGGCCGGCCGGATCAATCTGTCCGTGTTTTCTCATCTCTGACAAATGCTGCTAATTTACAACTGAGCCATTCCAAGATTGCGGGTGTCCTGTTGTCCTATGTCTTAATATCTAATATCTGTTTCTGTTCATAGTCTGAGCAGCTAGAGTCGGCGCGGCGTGTGTCCCTGGGGGCCCCTCTGTCTTGTATGTAGATGTGAATATTGTGCACTTGCCGCACCAACCCTGAGGCCAGGTGAGTTCCTTGCCTGAGGGTATATTGTAATACCGGTGGCACATTGTGCATCAAAGGCTTTCTGGCTATTCATTATCCAGATGCTGCAAGGAGATGGTATACATTGTGGGCCTAAATCAGATCTGGTCGCTAGTAGGCGATTTTTGCACTGCTGCGATCAGATAGTCCCCGCCTACAGGGGGAGTGTATTTTAGCTGTGCAAGTGTGCGATCACATGTGTAGCAGAGCTGTACAAACAGATCTTGTGCAGTCTCTGCGCAGCCCAGGACTTACTCAGCCGCTGCGATCACATCAGCCTGTCCAGGACCGGAAATTACGTCTGGAACCCGCCCTGCAAACGCTTGGATGCGCCTGCGTTTTTCCAACCACTCCTAGAAAATGGTCAGTTGACACCCACAAACGCCCTCTTCCTGTCACTCTCCGTGCGAACGCCCGTACAAATGGATCCTTTGCACAAACCCATCGCTGAGCGGCGATCCGCTTTGTACCCGTGCAACGTGCCTGTGCATTGCGGTGCATACGCATGCGCAGTTTAGACCTGATCGCCGACTGTACGAAAACGCAACCTAGCGATCAGGTCTGAATTAGGCCCTTATGTGTGTATATGTTATATATACTATTTAGCAAGAATTAGTTCCGATCATTCCTTGGCCAAGCGTCTGTCCCCTGACTACGCATGTGAGAGGAGAGATTACTGGGGGGGAGGGATCCATAGCCCCCACAGATTAATCGTTGACTTATGCACACGCTCTGGGACTGAGGGTATGCAACTATGGGCAGTACACAATTCAGTATCATCTCCACTGGAGTTCGGAAATGTAAATACGCATGTCTCCAGGGGTTCAGTATGATTTCCCGGCGGCCGGGATGCCGGCTGTCAGTTTACCGATAATGTCATCCCGGCCGCCTGTATGTCGGCAGTGGGCGAGCGCAAAGAGTCCCCTTGCGGGCTTACTGCGCTAGACACATGTTCTATTTCCACTTTATGTTGCGGACACCCATGAGTGGGAATAGACCCTGAGGGCCGGGATTCTGGCTGTCGGCATTGCCAGCTGTCAGGAATCCGGTGTCGGTATCCTGACATCCGGGATCCCGACAGCCGGCAAATTAGCTGCATCCTCTCTCCAGGTGTATGTTTTACTAATGGTAGGGCTGGTGCATCTGCATGCTGATGATGTGATCAAAAAAGCAGCTGGATGTAATGAAGTCCGAATTGGCCAGAGGTGCGGGTTCCCGGCTGAACTCTGATGTTTTTTTAAAGCGGCAATCATGTGCAAGGCAAAGCCATGCCTGGTAAATGATTGCCAGTTTAACAAAATCTCCAAGTTCGTCCAGGAACCTGCACCTCCGGCCAGTGTCGGACTGGGGTATGAAGGGTCCACCGGGGGAATGCAGTGATAGGGGCCCATATTTATGGGTGTGGCCAGCCTACAAAGGGGGTGTGGCCAGCCTCCACAGAGGCTTGAAATGCACAATAGTCTTGTGCAGTGTAATGTAAGTGCACAGTCTGGAACCTGATCCCTAGAGGAAGGAGTGAGCCCTCAGGCAGTGGGGCCTACCGGTGGTTTCCCTGGTACCCCTGTGGGTCAGTCTGACCCTGCATCCGGCCAACTCTGACTTCATTACCTCCGGCCCTAGGAGTGCAGGTACTGGCCTTCCAGGCAGAGCTGTGCTCCGTAAATGAGCATCTGAAGTACTGAATACCTTTTGCCCTCTATAAACTATGGCTGAATGTTTTGAAGGAGATAGCACAGGGGAATAAAGCCTCCACACACAACAGAGATCAGGGCAGTACAACTCCCCCTCTACCGACCTGCGGCCATGGTTACCAGGCGAGGGAGGGGTACTCA
The DNA here is from genome assembly GCF_028390025.1 of Pseudophryne corroboree. Taxonomy (NCBI): domain Eukaryota; kingdom Metazoa; phylum Chordata; class Amphibia; order Anura; family Myobatrachidae; genus Pseudophryne; species Pseudophryne corroboree. The sequence goes on along the minus strand of NC_086444.1, from coordinate 62,159,248 downwards.
CCTGTAAGACACCTCTGGCTCCAGACACGAGAGCTGACCACTGATTGGGCCCTTGGGTGTAAATATCATCATTCTGTTTATTCGTTTTAACTGCTTGTTAGTAAATTAACTGACTTCAGTTTCTCTCAAAATATAGGTGATAGCAGGTATTGCAGTGAACAAATATGTATGTCTATATACAGCATTAGAACCAAGAGTTATTTTAGTTTAGTAAGTCTTTAAGTATTTATTTTTAATAACAGTTTCTCTTGTAAGCCAGCTAATGACAGAGCTCCTTATAGAGAGTCAGCGTATGCTCCTTCCGTCTCCCATCTGTATACACATACAGCTAGATCCGACAATGAGATACAGTATCACTGCTTATACGACCACTAAGCTGGACGCAGTCCTGGTGTGCATAGGGGCTCATCTCTCACAGACAGCGGGACAGATCTGCCATCTCTTTCTGATTTGTTATTAGGTAAGCTCAGTATGTGCTGTATTTTTATTAACAAAGGGGGTCATTCTGACCCGTTCGCTCGCTGCTTTTTGTCGCAGCCGAGCGAACTGGTCCCTACTGTGCATGCACCGCCGCCGTAGTGCGCCGGCGCATGCCAGACGGCCGAAGGCCGTAGCAGGGCTGCGATCGCCTCTGCCTGATTGACAGGCAGAGGCGATCGCTGGGCGGGAGGGGGCAGAACGATGGTGTTTGGCCGCAGTTTCGTGGGAGCGGTCTGGCCAACGCAGGCATGGCTGGACTGAACGGGGGGTGGGCCGCAGCGGCTGCGTGATGTCACACACAGCCGCTGCGGGCCGGGGAGCGATGGGTAGCTCCCGGCCAGCACGCTAAAGCTGTGCTGGCCGGGAGCTACTCTTGAAGTGCAAAGGCATCACCGCTGTGCGATGCCTTTGCACTTTTGCGGGGGAGCCGGCACTGACATGCGGGGCGGACTAGCCCTGTGCTGGTTGTCCCCCCGCATGTCAGTGTGAATGATCGTAGCTGTGCTAAATTTAGCACAGCTACGATCAACTCGGAATGACCCCCCAAGTGAACTCACTAACTTTCATAGTACAGGTAGCGGTTGATATACCGACAGTCGAAACACCAACACGGTCAAAATTCCGACACTCATTATGCCGACATGTTCAAAACGTCAACATAGTCAGAATACCGACATTTGAAATGACAACTTGTCAAAATGTCGACATGTGTTTTTAAGGATTATTGCCCCAAAACAGACTTGCTCACACTTTGCCATCCCAGTGAACCTGGAGGGAGAATATAATAGTGCACCGAGCGCATGGAGGCACAGTGCCCAAAGCATGGCAAGCGCAGCGAGCCATGCGAGGGGAGGCAGAACACTTAGACGGTTTCCATGTCGACCTATGTTGACACTGACACAATAAAAAAAAACAGAAAAACACATGTTGGTATTTTGACATGTCGGCATTTAAAATGTCGGTATTCTGACTACGTCGGCATTTCAAACATATGTGCATAATAAATGTCGGTATTTTGACCATGTCGGTATTTTGACTGTTGGTCAATTGCTATCGGGATTATAACCGTCGGTATTGCGTCCGTCGGTAATTCATACTGAACCCCGGTAGTACAGTCACTGCTCTGTGAAGCTGAAGATTCCTCTTTACAGAAACTCAAATAGTAAATGTTTATCATTAGAATTTTGGACACGTCCGTCCAGGGACGGAGAATCTGTTGCTTTCACTCTTTAAAACAATGGGGGTAATTCCAAGTTGATCGCAGCAGGAAATTTTTTAGCAGTTGGGCAAATCCATGTGCACTGCAGGGGAGGCAGATATAACATGTGCAGAGAGAGATAGATTTGGGTGTGGTGAGTTAAATCTGCAATCTAAATTGCAGTGTAAAAATAAAGCAGCCAGTATTTACCCTGCACAGAAACAAAATAACCCACCCAAATCTAACTCTCTCTGCAAATGTTATATCTGCCTCCCCTGCAGTGCACATGGTTTTGCCCAACTTCTAAAAAATTTCCTGCTGCGATCAACTTGGAATTACCCCCTATGTGTGCTAACGCGAACTGGTGCCAGGTCAGAAGAAAATAAAAATGTAAATGCTTATTAGAAAGTATCTCTCAAATGCAAAAGACAATAGGGTCTATTCATGAAGCAGTGAAAAGTGTGGAGAAGTGAGCCTGTGGAGAAGTTGCCCATGGCAACCAATCAGCTGCTCTGTACAATTGTATAGTATGCAAAAGATAAATGTTACTTCAATGCTGATTGGTTGCCATTGTCAACTTCCCCATTGGCTCACTTCTCCACACTTTTCACTGCACCACACAATCGCAATAACTGTGCACACATTTGCAGCATCGGTGTAAGTCCGGGAACATCGCCCCTTCCCCCCCCCCAAGGGAGTATATGGTCTTGCAGAATGTGTGTGAGAGCTGCAAAGCTGGCACCATGTTTTCTGCATGCCCTGTTACCTCCCTCAAAAGGTCCCTGATTGCCAATTCTCACTGCGAGCGACATCCCAAAGGTACCTTAGTCCATGCACAGTAATCCATTAATCGCTAAATACCAGCATTGCATGCAAATCGGAATCAGGGCCCAACAAATGAAATGCTCTTCCTAACAGAATCATGCTGCAGGCTCTTATTTAACTGCCTATGATTTGCATGCGCGAGGTAGCCCTTATATTTGTAACGCCAACTGTTTAAGTTATTGCCGCCTTACAAGTACAGTCTAACACGCTGGAACCACTCTCTTGCCTGCAAATCACAGGGCATACTGTAGTACTTGCCAGCCCTCCCAGAAGATCGGCAAGTAATGGATGACATAAGTGTGATAATGCCATTTTTAGGCCTGGGATATACTGTAGGAAGACAAACTGACTCGTTCAAGGAGCCTAATTCAGACCGGATCGCTGTTGTGTGAAATCACAATTATCGCTTGTGTATGGATCGAATCGTGCAAAAATTTTGATCGCTAGGTGTACACAAGTTGATTGACAGGAATCAGACGTTTATGGATGGTAACTGGCCGCTTTCTAGGTGTGTCAGGAAAAATGCAGGCGTTCCCAAGTGTTTTCTGGGAGGGATCGGTATGAAATACTTCCAATCAAAATCCCGACTTTCAAAATCCCGACACCAATTGACCGATGGTCAAAATCCCGACAAGGTCAAAATCCCGACAAGGTCAAAATCCCGACATGGACAAAATACCGACACTTAAAATACCGACAAGGTCAAAATACCAACATGTAAAATGCCGACAGGTCAAAATACCGACATGCGGTTTTTGTTGTTTTTGTGTGTGTATGTCGACATAAGTCAACATGGACACCATATAAAGTGTACCGCGTCCCCTCGCATGGCTCGCTGCGCTCGCCATGATTCGGGCACGGTGCCTCGCTGCGCTCGGCACACTATTATATTTGCCCTCCAGGTCCACTGGGATGGTAAAGTATGAACAAGTCGGTTTCAATGAAAATAATCATGAAAACCTCATGTCGGTATTTTGACCTGTCGGCATTTTACATGTCGGTATTTTGACCTTGTTGGTATTTTAATGTCGGTATTTTGTCCATGTCGGGATTTTGACCTTGTCGGGATTTTGACCATCGGTCAATTGGTGTCGGGATTTTGAACGTCGGGATTTTGATTGGAGGTAAACTGACTGCATCCCTTCTGGGAGGGTGTGTGACATCTGCTCCGGACCAATCAGCATGTTTGTATCACACTGTAGGAGTAAGTCCTGGTCTGCGCAGAGACAGCACAGACTGGTAAAATCATTCTATGGTGAGTGAGTTGCGAACGGATTTGCAGATGTCCGCTGTCTGGCGAAGTTTATGCACGGCGTACGCATGCATTCGCACACTTGCACCGGGCGGGTTTTCACTCTCTAGTGCGGCGGCTATATGATCGCAGCCCTCTGCAAAATCACAGAGGAGCGGTCAGGTCTGAATTAGGCCCAAGGTCATAAGATTCTGTCACTTGAATTCAAAGCAAAGTTTCCAGTAAGTCCGTTTTATACGACCAGCATCGATAACCGCTGAACTATTCCTTCTCCCAGTGGCATAAAATTACATAATTGTTATTGTCCATAAAAAAGAAACATAAGATAAATGGTAAAAAAAAAAAAATAGACAATAAAATCTTTAGCATAATGTATTTGTCTGAGTCCTCCGGCAGCATCTCCTGCTCACCCAAGCACTGAGTATTCATTGTTTGTCTGCAATCTCTGAGAATCATAGCCATAACGCGAACAGCGCTCTCCATTTACAATGGATTTAAGTCCCATTTTATGTTTTTCATTCCGTCTTGTGTTGCCGTGTTTACTTTTGTATTCCGAGACTTGTCATTTAACCGGCTGTGACAAAACTGGGCAGGCAAACAAGAATGTAGGAGCGCTGTACGGTTTGTGTGCGTGTCCGTGTTTGTTCTGGAGATTGTTGTGTTCTCTGGATGTCACATTATGAAGGCACAGACGTATCTTGCTGTACGGGCTTTGGCGGTGCCCCGGGCATGTTGCCATGTTATTACTCAGTCCCAGCTGCAGTTCTGTATGAAATACATTTTAAGGGGTAAATACAGTACTTGCAAATGAAAAACAAACATGTCCTACACTGTTGTTTTTTTTAAGTATTAAAGGGAGAATGTTCTGTTTCTTATATCTGCAGCAAGGGTTGGATACGGTATCCCGGCTAACGGGATGCCGGCTGTCAAAATCCCGACAGCGGCATCCTGCCAGCCATATTAGTGGCAGCGAGTGCAGTGAGTCCCACGCGGGCTTGTGTGCTTGTGGGCCACGGGCTCTATTTTCCCTCAGATGGTGGCATGGACCCACCACCCAAGCTGGAATACCGGCGTTGGGATCCTGAACACCGGGATTCTGCCAACCGGTATATTAACTCCATCCCCTGCAGCGATGTTCTACAAAGATGTTGTTGACCCTGTTAGGGTTCCTCACAGACTCTCAGAGCCTCACCGTTGCCCCGTCCTCACTTTACAGCCCCACAAATTGAGGCTTTGCATAGCAAGGCCATGGTGATGAGATCAAGGCACCATGTGTCCCTGGCACCTCCCACCTGACTGCCCCCTTCCGGAGGTTGCAGCCATAATATCGGATTATGGATAAATTAAGACAAGCCGTCAGGCCACCGCTTCCTACAATGCCTTTTGTACGCCTGTCTTTTGAGCATACATACTGTATACCCTTCCTTAGTTCAAGATAATTTGTTGTGGTCACATGCTGAACATTCTGTCCCACACTGAGGAGTCCATACAAGGATGAAACAAGCTGTCCGCAGTTGGCTGGCCTGTTCCAGGCGGTGTGTCATGGTATTAAAACCAGGTGAGGGGGACATCATCTCATAGGACTGTCTTATATTTTGTATATTTAGTGCACCTTATATAGTGAAAGTACGAGGGCAAGTCTATGGGCTTGATTCTGGGTCACATGGAAAAGCGAACGCAGCAACGTCTATTGGTGGGCGCCCGTTGCGAGTTTATGCAAATGGCCTACAGACTCCGTGCCTTCTGTGCAGCCAAATGTGCAAGGAATTAAATGTCGCGTGCATGCTGTAATACCGATTGGTGCATGCTTATACGTCGCCGTCAGTCGCAACACTGAAACTTGTGCCGACCCTATCACAGTCTAACCATGGCTTCTTATGCTTGCGGTTGGGCATTTGTGAATGCAGCTGCTTGCATTGACACACCCACTAAATGGTCCATTGTGCCTATACATTAAAATAGCCCTGCACTGCGCCCCCTATTGGCCACATCCATTCCAATGACACAGCATCTAAGTAAGGCCTTATATGCACTACGCCCCCACGCCCCCTTAATTTACTTGGGCCCGGAACTTTTCATGGCTTCCTGGGGACAGGTATAAAAGTAAGACGTTTGGAGGAAGCCTCACGGTGCACAAGCTATTAAATTAGGGCACCAGTGCACAACGCCATAAGCTTAAGCCTGTGCTTGGTACAAAGGCAGGTGCTATATGAGGAGAGCAACTTTTCAACTGCACTAATCCATTGTAAATTACCTTCAGCGGATTTATTTTCCCTTCTTTAATAACTGGTTTTCTATCTCGTCTTCTGCAACACGTGAGGAATCTCAAGCACTTTGTGGGCTTCTAATTTATACAGTTATTCAAATGAATAGGAAAACAAAACAATAGTTCAAAAACAAAGTTTTACCTCTCTAAGGAAAATTCCAGTTATGTTCCGAGATGGAAAAAGATTAGAGGGCAGTTTACGTATCCTCCCTCTTGCATTTAACATTTCATCTAATGAATGTAGTCCGTAATGAAAAGGTTTTGGGCTTCATCAAAATTCAGCCTGTAGAGTCAAGTTTTCTCGCGCTGCCTTCAAATGAGGTCTGCTCATAAACTGGAGACATCCGTCATAGGAAAGTGGCTAAGGCATTACACAAAAAGCTCTCTTCATGGAGTCAATCAAATATTCTCAGCACTTTGTGACGTGGTTATTAGCAGAGGAGGCTGGGGGCTAATGTGCATTTATTTGCACACTGCAAACTCCATTATTAAATGCTTGGCCACCACATAATACAAACAAGGACATAAAAGTAAATTGGAATATCTTAGATAAAAACAAACTGTTGTAGCACGCAAAGCAACCAATATGGCTGACAACACGGTGGTAGGAAGCTTTTACTATCTGCTTGTGAATGAGTACTACTGTAGTACCAGGTGGGATATTAATGCATCTCAAACGTACGCTGGTGTTGTTAAGCAGCCATATTGTAACCACGGTGAAGTGTTTAACATCCTTGACGTCACATTTCACATTGCAGTGACACGTGACTTGTCAGGAATCCTGGCACAAATGAATATGACACAGCCAAAATTAACACAAGCAATTACACTGTAATAAAACCAAGGGGTACTAAAGGTTGATTTTAATCAATTTTAACGTGATCTAAATCAATATGTTTCAGGGGTTAAACTGCACTTTTACTAACATTTAAATATGAATATAAAAAATAGCCTTTTTGTAAACGTGTGTTTTAGGCCCTGAAGCACAATATTGATTTAGATTGATTAAAATCAATCCTTACCTGTCCAGGTGTGTGAGGGGGGAGGAGGGACTGTCTGATCTTCACCTGGCTCCCTGTCCTCCTAAACGATGGCTGACGTTGCTGGGTCAAGGGGCTTAAATCCGGCGCCAGCGGGTGGCAGATCTTAAGTCCAGGTGCGGGTCTTAAGTCTAGCACTGGTAGAGAACAGACTCACATCTAAGGACTGCATAGCTTGCAGCCCCTAAAGACAGATTGGGCTACAGTAATAGCAGGGGAATGGCGTCTTTTGAGATGCGCTCTCTCTGCTATAACAGTCCAGACTGGCAGTACCATGGGCAATGTCGGACTGGGGCATAAAGGGCCCACGGGGGGATGCAGTTGTAGGGGCCCATTCTTAAGGGTGTGGTCAGGCTCCACATAGGTTTAGCTAGCCATTAGAGAGTACATTAGAGAGTACATGGTAAATATATAATAAACCATAGTCCTGGGATTTATAATGTAACATATGTATAATGCATAATTCAAGTGCAGTAGGGCAGAGTCTGGAACCTTATCAATAGATGAGGAGGACGGGCCACAGGCAGTGGGGCCCACCGGGGGTTCCCCTGTGGGCCAGTCTGATCCGGGAATTTCCCGGAGTCTTTACTGCTGCACCTGTATATAATGCCCACATGCACCCTTTGGCTCAAATTTAGTGTGTAAATCTGGCTCTGGTACTAACCAGTGCCTCCTCAGTCATTTACCTCACCGCACGTCCCTGATTCACACAATCTTCTCTATGGCCCCGAAAACTGAAGTGAATGAAACCTCCAGACTGTGAACGGAGTTTGGTGAATGTGTAACCTGGAGCCAGTTAGGATATAGTGGGGGTGTTTTTGCGGTAGCTCTTATAATGCTCTGGCTACTGCGCCACAGCCTCTTAACAAGCTAGCTAGTACAGACATTTACAAATATATATGTAAGAGATTTGGACGTTTATTAAGACACTTTATAACAGATAACAGTAATTGAACACACACGCACAGCAAATGTGAACAGAAAGTCAGCTACCAAAGTATGGGGACACATTTTCTGATTGTCATCATTAGTGCTTCTTCGGCTTATTTTTAGATTTGCTAGTACTTTAAAAAATAAAAATATGAAACAACAGGTGAAAAGTCTCCAGCCTTCTTAAATCATTGTATAGGGAAAAGTGTAGATCATCAAACTGCTTTCTATCATTATATTTTACACACCTGACAGATCACAGTCATTGCTAAGCTGTAGGAACTGTTTCTATAGCACAATTCCCTTGACAATTCCAATTTCTGTTTGAAGGCTCTATCCAGTATCCAAATTATACCCTGTCAGTCACTCTGCACAAATTCCGTCCTTCCCACTTGTTGTGTTTGCAAAACCTAGCAGATTTGCATTATTGACAGTGCAGTATAGCTAACCATTGATTTAGGAAATCTTAAACCAGGTGTTTTTGTGCAATAGCAGATAAAGCTTGATCAAGACCCGTACTATAGTGCACCTCCCAACATTGGTGACAGGGTATTCGAGACCCCTCACACGCCAAAAGGTGCGCATGTCCACAAAGGGGACGGAGCCTCATTGCAAGTTGGTGTCATCACTGTGGGGGCACGTACAGCACTTTCCAGGGAGCTGGTCTGAATCCAGATCTCCCCCTGCACTCTGAATAGATCCATGCGCATATGAACAGTAGCGGCAACAGTGTTTCCTCCAACGTTACCCCCTGAGGGACACTTTGGTCCGTAGATGGGACAGCGGGACAGTCCCAGAACAATGGAGAGTAGAGGTACAGTATGCAATAGCACCATAGACAGTGAAAGGTTTGGTCATGTGCTATATATGTTATGTTGGCACTTGGGATCCCAGCGCCCAGCATACCGGTGCAGGCAGCGGGGTGAGCGCAAAAGAGCCCCTTGTAGGCACAATGCGCTCGCCACGCTGCGCTCGCCATGCTGTGCTCACCATGCTACGCTATTTATTCTCCCTCCAGGGGTGTCGTGGACACCACCAGAAGGGAGAATAGTTGTCGGTATGCCGGCTGTCAGGATTCCGGCGTCGGTATGGTGAGCACTGGGATCCTGACCGCCGGCATATCAAATTCCTCCCATATACTCGCCTACCTAGTATTGCAGCAATGGCTGTTTTAAAACGTAATGTTTATTGGTATATATGATACACATATATATAAAAAAATAATTTTACACAAATACAAGGCAGGACAGAGTAAACACCACACTAAAAAACACTTAGGGGTATATGCAATTACCGGCGAATCGCGGCAATTTTTCGCCCGTTTTTTAATTCGACACAATTCGACCGTCGAATTCCGGCAAGTGGGTGCCGGAATTCAACATATTCAATAAAAAACGGATTCGACAGTCCCGCTGTCGAAAAACGGCCGATTTGACGGATTTTGATTAGATTTTTTAAAAACGGGAAAAAATCCCAAAATTATTGCGTGGGGTCCCCCCTCCTAAGCATAACCAGCCTCGGGCTCTTCGAGCCGGTCCTGGTTCTAAAAATCCGGGGGAAAAACTGACAGGGGATCCCCCGTATTTTTAAAACCAGCACCGGGCTCTGCGCCTGGTGCTGGTGCAAAAAATACAGGGGACTAAAAGAGTAGGGGTCCCCCATATTTTTTACACCAGCATCGGGCTCCACTAGCTGGACAGATAATGCCACAGCCGGGGGTCACTTTTATACAGCGCCCTGCGGCCGTGGCATTAAATATCCAACTAGTCACCCCTGGCCGGGGTACCCTGGGGGAGTGGGGACCCCTTCAATCAAGGGGTCCCCCCCAGCCACCCAAGGGCCAGTGGTGAAGCCCGAGGCTGTCCCCCCCATCCAAGGGCTGCGGATGGGGGGCTGATAGCCTTGAGAAAATTGAAAGAATATTGTTTTTTCCAGTAGTACTACAAGTCCCAGCAAGCCTCCTCCGCAATCTGGTACTTGGAGAACCACAAGTACCAGCATGCGGGAGAAAAACGGGCCCGCTGGTACCTGTAGTTCTACTGAAAAAAAAATACCCAAATAAAAACAGGACACGCACACCGTGAGAGTAAAACTTTATTTCACACATGTCGACACACACACACTTACCTATGTTCACACGCCGACCTCTGTCCACTTGTCCAAGTAGAATCCACGGTGTACCTGTGAATAAAATTATACTCACCTCAATCCAGTGTCCGGATCTTTTAAAATAATCCTCGTACTTGGCAAAACAACAAAACGAACACCCGGAACAAACGGACTGAAAGGGGTCCCATGTTTACACATGGGACCCCTTTCCCCGAATGCAGAGACCCCCCCCGTGACTGCTGTCACAGAAAGGTCCCTTCAGCCAATCAGCGAGCGCAACGTCGTGGCTCTCTGCTGATTGGCTATGCGCGTCTGAGCTGTCAGACAGCGCATCGCAAAGCCTCTCCATTAAATTCAATGGTGGAAACTTTGCGGTCAGTGGTGAGGTCACCCGCGGTCAGCGGCTGACCGCGGTAACCCCACCGCTGGCCGCAAAGTTCCCACCATTGAAACTAATGGAGGGAGCTGTGCGATGCGCTGTCTGCCAGCAGACGCGCATACAGCCAATCAGGAGACTGCCACGAAGTAGCGCTTCCTGATTGGCTTAAGAGACCTTTCTGTGACAGCAGTCACAGGGGGGGGGGGGGTCTCTGCATTCGGGGAAAGGGGTCCCATGTGTAAACATGGGACCCCTTTCAGTCCGTTTGGTCTGGGTGTTCGTTTTGTTGTTTTGCCAAGTATGAGGATTATTTTAAAAGATCCGGACACTGGATTGAGGTGAGTATAATTTTATTCACAGGTACACCGTGGATTCTACTTGGACAAGTGGACAGAGGTCGGCATGTGAACATAGGTAAGTATGTGTGTGTCGACATGTGTCAAACAGAAGCAAATCCTGTCCCTTAACACATAATTGAACATAAGGATGACATATAAACACAATTTACTTAATTTAATATTTCTTTCTAAATTTCTCAGTAAGAAACTTTTGACCTGGGGGTGCACAGGGCACAGGTTCCAAAACTCGGTCCTCAGGACCCCACACAGTGTATGTTTTGTAGGTCTCCTCACAGACTCGCAAGTGAAATAATTAGCTCCACCTGTGGACCTTTTAAAATGTGTCAGTGAGTAATCAATACACCTGAGCACTTGCTGGGTTACGTACAAAACATGCACTGTGTGGGGTCCTGAGGACCAAGTTTGAGAACCACTGCTCTAGGGCTCCGTGATTCAGAAAATTTTTTGGAACCACTGGCTAATGGGCCCTACACATTTGTCGATCCGCCGCCGAGCTGCCCGACGGTGGATACGGCCGACGTGTGACCCGGCGGCGGGGGGGGGGCAGTGAAGGGGGAAGTGGCACTTTGTGACTCCTTATCTCCTCTCCTCCCTCTCCCCGAGCGCTCCTGCTCGGGGGGCGGAGTTTTGCGGAATGACGCGTTTGCGTCGTGACGTCACGACGCAAACGCGTCATTCCGCGAAACTCCGCCCTGCTCGGGGAGAGGGAGGAGAGGAGATAAGCCTGGAAGGAGGAGGCGGCCAGCGCGAGGGACGTGAGTCGGCGGGACCCGAAGAGCGGGAAGATGTAAGTATTATATCTATCTCTCTCTCTCTCCCCCTTCCTCCCCCCCCCCCCCACTTGACACCTGCCTGCCGCACTGTGTAAAATGGGGATACCTGCTTGCCGCACTGTGTAAAATGGGGGCACCTGCCTGCGTACTGTGTAAAATGGGGATATCTGCCTGCTGTACTGTGTAAAAGGGGGATACCTGCCTGCTGTACTGTGTAAAATGGGGATACCTGCCTGCCGCGCTGTGTAAAATGGGGCCACCTGCCTGCGTACTGTGTAAAATGGGGATATCTGCCTGCTGTACTGTGTAAAATGGGGATACCTGCCTGCCGCACTGTGTAAAATGGGGGCACGTGCCTGCCGCGCTGTGTAAAATGGGGATACCTGCCTGCCGCACTGTGTAAAATTGGGACACCTGCCTGCGTACTGTGTAAAATGGGTATATCTGCCTACCGTACTGTGTAAAATGGGGGCACCTGCCTGCGTACTGTGTAAAATGGGGATATCTGCCTGCTGTACTGTGTAAAATGGGGATACCTGCCTGCCGCACTGTGTAAAATGGGGGCACGTGCCTGCCGCGCTGTGTAAAATGGGGATACCTGCCTGCCGTACTGTGTAAATTGGGGATACCTGCCTGCCGCACTGTGTAAAATGGGGACACCTGCCTGCGTACTGTGTAAAATGGGGATATCTGCCTACCATACTGTGTAAAATGGGGACACCTACCTGCCGCACTGTATAAAATGGGGACACTTGCCTGCTGTAATGTGTAAAAAGGGGACTTTTTTTTTTTCTGTGGTGGGTGTGATGATATCAGACGAGGCCGCGCCCACTTTAATGAGACCACGCCCATTTTAATCAGGCCACACACCCTTGTCGGGAGCGCGCGCGCCTTCGGCGCGCGCATGCTTTTTATTTTTATGGGGGGGCACTCAATTTTTTTTTATAGCAATGGGGGGGGGGGGGGGCGCATTTTGAAATCTCGCACTGGGAGCCAAATTGTCTAGAAACGGCCCTGCTGACGTGATTCAGTATTGCAGAACTTCTGCAGAAGATAAGAATGGTACAATTTCAACAGAAGGTGTCAAACTATATTTATTTCTTTGCACAGATGCTTAAAAAAAACTATTCTTGATATAGCAGTTAAATAACACATACAATAAGATATCCTGGGGTGAATATAATATATTGCATATTGCATTTTATTAAAGAGATAGATGGAAAATAATTGTAAGACATTTACACAAGTGCTTAATTTGTTATTTTAATCATCAGCCTGCTACCTTAGTCTGCTCAGGAATAATTGAAGTTTGGATGTTTTGGTATCAGATAATCAGATAAATATATAGAATAAATGAGAAATCTCAATATAATTAATAAATGATGGAAGAGTCTAATAGCCCTCTATTGTGGATTGGGTTGATCGCTTGCCACGCTTCGGCCCAGTGTGGTGGACCCACCACCCTAGTGGGAATACCAGGCTACGGACGCGATTCCGACCGCCAGCTTTTCCCTGGCTGTCAGGATTCCAGCTTCAGTATCCTAAACGCCGGGATCCCGACAGGTGGTATAGTAACCGCATCCCATTGTAAAGCAATACAGACCTTAGGTGAGTGGAACCGGTGTCATGAGAGTGCCCAGAAAGGAAGCAAATAGACCGAGGTCCACTGTAAAACTATGGTGACTGCTGCTATTTCCAATGTGCGGTCTGCAGTGAACTGTAAATGAGTGGGTCACACATAGTCATAGTGGGCTGAAATACAGTAGCAGAGTAGAGGGGCACCCGCTGGCGTTTATATATAAGTATATTTGCGGCTGATAGCGCTACATTGTATGAGTGTTACCGAGCTGTGGGTGCCAATGAAATGAAAATGTTAGAAGGTAACTTTTGTACGGAGATCTGGGCGTGCATGAGGCTATGGAGGTAAGACCGGCGTGTGCACAAGCCGGTGCTCCAAACAAGCGTATGCTTCACCTGGAGGCTTCATCAGTGGTGTCAAGAGAGTACCCTTTTCCTCGTGTTCTCTTAATACCTCACAACGGGCCCGGTGCAGAGGTGGACATAATGGTTGCAAAGATGAACGGATTATTTTGTACTGTGCATACGTCACCATCGATTACCAATGGCAACCCCAGTCAGCATTTGGACACGAAGTGATTGACAGTCTTTGTGCATTTGTTGGCATGTCGCAACCATTTTGTTGGTACGTCCCTGCCAGCGACCGCTTCTTTGTGTGCAGTTGGAATGGCTATGAGGCTGAGTTGCGGGGACATTCTGAGCAGCCATAGGGTTACTGGAAAGATAAATTATTGACTGATGTACGTCCGATTGTTGAGTCTTCCTACACAAGCGGCAAATCTCAGAAGCCTCCGGTGGGAGTCTCTAAACAAATCCCGGCAGCTGTGACATTTGCACATTCGTGCCCAGCCGCTGTGTACAAAATCACAGCGGTGACATTGCGTACTGTACATTTCTGAATCAGGCCCTCTGCCCGGTAAGTAACTACAACCCTTTGGTATCTATGTTTGGCTACAAGCCACTCATCTCTTCCTTGCTCTAAAACTCAAAATAAACCAAACTGTGATCTAATTGATTCTTCTTACTAAGGGGGTCTATGTACTAAACCTTGGAGAGAAATAAAGTGGAGAGAGAGAACGTACCATCCAATCAGCTCCTAACTGCCATGTTACAGGCTGTGTTTGAGAAATGACAGTTAGAAGGTGATTGGCTGGTACTTTGGGGTCTATTCATTAAGCAGTGGAAAGAGAGGAGAAGTGAGCCAGTGGAGAAGTTGCCCATCAGCTGCTACGTATAATTTTATAGAATACACTTGACAAATGTTACTTAAAAGCTGATTGGTTGCCATAGGCAACTTCTCCACTGGCTCACTTCTTCACTCTTTTCACTGCTTCATGAATAGACCCCCATTATCTTCTCTCCACTTTATCTTTCTCCAAGTTTTGCTTTTTTATGATAAGTTCATTTTAACAATTTCCATGCTCTATGTAAGAGCCTCTGATTTTAGAGGTTTATACGCGCAAGTCTTGTTGCTCTTAGGGAAATAACCCTAATTAACACCATATGGGGCCTATTTATCAAAATAGTGATATATGCCTTTGGCTCCTTGTTGCCACTATTGGTGTAAATTTCGGAACATGTTTTGTAGCAGTTAATCACAGGCCTCGTGCAAGGACAGTTACCCCAGTAAGCAGCTGTACTGGCAAAACCTAAACAGCAACACTTTTGCCACTACTAGTAGTGTAGTATTCCTGCACTTTGGCAGCTGAGTTCAGCTCCACAACCTTTTTGTTTCCCGGAGATTTACTCGAATCCATCACGGAATCAGGCCCAGAGTGCCGTTACCTCCTATCGTCAGCTTTCTAAGAGTATTGGAGAGTCACATAACCGTGGAATGATAGTACTGTGTCCTAGGCTTAGTGTGAGGCTCTTCCGTCATGCAAGGAGTTGTCCTTGGTGCTGAAAAATAGGCACAGTAAATCCGTCCTTAGCTATTACAGGGGACAATGGAGAAATGTGGCACAGACAAGAGCAGCAGAAATTTATGTTGTCGCTGTGTGCGGAGAGCACGCTCCATGCCGCTGAGAGAGGAAATGAATCACTATTCTATTGTAGTTTAACTAAAGTTTTGCTGTACTGAGCTTGATGGTGCCGCTGCAAAGATTGCCGTATGTATATTGATGCCATGAGTCGGATCCATTTCAGGATGCGCCCAGCTCTGAGCCAGCTGCATATACACCCAGAGATACTTACACCCAATCATGTCATAGGTGCAAGAACATTTTACTTCATGTTTGTTTTGATAACGGATAACGCATTTGCTTTCAGGCAAATAAAACCCCTTGTATAAGACAACACGTATATTCTTCCTTCTTGTGTACGAGTGAAAAAAATAAATTCTGACTAAACTGCAACCACAAGCACCACGAGCACAGCTAGAAAGAGTGCAGGGGGTGTCATTGCTGTGGGGCTCAGAGGCTTAGGGGGTCCAGTTCACTTGCACCCAGGACAAATACTTGTCTACCAATATGAATTGGTGTACTACAGTGTGGGATAATATTAACTGGCGGCATTGTGTGACATAATACAGTGTGAACTAGAGTCACTGTGTTG
The DNA here is from genome assembly GCF_028390025.1 of Pseudophryne corroboree. Lineage (NCBI taxonomy): Eukaryota > Metazoa > Chordata > Amphibia > Anura > Myobatrachidae > Pseudophryne > Pseudophryne corroboree. The sequence continues at coordinate 62,143,506 of NC_086444.1, read as the reverse complement.
TATAATGTGAAGGGGATACTGTGTGGCATAATGTGAAGGGGGGCACTGTGTGGCTTAATGTGAACTGGGGGCACTGTGTGGCATAATGTGAAGGGGGCACTGTGTTGCTTAATGTGAAGGAGGCACTGTGTGGCTTAATGTGAAGGGGGGCACTGTGTGGCATAATGTGAAGGGGGCACTGTGTGGCATAATGTGCAGGGGGCACTGTGTGGCTTAATGTGAACTGGATGCACTGTGTGGCTTAATGTGAACTGGATGCACTATGTGGCATAATGTGAAGGGGCACTGTATGGCTTAATGTGAAGTGGATGCGCTGTGTGGCATAATGTGAAGGGGGCACTGTGTGGCTTAATGTGAACTTGGGGCAATGTGTGGCTTGATGTGAACTGGATGCACTGTGTGGCATAATGTGAAGGGGGGCACTGTGTGGCTTAATGCGAACTGGGGGCACTACTGTGCGGCTTAATGTGAACTGGATGCACTTTGTGGCTTAATGTGATGAGGCATTTGATGAAATAGGGCACTACTATTGGGTATAAAATGAATGAGGGCATTACTATGGAGCTTGGCATTAACTACGGCACTACTACGGTTCATACAAATGAAAAGATACTACAGAGAGAGGTGTCTCCCTAAACACATAGAGGCCGGCACCTCTTTAAAATGTTGCTATGGGGCCCACAAAGTTCTGAAAACACAACTGAAAAGCTTCAGAGGTGATTCCCCGATAAGAAGCAACAAGTAATACTGGCGGCTTTGATACTTGTCATCAGTGGGTATTTGCACCATCCCTCAGGAACCCACAAGTGATGTGGCTAATGACAGGAATATCTGCACATTGTGCAGGTCTGCCTGAGTTAGAGAACAAGGGTAGGATGTATTAATTAGAAAAATGTGGAAAATTCTCAGAAAACCGCGATTTTTTTGGAGAATTACGGCATCACGTACTGTATGGATCCCCAGATGTATGAATTAGGACTGCATCATTAGATGTCGTTGGCTATTGAAGCCTTTACACACAAAAAAATCCCTGCAGAGGGCTTGTGCATGGGCATTTTATCCCCCGGTCCTAAAACACTCATACACCCAAGTGTAAAGAGATAGAAGTTTCAGATCACAAGGATATAGGCATGCAGTGGCGTCAGAAGGCGAGTGCGGGGGGTGTGGCCCGAACCCAGGTGTCACCCTCGGAAGGGATGACACCAAAGTGCCAGCTCTTCTGCAGTGATAGGAGCCGAGTGCTGCAGTCTAATAATCCTCTGCGGCACTCAGCTCCTGTCACAGATAAGGAGCCGGCACTGCACGCTGCACAGGGCAGCCAGCATCTCCGGGGAAGCTGGACACGCCCCCAAAGTGAAGGAGACGCGGAGATCTGTGAGGCCACGCCCCTTTAAAGTAGGCCATGCTCCCTTTTCGGCCGCCCGCAGCTCCGGCGGGGTGAGTGGGGGGGGGGGGGTGTAGTAATGCAGAGTGCGCACCAGGTGTCACCACACCTGGTGACGCCTCTGTAGGCATGCACTCTGCAAGTGGGTGTACACCCAGCGCATCGCAGGTGATAGGATCCAATAAGAGCTCGTCCTGGTGAAGAGCTGGAAGCGGAGTGATAGTGTAACATTATCATGCTTCTTTCATATTCTGGTCTCCGGCGGCCAGTGCATGCGTCGCTAGGGGCAACAGAGAGGGAGCCGAAGTCTTCCTTTCCAAAACAAATTTGTGAATTAGTACCCCATAGGCTACTATAGAGTACCACCATCTAGAGAGCTTGATAAATCCAGCTGTCCCCATAAAAAAATATGCCAGAAATTGATATATCTGCTGTAATCCCTCTATAGTACATCTGAGGGATACTAAATATTTAGAGTAACTCCAATAATGGATGTTTTGGGGAATATCCAACAAATATTTAATCATAAATATGCCCCATATACTCAACAGATGGGAATTGAGAGACTCTTCACTAGAAAAACACCAATATAATCATATAATATTAACAAATACGCTTGTAGAAGGATAGAACTTTCTGCACAATGTTTTGCAAGTTAAAAACTATAAAAGATTAATGCGTGAACTTTCCCGGAGGTGAAGCGTGCTGGGCTTATATTTTCAAGTTGACTGAGGACAAAGCTTTTATACTTGTCCTGATCTAATTATATATGAATACTTTGCAAACACCGTATGATGCGAACATCAATGCGTGAAACTGGGATTTAATTTAACGCATTCCTGTTATGTAAACTCAATTTTGAAGAAGTGAATCACAGTGGAAATAAAATTGATGCATTGGAAAAAAAAATCATATTGTATTAATAAGTTAACACATCATCAACTTGCAAAAATTAACACAATATACTATGCATTATTAATGAATGCTGTATACTATATGTCATTTCAGTATTTTTTTTCCCTTCTCTTAAGAAGCTGTCATCATATCCTCAATTCCTGTTTTTGCTTGTTCTCTGACATTTGAAGCTAAAATTACATGAAATTATCTCTTTATAAATTTGAGGGGGAGGGGATGATTTCTCTGTTCCATTAGTAACTATTGCTACACAAATCATTGCAGACTTTTAACAGTAAGTAGACAAAGTAAGTTCAAATTTGATCTAGCGATGTTCGTGGCATATATTAGCATACAATTGCATTTTTATAAAACAATATGTTGATGAATAAGTAAAACAATGATAGGGTTGTGTTTCATTATGTTCCTTATACATTTAACGGTTCTCCCAATTACACAATAGATTTCAGCTTTTGATTTCATGTTCATGTTTAAAACTTGATTGAAACAAGAACATGTACAGTATATAAGAAGAAAAGAAGATAAAATAAACATAATATTCTGTGGAATGTTAAAAAGATTAATAAAATTATATTAAAATGTATAACCATGGCACAACCAAAACCCTTATCCTCTCAGTCCTTGCCTCCCAGCTCGGCTACGGCAACCTCCCATCTAACCACCCTCTGCCCACCTGAATCCATTCGCAATGCAACAAGAAGACTGATTTTCTTCTCTTGCCGCTACTCTTCTTCCTCCCAACTGTGCCATTCCCTACAAGGGCTCCCGATTCCCTAAAGAATCCATTTCAAACCTGACCTACTGTACAAAACCCTCAGCCTCCCATCTGATACATGTAAACCTTGTGTCTTTCCACACTCCCTCCGAGTTGTCCCATTTCCAACACTGGCTCCATATTTGCTATAGGATCCAATGCAAACTCCTCACCCCCACCTACAAAGCCTTCAGCTTCTTTCCCCACTTTTATCAATGACTGCAACTGACTCTACACTCCATTCCCACTGTACCATTGACTGGCGGCTCAACACCCCCATTGATAAGCACATCACACATCCACTTCGAAGACTTCTTCTGTGCTTCACCATATCTACGGAGCAAACGTTCCTATCCAATCAGAGCATAACAGTCCTCCACCCTCACCTTCCCAGCCTCTCTACACTGACATTCTCACTCCATGACACCCCTCTCTTCTCAACCTCACCCTGCTCTGTTAAATTGTAAGTTCTTATGAGCAGGACACTCCAGCAGCTCCTCTGCTCCTACTTGTCCACCTGTGCATTCTTGTCTCTTGCTTCTTGTGTGTTCTTTATGACCCCTGTTATACACCCTGCCTATTAAGTGTTATGTTTTCAGTATGCCCAGAATGTTGCCTCTTGGTTGGCACATAATTGACTACTCTCCCATTATTTATGTTTAGGAGACAACCAAGTTTTAGGGAGTCCTTCCCAGACACCTAGGAGCATTTTGCCCACTTCCTGATGCTATGGGCAAGATGTAGGGGAGATGATGTTTCTTAGTGAATCATGCCAATATGGCTCCAGGGCCAGTTCTAGCCCTTGTGGCGCCCCGGGCGAGAATAGGGGCGTTGCTTCATAAAGGAGCATGGCCAGTTATGCCTCCTGTAGAGTTGTGCCCCTGTTTGTGCCCCCCCTAGAGTTGTGCCCCTATTTGTGCCCGCAGTAGAGTTGTGCCCCCAGTAGAGTTGTGCCCCCAGTAGAGTTGTGCCCCGTTTGTGCCCCCAGTAGAGTTGTGCTGCTTACAAAAAAATAAATAAAAAATAAATAAATTAATTAATACTCACCATCCTCGCTCCTGATTCCCGACCGCTGCTGACCTCCATCTCCGGCCACCGACGCCGCTCCTCAGATCTATGGGAAAGACGTCATGATGTCTCTCCCATAGCACAGTATAGACACTAGAGGTCAATTATGACCCCTAGCGTCTATGTGCCGGTCCCACAATGCCATGCAGTGCGCCATGACGTCATCACGCACCGCACAGCAGTGACAGCACAGCACCACACAGAACCGGGGGCACCACCTGTAGCAGATCTTACCACGGCAGCGGCGCCCTCCGGATGGCGGCGGTGCCCTCCAGAAGGCGGCACCCCGGGCAAAAATCCTGTGTGCCCGTAGCAAGATCCACTACTGTATGGCTCCCTCCTCTAGTGATACCACATTTACCAAGAATACACCGCAGGACGTGACCATGATGACTTGATTGCCTGGCACTGCCCACTTTTGGAGGGAAGGAAAAAAGAGTAGCTTGAATACAACTGTGCTATATGCACTACTAGGAGCAACTCCCCCTACAATTCCAATTAAGTCAAAATTTTGTTCAAGGGGAATAGGTTTAATAATGCATCTACATTCCGGAATCGGACAACTCAGATTGATTTGGTTATGTACTGTATATGCGCTACAGATGTATTTTCTCACACCTAGCTCCTATACACCATACGGCGTGAGACGCCCAATGCAACTGAGCCTCTGCAATATGTACCATCTTTTAAAAAAAATCTTATTTGCATCGCAGATGCAGCAAAACACCGCTCACAGTGTACCAGAGATGCTGGGCTGTTACGTTAGCCACACAGGAATTCTTTTTAAACATGTGTAAAGTTGCAGATGAAGCACAATGGACCTTGGCGTGAGAAAAAGCTGCGGCAGCTGCATCCTAGCACTTCCTATACAGATTCAGACTCAGTTACACACAGTGATCAGTGTAATCTAGCAAAGTAATTTTGTTGCTTCCAGTTGTGTTATTAATGCAAATTAGATGCACATTTTGAATGCGGCCGAGTCACCCATGACTTGGAGCGTCGAGAGGGGTTATTGGGCACAACTGAAGCCACAAAGGATGAAGACACGTACTGTACAGATCTTTGTGACAACTTGTAACTAAACAATAATAGAAAAAAAAATTAAATAATAAAAGTCCACGATCCCTTATTTACGAAAAAAATTAAGTAAAAAATGAGTGTAACCCACAAAATCCAATCAAAAGAGAGGTTTAATCTGCTAATTTGTACTAACAGTCATAATCTAGTTGCTTTTTGGCTATTTCTGCACCATTACCTGTTTCCATAAATGTCCCCTTTTATGAAACTGGCTCCTTGCCATAGATCATGTGACAAATCACTGGCTGATGACACATCCTCCTGTGGTTACACTGAGATCCCTGGTGTGCGAGTCAGGGTAGCACATTCTGCAACCTAGCAGAGTCCTTCTGACACAAGCAGTGACGCTTACACAACCAACACCTGGGTTGTCCGTAGGGAACTAGCCGGAAGCCATACAGGCATCTGCAAGAAATCTGCTAAGTGAATATACACCCTCTGAATCCCAGCGCGGCAAACCTATTGTAATTGCCATAATATGAATAAAAATAATAACTGCTGTCACTTCTGTTTAATCTCCTATATAATAGCCCAGATCTGTGATTTTGTGATTCATTTGCTAACGCTGGGCGGAGTCACAACAGTGGGCGGAGTTAGTCAAATGAGTCACAGATCTGGCCAAATCTATAGGACACTAGGAGCAGCTGCAGAAGCAGATGGTATGGACATGGCACAGGCAGGGGTGCATACCTCCCAGCTTTCACACACACACACACACACACACACACACACACACACAACGAAAAGGGGGCGTGGCTTCACGGGAGGGCCCCATTTTCGTCAGTGAGGGGGCATGCCCAGCGCTCTGTGAGCTACTGGCATGCCCCCAGGGGCTGATTATGAGTCCGGGGGGCACAGGGTACTTGAGACAGGGAAGCCCTATCTCATTGCTGTGCCTGCTGTGGGGTTGTGGGCGTGGCTTAATCGCGCTACGCGAGGCCACGCCCCCTTATGCAAATTCCGGGATTTTTTTTTTATTATTTTTTTTTTTTTTTAATGGACTTTTGGCCCCTCAGCTAGGGCTAAATCCAGAGGAGGTGGTCGCTCCCCCTACACACCCGCACAGGCAGAAGAAAGCAGGGAGACTGCTGCCTCCCTGCAACACCACAGACCTGCCAACACGCAGCAGCGTGTGCTGACTGTAGCACAATGCTGCCGTTGTTGCTGGGGGAGCTTCTGAGCTGGGACAGAGCTACTCGAGCCGGGGGGACCCCTAAAACTGTGGGGCCAATGGTACGTACCGCCTGCCCCCCCCCCCCCCTTAATCCGGCTCGGCTGCTGGAACCCCCCCTTAATCCGTAACCCCTCTGTCTCCACTATTCACCGCTGCTCTGCTAAGCAGAACAGCGAGTACAGGAGCTTTCCAACTGCCCCCCACCGCAGGACACTGCGACCCGCGGGTGGGACAGCGGGACAGACCCCAAAAAATGGGACTGTCCCGCGAAAATTTGGGACATTTGGGAGGTATGGGGGGGTGTGAGGGGGTATGCCATACTTGACCCCCACATCAGCATACTCAGCAGGGTCTCTCTGGCGGGGAGGAGCGTCACTTTCTGGCACACTCCACGCTTCTTAGTTGTAGTTTTGTCGGTCACCAGCCGCTGTGCACTTTCCGTACTGCCTCTGTTATCTCCAGCCCCGGCAACCCCACCGCTAGCTGCAGCGCTGCCACCCACAGTGAGGTGCGCCCAGCTCCTTCACACACTTTAGCCGGCGGGTAGCGCTGCAGAAGTCCGCGCTGCTTGCAGGCTCTGACTCCCTCCAGCAGCAGCGTCTCCTGGGAGCTAACCAGTCACTCCCAGTCTCCCCTTACCATAGTGCCCAGCAGCCGTGAGGTCCGCGCCACGTGCATGCTATGACCCCCTCCTCCCTCCAGCCGCAGCATCTCCTGGGGGCTAACCAGTCACTCCCAGTCTCACCTTACCACAGTGCCCGGCAGCTGCGTGAGGTCTGCGGTGTGTGACTGAGGAGGGGGGGAGTGATGCGGACGGGCAGAGGAAGCAGTACTACAGCCTAAGAGAGTCAGCCATGCCAAGTCTCCACCAGCAGCAGATCCCAACAGGTTGGAGTGGAACAGCAGCAGCCAGCAGCAGTGACTCCGGTAAGACACATCTGTCTGTCACCACTGTTCTGTCCCTAATACCAATCTCTCCCGTGCCCTGTGTTCTGTCATGTCCCTGTCACCCCTGGCCTTGACCTGCCACCCTTATCCTGGCCCTTTCACCCTTATCCTGGCCCTTTCACCCTTATCCTGGCCCTGTCACCCTTATGCTGGCCCTGCTACCCCTATCCTGGCCCTGTCACCCCTGTGCTTGCCCTGTCAACCCTATACTGGCCCTGTCACCCCTGTCCTGGCCCTGTCACCCCTATCCTGTCCCTGTCATTTCTGTCCTGTCCCCGTCGCCCGTGTCCTGGCCCCGTCACCCCTGTCCTGGCCCCGTCACCCCTGTTCTGACCCTGTCACCCCTCTTCTGACCCTGTCACCCCTGTCCTGGCCCAGTCAACCCTGTTCTGACCCTGTCACCCCTGTCCTGGCCCTGTTACTGCATACCCTCCAACTACCTTTTTGGCAGGTACAGTACCCGCAGCACCTCCAGACCTCTCCCCAATGCACCACACCTCCGCACCTTCCCCTCCACCACATGCGGCGCTCCACCCCTCCCCCACATGCTGTGCCTCCAGACCCCCTACACCACCCGCGGCTCCCACTCCTCCGCCCCTTCACCACCCTCAGCAATCTCCAGGCCCCCTCCACCATTCACCCCCCTTATATGTCTCCCCCACACCTGTCCCCCTCCACCCGCAGCATCTGCAGACACCCTCCTCCATCCGCGGTCCCCCCCTCACCCACCCCTCCCCCACCAATGGCACCCCCGCACCTGCCCCTCCACCACCTGCAGCACCTCCGGACCTCCTTCCCCATCCGCCGCAACACCCGTACCTGCCCCTCCCCTACCCATGGCGCCTGCGGACCCCTACCCCACCAGCAGCACTCCCGCCCCTTCCCATCCCACAGCACCTCCGGAACCCTTCACCCATCTGCAACATCCCCACACCAGCCCCTCCCCCACCCTTGGCACCCCCACCTTCAGTGCCTCCGGACCCCTCCCTCATCTGCATCCCCCACTCCTCTGCCCCTCCCCCACCCGCAGCACCTCCCAACCCTTCCCCATCCGGGCCCCACCCCCACTTCCGACCCCCCTCCATCCGCAGCATCTACAGACACCATCCGCAGTACCCCCCGCACCCACTACATTCTGTACATTGTGGCCTGCAGGTGCTGTTCACGCCGTCGCAAGGGGCTGCGCCTCCTTCACCATCGCACACCCTTTCATTGTGCAATATTTAACCACTAACAAAGGAATGCAGGTGATACTCCATATAACACAAATATTGAACCCCAGAAAGGCATGCAAGGGTTAAGGGGGCGTAGCCCCTTGCGACGGTGTGAAGAGCGCCCGTAGGGCGCGATGAAGCACCTAGTATATATTATATCTGGAGAGTAGTAATGTCACTTGTGTCACATGATTCAGCTTTATCGTATTCCGTAACGGAATGTCAGTGAATGGAAAACTCCCCAGCACCTAGCTTGTATAATAAAAGATATATTGAACCCCTGCTGTAAAATAAAATGGAAATTAGAAGCTATATAAGAGAGACCAGACGTTTTGGTGCCCCTGTGTCCAATAGGGACACAAAGCACACCCCCTCACGGGGAAGGGGCATGACAAAATTGATCCTATGCTGTGATACCCCTTTCCATATTTTAAACTACATTCATGCACTTAACTCATTGTTATTAAGTTACAATACCCTTTATTAAATAACACATTGAGATATATTGTCATACCCAGGATTCAACACTATAACCTGTTGCATTGCAGTCTGACTGTCTGACTGCCATGCCACAGGCGATGGGTTAGAATCCCAGGCATATCAGCATCTTGAAATGTAATAAAGGACAGTGCAACTAAATAACATAGAAATCTCAAGTTAAGTTCGTGAATGTTGTATAGGAATTAGCGATGGAAGGGGTCAGGGTAGGAGACAGTGTCGGTCAGGAGATGCTGGGCTTCAAAAAGGGGAGATATAATAAAAAAAGTCTTATATATTTTGTTACATCAATGCCCGTTCATACGGCCGCGGCGGTAAGCTGCATACATATGTTAATCCAGCAATCTACAAACCGTGGGATAACGGTTTAAAATTTTATTGTGCTTTTATATAAAAGACTGGGATATTTTGAGAGACACCATTGCTCTGCGTGGAAGCGCTATATACCTGCACAGAAACAAAATATATAAGACTTTTTTTATTATATCTTCGAAGTGTACTTTCTATTATAGAATCACTGCATATGAATTTGATAGAAGATTTATAAGAATTAAGTAAGCTCCCACTTGGATACATGTTGTTTTTTAATTATATATTTTTATATACATAAATAAAACCAGAAGGTTATGTACAATACAAGTGTTTTCATTCATACACGCACCTGATAATAATATAGCGCAATCAGTAATTTTCTCTTTCTTGCACTTTGGTTTTTGAAGCGAGAGAGGGTTATATTCTCAGCTTCATTAATTAAGTTAGCTGCATGAACACAGATGCGGCTGGACTGGTATTTGCAGCTTTTATTATAGTAAGAGCCACAAGTTGCTTAATTAATATAGAATTTTAGGAGCGCCTGAACTAGTTTTGTTTTGTTTTTCAAAAAGAGGGGAAGCTGCAAGTGAAAGTAATCGAACAGATAACTGACAAGTGCTCCCAACAGCGCCCCCTATCCTGTAGCGCTATGTACCAAGGCAAACTCCGCACACACCTAGTTACGGCCCAGGGAGAGACAAGAGAAAGAGGCAGAGGGCCCAGAAAAGAAGAGAATGAGGGGTCATGAGAGAAAAAGGCTGAGGGGGCAGGAGACAAATAGGCTGAGGGGCAGGTGGTATAGAAGGGCAGTAGTCAGGATGTTGATAAACAGAAGGTCGACAATAAAAATGTTGAAACCATAATATCGTCATGGTCTGAATTTTGGCATTCATGATGTTGACATATTTAGAATGTTGACAGATAACATGTCAACATCCACAGTGTCAACACCGATATAATATCAACAAGTTCAAAATGAAGGCTTCGTGAATGTTGACAGCCTCAATGTTGACACATGCAATAAGTTTAAAGGTGACATGTCAACATCATCATTCAGAGCATGTCAGCATGGTGGTCTTGCACAGTTTTATTATTTCCCGGTTTTGTGCATATCACATTTTTATTATCAGCATCTAAATCTAGACTTCTTTCCGGGTGTAACTCCCAGTAAATGTCGAGGCAGGCTGTAATGGCCCTTTCTTTCCTCCCCTGTGTGTTACTATCGGGAACAAAGAATACAATCACACATCAGGCTCTTGTCCGAGTTGGATGGGAAGTTACCATAGAATGCAGAAAGAGAATTGCACAGCTGCTGAGAAAGACCCTTTGTTCCATAGGAAACATTATTTTACCTGCTAATTGTAAAGTTTCCTGATGGAGTCGCTTAGATTGGGTATAAAAGTGCGGATTCTAAAGCCGCCCTAACTTTTAACAGCATTTTTGCTTGCTGTGAATTGTATCTCTGGGAAAGTCCATTTCATTTTACATTCATTCCGTCATGGGGCAGCCATAGAAACTAATGTGTAAAACTAAAGGTTGCATAAGTGACTATAAAAAGAAAATATTATGTGCACCAATGTATGCCTCATAGCCTTAAGTAGACTTTTTGGTGCCCTGTGCCAGAAAGAGAATTGGCGCTCCCGCCCCACCTCCCATTTTTTTGCATGACAAAATTGACTCCAGATAAAGCCCATGCTCTGATGCCCCTTCCCACATCGGGGGTCATTCAGACCCGATCGCTCGCTGCAGTTTGTCGCAGCGCAGCGATCAGTTCGGAACTGCGCATGCGCCAGCGCCGCAGTGCACCAGCGCATGGCAGTCGTCGCTGCCTAGCGATTGCCTCTGAGACAGAGGCGGTCGCTGGGCGGGAGGGTGCCGAACGGTGGCGTTAAGCCGCCGTTTAGTAGGCGTGGTCCGGCCAACGCAGGCGTGGCCAGACCGTTGGGGGGGCGTGCCGCGGCAGCTGCGTGACATCTCACGCTGCCGCTGCGGCCAGCGGCAGCGACACTCAACTCCCGTCCAGCCACAGGAGCTGCGTTGGCCGGGAGTTAATCCACAAATACAAAGGCATCGCCGCTGTGCGATGCTTTTGTATTTGTGGGGTGGGGGGGGCGGCACTGACATGCAAGGCGGACTAGCCCTGTGCTGGGGGTCCCCCCGCATGTCAGGGAAGATGATCGTAGCTGTGCTAAATTTAGCACAGCTACGATCAACTCGGAATGACCCCTATCACCCCTTCACAAAGTACAAGGTAAGCTTCAAATAGTTAAAACTCTCCAGCTTGAAATTCTCTAGCTTTCTATGCAAGGGCAGATATCTCAAAGAATAGAGTGTCCGGCTGCAGTGTCATAGGCAACGGGTTTGAATCCTAGGCACATCAGCATCCCGAAATGTAATAAAGGAAAGTGCAACTGAACAAGAAAGAGCTATCAGAATTGTCCCCATAACTGTGTGTTGTCTTTCATATGTATAGCATCAGCCATCTCTCCCGCACACAGTTTATTCATGTATCACCAACATATCCCCCTGCAGAGATGGCTGGATTGTATTTATCTATGAGATGAATAAATTGGTCTGGCGATCAAATGCTGCAGTTATTTATTGAGCAATGATAGGGCTTACTCAGAATGTGCATTTATTGTCGGCGACTCCCAGGGATCACAACACTTCCCCCGTAGCATTACATTACATTGCTTTTATGTAATTTGACCTCTTTCCCTCTATTATGTTTTGTATATGGATCATTTCCTCTTACTGACAACACTACTATTTGCCTTTTATATAGTTTACTTTTTTTTTTTTATTCTTTCCAGGCAAACTGGCCGCTGAATTTTTTATTTTTATTTTTTTATATATTTCCTTGTTTCTGGTTTATACCCTACGGGTAGGACGAATTTGAAATCACAACGGCGGGTGCCATAATTTGTTGGGGAATTTATTCTCTGCAGGGAGGGATATAAAGTGTCTCCGGCATAGAATTTGGCGCCCCCCCCCCCCTGTATAATCCGGCCGAGTTTATGCGCTCCCAGGCTGGGAATAGACATCTGTCGCTGAATTTTACGTTGTTTTTTTTTTATTCCCCCCTTGCTCACCTAATTCCCTGCGTGCTGTTTGTCACTGCTAGCGATTCAATACTCCAGGTGCGTCGCTGCTTTTCCCATTATTTTTTTTTCTCTTACACAGAAGGCATCTCTGCACAGTTGTTAAGGCACAATGGAGCCAGCGTGGCTCTCTGAATCCTCTCTCTTTAGATCTATCTCTGGGGAACTTTGCATGATAATAACCACCTACGGAAGCTCTGCCTCCATTGTGTTGTCCAGAAGTAGCATCTGTTAAAGGTCTAGTGGCTGAAGAGGCTCCATTCATAGATGTGTTGATATATTCTCTCATTTCCATTTTTCTGCGTTTAGGTCGGACTTTAATAAGGATTCGCCGCAGCAGACGGCAGAATGGCAGTATCAAAGAGCCATGAATTGCGGGCAAGAGTTAATTGTTTGAACTGTTAAAATATCAAAGTGTTGAAGTCACATTGCAACTGTGTAGACTTAATTCAGGATGTGGCGGGGCACTCAGGCACGTGACTCACGATGATTGATTGACCCGCAGAACGCCGCGGGTGGGGGGAGACGGGGGCCTAGAGGCTTTGGCAAGTGGAGGGTGATATGTTTATAGATATGTAAATATATTTTATGAGCACAAAAGCTGTGACGTCACTCTGGGTGACCCTTAGGGAGCTTGCTTGGTTTTTGCACAGGTTGTTTGCCACACATTGGGGGGTGATATTATGCAAACTGACCATTTTGAAGGCAAACGTTGAAAGAGAAGTAATATAGTTCGTGAACTTTGGAGCCTGACTTTTGCATCAGGAAGGAGGGGGGGGGGGGGGGCAGATAATCCCCAGCTGGAGTTCTTTTAATGATAACCTCAGAAGACCGCCACTGAGGCAAATGAAGAAAAGACTCTCACTGCTGTAATACCTCTTGGGGTGATCGTCATTATTCTGCCCAGTGGACGGTGATTGACAAATCTGTTTCCTAAGAGATTCTGCAGCTGCCGTGTCCTCTGTCTTTCTTAAAGTCAAGCTGTGCGGTGCTGGGCTTATTTTCTCCACCGCTGCATTTATAAAAGACTACAGAAGGAGTCGTATTTGAGTCGAAGAGCTGTATTGTCCTCATATATCCTCAGGAAACTTGTGAATCATGCATGAACGATCAAAAAATATTTTTTTCCGCTTTTTTTTCACGATAATTATAAAAATCTTTGTTTTTGTTCTTTTTTGTACTTGATTATTACTTTATTTTTTTTAGATTTGTATGTTTACTGTATGTAGTACTGTACATACTATAGGCCTAGTGCTGAGTTGCACGCAAATTGGGAGGAAACTTTGCGTAGATGGAAATAAATTTGTATATTCGCCTTTATGTATAGAGGTGGTGCACATGCCCCTTATCCGGGCCCTGGGGTTTGGAGTTAGCCATCATTATCAGTGCGCACTTGCTAAAGCCACCACCAGGGGCAAAATATACAAAGTTGCATTGCCGCAGTTCGGTACACACACCCAGATCTTTGCTTACGTGACAGTGGATTGTGGGTGCATACGTTGTGCCCATGCACATTCGCAGCCATGCTGGTTGCGGCAAACGAGTCGCGTTGGACGTGGCTGGTGGCAATGATGAGCTTAGAGTAGACTCATCTGTAGTATATGATTTGGTGATAAGTTTCAACTATAAAAATTATTAGATTTATTAGAATAACACAAAGACGATATATATAACACAAATATGATATTTATTATTTATAATTATCTTCTCTAATCGTTCTTAATACACTTTTAACTGTGGAGTGTACTGGAGGTATGACAGGTGATTTTCTGCCTCCCCTGACCGCACGGCACAGGTTTAAGCTTATTTTGCCTTTAAACTAATGGACACTAGCCGTTCCAGGCCTCCACATAAAAATAGGCCCATCATCATAGCAGTATGATGACGACCAGCTGGTCGCCCATAATTCATAAGATCATCTGCGTGAACATGGGTCATCAGAGTTTCCCCCAGGTCACTCAGAATGGAGTCAGTGCGGTTTCATCCAAGGAAACAGCCACGGCTTCAGCACTCCCAGGAAACAGGCTCCGCCCCCAAATGGCTGCAGCATCAGGGCGCTGCGAGGGACTTTGCAGAATGAGATGTGCACAATCTGAGACATTTGCGCAACCGCAGATCTCACATTGGGCGGGATGTACTAAGCGGAAAATGCGGTAAACCCCGTTTACCGCATTTTCCTGAAGTACCATCCCCCGGCCGGCAGGCGGTCCATAGAAGCCTATGGGCTTCTCTCCGCGGCGCTGTGTGAGGGATCCGATCGGATCCCTCCCAGCATGCCTTGCGGCCACCCCCGTCACCCTGCGCATGCGCAGACTGACTCCTGGGGCCGAATCCCGGAAGTCAGGCTGCCGCTGTGCATCGCGGAGGACAGCTCTTATCGGAAGAGCTGTCCTCCGCAATGCTGATCGCATATGTTAGTACATATGTGATCAGCATCGTGGCGCAGGGCAGCGATGTACATTAGTACATCCCACCCATTGTCGGGGATGTACGTAAAGCATCAGGTATATCTCTGAATTAGGCCGTTTCGTACGGTTCTCCATATGTGTGTAGTCCAATTTCCACACATTCAGTTATTCAGTCACCCTGATGAACAATCATATTGCTGTATTTATTGTATCACCAGAATATGCCATTGGGGGTAATTCCAAGTTGATTGCAGCAGGAAAATTTTTAGCAGTTGGGCAAAACCATATGCACTGCAGGGGAGGCAGATATAACATGTGCAGAGAGAGAGAGATTTGGGTGGGTTGTGTTCAATCTGCATTCTAATTTGCAGTGTAAAAATAAAGCAGCCAGTATTTACCCTGCACAGAAACAAAATAACCCACCCAAATCTAACTCTCTCTGCACATGTTATATATGCCCCCCCCCCCCCCCCCCCCTGCAGTGCACATGGTTTTGCCCAACTGCTAAAAATTTTCCTGCTGCGATCAACTTGGAATTACCCCCTATGTACGGGATCTCATGAAAAGCAACCACTGTTTTTTTTACTAAAACGAAAACCAAAATTAATTTCACTATTGTGGGTGATGAACCCATTAATTAATGTGTGTACCCAGTGATGACACGACCAATGTACCAATATATATATATATACATACACACACGTTATACTGGTATCTTTGCATGCATACCATTGCCTGCGGGATTGGCTCATCTAACGTGCAACACTTCGGATTGGACAATCCCGCAGACGACAGGCGGGGGCGCGCAATTTAGTGTACACACTGGAACGATATATCAGGCTATTAATCGGGTAGTGTGTACCCAAACTTAGGGGGGCTGATTCAGATCTGATCGCTGCTGTGCGTTTTTGCACAGCGGGCGATCAGGTACTAACAGCGCATGTGTATGCACCGCAATACGCACGCGCGTTGGACAACAACAAAGAGCATCGCCGGCCAATGACAGGATGGTGCAGAAATTCTAATCGCATGGGCGTCCGCAAGGTGATTGACAAGAGGAAGCCATTTGTTGGTGGTAACTGGGAGTGTCCGGAAAAATGCAGGCGTGGCCAAGCGTTTTCAGGGAGGGTGTGTGACGTCAGCTCCGGCCCCGATCAGCCTGTTGTGATCGCACTGTAGGTGTAAGTCCTGGGCTGCGCAGAGACTGCACCAAGTGAATTTTATCAGCTCGGCGTACACATGGGATCGCACACTTGCACGGCAAATTTACACTCCCCCTGGGGGCGGCGACTATCTGAACGCAGGACAGCAAAATTAGCAGCCCAGAGATCAGGTCTGAATGACCCCCTTAGTTTGATGCATCCATCTAAACAAATGTGATTTTTTTTTAAAATATTTATTTTACTAAGAAACCTCTGAAACAGATATTCACTTAACCTCTTGAGTGGCATGACCAGACTGGCAACCACGGAAATTTTCCGGGCATGACAGTGCTCCCCCTCTCCCCCTCCCTCTCTCATCCTTACTACGCTCAGCCGGCCCAGTGGATGACGCAATCGCGTCATGACATGATCGCGTCATACCGGAAATCTCCGCCAGCCGAGCGGAGTAGTACAGGGGAGGAGGGAGGGGGAGAGCATTATAGTGCCCGCCAGCAAATACAAATGCTAGGGATGGTCATCGGTGGATTATCCATCGATGGTCACCGTCGATGGATAACATCAATGGTCGGTGGCCATCCCTAGCTACCCCTAGGCAACGAGCATTCCCTAGGCAACGAGCATGGATCCCAGAGCATAAAATCCCTGGGAAAAAGTATAACACACCTTGTAAAACCCCTGGCAACATGCATGAAACCCCTGGCAACGCGCAGGTGGAAAAAAAAAACCCTCCCTGGGAGGTTTGCCAAATACCCAAAACCTGCCACTGAAAGGGTTAATAAAGTACTGTACACTATGGAGCTTTATTCATGAGTTTTTAAAGTATATGCACAAACCATTATTGCTTTTTAGCAATGGTTTATTTGATATACAGTACTGTTAATAACAGTTTATGATCTTTGGACATCATACAAATACCAGCGACAAATACGTTGAAATTCAGTTTTATGAGAGGCGATTATGAAGATTGTTTTTAACACCTAATGCATAAAAGAAAAGCACATTCTGTTTCTTGGACTCAAACTGCCGGAGTCGTTTCTAGGGTGCATAAACAGTACAGAGGGGCAGATGTATTAACCTGGAGAAGGCATAAGGAAGGGATAAACCAGTGATATGTGCAAGGTAATAAAGGCACCAGCCAATCAGCTCCAATATGTAAATTAACAGTTAGGATCTGATTGGCTGGTGCCTTTATCACCTTGCACATATCACTGGTTTATCACTTCCTTATGCCTTCTCCAGGTTAATACATCTGCCCCAGAGTCTGCTAAATGCCCAGCCAAGGTTATGTAACTGAAATAGCCACCGGCACCAATGCAACAGTGCCCCTACTGGCAGGTTACCAGTACTACTTTACCAATCAATAGCACCTAATTGTATAACAATATCCATCAAGATGGATATCATTGCTTAAAGCAGCAACCAAACACGTCTTAAAAGGGGGAGGGGGGGCTACGCTCGGACCCACCTAGTGGTTTAATAATGCTCAGCCAGATACCTGGCTTGTGCTACAATTACGCTGCAAACATTTTGCAACACCGTATAAAGCTGTTACGCATATCCAGGGCCGTGGAGATCAGGAACGGGCCCGGGTATTGTAGGAGGTGTGGCCTAATTGTGGAGGCGTAGATATATCCCCACACCAAAAAATAAATATATGTTGACGCTGCACAGGGGACACTATGCATCCCTCAACCAGTGGCAGTTCCACTAATAACCCCTCCCAACACGTCACACTTGGCAGAAGAGATTGTTGCTGCTCAGCTGACAGGTAAAAAGTTTCGGGAGCGGTATCCAACAACTCTCCAATGGTAATTAGTAGGCACTCTCTTCTCCCCCCCCCCCCCCTTGACACTCTTGTATAGTTGATCCAGATTTTCCATCAGTCCCAATCAGCACCTGATGCTGATGAATATAGGCCAGTATGTGTCAGACGTTTATTAGACAATGCTGTTACACTTTTAATGAAACAAATCAGCCACCGGATTCCGAATCCGTGTGCTTGGAAACTGCAGCGCCTCTGTGAGTGCATCTGGGTTGTTTAATTAACAAGTCCCCCTTCCAATGTGTTCCATTTACACTCCCTCCTCTGATTACCACTTTACTTACTTTCTCAGCTAAAGCATATTTCACCTAGGTAAAGCATTGAGCACAACTCATTAGATACATCTCATTAAGCCTGATTTTGAATGTATTTTATTTTATTAATTCTCCCCGAGTTCCCCGTTGCAGTGGAATTAGAATGTAAGTATATTTGTTTTCTAGCCGCATCCTGCGCCGATAATGTCAGCTATGAGTGTTTGCGGGATGCTTTCACAAACTGATTGATTAAAGGTTTTTGTGCCAAAGTTCCGCGTGCAACATAATAGGAAGTAGCAGAGAGAGATAGTCTCGTCTATATATCGTTACCCAGAATCCATGGTCTTAAACGCACGGTTACTGGCCGATGGAACGATTGACAAAAAACATTAGCCCATGCACTTAGCACGCATGATTCAAAGGTGCAGGCACAGTTGATGTTGGACGTGTGGCAATGGACTTCAGAGCACGCACAGAGGATCTATTTGCAAAGTGGGTGGCAGGTAGTCAGTGTTTGGGCAGCTAGAACAATGCAGGCACATTGGAACCGTTTTCTGGGCACCCCTGAGTCTGCCAATGCAAATTCATTCACAGCAGGAGAGGGCCAAGCGTCTAAAGTGAGAAGCTCAGTCTGAGACTGCACAGGCTTGCTGAGAGGGTCGACGGCATGCCGATGCGTGGCCGATGTTTCCGGTTTATGTTGTCGCAATTCCAACTAGATAGCCAGACACTAAACTATCAGGAGCATGCTCATTGCGAGAACATACAAGACACCCTCCACCAACTGGCACACGCTAATCTTAGCATCAGGACAACTTTTTGCATATTTTGGACTTCGCTCCTTCTGTGTCGCTTTTCAAACAACTTACCGTCACAATGATGTTGCATAGACAAATTGTATATGTAATTTAATGCAGTGGCGTCACAAGGGTGCTGCGGGCTGTTCCCAGGGGATGACACCAAAATGGCGACTCTTCCGCATTGTCACTGAGAAGGTGACGGCGGTGCTGGAAGAGTCTCTGTGGGCAGCCCGCATGCCCTCAGAGTGAGGTAATCAGGGGCTTCCCCCTCAAAGCCACTTCCCCTTTAGTAATGTCAGTGGGGCTCCCATGAGACCACGCCCCTTTTACATAAAGCCAGGCACCCTTTCTGGGCGTGCACGGGGGTGGGGGGTGGGGGGGGGTCTCTTAACCACACCGGGTGTCACTGACCCTGGTGCCGCCATTGTTTAATGGATTGTACTGTACTGTATGTACAGTACAGGTTGTCAGTTCCATGATTTATTACAGTGCAATTCCAACGTAATCAGCTGTTAATTTAAGGCAGCAATAATATAACAGGCAGAACCAGGTTGCGCTTGCTTTTTTAAACAGTACTGTTTTAAATCCACAGTCGCTTCGCAGAACTACAGATGGGTCCACCTTTATCTTGACTTCTTTGCTGCGCCTAGGCACACCATGGTTTATTAACATAAACCCTTCATCTATTGTTCTCAGCTGCAATACAATACAGAGAACAATACAGCAGGGGATTAAATCATTACAGCAGGGGATTAAGCCTGACTAACCTGCCTTAATAAATCCTATTAAAGGCCAAGAAAAACATGGACACATCTGTATATATAACCAATACCCCCAAACCTGCGTACTGTACACGACAGCGACAACATTTTCAAAACACTTTATTGAAAAATGTCAAAGTAGTTTTCCCTCTTTAGAACCCAAATAACTAAAATGCAATTAAATGAAATAAGATAAACCAAAAGATTATATTTGTATTTAATACTTAATTAAAGGCTAAACTTGTTTGTGATTTGCGCAGCGTTCCATACAAATGGCATCTGTCTAACCCCCCCCCCCCCCCCCAAACCCCTCCGAACATTATTTAACTGATTTGGAATATAAATGTATATCGAATCCGCGTCTCAAGGAGAACGGAGGCAGGAGTAATTACAAATCCGCTATGGTAAATTAAAAATGAAATTTCCTAGGGCAGAGGTCCACTGTAGCTGGAATCACGATAGTGAAATGATAAAGAGGTAGTCAACAGAATGAAACAATTTTGACCTCTGTGGTCACACAAGTCCCCGCAGATCCGGAAAATGGCCCCAGATTGTTTTTCTCATGTGCATTTCCATTTGTTGATTTCCGCCTTGTCAGAAATCTCTGTTTAGGGCTTCAATCAAGACATGGTAATGAATTTTAAAGGCAGACTCTGTGGCCTCTTGACTCTCTATTAGCTCTGCTGCGTTTGTTGACAGGGCACTGAGCTGCAGAGTCTGACTTCTGTCACCGCCATTGCTGTCTCCAACTAGGGTGGTGGTCAAACTGCCTGCGACGCAGCAAATCCAATCTCTGCGGCAATATTAACAGGACGAGAACAGTTTTGGGGGAATCTGTCATACAGACGCAACAAGCGCATCCAATGACGGGATGTAGACCGCTGTTTTGAAATATATTTGTAACGCAGGGGATTGCTGGGATTGTTATATTAGTCAGAACTCTCATTATAATCACATTAAAGCCAAACTGAAAGGGTTTTTTTCGTAAAATTGTATTCATTACACATTATATAAATATAGCGCACACATACTGTATTTACAGTCAGTATTTTCTCTTTCACCTCAGACCCTGCCCTGGTGTAGCTTACAATCTTTATTCTCTACCACATGGACACACAGGCTCAGACATGTACACTAAGGCTATTGTGTGTTGGAATCCAGTTAATCTACACATAGGTTCTTGGATTGTGGGAGGAGCCAGAGAACCGTTACAGTGGAGATAACATACAAACTCCACACAGATGGACACTCTGTGGGAATCAAACCCAGGACATCTGTGCTGTGAGGCGCCAACCTACAGTTATCATTTCTTAACAGGAGGGTCTCCCAGATATCCAAACTGTGTCTATGAGAGCCTTGTGTGCTGTCCAGATAATACTACCAGGCTCTGAGGACACCTTACATAGCCATATAATGCTGAGTGTGGAGTGATGTTTAGTATCGCCAATCCTGCATCATGATCTGAATACCCGGGGGCTGACACAAAGTTGGCCACAACTTCACCACAAAATACAGGCAGTGTCGGACTGGAGCATGAAGGGCCCACCGGGGGTATGCAGTGGTAGGGGCCCATGAATAGAGGTGTGACCAGCCTCCAAACGGGGTGTGGCTAACCATTATAGAGTACCTGGTCTGGACTCCTTGATAAATTATATAGTAATTAATGCTAGTGCATGCATGATAATGTGCCAGATTAATGACAGCAATGTACTGTAGAGAATACATCATAATCCTGTGCGTTATAAGGTAACATATGTATAATATATAATTCAAGTGCACAGTCTAGAACCTGATCCCTAGAGGAGGAGGGCCCCCCAGGTAGTGGGGCCTAGCTGTGGGTTCCCCTGTACCCCGTGGGCCAGTCCGAGCCTGAATACAGGTACCGATTAGTGCTTATCCAAAGCTGCAAGTGTTGCATGATATGTGCAGTTTGGCACCAGTAGCCTATGCGTCTAGACTATGCCAGGTCCCGGTAAAGGGGTGGGGGCGTGGCTTAAGAAAGTGGGCGTTACTATGTCCTTTAATATAAAAGTATTTTTAAAAGTAAAATAATAACTCCACAAGGGGGCTGCCGGTTTAACACAGGGAGGGCATGGGGGGCACGGGGAGGGAAGCTGGTCCCTCCTCCCTGGCCAGTGCCCTCTTCTATTGATATTTGGGAAGATGACGCTGGTCACTAGAGAGCAAGACTCTGGCACAGTGCTCCCCCCTTCCCTCCGGGCTCCTCCGGCAGCCCGGGTAATTTGTACCCCCCCCCCCCCGCGCACTCTCCACGCCACTGGGCACACTTCACATTCACGTATGCCTGAGTATTTAGCTATTGGCCATCACTGCTGAACCTTCAAATACTTTTGTAATACATTAATATATCACGTACAATCTTCATAGAAGAAACAAATACAAACATTTGCTTAAACCGTACCTCCCAACATTACGCCGGACACATTTGTGGGCGTGGCCTTGTGGGGAGTGGCGTGGCCTCGTGGCATGGGTCCAGTTTCATCCCTGAGGTGCTGTGCTGCCCCCAGTCTCTTCCTGCTGTGTGAACAGACACCATGCAGAGCAGCGGTGAGAGTTCCCCCTCCCCCCCAACTTCACACCCCTTTCTCGGGACACCCAGGCCCTCAGGTGGTACAGCTGTCTTGCCGAAAGCAGGACAGTTGGGAGGTATGCTAAACGCACCGAGACACAAGAGCTTAATATAGGATGAGCAGTAAAGGCAACACAAGTCAGTGTCCGTTAGCACTCGTCACATCCGCTGTTTGTATCTGCCCGGATATCCGCAATTACTGAGGCTTTCTCCGCTTCTTGCCTCTCCGTTATGTGTTCTCAATTGTGTGTACGGGATCCTGTCAGCATGTCGACACCAGAATATCGACAGGTTCGCCATATAGACATTAGGTCAACAAGCAACGTGCCGACATTGACAAATGTAAATGAAATTTCCTAAAAGTGTAAAATAGAAATGGATTATCTGCATGTCGTTCCTATTATGCGTCTTAAAACCCCAATTTATCTGATTCTTTCAGTGAGGCTACTCAGACAACCAGTACGCACGGTCATGTACACCCAGTGCAGTGCTGAGTTTTTGGATTTCTACATACGGTAGCTGCATAGTAATCTGTGGTTACAGCCAGTACACTGGAGTCTGGAGGTCTGACAAGATTTATGCACATTTTGGGATACAGGCAAAAGTGTGTCTCCACAGAATTCTAAATGTGACTTTATTTGGGCAGTTGAAGCGTGGGAAGAGATCCCAGAGGCATACTGTAGCTGTAATGTGTAATCCAGGCACAAATCTGGTCACCGTCACATCCATCGTGACAGCTCTGACAGTTCAGCGGGTGACATGATTAGTTAATAAAATGAGCCAAGATGTGGCCAAATTGTCCATATGATATGATGCGTCGTCTGTAACTAATGTAATGACATAGGTGATATCACTGGAAGGACAAAATGACACTGCAGATTAACCTTTCCATTCTGTCAGATGGTAATTATTCACCTGTTGGATAGGATATCATGCCAGATATAAAAGGCTGTAATTAGCAGCGTTGTAATACAATGAAGGCAGCACACCACAACATTCTATGGTAGTGGTCTGGGAACAGGGGTATATTACCCCAAATGTGGTAAAAATGAAATTCCTGGGGGTAATGGACGGTTGCGCTGCCGAGACACAGCCCCGTCCAGCTCGCGATGTGACGTGCTGACATCACACCGCGCTCCCTCCTGCCCGCCCTGCGCTGTTCTCCTGGCCGCCCTGTGCTGTGTTCCTGGCCGCGTGTGTGACGTGCTGACATCACACCGCGCTCCCTCGAGCCCGCCAGTCCCGCGCTGTCCTGTCCTCCCGCCAGCCAGTCCCATGTTGTCCTGTACAGTATATATGTATATATATATATACAGTATCTCATTAATGCCATACAAACAGTGATAACCAGTATATATGCAAAATAATATATTATTTCCTTCCTTTCAAATCAAGGGGGTAATGTCGGCCTATCTAAATATATTCTGGGGTAAAAGGTAATAAAGTTCCCTGACCCCTGTTCTAAGGGAGTAAAAATCAGGACAATACTGGGGGTGGACACTGCCCCTGATTCTGAGTTGGGTGCAATGTTATCGGTCTTGTGTGAAGCTGCAGAAGATGGATTTACTACTTTACGCTAATGCATTCAGCTAATGCGAGAACCACGTCTGATTTTATGCCAACCAATGAATCTGCCACCATTACCATTGGCATCCGCACCAGCCCCATGCTAGGCACAAGAGATATGCCCGGGGTAGGTTTCCCTTCTGTGTGCATGTGACTTGGATATGCACAAAGCTTTAGCGACTGTAAGGATCCATGACACCTCCATGACACCCCCACAACGCAATCCTCTTGTGTGTTGTCACTCTGTTGCCGCCATGTTTTAGCCCATTGCACCAAAAAAGAGATCAGAGAGCAGAGAACCGTCCGAAACTATTATAGGTTTGCGTAAGCTCGCTTCTGCGCTGGCCCTATATGGTTAAAGTCGCTTTTGCGTCCGTAACAAAAGATGCGCAGAATCAGGCCTATTATACGCTCGGACATCACCCTGGGTTGCCAGTCTGCACCATTGATTCACTCCAACACAAAGTCTGCCTTTCGGGGAGCATTGTGGGAAATTCTGTCATGGGCAGCCGTGTAGATGCTCTATACAGTGACGGCCCAGGGGGAATCGCCCTTCTGTCCCTCAGTAGTGCGCCACTGACAGCACAGTTTGCTTTGGTGCACATTGTGTATCAGATGGGTATGTGATACAGTATATAACCACACAAGATATTGCAGTCTCAATTTCTTTCTAGTTACAAGCATCTTACCCATTTGGCTAAATTTGTTGTTGAAGTCCATTTACATATGTCAGACATTTTGTAAATGCTAAATTAACATAGACCACATGACATTGTCAGACGTTGAGATGGGCGACACTTTTAAAACTTCCAAAATCGTTTTCCACATTCCACGTATGTCCGCACAATTCCACTTGTTCCATGGGCACAAGCCAGTGTTACCACTCCTACCCTGCAGCACACAGTAGCACACATTCATCATTGTAGTCTGTTTAAAGCCGAGATGTGCGCGAGTCTCGTGTTTTGGTTTTGGTTCTAATCGCATTGTCATGCTTTGGTTTTGGTCTTGCAAAACCACCCTCAAGTGTTTTGGGTTCGGAGTTCAGATTTAAAATCAGTATCTTGGGTTTAGAGTTTCTTGGAAATCGATAAAACAGCTAAAATCACGGAATGTTTGCAATCTGAATTCCGAACCGCAGTAAGATCCACAAAATTCCAATGGATTTGCAAGAAACGAACCGCAATTCTGGTTCAGAGGCAGACGCAGTGGTGATGTCGTACTGCGTTTGCGTTCTGAAGTTTACCGCTTAAAGGTGCGGATAGATGCAGTTTACGTGGGCATTTCAGGGTGCTAAGAGGAGAGTGGCTAACCAGTCGCAGGGCGTGTCACAGTCAGCACTGACACAGGCGGCCATAATCAGACTGGACTAGTGCATCTTAATACGCACAGCCAGTGGCGTATCTATAATAAGTGGCTAACCAGTCGCAGGGCGTGTCACAGTCAGCACTGACACAGGCGGCCATAATCAGACTGGACTAGTGCATCTTAATACGCACAGCCAGTGGCGTATCTATAATAAGTGTAAGGAATACTTACCTTCAAGTGGTCCCGCGCTGGCGGTAGCAGTGCTGCACAAATCACTTGGAAAAGAGCATGAGGGTCATTTTGTGCATACGCAGTAGGAAACTCACTGGGAAAATGTCCGCTGCACCATTTTCCCGGAGTCCTGCACATGCGCATCAGACAGAGACTGCACACAGGCGCTCTCCTCTCTTAATACGCCCCTGCATACAGCGACGGATTAGCGCCTCAGCTGCTGGGCGTCTCATCAGGCAGACAGTTGGTGGCAGCATTATAATTAGCATAAGCTTGCAGTCATGGCAGCCACAGAAGACGCGGTTACAACTGCGTCAAGATCTGAATCTGGCCCTATATATACCTGGAAGTGAGAAACTTAATTTGTGCAGAATTTCGATGCAGCTCTACTCGTTTCTAAATGAAAGTGCATACATTGGCGGAATTTATAGCCTGTGACTCTTCTTTGGAAACGAAAGTCGATTCATTCTGCTGTGTGGTGAGGAGGGAGAAGAAGGCTGCCAAATGCCGATGACAAAGACAAAATGTGACATTTCTTGGCAAATGAGACAGAATAAAAATGTCTGCGAGACCTTTGTGTAGTGAATATGCATATCCTTTGGTACTGCAAATGTTATATACAGTACGTGCAGCTCACAATCAGGGCTGTAACTGGGGGGGGGGGGGGGATTACTGTCACTGCCCCACGGCCCCTGCGATTGGCTAACAGGGTGTCTGCAATCTGTCCAACTGTCTAGTGTGTCTTGACTACAGTCCGGGCCATACTTTACTTCCTGATGCTGGCAGCCCCGCCCCCTTGATGCAATGTCATGACATCATGTGCACTGGGGTAAGGCTGGCACCGTATGCAGTGCCACCCTGTTACAGCACTGCTTACAATATACTGCAGGGCCGGAGTGGGGTTGTATTGCAGGCTTAGCATTTATGCGACCGCGCGCTCGTGGAAAGAGGGCGTGGTCACCACTCATGGGGTTGTGGCCTCATGGCATGTACTCGCATCTGTGTATGCCGGCGGCCAATCAGAGAGATGGTAGCAGCGCGTCAGGAGGTTGAGATGCTTCTCCAGCCCATCTCTGTGTGGGACTGGCCCAGTGTTGGACTGGCCCACAGGGGTACAGGGGAAACCACTGGTGGGCCCCACTGCCTGAGGGGCCCAAACTTCCACTCTAGGGATCAAGATTCCAGACTGTGCACTTGAATTATACATTACATGTGTTACCTTATACTGCACAGGACTCTGGTGTATTTTCTACAGTGCATTGCTGTTATTAATCTGGTACATTATCATGCATGCACTAGCAGTATTTACTATATAAATATATCAAGGGGCTCACAGATTGGCGTATCTATAATGGGTGCAGTGTGTGCGAGGCACACGGGCCCCCAGGTCCAGGGGGGCCCACCCCACACACACTGCACCCATTTGCTTAATACTTACCTCTCTGAAGTCCCCCGTCGAAGCCATCCCTTTTCGGCAGCGCAATAGAGTTTGAACACTAGGGGGAACAAACTCTATTGCGCCTGCTGAAAACCCCAGAAAGATGGCACGGCGGACATTTTTCCAGAGTTTCGCGCATGCGCAGTAGCAAAATCTTTGGGAAAATGGCCGCCGCTGCCGCGGAGAAGGATGGCACCGCTGGGGGACTCCGGAGAGGTAAGTATTAAATGCTGTGTATCAGTCAGAGAGGAGGGGGCCCCTGAAGCAGAAGGCTGCAAACGGGCCTCCTCCTCTCTTAAAATGCCCCTGGGCCCACACCATGCACTCTCTAATGGTTAGCCAAGCCTCTGTGGAGGCTGGACACACACCCCCTCTGGAGAATGGCCACACCCCTAAACATGGGCCCCTACCACTGCAACCCCCCGGTGGGCCCTTCATGCCCCAGTCCGACACTGGAATGGCCCATCAGACTATCGGCCCTGCTGGCATTTCCCAGAAGTGCCATATGGACTGTCCAGCCCTGGTATATTGTGTACTAATTGTGACACACAAAATAACAATGTTTAAATTCACTTAAGTCCAACTCTGGATGATCACGTTAATCTTTAAATGATAAATGAATATGTACAAGTACAAACCAAACGATAGGGAATTGAATAAATTACATTTTATGCATCTACCATAATGTGGGGGTGTGGGGGGGGGGATTGCCAGGCTGTAATTTCATGCATAAATACAATTATTTGAGTTCTTTAAAGTATGGTGTTTGTTACTTTATATTGGCCCTCATTCCGAGTTGATCGGTCGCAAGGCGATTTTAGCAGAGTTACACACGCTAAGCCGCCGCCTACTGGGAGTGAATCTTAGCTTCTTAAAATTGCGACCGATGTATTCGCAATATTGCGATTACTAACTACTTAGCAGTTTCTGAGTAGCTCCAGACTTACTCTGCCTGTGCGATCAGTTCAGTGCTTGTCGTTCCTGGTTGACGTCACAAACACACCCAGCGTTCGCCCAGGCACTCCCACCGTTTCTCCGGCCACTCCTGCGTTTTTTCCGGAAACGGTAGCGTTTTCAGCCACACGCCCCTGAAACGCCGTGTTTCCGCCCAGTAACACCCATTTCCTGTCAATCACATTACGATCGCCGGAGCGAAGAAAAAGCCGTGAGTAAAAATACTTTCTTCATAGTAAAGTTACTTGGCGCAGTCGCAGTGCGAACATTGCGCATGCGTACTAAGCGGATTTTCACTGCGATGCGATGAAAAATACCGAGCGAACAACTCGGAATGAGGGCCATTGTTTCCACATTCTAAAGATTTCTGTCTAACCATTAAAAGTTGCACTCTGCAAAGACTCTGTCTTTCCACTAGACATATGTGTTTCCAGTGTTTTTCAGCCCCTTTGCAATAATTTCATTTATTTCTCCTGACAGTATCTTCCGTGATTAAATATGATTATTTTCTGGTACATTCAGGTTGTTTTTTTTTGTCCCAAATCAGATTGTTGTGCTACTTTGCATGCCGGAATTGATAGCTGCAATTTCATAGAATGTTGTTCCTGGTGCAGTCTGACGGGGGGAAAATGTATTATGTAACTCGGCCGCAGATAAGTGTTTAATAAATCAGATCACGGGAGTGAAAATAATCCCTGGAGATGTGTATGTAAAACGTAGTGGAATTGATGAGTTTTTGGAGCATCGAAGATCGTAGGTGCACGGTTACTGATGACACAATTTATCCTTAACTGCTTCGACTGTAAGCTCTTTAGTTCAGCATGTGTGACAACGCATGTCCTCAGTAATATGTTGTGATGTCACTAAGGTAGGTTGCATTCACATGATTAGCTGCTCTGCCATGAGGTTCCTCTTGCCTCAGTGATGTCATTAGCTCCTATGGAATTTATAGGCTGCATCCTCATGAATATTGGTCTTGCCCATATACAAAATGGCCGCCTCAACGTTATGTTAATTTACACATTATTCCAACACAATGAACAGTGTAGATATTGAATATACTGTAGTATCAGACATATATGTATAGAGAGAAGAAAAGCGTGAGTTTTCTACAGTAACGTCCTTGAAAAATATTCTTTTATCCACGTTCTGGTCTTTTTCGCTGGAGCAGCAGGTCTTCAGTAAAAAATCAATAGACATAAAATTGTGAGTAACTTCTATCAGCGTGTACATATAGCGGTAATGGTAGAGGGGTGCTGGTATGTATTTGTTTCCAACATGGTTTGCTGTTTATTTGTCCGTCTCAGAGGAGATGACATGATTAGTAATATATCACTGGAAGTTTTAAATGGAAAAAAAAAAAAACTTTTTGCCTTTACCAACCAGTAACACAGAATCCGTGCAATGCTTCCATGTTCTCTGAAGCCAGCAGGCTAATATTTTCTGGCTCAGTGTCACTTACGGGTACATTTAATAACTCTTCTAAAACAGAGAATTGGTGATGTTACCATAGCAACCAATCAGATGCTGTATATCATTTTCTAAAAATTTACCCCTAACTGTTCATGGAGGGCCACTATGGGATATATTCAACGGAGAGGATCCGACACTTCACTATTCAATTTGCGGGTATTTCTGAAGGTTTTTGCCCGTTTTCAACAATACCGATCCAACTGTTTTTTTCAAAGTTGAATTGGCATTGTCGAAAACGGGCCAAAAACCTGTCGGAAACGCCTGTAAATTCGACAAAAATCGTGGATCCGTGGCTAATCCGCCGATCCACGTGTTTTCCGACAAGTCAGCAAAAAGGCACTGGACTTGAATAGGTCGAATCCAAATTTGACCTAAAAAAGTTGGAAAGTGACGTTTTTCTGACTTGTCGGAAATTCCGACAAGAATTGAATAGACCCCAATAAGTACCTCTGATTGGGAAAGTGTTGTAGCTTTTAGAGCCATGACATTGTGCTAATATGCAACCATTGTGTTGTGTGTCATTGTACTGTGTTGTCATAGTCACCAAATTTCAGTTTAAAGAAAGTCAAGACACATGTTTTTGTGCAGAATTCTAGAGAACCGGCTCCAGGCATATCCTACCTAGGCTAATGCCTATGGCCCTATTCAGGAGTTAGGGGGCTGTTCAGAGTTGGACGCAGATGGCAGAAAATCACAAACAGCGTGACCGTGTGCACGTCAAAGGTGCGCGCACGCCTTAGACACACCCCATTTGCATGAATGGGGGTGGCAATAGACGCAGCACAGCGCAGCCAGGCGTGGGCGCACCTAGCAGCACTGAGAGTGCCCATGTGCCACAAATGTAGCCATGATGAGCGTGGCTACATCTTTACATATATACATTGAGTGGCCAAATTATTATGACCCCCGGGTTAGTATTTTGTTGGGTCACCATTTGCTCTTACAGCAATACAGCGTTAATTCTTCTATGCATGGAGTAACCTAATGGTTGGAGAATATTAACCCATTTGGGAGGACCTGCGTCTCCATAACGTTGTTCCTGCCAACCTGGAATCGTGACACTGCAAAAAGGATCCATGCTTTCTCCATATACTCCCCCTACCATATGCATGGTGTACACTCATTAAAAACATGATTCGTCAGACCACGTGACCTGTTTTCAGTAATTTTATTTTCTTTCCAACTCTATTGTTCCTGAGGCAGCAATGGCGCACGAACTTCTGCCTCTGTAGTCCGTACAATGTAAGGTGTGGTGTACTGTTCGCTGAGCGGCCACCTGCATTGGTCCCTGATTCAGGTTATGATTCACTGTCGTCCGTCTCTCTCTCTCTCTCTCTCTCTCTCTCTCTCTCTCTCTCTATAGTATATACTCTTCTGTAAGTTTCCTCTTTTCATTCTTGTTGCCATAATGATGCAAATGATTTCAGATGAATGTTTGCCGGTAAAGCTGGGCCTAATGAAAAGGTATAGAAGAATTTACCCTACACGCTTTGCACACTGCAGAAAGGCATAATGTACAGTGTAAAAGTAGTATTCTGGCACATTTGCAGTTTTTTTAAGAATAATTGGGGGTAATTCTGAGTTGATCGCAGCAGCAAGTTTGTTAGCAATTGGGCAAAACCATGTGCACTGCAGGTATGGCAGATGTAACATGTGCAGAGAGAGTCAGATTTGGGTGGGTTATTTTGTTTCTGTGCAGGGTAAATACTGGCTGCTTTATTTTTACACTGCAATTTAGATTTCAGTTTGAATATACCCCACCCAAATCTAACTCTCTCTGCACATGTTATATCTGCCCCCCCCTGCAGTGCACATGGGCCCTCATTCCGAGTTGTTCGCTCGCTAGCTGCTTTTAGCAGCATTGCACACGCTAAGCCGCCGCCCTCTGGGAGTGTATCTTAGCTTAGCAGAATTGCGAACGAAAGATTAGCAGAATTGCGTCTAGAAAATTTTTAGCAGTTTCTGAGTAGCTCCAGACTTACTCTGCGACTGCGATCAGTTCAGTCAGTTTCGTTCCTGGTTTGACGTCACAAACACACCCAGCGTTCGCCCAGACACTCCCGCGTTTTTCCCAGAAATGCCAGCGTTTTTTCGCACACGCCCAGAAAACGGCCAGTTTCCGCCCAGAAACACCCACTTCCTGACAATCACACTCCGATCACCAGAACGATGAAAAATCCTTGTTATTCCGTGAGTAAAATACCTTACTTTTGTGTAAAATAACTAAGCGCATGCGCTCTGCGAACCTTGCGCATGCGCAGTAAGCGACTAATCGCAATATAGAGAAAATGGGCAATGAGCGAACAACTCGGAATGACCACCATGGTTTTGCTCGCTAGCTGCTTTTAGCAGCATTGCACACGCTAAGCCGCCGCCCTCTGGGAGTGTATCTTAGCTTAGCAGAATTGCGAACGAAAGATTAGCAGAATTGCGTATAGAAAATTCTTAGCAGTTTCTGAGTAGCTCCAGACTTACTCTGCGACTGCGATCAGTTCAGTCAGTTTCGTTCCTGGTTTGACATCACAAACACACCCAGCGTTCGCCCAGACACTCCCCCGTTTCTGCAGACACTCCCGCGTTTTTCCCAGAAACGCCAGCGTTTTTTCGCACACGCCCAGAAAACGGCCAGTTTCCGCCCAGAAACACCCACTTCCTGACAATCACACTCCGATCACCAGAACGATGAAAAATCCTTGTTATTCCGTGAGTAAAATACCTTACTTTTGTGTAAAATAACTAAGCGCATGCGCTCTGCGAACCTTGCGCATGCGCAGTAAGCGACTAATCGCAATATAGAGAAAATGGGCAACGAGCGAACAACTCGGAATGACCACCATGGTTTTGCTCAACAGCTAACAAATTTGCTGCTGCTGCGATCAACTCAGAATTACCCCCATTGTCCTTTTTATTCTGTCTGTGAATTATACTCATCTCTTATATAAAAGGTTTCCTGTGTTCTATTTATTCAATTACAGCACAGTCCTGCTCTCGTTGAGCAGATAGTAACTGTAATGAATGGCTCTATTTTACTATTTACTAATGATGCAATTATTGAATTTTGTGTTTGGAAAAACGTTGTTTATTGAAATATTGGAACGATCGTTTGCTTCAGAAAAGATAAATAGTCCAAGAATGGTAACTAGGCACATGACTGAGGCTAGGAGTGCCTCGCACCTCATGATGTCACTGATCGTAAACTGATGAGAATGAATTAACACTGTGCTTTTTTTCTGCCGGTACTCACCAAATGGTACAGCTGATGCAGCTTCAACACACTGTGCAGAATCTTATTCATTTCTGAAATGATTTCACAGGTTTCTTCCTGTTTCTGGAACTAGTTACTGTATAAGAATGAAACATTAGACCAAAAGAAAGAAGCCGTACTGCGTACCCCTGAGTACCACTACAGAAAAAGCGCTTGTTTAACAGGTTTGACATAGAAGACCTACGTCATCCTCAAGGCATCGTTATTCTCAGTTCATAAATACCTGGTTTCTTTGGCTAGAACTCAAAATTTGATAACTATAAATCATATTTTAATTAGGGGCTTCCATCTGCCCTCTTTCCCACAGCTGCTTGTTTAAAATTTTTTGATTTTGTTTTTTTCTCTATCTCCTCTGTACACTGTATGTGGAGAGGCTTCTTCTGGCGTAGATTGCAAAAAGTGACAATTCCCTCTTTACTCCACAATTCTTCAAGTTGACTGATCAATCCGACCAGCCCTTACTGGCGATCCATAGGTTTGTGTATATTATAAAGCACCAAAGACCTTGTTGTGTTTCCTTCCAAACTACTGTACGTCTTCCACTCCTTGCTTAAACCCTTAACTCTTGGTTTATTGTGTTCATACTGATTATACTGCTATTACACAATACAGTTGTAGCAGCATATGTTGTTATTTGAATTTTTTGGTTTAAAAAGTGTTCTTATGAAAAGAAATAAAGCGGAGCTCAGAGGGACATTTCAAAGCCTCTCTGCTTACTACAACCTGTGCCTTGTGACTGTGGTTGCTATGGTAGTCACATCACACTGTGGAAAAGCTGCAGAATTAACGACCTTTAGTAGCAGCCTGAAGAAACAAAGCAAGGAAATATGGTAAATGCGAAGCAGCTTCTTGTTTCTCCGTTTTTCATAAGATTGCTGCTTTAACGTTAATTCTCTAATCTGCTAGAGAAATCACACCTGCGTTCTTATTGGCTGATATAGTTTAAATATTATTTAAATCAGCTTTTAGCATGGAACATTCAGCCCCTTCTCAGGGGTATAGTTGTGTTGAACATTTTAATATGTAGAATTAAGAAATCTAGAAGGTTGACCAACGTTGACCTCATAGAGACAGATGTATTAGAATTTAAAATAGGGATCATTGATCCCTATGATGAATGAAGAATCCACTCACACACTGTTAGAACAGAACTTGCTGGGCACAATACAAACACAATTAATAAAAACGTCTATTACTTACTGTATATAACAAAATAACACAAGAGCCTGATTCATGGCTGTACGCTTGTCACAACTGAGGGCCTGAGCTGACGGGAGGCAGCCTCAGTTGTAGGGGCTGAGATGTACCGGAACCTGGGAGGTTGTATCAGACCCCTGGACATGTAAGTAACATGAATAATAACTGCCCGAAGGCGTGACCACGACAACTTAGATAAAAGTCAATGATGTTTATTATGACAACTCCGCATCACAGCAGCAATAAAAGAAAACGTAAAAGTCAGCAAAGAATAAATACAGTTCCTGAGTACTACAGCATGGCAGGAGCCACAGGGCACTGGTAGTGTGAGATAGTTCTTATGATCTCCTAGATGGAAAGTCCTTACCAGGCCCGGCTGTAGCAATGGAGATAACCCAGGATTGTACCAGCTGGTGTTCCAGGAAGAGCTGGGTTGCTGAAGGTAAAACAGCTGCTGTGGATACTGGCTGGAACCAGACTGTTGTTAGCACGGAGTGGATACTGGCTGGAACCAGTTAAATAATAAATGAACTTTGGGAGCGATGAAATGTGAACTGAAATGTAGAACTTGAGAGCGGAGAAATAATAATTCCGGTGGAGAGTGGTAAAGTGTAGAAAGGACACCGGCCCTTTAAGGGAAGCTGTACTCTGCTGGAAGCTGAGGCTGGAAGCAGGTAGTGTTGTAGCTGGAAACAGATGAATCCACAATGGATTGGAGAGTCAGGCTACACCGCAGGTGGAATGCTGGTGCGGGTCTCTATGGTGGAAGTCTTGAGACAGGAGCTGGAACCTGGAAGACAATCATAGAAGAGAGACAAACAGGAACTAGGTTTGACAACCAAAGCACTGACGTCTTCCTTGCTCAGGTACAGCTTACTTATACCTGCAGCAAGGAAGGGGTTGGCTAGGCAATTATGCAAATCAACAACACAGACAGCAGATTGGTGGAAATGATCAGATGACAGAATCCAAGATGGCTGCACCCATGCAGACACTTGGAGGGAAGTTTGGTTTGTAATCCATGTGGTCTGGGAAACAGTAATGGCGGCGCCGGCCACCGGAGACAGGAGACGCCAGGCTGATAGATGCACATTTAACCACGCGGGCACAGCGGAGGCCGCGGCTGATGAAAAGACCACTCTGCATGTGGAAACTCAGGAACAGCGGAATCCGGTCCTGGAACGCTGAGCCCGCCTTAGGAGGCATCTGAAGGGTAAGTAATGGCGTCCAGATACCCGGATCGTGACAGCACCCCCCCCTTTAGGAGTGGCCCCAGGACACTTCTTAGGCTTTAAAGGAAACTTTGCGTGGAAATTTCGGACCAAGGCAGGAGCATGGACGTCAGAGGCATTGGTCCAAGAGCGTTCTTCAGGACCATAGCCCTTCCAGTCAATGAGATACTGAAGTTGACCGTAACGGTGACGTGAGTCCAGGATCTTGGCCACTTCATACTCAACGCCTCGTTGAGTTTGGACTTTCGGAGTTGGTGGAAGTGAGGAATGAAACCGATTCAAGATTAGCGGTTTCAACAGGGAAACATGGAATGTCCTGGGTATTTTTAAGAAGGGAGGTAACTGGAGTCTGTAAGCAACAGGATTGATGACTTGATCAATTTTAAAAGGACCGATGTAGCGAGGTGCAAACTTCATACTGGGAACTCTTAACCTCAAATTCTTCGTGGATAACCATACCCGATCACCCACCTTGAGAGCAGGAACTGCTCGACGCTTCTTATCCGCAAACTTCTTGTACCTGAACGATGCCTTGAGCAGAGCTGATCGTACGCTCTTCCAGATATTGGCAAACTGATGCAAGGTGATATCCACTGCGGGAACAGAAGTTGCTGGAAGCGGTTGGAACTCAGGGACTTTAGGGTGGAATCCAAAGTTGGTGAAGAATGGTGTTGAGGAAGATGAAGAATGATACTGGTTGTTATGACAGAACTCGGCCCAGGGAAGTAATTGAACCCAGTCATCTTGAGAGGAGGACACATAGATGCGGAGGAAGGCCTCCAAGTCCTGATTCACCCTCTCAGTTTGACCATTGGTCTGAGGATGGTAAGCCGTGGAAAACTTTAACTTGACTTGGAGGACTTGACATAAACTTCGCCAGAATTTGGCTGTGAATTGAACTCCTCGATCTGAGATAATTTCTTCAGGAAGACCGTGGAGTCGGAAGATCTCTTGTATGAATACTTGAGCCAACTTGGAAGCTGACGGAAGACCGGTGAGAGGAATGAAGTGTGCCATCTTGGTGAACCGGTCAACTACCACCCAGATGGTATTGAACTTGTTGCACATGGGCAAATCTGTAATAAAATCCATCGACAAATGGGTCCATGGTCGACGGGGAACAGATAGTGGAACCAGTTGCCCCGCAGGCGACTGGCGGGATACTTTATGTTGAGCACACTTTGGGCAAGATGCAATAAACTCCAAAACGTCCTTTTTCAGAGTTGGCCACCAATAGGACCTAGAGATAAACTCCAGGGTTTTTTGGATACCTGTATGTCCGGCAAAACGGGAAGCATGGGCCCAATGCATGAGCTTCTTCCTTAGTGTCGGCTTCACAAAACTTTTCCCTGATGGGGGCGTAGAGTCCATCCCTACCGTGGAGAATGCCAACGGATTTATAATAGGATGCTTGTCTGAAGACTCTGACTCATTTTCTTGCTCCCATGAGCGGGAAAGGGCATCGGCCTTGCGATTCTGAGAGCCCGGACAAAACTGGAGTTTAAAGTCGAACCTGGAAAAGAAAAGTGCCCATCTGGCCTGACGAGGGTTGAGACATTGTGCGCCTTTTAGATATAGAAGGTTCTTGTGGTCTGTAAGGATGGTGATTGAATGAGAAGCTCCCTCCAACAGATATCTCCACTCCTCTAGAGCGAGCTTGATGGCTAGCAACTCCTGGTCGCCAATGGCATAGTTGCGCTCCGCTGGGGAGAACTTCCGTGAGAAGAAACTGCAAGGATGTAAATGACCATCTTTAGCCCTCTGAGATAACACCGCTCCTACTCCAACGGAGGAGGCATCCACCTCTAAGATGAAAGGAGAGTCGATGTCAGGCTGTTTCAGGACAGGTGCAGAGATGAACCTCTGTTTTAAAAGATGAAAAGCTTGCATGGCTTCTTCAGACCACTTGGACGGGTTAGCACCCTTCTTGGTGAAAGCAGTAATAGGCGCCACAATGGTGGAAAAGTCTCGTATAAACTTTCGGTAATAATTGGCGAACCCTAAGAACCTCTGGACCCCTTTGAGGGTTAAGGGTACCGGCCAATTCTGGATTGCTTGTAGTTTCTCAGGATCCATCTCTAGTCCGGAACCGGACACAATGTACCCTAGAAACGGAATGGACTTGACTTCAAAGACGCATTTCTCTAATTTGCAGTAGAGATGATTGACACGGAGACGGGACAGAACCTCCTTTACCCAGAAACGATGTTCCTCTAAATCGTTGGCAAAAATGAGGATATCATCTAGATAGACCACGACATGACGGTATAGAATGTCTCTGAAGATCTCATTGACGAAATGCTGGAAGACAGCTGGAGCATTGCTCAATCCGAAGGGCATGACGAGGTACTCATAATGTCCGTCACGGGTGTTAAATGCGGTCTTCCACTCGTCACCCTCACGGATCCGGATGAGATTGTATGCACCTCTCAGGTCCAGCTTTGTAAAGATGGTAGCTCCGCTAACTCTGTCAAAGAGCTCAGTAATCAGGGGTAAAGGATAGCGGTTCTTGATGGTAATGTCGTTCAAACCTCTGTAGTCGATGCACGGCCGCAGACCACCATCTTTCTTCTTTACAAAAAAGAAGCCTGCGCCGGCTGGAGAAGAAGAAGGTCGAATGAACCCCTTTGCTAGGTTCTCTTTAATGTATTCCTCCATAGAATGTGTCTCGGGGAGAGACAACGGATAAGTTCGGCCTCGAGGTGGAACCTTCCCTGGAACGAGATCAATCGGGCAGTCCCATTCTCTATGAGGAGGAAGGATATCAGCAGAAGCTTTACTGAACACATCCGTGAAATCTTGATATGGAGGAGGTGGAACATCAGACGACCTGGGGGAGGAAGAACAGACAGGCAACACTTTAAACAAACATGTCTTAGTACAGGAGGAACCCCATGCCAGGATTTGCGTAGTCGTCCAATCAATTGTAGGATTGTGAAGACGGAGCCATGGAAGGCCCAGGACCACAGGATGTGTGGCTCTTGGAATCACTAAAAATGAAATAAGTTCGGAATGAAGAACTCCCACTCTCAGACGAACTGGTAGAGTCCTTAGAGAAATAACTGTATCAAAAATTTTACTGCCATCCACAGCAGTTAAGGAAAAGGACGAAGGAAGTCTCTCGGTGGGTAGGGACCACCGTTTAACATAGGCTTCAGTAATAAAGTTCCCAGCTGCTCCGGAATCCAGGAGGGCAATGACGTTCTGATAACGTTGAGCAACTTGAAGCGAGACTGGGAGGTTACAATCTTGAGGAGATGGAGAGGAGATCATTACTCCTAGCCGGCCCTCTCCTTGGCGAGCTAGGATTTGGAGTTTCCCGGACGTTTGGGACAGGCATTAATGGTGTGAGACGGAGCTGCACAATACAGACAGAGAAACTCGGAGAGACGTCTTCGGCGCTCAGCAGGAGTTAAACGGGAACGGCCAATTTGCATGGGTTCATCTGTAGTTGGTGACAGTTGGCGAGGAGGAGGAGGAGTAGAAGATTTTGGAGCAGATGATCTTCCACGCTCAGTTGCTCTCTCTCTGAAACGTAAGTCAACTTTCGTACAAAGTGAGATTAGCTCATCTAACTTGGAGGGTAAGTCTCTGGTAGCTAACTCATCTTTAATACGCTCGGATAAACCATGCCAGAATGCAGCATACAGGGCCTCGTCGTTCCATGCCAGTTCGGATGCCAGGATCTGGAACTGTATAAGATATTGTCCTACAGTACGTGATTCCTGGCGTAAACGGAGAATCTCAGACGAAGCTGAAGTTACCCTGCCTGGCTCGTCGAAGATGCGCCTGAATGTTGACACAAATGCAGTGTAAGAAGATAGCAGGGTGTCGGACCTCTCCCATAACGGTGATGCCCAATCAAGGGCTGAGCCACTGAGAAGAGAAATAATGTAGGCAATTTTTGTACGGTCACTGGGAAAATTGCCAGGTTGTAGCTCAAACTGAATCTCACACTGGTTGAGAAATCCCCTGCAGAATCTTGGAGATCCGTCAAATTTTGCTGGCGTTGGAAGATGAAGACGTGGAGCAGAAATGGGTAAGGTGGGTGGGGTTATAGCTGGAGTCACTGTGGTTGACGAACCAGACGCGCCTGATCCACGGAGAGTTGTCTGAATCCCATCCAGCCGAGTAGAGAGATCCTGGAGACAGCGGATGATGTGGCCCTGTGCAGCCTCCTGATGTTCTAGTCGGGCTGCCAGTTCTTGCATCGGCCTGGCCGCTTGATCCTGGTCTCCGGCTGGATTCATTAGGTCAGTGCTTACTGTCACAACTGAGGGCCTGAGCTGACGGGAGGCAGCCTCAGTTGTAGGGGCTGAGATGTACCGGAACCTGGGAGGTTGTATCAGACCCCTGGACATGTAAGTAACATGAATAATAACTGCCCGAAGGCGTGACCACGACAACTTAGATAAAAGTCAATGATGTTTATTATGACAACTCCGCATCACAGCAGCAATAAAAGAAAACGTAAAAGTCAGCAAAGAATAAATACAGTTCCTGAGTACTACAGCATGGCAGGAGCCACAGGGCACTGGTAGTGTGAGATAGTTCTTATGATCTCCTAGATGGAAAGTCCTTACCAGGCCCGGCTGTAGCAATGGAGATAACCCAGGATTGTACCAGCTGGTGTTCCAGGAAGAGCTGGGTTGCTGAAGGTAAAACAGCTGCTGTGGATACTGGCTGGAACCAGACTGTTGTTAGCACGGAGTGGATACTGGCTGGAACCAGTTAAATAATAAATGAACTTTGGGAGCGATGAAATGTGAACTGAAATGTAGAACTTGAGAGCGGAGAAATAATAATTCCGGTGGAGAGTGGTAAAGTGTAGAAAGGACACCGGCCCTTTAAGGGAAGCTGTACTCTGCTGGAAGCTGAGGCTGGAAGCAGGTAGTGTTGTAGCTGGAAACAGATGAATCCACAATGGATTGGAGAGTCAGGCTACACCGCAGGTGGAATGCTGGTGCGGGTCTCTATGGTGGAAGTCTTGAGACAGGAGCTGGAACCTGGAAGACAATCATAGAAGAGAGACAAACAGGAACTAGGTTTGACAACCAAAGCACTGACGTCTTCCTTGCTCAGGTACAGCTTACTTATACCTGCAGCAAGGAAGGGGTTGGCTAGGCAATTATGCAAATCAACAACACAGACAGCAGATTGGTGGAAATGATCAGATGACAGAATCCAAGATGGCTGCGCCCATGCAGACACTTGGAGGGAAGTTTGGTTTGTAATCCATGTGGTCTGGGAAACAGTAATGGCGGCGCCGGCCACCGGAGACAGGAGACGCCAGGCTGATAGATGCACATTTAACCACGCGGGCACAGCGGAGGCCGCGGCTGATGAAAAGACCACTCTGCATGTGGAAACTCAGGAACAGCGGAATCCGGTCCTGGAACGCTGAGCCCGCCTTAGGAGGCATCTGAAGGGTAAGTAATGGCGTCCAGATACCCGGATCGTGACAACGCTATTCCGATGTTCACGCAGGTGAGCGACTATCGTGGTCAGCCATCTGCGCATGCCTTCACCACAATGCGCAAATGCAGCAATTGAATTGTGATAACAGTCACTCTGAGGATTCCTTCGCAAGTGGTTGACAAAGAGCGTCCATTTTGAAGGAGGCAACGGGCAGTGGCTGCAAAAATGCTGACGTGTCGGGACCGCTTTTGGGGCATGCATCAGCCGCCGACTGCATTCCCGTATCTCATTTATTGTGGCCATAGACAAACTTAGGTATTCAATGTTTTCCGGATCTGCATCGATGCTGCGCATGTGTACGCAGATGCGTGCAGCTGTGAAGGCTCTGATGGTGTCTCTACACAGATCCTGGTGGCTGTTACTGTACAATGTACATTAACATGTTTTTGCACATCCTGTCATATCTACCGCAGCATTAGCTACAGCTATGAATCAGGCCCAGACAGCGACGGACTGGGGCCTCGATTCGTCCCTGGCATTTGTGAACGAGCGCGCGTCACGGGGGAGGGGCACGCGTATCAAAGGGGGTGCGCCGCACGATGTATGGGGGCGTGCCATGAGTCATGGGGGCGTGGACTATTGGCACATCCCTATTACCATGGCGACGGTTGCTGGGGGGCGGGACGTGCCGCGAGTCCGGGGGCGTGGACTCGCGGCACGCCCCCATTTCCATGGAGACCATGGAACCAGAGAGCTGGAGGCAGCGCTGCGTGTCACGGGGCAGTGCGCGTGCACGCATCACAGGGGGCACACCGCACAACGTATGGGGGCGTGCCGCAGGTCATGGGGGCGTGGACTCGTGGCACGCCCCCATTACCATGGCAACGGTTGCTAGGGGGGCAGGACGTGCCGCGAGTCCGTGGGCGTGGACTCGCGGCACGCCCCCATTTCCATGGAGACCATGGAACCAGAGAGCCGGAGGCTGCGCTGCGCGTGGCCTTCCCGGCTCTCTGAGGGAACCGATTTGCCCCACCTGCCCATCGGCCCTTCTGCCATATGTCAGAAGTGCCAGATGGCCAGTCCGGCCATGGGCCCAGAGAAGGTTAACTCTAGACATTGGGCTAAAAGTAATAGCCTGCAAGAGGCAGGAAGTGCGGGACTTCCCGTGAGTGTGGCCACATTTTTAAAGTGGCGATCATTAAAACGGCAAAACCAACCGGTTATGCCCTGCAAATGATTGCCTCTTTAAAAATCCAGCCACACTCGCGCAAAATCCTGCACTCCTTGCCTCTCGCAGGCTAATACTTTTAGTCCATTGTCTTTAATATACTGCACAGTAACAGGACCAGATCGCACCTGACCGGTTTAATGTTCTTTTTATCCGTCATCTAATGAATAGTTTCTAATGATCTAAACAAAGCCATTCCAAAATCCTAACACTGCAGTAAGGGGATAGACTACAGAAGCTGCCCTGTCATATGCACAATTCAATATACTCTATTAATACATTAGCACCATCTGGACATCTTATAAAACAATTCCTAATACTCTTTTTACACATTAAACTGAGAGAACTTTAATGAACGATGACGCACGGTGTGGGGTGATTAATTAAAAAACAAACAGAGTATATCAACAAAGTGCTGTCGAAATCCCACTGAAACCGCATAAAGAAAAATGTAAAAATGATATGTTAATTTACAGATTCTTTCATGTGTTTCTCGGTTACAATTCAATAAATGTCTTTAGAAAGAAAAAACATTCTAAAAATAAGCCTGCGGACACATCTATTTTTTTTTTTTTACTAAATATGCGATTTTTGGCAGTAATAAACTATTGACTTGTTTCTTCAGCATAATTATACTGGCAAATGGCTGGCGCAGATGAGGCCGTATTTTATAATAAATATGTATGTATGCTGTGGAAGAGAGGGATAAGTCTTGTACTAATTACTAGGCAGTGGCAAACTGAGGTTCATGGGTGAATTGGCTAGACAAGTGTTATTCGTTAAAAATACCCATTTCTTCTCCAAATGCAAAAATGCTAATTGATTTGAATCAGTACCGCCGATACACACATCTGTTTTCCCTAAAGGTGAACGGAGTGCTAAGTCTTGCATACAGAGACGCTTCTGTATTAATAGTAATTCTTTATCGTTCCGCTGTTTGGCCTTTGCTTATGTCAGAATGCTTCTTTGAGACCCACGAACGTTCTGACCTGATCCCTGGAATAATATTGTTTTATAGCTCTGAGGCTGGGAGAACTTACGCCTTGATTTCCATTGGTATTTATACCTTAATGTTACAAAGGTATTAGATTCCTCGGCATCTGTTAAGAAGACAATGGAATATAAAGCAATGAATTTGCTGAGTGAAGTCTGCATATCAATTCAGATTTGAATGCATTGGGAACCAAACAGCTAGAATCTAGTGATATTTATTTGTAGGCGCCATATTAATGTACCTTGAAATTACTTGTAGTATTATTATTACTACTAGCAAAGAGCCTTGGCATATGTTGGGTCACCTCAGTACACCCATTGGCAAAGTCCGCTCCCTTCTTTGCCCACTGCTTCGCCCTGCCCCCCACTCTGTTCTGCCCCCTCCATGCTGTACA
This sequence comes from Pseudophryne corroboree, assembly GCF_028390025.1. Lineage (NCBI taxonomy): Eukaryota > Metazoa > Chordata > Amphibia > Anura > Myobatrachidae > Pseudophryne > Pseudophryne corroboree. The sequence goes on along the minus strand of NC_086444.1, from coordinate 62,100,568 downwards.
CTATAAATAATTCCCGATGTAGAGCGGTTCTGCGGCTAAAGTCTGGCCCACACTGCAGTGGATGGAGGTGCTTCCACTTCGCATGCATTTAGGAGACCGGACAGACCTTACCAGACTAATATATACCACTTTGAAGCATAAATCTAGGATGCCATCTGAAGTCCTTTATTTTGTATACAATGACATTGAAGGTGTAAATATTTATTACTTTTCTTTCATATATATTAATTTATGTCTTAAACATAGCATAAAGTAAATTTGAGGTGCTTAGCATAATTTTGGACAAAATGTTGGCCCACCAATCACGACCAGGTGACCTAATCTAGTGGATTCCTAACACTAAGGCTCAAGTCCAGGGCACCGGACATCCCAGGAACTGGATTTGAACCTTAGTGTTAGGGACCCACCACCTGCTCTCTGCTGGTGGGCCCGAAATTATGCTAAGCACCTCAAGTTTACTCTGTTACAGTATATTGCTAAGTTTATTCTAATTGCTGATTAGCAGTGCTTAGTATTTAAAGTGTCTACCTGCAGTTTCTCTTTTTTCTGTATGGTGTTCAGTCCATGGTGTAATTATGGTGTTCAGTCCAATTCTGAAAATACAAAAGTAGTAAAAAGTGGAAAACCACCACATAAATTGATTTAGAAGTTCAGAAATTATTAGAAGTGGTACCTAGAGAGGGGGGGAGAGGATAATAATTACCTTAGCCCAGGTCTGATGGAGGGGAACAGTGAGGGTCCAGTGGGGGCCCGGGCCCCCTCCCCCTTACCAGGCAGCAGCAGCTGCAGCTCTTCTCTTCAGTCCCAGCACACGCTGCTGTGTGCCAGACTGCAGTGTGGTCAGGGAGGCACTTAAAATACAATTTTTCCAGTATTTCTTTCTAAGGGTGCATGACCACACCTCCTGCAATTAGGCCACGCCCTCTGAAAAGTACCTGGGCCCAGCCAGGCTTTCTACTGCCCTGATTATTAGTAGGGGCCATGAAAAGACCTGTGGCCGCTGGACAACATGTATGATGCGCCAGCGAACCACAGACCTGATCGCTTTGCGAGCTGATGTGTAAACGCGGAAGGTCTCCACTATTTTAATCTTATTTGGATGTACTGCTGTGAATACAGTAATGCCACCGGTGAGATGTGTGACGTGAGACGGTAAGAAGACGGTTCTTGCCTTTGTTTTTCAGTTGTATACCGGTTATGAATCAGGATCAGGATTAATTACCTGCCTCTGCCTTTTAAGTGCTGATTAATTAAGGGCTATATCTTATATAGCGCCGCAGAGATTTTAATCAGAAAATACTACCAAGTGTTGCTAAGACCAGCGTTTTCTGTGTGCCGTCACTATTTCCCAGGCTGGTATGTAATGTGAAATATGTCCCAGTATCAAGGTGCTTGGCTTTAATGGTTGTGTCAATCTAAGAAGCAAGAAGGAGAGATTTTTTTCCCAAAGATACGTATCATGAAGAGCAAATTCAATCAGCGATGTATATGAAGCGTCCACAGTGCCGCCCATTCCTTGGGCAAGCCGGGGTGTTGACTGGTGTGGCCCCTGAAGGGGGGCCCTTGTTGCTTTGTACATGATATTGCGTGGGGGCTGTGTACGGTGAGTGCAGTAAGATTCCCCTGCACTTCAGGTCCCCTACAGGGGAAAGGGATGGGCAATCCATATCCATTACCCTGATTATTACTTATATTGATACATGTCTCTCTGTCTCATATCTCTTTATTCATCTATAAAGATATATTTCCTTTTTATTTATCTATAATAAATAAGTCAATCTCTCTCTGGGCGGGATGTACTGTCACTGATCGAGGGTCATCGCTGGTCAACGCAATGATACTAATAGCATATGTACTAACATATGCGATTAGTATCACAGAGCGATGCCAGGGGTGTCCTGCGATCAGTGATGGTCCGCAGGACAAGGTTTGTGGCGGCTTCCGTCACCTCCCAGCCCCGGGAGGTGACGTGCAGGAAGTCCCCGTGATCCTCCCTCTCCCCCCTGCAGCTGAAAGGAGACAAGGCTGTGCTGCGGGGGAGAAGGAGGAGGGGGGCTGGGGGTAGAGAGATTGTCGTGAGCAGCGCAGGTCGGCGGCGGGATGTGGCGGCAGTAAGAAGCACATAGGCTTCTATGGGGTATCGCCATCAAAAGATGGCAATACCCCCGAAGGCGTAATCCCAGCGGTGGGGCCTTAGTACATATGAAAATGCGGTAAAACCCCCCAAAACGCGGGTTTTACCGCATTTCCCCTTTAGTACAGCCCGCCCTCTCTCCCTTATACCTGTCTATCCATCCATCTGCATATTAATCAGTCAATCAATCCATGTCTCCCAACTTTTGCGTTGACGAAATCGGGACTAAAAGGGGGCGTTTCGTCGATCGTGGTGGGCATGGCTTAACTCGAGTGGGCGTGTCCTCACCAAATGGACCATTTTCCTGCCTTTAGGGGGCATGTCAAGCGCTCCCCGAGTGCCCTCCTAGCACTGAATACATGCCGTGTGCGTAGCATGTATTCAGTGATTACCGGCTGCTTTGCAGAGCAGCAGGTGATCAAAGGCCCTCCCAACTGCCTCCCCCCGGTCGCGGGACACTGCTACCCGTGGGTGGGACAGCGGGACAGGGTCCGAATAGCGGGACTGTTGGGAGGTATGTCAATCAACCAATCAGTCAGTCAGTAAATCTCATACTATTTGTCTATATATCTTATATCTGTGTAATACTTGTCTGTCTGTCTATCTATCTATCTATCTATCTATCTATCTATCTATCTATCTATCTATCTATCTATCTGTTGTTCTGTCTGTCTATCTATAATCTACTTCTTCTTCTTCTTCTTCTTCTTCTTCTTCTTCTTATTATTATTATTATTATTATTATTATTATTATTTATAAAGTGCCAACACCTTACACAGATTTACTGACCTCATCTGCGGACTTGAGACAGAAATCTGAGTAACCTGAAGGTTAGTCAGGTGACTGATGGTCACGCAGAGTGACCCAATGCAGCATCTTGAGATGCAACAGTGGATCACCGAAGCAAACAGGAGATGTCTATTTACACCAAACGCCTCACGTTGCATATTAGCTATACTGAGGCTGGCCCTAAGTCGGTTTGCACACACACACACACACACACACACACACACACACACACACACACACACACACATAATATGTGAGATTCCAAATGCTTCCAAAGCTTAATAACATCACTCAGGCTAACAATGAGCAAATGCTACTTTCTGCATTATTGCTTTTTTTTATTTCCGAGGGAATTGCTGTCCTCCTGCGTCCCACATGCGTCCTGCTGTCCTCCTACTCACACATCCCTCAATCTGTATCAATAGCATATGAATGTATCAATAAATAATGAATTCAAAAGCCTTACAGCTAGCAATTTTAAAAATATTGAAAGTGGCACAGGGGTCCAGTGTTCCGTGATAGTGGTGTCAACAGACGGGCCAAATGTAAATGTCCGTAAGCCACCAGCGTCCTCCTCATCTTTCATACAGTATATTCCAATAAAGCTTGCGGTGTGAGGGACATCTGTAGCATCCCATCTAATTCCCTCACCAATCTAACAGCACCACCTGTACCCATTTCCACAAGTCGTGACCTGTGAACGACTGGGGACTTCATTACAGCACCATTTTCTGCAGCATTGCATTCTAAGGCTTAAGAACCAGGCAGTGGCTAAGATAAAGCGGAGCTACAACAACCATTGAGACCCACTGTAATGGGTGCGGTGGGATTTAGCCGGTGATCAGAGATGAAGAACGGGACACAACAGAGCACTTGGAGCCGGGGTTATATTGATTGATCTATTGTGATTCTTTTAAAGCGGAAGTCCAAACACGTTTAGAGTAGACCAAACATGCTCCATGTCAGTGTAGATCCATGTTCTAAATTACAGCCTATATCAGATTATGGCTTATTAGCCTACAGTACACGGAAGTGTACTGTATGTACGTACAGTGAGGTAAATTTACTAAGATAGTTGTTCTATTTATGGGATGGGATCTAAGATGGGATGTTGCCCATAGCAACCAATCAGATTTCAGGTATTATTTTCTAGAAGGCGCTAGATAAATGAGAAGTAGAATTTGATTGGTTACTATGGTCAACATCCCATCTTAAACAGAACTCCCACCCTAGTAAATTTACCCCAGTGTGTCCAGTGGCAGTTGTAGAGGTGGGGCTGCAGCGGAGTCCAAAATTCAAATCGGGGAGCCACACCCACTGCCACCCTAAAGGCTGCCAAATATCACCAGATGGACCTCACTGACAGTTGGGGGGATATTCAATTACCCGGACGTGCTATCGGGTGTAATGTATCGCTGGGTGGGGGGGCCCCGATAAGTCGACGCCTCCGGCAGGCAAAGCAAAATCCCCGGTGACTTTTTGTTTACGAGTGCAATAGCCCCGTTTTCGTCTATTTCACCCATAAACACACAGGTTTCACTGAACCTGTGTATTTTCGGGTGAAAATACACTTTTTACCAGCCGATTAAATCAAATAGCCTGAACGCAAAACCAGAAGAAACGTTGGGGGTTTTTACTCCCGATGTCTCATCAGGAGTGATTGAATATCCCCCTTTGGTGTGGCTCCCTGTTTGAATTTTGGATTGTGCTGGTGCCCCACCTCTGTAACTGCCACTGATTGTATCTATATACTGTATACTGCTTATCCCAACATTCAAGACTGGTGCAGGAAAAGGAGGGGACAGGGTGTCTATTAATGAGCGTCAATAGTTTCTAGCAAAACTTAGGAGGAGAACTATCAAAGCTTGGAGAAAGATAAAGTGGAGAGAGATAAAGGAGTCTATGTACTAAAGCCTTGGGGAGGGATAAAGTGGTTAGAGAAAAAGTACCAATCAATCAGCTGCTTATTGTCATTTTGCAAAGACAGGGGCAGAAGTACTAGGGGGTCAATGTACTAAGCCATGGAGAGTGGTAAAGTGGAGAATGATAAAGTATCAATCAATCAGCTCTCAACTGCCATGTTACAGGCTGTGTTTGACGGTTAGTAGCTGGTTGGCTGGTACTTTATCACTCTCCACTTTATCTATCTACAGCCTGTAGAGGGTACAGCTGATTGCTGATTGGTTAGTCCTTTTTCTCGTCTCCAGGCTTTGATAAAAACCGGCCCCTCCTCCTCCTCCTCCTCCTCCCAGCACTCTGTGGTTGCTATGGGCAACTTCTACACTGGTTCACTTCTCTAATCTTTTCACTGCTAGATACTGTACCTCTCCCCCTATCTGCCTCTATAATATTATAAATATTCCATGCCTGTTTGCATTGTTGTTGCTCATAAATGGGCATTTAGCGGGGTTGGCTATGCGTGACCGGCAGTTAGGAGACCGCCAGTCACCATACCGACGACGGAATCCCGGTTTGCCCGGCGGAAAGGGGCGGGATTCCGTCATCAGTATTGGGACTGGCAGTCCCCTGACCGCCGGTCACGTAACTGCCTCCCATTTAGCGACCTGTATTGCTCTAGTCATCTATAAGGTCATGCAGTGGGATATGTAGAAGCCACTAAAATAAAATGATGCGATTTGAGGAATAGTCATCTTATTATTACTACAAAACTGCTATGTATTTTTTAATTTATGCAGAAAGGCAAGTTATTGTATCCTGCCACTGGCTGCATAAATCTCCCCCAGTGTCGGACTGGGGCATAAAGGGCCCACCGGGGAAATGCAGAGGTAGGCCCCCATGTTTAGTGGTGTGGCCAGTCTCCAGAGGGGGTGTGGCCAGTTGCCACAGAGGCTTGGCTAACCATTAGCTTGTGCATAGTCTGGGCCTCTTGATAAATATATATACTGTAGTAAATACCGCTAGTACATGCATGATAATGTACCAGATTAATAACAGCAGTGCACTGTAGAAAATACACCATAGCAGGGGCGTTTTAAGAGAGTAGGAGGCCCATGTTCAGCCTCCTTCGTTCTGGCCCCCTCCTCTCTCCCCGGAGCGCTGTAGAGTCTGAGCACTAGAGGGCTCAGACTCTACCACGCATGCGCAGATCTCCGGGAAAATGGCGCGGCGGCCATTTTCCCTAAGATTTCTCTACTGCGCATGGCAGAACTCTGTGAAAAGCCATTTTCACGGAGTTCTAATAGCGCTGCGGATGCCGGCGCTGGACTTCAGAGGGGTGAGTATTTTAAAAATGGGTGCAGTGTGTGCGGTGGGGCCCACTCTGGACTCAGGGTCCTGTGTGCACCGCACACACTGCACCCATTATAGAAATGCCAATGCACCATAGTAATGTTCAGTATAAGGTAACATATATAATGAGTAATACAAGTGCACATTTTGGAACCTGATCCCTAGAAGAAGAGGTGGACCCCCAGGTGGTGGGGCCCACCGGTGGTTTCCCCTGTGGGCCAGTCCAATCCTGATCTCCCCTGGTTTGTATCTCATGAGTATAGACACAGCCCGGTGCTACAGGCCCGGCTGCCTAAGTGCTGTAGGATTTAGAGCCGTAACAGTAACGGAACCTGTCTCCTATTTCTTCCTCAGTGTGAGGCAGTGTCAACATAACTAGCTCGATGAAAAATAGCAATGAGGGTGATTACTTTCCGAATTTCGCTGACTCATCGGAACACAGAGCGTTTTGCAAGAATCATCTTTGCTCTCCCTTATTACAGTCTTCTCTGTTTAGCCGTTGCACAAAACTGTATCATTTTCTATTAAATCATCCCTGATCGCGCACAGGCATCAAGGTCACAATGCAAATTGTCAAGTGTCTTCTTCTTGTGTAGTAATAACGCTTAGGATCACAAGCTGTAATATCACACCATTAGCGAACAGTGAAAGCACGAACTATTAGCTCACATTGCTCAGCGATGTTCTGTCAATATACCACTTGCTGTAAAATAAAAGTAGGACCATTTAGTGGAAAGAAAAATCTGTTTTTAGATTCAGTGCGATCTACAGTGACATCATTATTGTCAGTATAATAAACAGTACACATAGGTGGTCATTCCGAGTTGATCGCTAGCTGCATTCGTTCGCTGTGCAGCGATGAGGCAAAAAATCGGCACTTCAGCGCATGCGTATGCGGCGCAATGTGCACGCGCGACGTACTATTACAACGAACGAAGTCGTTTCACACAGGGTCCAGCGAAGCATTTCAGTCACACTGCTGGCCGCAGAATGATTGACAGGAAGAGAGCGTTTCTGGGTGTCAACTGACCATTTTCAGGGAGTGTAGAAAAAAATGCAGGCGTGCCAGGAAAAACGCAGGCGTGGCTGGGCGAACGCAGGGCGTGTTTGTGACGTCAAATCCGGAACTGAATGGTCTGAAGTGATAGCAAGCGCTGAGTAGGTTTTGAGCTACTCTGAAACTGCACAAAAAAACGTTGTAGCCGCTCTGCGATCCTTTCGTTTGCACTTCTGCTAAGCTAAAATACACTCCCAGTGGGAGGCGGAATAGCGTTTGCACGGCTGCTAAAAACTGCTAGCGAGCGATCAACTTGGAAATGACCACCATAGGCGCTACTAAATCTGTTTTCATGTAATACGTAATGCGCTCTGTCCTTTAAAAGAAGTAAAAAATTTATTTTATTTATTGATTCATAATTACCGACATTTCAGCTAATGAGAGAGATGTATCAAAGCTTGGAGAGTGGTAAAGTGAAGAGAGATACAGTACCAGCCAATCAGCTCATAACTGCCATGTTACAGGCTGTGTTTGAAAAATGACAGTTAGGAGCTGATTCGTTTGTCATTTATCTCTGCCTCTTTTATGTTTGGACGTGCAGGATCGCGTCCGGTCTTTAGGTCGACAACACTTAGGTCGACACTCATTAGGTTGACCACTGTTGGTCGACATGCATTAGGTCGACAAAGGTCGACGCATGAAAAGGCCGGCATAAACTTTTCAAAAAAAGTTTACTTTTTTAAACTTTTTCATACTTTACGATCCACGTGGACTACGACTGGGAATAGTAACCTGTGCTGAGCGCAGCGGTGGCACCTTGCCCGAAGCATGGCGAGCGGACACGGTGCACTAAATGGGGTTCCCGGTCACTTTACGAAGAAAACAACGCAGAAAAAAAAACAACTCGTTGACCTTTTTTCATGTCGACCAATAGTGGTTGACCTAATGACTGCCGACCTTGCTACTGTCAACCCAACAATCCACACCCAGTTATGCCCAAATTCATGGAAATCTGCACTAGCGGTCTCCATCCACGGGCATAATACTCACCCGGAGCATGGCAGTCGCTGATTTCTTTCTTTGGCGCACAAGGTGTGCTGATATCTGCTGGATGCAGGCCCCGTTTCCTGTTAGGTCAGTGGTGGCACTAATAGTGAGGTATACAGTAAACTATTCTGAATTTAGTTGAGGGCATGAATGTGTGCTGATGTCACGTCTACGTCAAGGCTGTGTGATAATCTCTGTGCACTCACAAATAAAGCTGGTGTCACACCAGCATTTTGGAACCAGCGCTGTATGTGTCAGCAAAAAAGCCTGAGACCTCTGCGGGAAATTCGTGTCGCACGCTCACGATGGCTTCACGTAGGGTTTTCACTTTTTAGCATCTTCTGCTGAAATCCAGACCCATAAAAAGTGAATGTAAAAGACTTGAGCCTGTAACACACCAGTTGTAAAAAGCAACAGTACAGTAAGTACAGTACAGTAAGTATCAAAGCAAGTGTTTTCTAATTAGTACGTAAAAAAATAAAAGCATCCAGGAACGCTCAGGAAAATGATAACAATATGTTTCTGTGCTCACTGAATGTCAGCATTAGGAATATGTTGCTCCAAAACAGCTGGTGTGACACCAGCTTAAAACAGGACCGGTCCTCCGACTGCCAGAGATCCCTCAGCAATTGTAACATGGGAGTATATTTACTAGGGGTCGATTTTGTTTGTTTATGTGTTAGATCGATTTTAAAATCGATTTTAATCGATGTTCGGCTTCCAGGGTTAAAACACACATTTACTAGCAGATGATTTTTTTAATATTCATTTTTAAATGTTAGTAAATGTGTGTTTTAACCTTGGAAGCCCAACATCGATTAAAATCGATTTAAAATCGACCTAACATCGAACAAAAAACAAACAAAATCGACCTTTAGTAAATATAATATATCCCAGGGTGTTAATTGCCTCTATTCAACCAAAACCGTGCTCACAAAGTAGGTTAAAAAAAAGTCTTACATTTCCCGCTTTCCGCATTGCCTAGCCTTTCTGTCAGGTCTCTGTCAGACGACGCAAGCGATGGCGTGTGGGCCGGTCTGCTTTAATCCCCTGAATTCTTGCTGTTATCGTGCAGGGTCTAAATAATGTGCAACTGAGGTGCCGAGATAATAGGAGGACTGACATCTGGCTAATTGCCATTCCGGCTGAAGGAATGGCAATTCCGTGATGGACAAAAGCCATATAGAGAGAAGCTGAGGGAAAAATGATAAATGCTTCCATCCGTGGTGTAATAAAATGCACTATTCGATCTCACCCGTAACCTTGGCTGCGTTATAATAACTGGGTTACACCGCACAGATCACGCTACCTTTGTGTACAGACCCCTGAATAAATAAATTAGTGGTCGAGTCAGCTAGGTGTACTCCACCTGCAGCACAGTCAATGAGTATGGGGCAAAGTGCTCAGCCCCCAGGCTGGACATCGAGAGCCGATGGTTAGCAACCATCAGTGTTCCCGATAGAGATGGCCATCGACTATGACCGATGTCGAATACTTTTACCTTCGATGCGGGAGAACCAGATGGTTTCCCGACATCGATGGTTCAGTGCCCCCAAATTTTTATTTATTTTTTCTTCAGAGTGTCAGGGCATGGAGCTTAGCCCTGTTCCCTGACACCTGCGAAGCCACGCTCCCGGGCTCTGATTGGCCCACAGTTCATTTTACAATAATGCCGGGACGACCATCGATGTGTAAAACCATCAATGGTTTCTTTAAAGATGGTTTTACACCATCAAGGTTATCCATCAATGGTACCATCTACGGTAACCACAAAATAACCCACAGATGTTCCCAATTCAATGGAAGTACGTTTTGCATAGAATTGTGGGTATTTGATGGTTAACGGCCATGGGGTACAGTTTTCCGATGCCTAGCCGATGGCTGACAGCTTCTACGCAGGTACAGACACCCATGTGCACATGGGCGAAGCTATGGATGCTTCTACACATGCACACGCTATAAACATTGATGGTTATATTATCAGATCGATGTCTGTCCATAGCCTGGATGAATTTTTTTTTTCTTGGGAGCCCATACTGATCATTATGGACCCTGTGGCCCCCTTACCCGTTCCAAAGAGCCAGCACCAGTTTGGGGGGCAAATAAGGTGGTGGCCGGAGATGAGAGGGTTTTGATTTTAACCCTTTGTTGTCCAGATGGCAAGGTTCAGAGAGGCCATTCAGCAATCGTTGGCTATCGAATGATAGTTGTAACACCTGTTCCAGTGACATCACAGAGAATTGAGGCCTCTAGGTCATTGGTTCAGGCCCCAGCACGGCCGTTTCTGCCGTCTGTGGGAGACAGGTCCACTAACGAGCTGGAGGCATATAGCATTTCCGAAGAATTATCACCGACTATAGAGTTAAGAGCTGCGTAATAGGAGCTGGTGTAACAGGGGACCGTAAAACAGCTCATTTTACTTGCTGAACGTTAGAAATACCTGTATGATAGAACGCCTTTATGGAAATAAATTGGCACATACAGCTAATCGTTGTGTTTGCCTGAATAAGCTTTCCATATGCACTTTATTACCTTGGGAACCCGCTAAAAGCTGGCACGTCGTCTCTGCTAAAAAAAATGGATTCGGTGGGTTACAATATTTATAGCTAGGATTATTTTAATCATTTTTCACTCTATTTGCAGTTTCATAGCACGCGCCTGCTACTCCCAGACAGACAGGTTGTGAGGTTTAAAAGGCCCCAGAAAGGAGCTGAAATATTTATTTGTGTAGTCTAGATAGGCATTAAAGCAACCTCCAAGCTCAGAGGTAAAAGGAGGGGGGGGGGGGGGACGCTCTCTTTTTTTATAGTAATATTCATTTTCACATGTAGCGAGTACAGAATTCATTAATCACAGGTTACACTGAAAGGCACTCAAATGTGTTTTGTTCAAAGCTGATGATCATAGGACAAATCTTTGGGTTTTATCCCGAGCATCATCTTTGTGATTAATGTCTACACGGTCGGCTTTTGATTAATGGGTAAAATAAGAAAAAAAGGTGTTTGTGTAGACAAACATTCATTGAAATGCGACTTGAATCCACGCTGGGTTATGGGCAGACAATTTGTTTGCTTCTACCTTGGGAATACTGAGTATTACGCTCCTGAGGCTGGGTCTACGGCAGAGAAGGTCGGAGTCCATCCGTAACACCTACAGCGGCTTTAGCAGACAAATTGGGGGAAATTTACTAAGTTGGGAGTTCTATTTAACATTGGATGTTACCCATAGCAACCGATCAGATCATACTTCTCATTTATCTAGCACCTTCTAGAAGATAATACCTGGAATCTGATTGGTTGCTATGGGTAACATCCCATCTTAAATAGAACTCCCAGCTTAGTAAATTTACCCCCTTGTGTTATATTGTTATCCTCATACCTACAGTATACCAGTGGCCTAGCCAGATTTTTACATCATTGTAAGCTACACGGGGGCAGGGATTGATGTAAAGTGCGGCATGGTGTGTGCGCTGTGTTAATAACTGTTAACAAATAAATATAGTGAATACGTTGTTTGTTATATTCAGTGTACAGCAACACATCACATGCTGACAGGACAATCACCCATTCACCTCACAAGCTTTTAAATCAGATTATTAAATCTAATTTTATTGTAATAGATTGAGGGTGGGATGCATACTTGCCGACATTGTCGGACTGGGGCATGAAGAGCCCACCGGGGGAATGCAGTGATAGGGGCCCATACTTAGGGGTGTGGTCAGCCTACAAAGAGGGTGTGGCCAGCCCCCACAGAGGCTTGAAATACACAATAGACATATCTACCATGTATAATAGAAGTGCACAGTCTGGAACCTGATCCCTAGAGGAAGGAGTGGGCCCCCAGGCAGTGGGTCACACCGGTGGTTTCCCCTGTACCCCCGTGGGTCAGTCCGGCCCTGCTTGCCGATATTGCTGCCCCCTATTCCGGGAGGGGGCAGCCTGGTCGGCGAACAGGGAGGGGGCGTGTCCGGTAGTGAGGGGGCGTGTTCGGGGCATGGCGACATAGAAACGTCATTGTGCTCTGCCCCCTGCTATTCAGTACCAAGGAAACAGGCACTGGAGAGCGGGATGCGCGACAACGATGATGCAATTCAGCGTGAATTGCGTCATCGGGTCCCCTTCGGACCACCCACTGGTGCTCCATTGTGGACGGCCAAGGGGGGGCGGGGGGGCGGGAACTGGTGGCGGGTGCGGGACACTTGCCGATCTTTTCGGGGGGACGGGAGCGCCACCCGATTTTCGTGAGCCTCCCGGCCATTCCGGGAGGGTAGACAAGTATTGCAGGATGTACTAAACGGAATATGTGGTAAACCCGGGTTTACCACATTTTCCTAATGTACTAAGCCCCGGCTGCCAGGACAGTGCTGCGGAAGGGGTGGCGGTGATGTCATTTAGTACATCTCGCCCTGAGAGTGAGATGTACTAAATGAAAGATCCCTCTCAGTGTCCTCCGTGGCTTGCGCAGGCAGATGGTGGTACATGCGCAACAGGACTCCCAGATTCCTTACAACACAAGGGAAATCTTTTACTGGAAGAGCTGTCCCGAGCATTGTTAATTGCAATTATTCATGCATACGACATTAATAAATAGCGCTTTGCATGTGATAAGGGACGGGATGTTAGAATATGCAATACATGATTCATCCCCCCCTTAGTCTGTCTCTGACCTGAAACTTAGCAGTGGCAGCCATCCAGCTTCAGTGATGTGATGAGGGAGGGAGTTCGAGGTAGTTGCAGCATTGTTGGCAGCTGCCCAGGCAGTCTCCTTGTGGATCATGCCGTTAGCTGGATGGTGGGTGGGTGCCAAGTAGGGATGGCCATCGACCATCGATGAGCCAAAATCATCCATGATCTATGACCGATGTAGAATATTTTTTCCAGCGATGGGGGAGAACCAGATGGTTTCCCACCATCGATGGTTTAGTGCTACCGAATTGTGTTTTTCTTTTCCCTCATAGTGTCACGGTACGGAGCTTAGCCCCGACCCCTGACACCCGCAAAGCCACGCCCCCAGGCTCTGATTGGCCCAGCATTATAATGCAGGGGGTGACCAGAGGAGGGAAACAGAGCAGCGTGTGTTTTCCTGTTCATACTGGCATGAGCGAGGGGCAGCACTGCGTCAGTGTCTTCCAGACCAGTGCCATGCTAACAGCTGGAGGGCAGGCCGAGGGTGGGTAGTAGCAGAGCAGTCTGCCGCATTAACGCCATGTGACAATAACGTTCAATAACGTAATGACTTGTTTAATTTGGTATCCGAATGAAAGAACGTCAATGTATAGGTCGACACCATATGGTCGATAAGCATTAAGTCAACTGATACAAAAGTCGACAGGCACTGTACAAAAGGTCAACAGATGAAAGGTCAACGGGTACAAAAAAGGTTGACAGGTTCAAACAGTCGACATGGAAATGGTCGACACAAAATGCACGGTCTTTCTAATGACAGTTAGAAACTAATTGGTTGCTTTGGGCAACTGCTCCACTTTATCTGTCCAAGGCTTAAAACATCTACCCTAAAGTATGGAATGGGTTAAGTAAAATTTGTAATTACAAGTGAAAACTTCCTTTAATTTTACATAACCGATGTACTGTTGTAATTTGATGGTGTTTGCTCTTTTGAACAAATAAATAAAACGTTGAACTCTTCTGGATAGAAGGATAGATGGAGAGACGGTATAATGATGATGTTTCATTCGGTGTATAATACGGCATGCAGTCAATTTACCTCCAATCAAAATCCTGACGGTCAAAATCCCAACAGCAATTGACCGATGGTCAAAATCCCGACAAGGTCGAAATCCTGGCACGTATGGAAAACTATGCAGTCCCTCCATTGAAGTCTATAATAAGTGTACATTTAATTAAGGACATGTTTTTAAACAGCTAAACCTGTTGGTGGTGACATTTAACAACATCAAGAACTCAAGATGTTTACCCACTTGTGATGTAGACAAGTGGCCTTTGTTTCCCCCTAGAATCCGTCTTCATCAGCATCCCCCACCCTGCCGGGCTTGGGAGACATATGGTTCCCCCACCACCGCGCTCCTTTTCTCAGTCTATGAAATCATGTCAGACCAACAAAAGAAACTTTACTGACGACGCAACAAAAGAGTTAATTCAATACACTCGGAGAGAGTCAGTCTTTGGTCTTTACTAGTAGTGAGACAATACGTGCCCTGCAGATCCGCTACACAAGTACGAGTGCACAGCGGGGATGGCATTCACACTGTGTCCATGCATTTCATTTGTGTGGTAAATAGAAACCTTGGGATACATTAAGAAAACATTATTTTCAGATTATATAGAATGTATAGTGATAATACCAGGAGGCACGTGCCTCAGCTATTGTGTGGGATGATTCATGAGGCGTGAATCGGTTTCCGGAAGACAGGTCGACCTTAATAAGGGCGACAGTCAATAGGTCAACCACTAATGGTCGACAGGCATAGGTCGACGTGGACAAAAGGACAACATGGTCATTAGGTCACCGTGTAAATGGTCGACAGTGCTTATGGTCGACAGGTACAAAAGGTCAACAGGTACAAATGGTTGAGATATATGGTCGACACACATATGGACGACACATATGGTCAACACATCTTTTCTTCTTTTTTTGTTTCAACTTTTTCATATTTTACCATCCACATAGACTACGATTGGGAATAGTAACATAGTTTTGTGTAGACCATTTGTCATGTCAACCTTTTCCAGTGTCGACTTTTTGTCCAATCTTTTCTAGTGTTACCCTTTTGAAGATGTCGACGTTTTTATCATATCGACCTTTGCAATGCTGACCAATAGTGGGCGACATAATGACTGTCGACCTAATTAGGGCTGACACTATGATCCACACCCAGGTGAAAGAAAGTAACGTTAACTAGAGAATGAACATGTAAGAGATATAAATAAACGTGAAGACTTCCAAGTAGTTAGTTACCGTGGCATGACTTGGTAGCGCCGAGAGTTTTTTCGTGTGACTTTTTCCATTGGAATGCATCTTATTCGCAAAATGGTGCAAATAGGATGCACAAGCAGCTTTTGCTGATTAAAATGATATGCAGCATGCCTGTATTGTGTGTGCAACCGCGGCTGTATCTGCATACGAAATGTTATGCATCATTTTGAATGCAGATACAGGCGCAGTCACACACAGAATAGAGGCATGCCACATATGGACCAGCGTCCAAGGAGAATGCTTATTTGTCACCTAGATGTAGATCCTTGGAAGGAAACCTGAGTCCATGAAGGATAGGCAGGAACTCTGCTTTCAGGACCTGTTGATACTCTCTGTGTATGGATAACAGTATGACGTCACTTCCTCAGTCTGTTCGAATGTGAACCTCAGTGTAGGGATGGCTAATGAAGGGTCCACCATCCATGGTCACCATCAATGGTATCATCTGTGTTTTAAGACAAAAAAAATAAGAAAATGACTGTTTGCGCAATAATGTTATAAGGTGCATATATGAATGAAAACACTTGTGTAATAAACAACCATCTGGTTTTATTTCAATGATATCTATATCAAAATACTAATTAAAAAATGAAAATATCATAAAAGCTCACTTTTGCTTTTTTTTATAAACATATAAAATTCATATATACATGTCATCCAACAATATTTCTAAATTAGACATCCAATGTTGCAATGTATTAAAAGTCACGTGATCTATACTGCTGAGCACATGTAGGTAACTTTAAAAGCTCAAATTGATTCCCAAATTCAAACCACAGTCTCTTGTGTAGAAACAAAGGTTGGCTTTGAAACGCTGTCCCACAGTGTGAATGCTACTCAATTGGCGTATAAATACAGCTTACCACTCCAGCCTTTTTCAAACACCGGCAAGATCTTCCGCTATACGCAGTGGTGGGTGATGTCTGTCTCTCACCTGTCTGTGTCAGCCCCGGCTGATGCTCACAGAAGCTCGAAGTGCTGGAGCCGCTCGTATGTGGACATTAGCAAATCTGACTCACACCGTCAGCTGGATGGCCGCGTCCTCGTTAATGGAGACCCAGCCGGCGGTTCAGGTGTACAGAGTCTCGTTGGCCGTCCTTAGCTCCCAGCTTGTTGAGCGAATCTCAATGTGATGTAAAATTGTAGAATGATCAGCAAATTCTCCCTCTATCATCTGTGTTTTACAGTGAGGAAGGAAACCATTGACAGTGCACCATCGATGCACATCATCGCAGTGCAGGCAGCAACTGGGAGGCTGGACACATTGGGGTGGGCGAATCTGGGAAGAGGGGGTGGCTTTGGAGGATCACTACGGAGGCTGAGCTAAGCTCTGTACCCCTCACGCTAGGCCTGGAGGATAGGCAAAAAAAAAATAGTCACCATGTCTGCCATTGATGGTGAAGAACAATCGGATCTCCACCATCAATGGCAAGACCATCCACCATCGATGGTAAAACCATCCACCATCAGTGGTAAACCAATCACTGATGATCAATGTCTGGCCCTACCGCAGTTCTTATTGTGTATTTGTTTTTTAGATGCAATTCACAGTATCTTATCTGTATATAGACTTGGTTTTCTTTCATGAAGAACATATCAGACCTCTATACAAGAGCAGTGTCGGACTGGGGCATGTAGGCCCACCGGGGGAATGCAGTGGTAGGGTCCCATGTTTAGGGGTGTGTGTGGCCAGTCCGCAGAGGGGGTGTGGACTGCCACCTCATTGGTTTGACTAACCATTAGAGAGTGCAACGTCTGGGCCCCTTCATAAATACATACAGTAAATTCAGCTGCTGCATGCATGATAATGTACCAGATTCATAACAGATTCATAACAGCAATGCACTGTAGAAAATACACCAAAGTCCAGTATAAGGTAACATATGTATCATGTATAATTCAAGTGCACAGTCTAGAACCTGATCCTTAGAGCAGGAGGTGGGGCCCACCGGTGGTTTCCCCTGTACCCCTGTGGGCAGGAGCGGATTGGGAACAAAAAGCGGCCCTGGAAAAATTTGTACTAGTGGCCCCACATGGGCAGCACCAGAGGTGTAAGATCTAGCCATGGGCCATGGCAGCAGCACCCTCCCCCCAAGACTTTCCAGATAGTGGGCATGTCCAGCATCAAGGGGGAAGTTAAAAAGAAATAAAATTAAATGTTATGAGCACATTATATGATACACCTTCAGAATTTAGGAAACTATATTATTCTTTAGAAATATATATTTTCTTGCTTATTACACCAACCGTATCCCAATCACTATTCACTCAGTCTTATATGTCAGCCAAGCAGGCAGACAGAGCATACACTAGATCATCTGCAATCACAGGCTAAGTGACAAAGTAATTTTCATATATGCAAATTGTTTTGCATCTTATTCATTATGTCTATAAAAATGACCACATGTCCTCAAACAAAACAGGCCCCATGGGTGCGTCGGCCCACCGGGAATCTTCCCCGCGAACCCTAAAGCCAATCCGCCTCTGCCTGTGGGCCAGTCCAAGCCTGTACAAGGGTATATATGAATCTTTAGGTCCAATAGGCAAGTGCAGCATATTAATATCCATTAGAAAAGAATTAACATGGAACAAACCTTACTTAATGCTCGTTGCAAATCACACAGGCAATTCTATGTTCCTAGGGGGCATTCTAATCAGCTACACTGAAGTGGCTCACTCAGGCAGTAGGCGCTGAGGGGATAACATATTAAACATGTGTGTTCCGCTAACTGTTTGTTGAGCCTCATCTCATTGATAAACGTCTAGTTGTGATCCGGAAAGACGCACATGTGACGTGACCGTACCACCATAGTCTCAGCATTTTTGCATATACAATAAATTCATCTGGGAGGTTAATACAGGTCACAGCCGCTAATTTCTGCGATAATATATTAATTGCTGTCGCAGGCATTTGCAGGCTTACAATCAGTGACGGTGCATTATGAAATGCCGCTGTCTGCGAAGATAATTTCCAGAGATGAAAGGCACCTTTTCCAAATGCCTGAATATAAAAAAAAGGGGGGAGGGGGCTCCATTTAGATGAGGTCAGGCTGTGTTCAAATGCAAATTACAGCCCATGATACATTTTATGCATCGGCTAATGCTACGGAGAGTGCATTGTGAATGCAAAACTGTTTTCAATTACTAAGCTTCATTAATGCTATTTGTGTCATTGGTTTTAATTATAATGCTGTTGCCAAACATAAGGAAAAGCAGGTGTATGGGGGTCTGCGCGCTGGATTGAATGGATTCCACAGAAGCCGGTGACCCCTGCGCCGTGTTTTATCACCAGTGGCTCTGTATTGTGCTTTAGTTGTAAATAATAATCTCTATTCACCGGGGGAGCATTAAAGTAATCTAGAATAAAACAAGCACGCATCACGCCAATGAAACATAGGAGCGCTTCCATTCTGACTGACGACTAATTAACCACACGGATCTCTAATGCTGTAATCATGTGCGAGAAGGACTTGTTTGAAGGGAGCAGCGCCTTTAGAATTTCCTATTTGTGCCGGATATAATGGCAGAGAATGTTCTATAGGAGAATTGCAGCCTCAGCCCTTACACTGAGCCTTAGATGTGACGGTCTGGTTTAGAAACATCTCACATATTGTTCCCGTGGAGTAAGTGACTTTCTGTAGAGGAGGACGAGGCTTTTATGTTGAACAAGAGATAAATAACGGTGATACAATGAAGCTATGTTTGGCATTAGAGTGTTGTGATGCAGCCGTCATTAATCTAATTTATGGAATAACATCATTTCGTAGACGCAAAGAATTGTGGACTATGGTAGAGCGTTGCATTTAGTGCCCCAATTCTACAAGAGCGCAGATGTGTCCTTATGGCTGCCTCTTTCTTTACAAAGTAACAATATACGAGTGTATGAATCAGCATCAGTGCCAGCCACATAATGCAGGGGGGAACCACGTAGCACATATAAATATACATGTTATGATGTACTGTATGTAATATATATGCTGACTTGTTCCCCCGTGGATTGGCAGTGCTGTGTGCTTCAGGCGCAATGTGGTACCCGGGACTCAGCATAAGGCATCAGACTGCTTCTAAGCCCGCCCCCAGACTTCCATTGGCTAGTTTCAAAGTAGTTGCAGAAGTTGTGCTAAGCGGTTCCCCCCGCACCACGTGGTGGATGTTGGTGCTGAAGCCGCCGCTGCTCCTCTTACTTTGTTGATGCAGGAGGCAGCTTACCATGGCACTGCCGTGATACATATCCCACAGCATCCAGCTCCCCTATTCAGTCCTATGGTAGCGCCAAGAATGCATATGTGCGCTTCCACTACCCCCGCCATCTGCTGTTAAAAAACCTACGGGTAGCGGGAAAGCATAGCTTCCCACTGCCCCCACTGCTTACCCTCTGCTGGCTTCCCCGTGAGATTGTGGTTAGCGGGAGCTCCCGCATGCAAGCTCAGCTACAGAACGCTATGCCACAGCTGTCAACAAACCGAGAGGACACATTTGTAGCAACTCCAACCACATCTGAATTAGGCCGTCAGTGCTGTCTCCTATGCTGCATACATTTCAGGCACTAGGACCCAGAGTCTGCAGGGAGGTGGGACATCCAACCTGATGTGCTACTGCAGCCATCATCAGAGCAGGTCCTAGGCATAGGCAAACTAGGCAAATGCCTAGGGGCACAAGCAGCTTCTGCTGATTAGAATGATATGCAGCATGCCTATACTCTGTGTGTGACTGCGGCTCTATCTGCATACAAAATGCATTACTAATGTGCGGCATTATGTGTATAAGGTTTACTACAGTACTTTGTGGCGTAACGTATAGAAAGGGCACTACTGTGTGGTCTAATGTGAATAAAGAGCAATATGGTGTGGTGTAATGTGAATAAGGGGCACTACTGTGAGGAGTAACGTGGTACTACTGTGTGATGTAACGTGAATAAGAGACACTATCGCATGATATAATGTGAATAAAGTTGCAGTACTGGGTGCTGTCATTTCAACTGAGGGTATTATTGTGGGGCCATGCCCCTTCCCAGCAAGGAGACGCCCTGTTTTGGGCTGCGCACCGGATGTGCATACTGTTCCTATTTAAAATATAGGAGGTAGAAGCACCAAAATGAGGACTGCTATGGGTGAGGGGTGATGGTGCTGGGAAAGGGGCAGAACTATCGGTGGTGCTAGGGGGCACCAGCCAGAGGCTTGCCTAGGGCATCATATTGGTTAGGGCCGGCTCTGGCCATCTTTACTGTGTAAGATTGTCACTTAGCTCCAGAGGACACCGTCTGTATTAGCTGCATTGTATACTGTTAGATACCACTGCTGTTAACCTCTACATTACCATTACTGTTACTACATATGACATCACAGATGCAGGGTGAGACACGCCCCAAAAACGACACACATGCATCCTCTGTGATATAAATGAACCTCCGTACACATTCTGTTATCTCCAATCTGAGACGCTATTATCTGAGTAAATATGGTCGTGATAATGAGGACTATTACACAGTGGCATCAGCATTTACTCATTATAATCCATGACACCTGAAATGATCATTTACAAAATACAGTATTTACATAGATTTGCATCTCTTGTGTATTATAATAGGAAAATAGAATTTGAAGGCAGATAAGAACCTGTTGGCCCCTCTAGTCTATACACACTGGTGTATTTATAATGGGTGCAGTGTGTGCGGTGCACACGGGCCCCCCAGAGGTCCAGGGGGGCCCACACCGCACACCCTGCACCCATTAATCGAAATACTTACTCTCCGGAGACCCACGGCGCAACAGGCCAAATCACTTGGAAAATGGCGTGGCGCTATTTTCTCGGTGATTCGCGCATGTGCAGTAGGAAGATCACTGGCTGAGCCATTTTCCTGGAGATCTGCGCATGCGCTGTAGCCTCTGGAACAGCGCTAGCATTGGCGTTTCTATAATGGGGGCTGTGCGTGAGGTGCACCGGGCCCCTGAGTCCTGGGGGGGCCCACCACACACACTGCACCCATTTCTCCTATACTTACCTTTCCGGAGTCCATCGGTGACTGTGTGTGGGCCCCCTCCTCTCTTGTAAAGGTCACCGCCGCTGTTAGCGCACTGAGCGCTAGAGACTCTGCACAGTGCAAGAGTCTACAGCGCATGCGCAGGACTCCGAAAAAATGGCGCGGCGGCCATTTTTCGGAGTCCTGCGCCTGCGCTGTAGACTCTGGCACTGTGCCAGAGTCTACAGCGCTCAGAGCGCTAGCAGCGGCGCAACGGCTACGGGAGAGGAGGGGGCCCACACACGGAGTCTGCACATGGGTCCCCTCCTCTCTAGAAACGCCCTGAGCGATAGAGTTTCCTAGGGACCTTAGTGTCCAGTGTCTACGCAGCATTGCCGGCTAGAGAGGACAGAGCCCAGCCGGAACCTGCATACGGGCCTCCTCCTTTCTAGAAACGCCTCTGTCTATACATATACAATATACACATAGAACGTGGTGTGTGGGAAATGCACAATGTTGTGTAATAGCACAGTATGATACATTGCATACTCTCTGCTTCATGACACGTGTTCTCAGTGAAAGATCTAATCCATACAGACAGACAGAGAAGCGGCTGCAGTGTGCTGCACTTTATTACACACAGAACACAAGACTCTCGGTGACATGTGGGTAGTGGTGCCATTTGTGTACTATTATAGTAATTGATTGTGCTGGGAATGCATGAGAGAGCATCAGAGTAATAATGTGTGATGTATCTGCATCAGGGAACTCTGCCACCACATCTACAGTAGATCACACAACACCCTGATCAGACGACGCACGGTATGTGAAATCCAGATCTACTTATATTATTTTACTAAATGTATTGATATTTATTTTATTCCCTCAATTAATGACTGTTACATAGCATTATTAGGCAGAGGTGATCAAGATGAGGCCGCAGCCTACCAATTCACTAGGATCTAGGGTAATCTGCGAGGTGCGAGGCACTGAGGGGTTCATTCAGGCGCTGTTGTTTTTCATACTCCTGTTGCAATGATTCGCCGTATGTAACAGCAATTATATGCTAATATAGACAGAAGCTAACCCGTGCAGAATGACGCACAATGCGATTGCATCATTTGCATGCGGCGCTGCGTGATTGCAGAAACATGGCTTACATCGTCGCACATTGGGTCGCCATGTAGAACCTGAGTGCCTCTGTAGACGCGCAGGCTGAGCTGCTCTCCCGGGATGCACAGGCCTCTCCAGCAAGTGTGATCACAGCTGCTAATGTATTTATGCTCAGAAACCGCTGTCCGAGAGGGCCATGGCACATCTGTGTTCACGTGACCACTGCCCGCCACTGCCGCCAAACACTGGCTTTCTGTCACTCACTTTGCGACTAAACTTTTGATGCAACCGCACTCTCCAATCACTCACTGCGCGAGTGCACTGTGGCTCATACGCATGCGCAGTGCAAAAAAAATTGATCGATATGCGTGCAACCGCCGCTTTGCATCCGCGCCTGAATGACCCCCGGAGTTCCTTTGGCCATGATGCATTGTACATATTCATATGTACAGATTATAAAGCTATAATCTATAGCGTTTTTTAAGAAAAGTGTAGATATATATGAGGCTCATTAAGGGGTCTATTTACTAAAGTAAATTTGTGGGATATCCTGCGAAAATTTACAGTATCCCCTGACTGTCCTGTATCTGGGGGGAGGGAATTGCTGCAGATATTAGAGATATCTGTTGCAGACCCCAGTTTTTACTTGCAAAAGCAGCCGCTATATGCTCCTATATGGGGGCTGCGTTTTTGCCAAATTTATCAAGCTTGGCCCTGCTATCTAATGGTATCCGTTCACATGGTCGACCATGTTATGGTCGACAGTCATTAGGTCGACCACTATTGGTCGACATTGACATGGTCAACATGGACACATGGTCGACACATGAAAATGGTTGACACGTGCAAGGTCGACACATGAAAAGGTCGACATGAGTTTTTTAACTTTTTTTTCTTTTGGGGAACTTTTCCATACTTTACGATCCACATGGACTACGATTGGAACGGTAAAGTGTGCCGAGCGAAGCGGTAGCGGAGCGAAGGCACCATGCCGGAAGCATGGCGAGCGAAGCGAGC
The DNA here is from genome assembly GCF_028390025.1 of Pseudophryne corroboree. Lineage (NCBI taxonomy): Eukaryota > Metazoa > Chordata > Amphibia > Anura > Myobatrachidae > Pseudophryne > Pseudophryne corroboree. The sequence continues at coordinate 62,077,308 of NC_086444.1, read as the reverse complement.
CATGCGAGGGGACGCGGTGCACTAATTAGGGTTCCCAGTCACTTTACGCAAAAAACGACACCAAAAAAAGTTAAAAAAATCATGTCGACCTTTTCATATGTCGACCTTTCATGTGTCGACCATTTTCATGTGTCGACCATGCGTCCATGTCGACCATGTCAATGTCGACCAATAGTGGTCGACCTAATGACTGTCGACCATAACATGGTCGACCATTCATACCGGAACCCTATCTAAAGCCATCTTGAGATAACATTAGCCACTGTAACCTACGGGCTACAGATTGCAAGCATTACCTGGAGAGGGATCCGCATTACCTGGAGAGGGATCCGCATTACCTGGAGAGGGATCCGCATTACCTGGAGAGGGATCCGCATGGTCCCTCCCTGAAACTCTGCACTTGACCATGTGCAGAAGCGCTGAAAGAGAAGTGAAGGGATTGCATTAGGGATTTTGGAGGGCATGTCCCTGCGAGTGTTTTATTACATTTGGGCGATTGTTAATTTCTTATTGTGATAAGCAATTATAATTATGAAGTATAGCAGACGATGATAAATGTGACCCTAAATGTAACCATGGATTGGAGCTTAATAAACATACACCTATCTGTATTCAACAATAAAGATAAATAACGGTATACAGTATGTTCCAAGTTTGGGATATATTTCCTTTTCATATAAAACATTCCCTTAAGAACACTGGGGCAGATGCATTAACCTGGAGAAGGCATAAGGAAGTGATAAACCAGTGATATGTGCAAGGTGATAAATGCACCAGCCAATCAGATCCTAACTGTTAATTTACATATTGGAGCTGATTGGCTGGTGCCTTTATCACCTTGCACATATCACTGGTTTATCACTTCCTTATGCCTTCTCCAGGTTTATAGTTATACATCTGACCCAATGTGCCTAATTCAGACCTGATCGCTAGGGTGCGTTTTTTGCATCCCTGGTAGTCGCCGCCTACAGGCGGAGGGGGAATTCGCTGTGCAGGGGTGCGATCACAAAAGTTTGTGCAGTCTCTGCACAGCCAAGCACTTCCAGTGCGATGATCGGAGCCACACTGGAAGTCCTCCTGCGTTTCTCCGGACACTCCCTGAAAACGGTCAGTTGCCACCCACAAACGGCATCTTGCTGTCAGTCACCTTGCGATCGCCCCGTGTGATCGATTTTCTCGCGCTGCCGGGCACTCCCCGTCGCTGCGGACCAACGCGCCTGTGCACTGCGGTGCATACGCATGCGCAGTTCAGACCTGATAGCAGGCTGTACGAAAACGCAGCCTAGCAATCAGGTCTGAATTACCCCCGTTGTTATTCCAGTTTTGGGTAGATTTTTGCGGTACACTCTTTATACTTGTAATACAATATGATTTAGACAATTACTTAGTCTAATTCGTACGTATGCCAGTTCTCTGAGAATTTGATTAATTGTTATCAGTGTCCTGATTTGATTCTGATTAAGCTAAAATGATCACAGTTTTAAGGAAATTTAATCATCGCTGTGTTTCTGCAAATAACCACAAGTCCCTATGGAGTGTTACCGGATCTGCATGAAGGATCGAGATTAACGTAAAAGAAAATATCAGTTCATCGTTCTTCATTCTGTGATACTGGGGTGTCATGTGCTGGGGGGCACGTTACAATATGGAATACTCAGCACTTCATGTATATACTGTGTATGATGGATGCGCTCATAATATAGAGTGATACAAAGTCAGCAAAATGTGTAACACATATTAGAACATTGTAGCGGATTAGTGTACACAGGGAAGTCAATATTTCTGCAGCCAATCAATTCACACATATACAGTGCCTCCCGACACTCCCTATTGTGGCAGGGAGTGCCGATCTGAAGACCTCAAAAGAGACAGAGCTTTGTCAAAAGTGAGAATAACTGGATATTAATGAGGGAGATTGGTGAATCGCTAATGCAATGCAAATAAAGGGGTCTGTAAATGGGAACCACTATGTCCAAGGTTGTGTCTATGTTACCTTCATGCTCAGGACCTGGAAGTGACAAAACGAAAGGGCAGGAGAGAACTTTCGCCCTTACAGCGCCTAAATGTTTTCTTCGATCTCCGTTCGTTTGGGGTAAAAAAAAAATTCTATGCAGCATTGGACGCTCGCCACGCTTCGGGCACGGTGTCTCGCTTCGCTCACCACACTTTACTATTCCAAATAGATTGTGACATGGACCCAGGGGGTTATGGGAAAGGTCCTCTCCACGAAGGTAAACTAGACGCTACCCTATGTCCAATGACTCCATACTAACCGTTGCGTTTGGTAGAAGGCATCTTAATTGCCTGATGGAATTTAAACTATTTGGCTGTGTCCGAATACAGTTAGGAACAAGGGTTACAAATGCAAGGGGTGTCCCCTTTTTAGGTCTGATTTGTGTAGTCATATTACAGATTAGGGCTGATGTTTTGGGACTGAGTTGCTGGTTTATAATAGTGATCTCTTGCCTTTTTTGGAAGTACCCCCCCTCCCACCAGCATATTGTGATTGTCAGCTTTATAGTTTTTTGGTAAATAGCAATAACAGTTGCGTTTTAGTTATCCATAAATTTATGTTGTGCCGCTGGCAGTTGAGAAGAAAGGTTTATTAGAAAGAGAAGAGAAACAACGGCAACTGTACTCAACCTGTGTGGGAGGAAGTATGTCATTATGGCCGCAGCATCACGCAGAGGGGATGGGCTGTAAGGTTATTGAATAGTTGTATATATCCCTTTATAATCACATTAGTTAAATACAAAGTAAAAATATTTAAATGAAAGAAATGTGAGGTAAGGAATCCTTTAAGTTTATATAGAAGGTTTTGCTCTTTTTCTGAGCCACAAAGAGAGAAGAAGAATTGCTGAGGCTGAATATGAATTATTAAGAATTGTGCAAAATCTGAAGCTGTTTGTTGTATGTTTGTTAGAAGTGTCACTCCGCCATATGTGTTCTGACCAATGTTCCTCACATTGATTATTTTGATTTTGGTCCCATCTGTCTGGATGCAGCCCTGCAGAATATGTGAAAATCATGGATAAATTCAGTGTATTATTAGTCTTCCTGAAGTTAATAGAATTTGAAAGAGCGTCTTTAAAATGTTCTTATTGAAAATGACACCTAGAAATTAGCTGCGTGAGCTCCAGCAAAGTCTGTCCAAAGCGATGATTAGATTCCACAGATATGGAAGATACTGTTTTTTTTTGCCTCCTTCACAATGATAACAGCGAACACAAAATCATACGTTGAATTGAACTATATGATTGTATATCCAGAGCCTGAAATGGGCAGCGAATTGCATTGTTGTAGTCTAGTACAGTATTTATGTGGGATGTGACAGAAGACAATTGTCCCTGTCGATTTTTACATTTTGGCCGAAGCAGTGGAGCATAGCGTTTACAGACGGCACGTGGAAGTGTTGCCCATAGCAGCCACTCAGATTCTAGCTATCATTTTATAGACTGCACTATATAAATGTTAGCTAGAAACTGATTGGTTGCTGTGGGCACCACCCAGACTCAACCTTTTTAGAAGACTTGATAATTCTCCCCCTGAATTAAAGTGCTCTGTGAACACATGGCTGCAGAACTGGATGAGTGTTGGAAGACCAATGACAAAAATGGCCATTATCACCGAGTCTTATTGTTCCTCTTTCTTGCACCTCCTCTCCAAAATGTTCACACAGCCAGGACTGTGAAACAAACCACAGAGGCCAGAGGAAAAGTCACATGAGCAGTCCCCAGAATCTGAGGAGGGGTTTGGAGCTATAATGCATTTTCCTTCCCAGGTGGTGATGAGCACAATCTTAAGCAACGCCATGTTGTCCCTGGTTCAGCAGAAAGTGTTAAAATTGTTTTTTTTTTTTAGGCTACAGCCACAGACACTCCTTCTGATAGAGTATATGTACTAGATATGTACAGTTCGGTTATCCAAAAATCTGAATCCATCTGAAATCTGTAGATCCGAAACCAAACCAAAACCCAGTCTGGATCCCCTGGGCAGAGCTGATCCGAACTGAATCCCAGTTTGAATCATTCTACAGTTCGGAATCCATATATATATATATATATATATATATATACACACAGAGGGAACAACGCTAGTCGTGGCTCCGTCTGTGCCTGGGCGTGCACACCCAGGTGCGCCTATCGACTACAGCATCTCCGTCCGGGCGGGACGGAGACGCACCGCATTTACTAGAATTGGAACGTCTCTGTGAACTCCCGGCGGGGCTAGGCGGACTGATCGCCTAGTCACGCTGAGAGTGCATGCCTGCGATGGAGCCGCCTCAGATGAGATCGGCTCCATCTATAGAACCAAATTATATATATTTTGATCAATGATTATCGATTTTTTTTTTTGGTTAATTTTAACCTGAACCGAAATCCGAAAAACTCTAGGGGTGGTTATGCCAAAGCCAAACCCAAAACACGCTGATGAATTAGAACCAAAGCCAATCCTAGTAGTGCACATCTCTAATATGTACTAGTGGTATAAATCTCCATCCACCCAAACTGTGCCCCAGTCTGGTCGAAGTCAGCAGGTGAATTATTGAGGTCAAATGTGGCAGCAAGCAAAGTTGGTCAGATCACAAAGTGAAGGTCGGCAGCTATTATCTCCCCAGGCTAGGAAGCAAGAACCTATAACGGGCATCTGAGCAAGAACGGGGTTGGATTTATGTATGCACTGTCACTTTAAGACATGTGACCACACTTGCACACGACTCAGCATGGATCATAGGAAGACGGAATCAGCTGTGAATGACGAGAAAACGCTGGACAGGTAAGTAACTAATAGAAAGCCATCAGGGCTTCTATAACAACCAACCTCCTGACCCCCCTGTTGACACCATTAAGAAGTTATCCCAAATACTAGATCTGTCACTCTGGAACACAGGTATGCCATAATGCAGCCAATAATCTAAGGAACCAACTATGGACAGAAGAAATATCAGCAAAGATTTGGAACTGTTCTCAATTAGGAGTTAAGATTAAAAAGGAAGGAATCTTGATATTGCTTTGTCCGCCTTGCTGTCAATCAGAAGGAGCCATGCGACCAGTCCATAGGATCTCTTTCCTACCCATGATGGCTGCAGTTTCTCTAATAACTTCGGCAACCCAAGTTTAAATTCATAAACTCAGGGGGAAGTAGAATGACTTTCACTGACCTAATGAAAAGGAGCCAGGAAAATAATGGGATTGACATTTGTAAACTTTATTAAGATGATCTCTAAACCAAGGCAGCGCTCCGCATTTAGACTGCTATCTCCAGGGGCAAATCATTAATTCTGGCTTCATCTGCCCACTTGAATACTGCCAGGAAATATTACTCGAGAACAAAGTGCAGGTATGAATAGAAGCAGATAGTGGAGCCCCCTCTTAGTTATCATTAATATGTTAGAGGAGTGGTTCTCCAAATTCTTTTGGATCGCGGCACCCTAGAGTATCAGAATTATTTTCACGGCACCCCAGGGCCAAAAGTTTCTTACTGAGAGATTTAGAAAGAAATATTAAATGAAGTGAAGTGTGTTTATACTGTATGTCATCCTTAGATTCAGTTATGTGGTAAGGGACAGCATTAAGGGGGATATGTACTAAGCAGTGAAAAGAGCAGAGACGTGAGCCAGTGGAGAAGTTGCCTATGGCAACCAAACAGCATTGAAGTTACATTTGTAATTTGCATACTTTAAAATTACAGACCCTCCAACATGACCCACCCCACTAGGTACAAAATGAGCTGTTCCTGGACTTCCCTCTTAATTTATGATTTCCATCACCTGTGTTGTACTAGTTAAATGATAAGAAAGCTGTTTCTTCACAGGTGATGGCAATAATAAATTAAGAGGGAAGTCCAGAAACAGAGCATTTTGTACCTAGTGGGGCGGGTCATGTTGGAGGGTATGAAATTATACAGAGCAGCCACTGGCTCATTCCTCCACGCTTATAGCTGCTTAGTACATTTCCTCCTTAATTCTGTTTGTCCACATATTTTATGATTGACAGTCACCAGCACTGGTTTTGCCTATTACATTGACCATAAATAATTTGAATTGGTACTGGACCTTCAACCCAGGACACCCCTGCAAGTTACCCAAGTCACCCCAGGGTGCCACGGCACACAGTTCAAGAACCACTGTGTTAAGCTAAATATACAGTATGTACTGTGTGTATATATATATATATATAGAGATATATATATATATATATAATATAGATATAAAAATATATTAGTGATTGATATACCACTTTGTGACTTTGTGATAAGGGGTTTGGTGACAGTTGGAAGTAGAGCAGGCATGCATTTATGCTGGGAGGTAAACGGTTGTTGGGAAATAATGCATGGTCATGTGATCTAGCGTGTCCAATCATATTAGTGTGACTTCTTCATCCTGACCCATCATTATATGACGTGCGGTGAGGTCATTAGCTGGGGAGGCACTGAGATAGATATATATATATATATATATATATATATATATATCAATGCAATATTGCACCTCCCTGCAGCTCAGGTGATCAGGGGGTGAGCTACTCAGTCATTTCCTACCCAGCTCAGCTGCCCCCTCTCTGGGTCCACCTGGGTGGTCCTGGAGAGATGTGCCCTGTGCAGGGTCCCCGGTCCACTAGACTTTAGGCGCCGGTGATGCTGCTGTTGGCTGGGAGGGCGGAGGAGGATGAAGGAGAGGGAAGAGTGCTGGCCACCAACGCACGCACTCCAGCTCTGGGCTTCCCGCCACCTCCGGGGCCGCTGCTGCTGTAGTGACCCGGGACAGCTCTGACATTAGTAACCACTGGGTCCCGCCACCGCGTATGGGTTACTGGACAGCGGATCCAGCACTATGTCCAGGGTCCAATCACATCTGCCTCACTGACAGGGGCATGTTTTGATGTGGCCAGAAAGCTCGTCCCTGTCAACAAGGCAATTGTAGAAGTGCCGCTTTCCCCTCTTTTTTTAATGGACTTTTACAGCCTAGTGCTTGGCCCCGCCTCCTGCTTTATCCTATTTGCGATGTTAAACGGAAGGTACTGCTATCGGTGCCTCCCAAACTAATTTAAAGTATTAAAATTATATGTGTCATAAGTATCTTCTTTGCATTATTTTAATCATTAATGACAGTCCACTGCCTCTACGTTGCTGCTATAGTATATGTGTGTATATATATATATATATATACACACACACACACACACACACACACACACACACACACACACACACACACAGAACCGTGCACTCTCCTTAGTAGTTTCAGTCACCTTAATGCTTTAATATACAATTAGATAAACTATGGGGGTTTAGTTAATGAATTGTACAATGCATTTAGGCTTGCAGCCCACTTCACGGGACCCCATCTCACTGCAAGTCCTACTCTATCGCATACATTTTCACATAGATTTTTTGGAGACTTGGCATCTCATTTATAGTTGTAAATTAAAGCATTAAGGTGAATGAAGCTACTAAGGAGAGTGCAGGGTTCTCTGTATATGTATATTTGAGCAGATGGTCACAGCCCACTGCACCCAAACCTAGGGGTGGGGAGTACGTGAGTGCTCCCCTCTCCTGGGAATGGCGAGTGCCGTGGATTCCAATATGTGGATGGATGGATAGATAGATAGATAGATAGATAGATAGATAGATAGATAGATAGATAGATAGATAGATAGATAGATAGAAATAGAAATAGAAACTCCTGAATGGGGACTTTTACCAATTTAATTCATTTTTTTTGCGAACAGGGTGGTTTGTGTATCTTAGAAAATCTTCATTTCCAGGGACTTTCACATGCATAAGTATCCAGAGTTTACAGAGAATTTCTGCAAAACAGAAAAAAACTGTGACTGTTCTTTGGGAAAACAACACGTATGAAAGGTTCTGTGGCTCTGTCGTGTGTCAGGACACTAGTGTGGATACAGTAAACTCTGGTGTGTTAATATATCAGGCTCATATACTATATAAGAGTGCAGATGATTTGTATAAAATAAATATTTAGGATTCCCAGGGCGCACTCCCTTGTTATGTCGTCTCTGTAAAATATTTGACAACTTATTTAACACTATGCAGACACTTGCTATTCTGCTCCGTGTGTCTCTGGCTCTCTCAATGTGAGAGATAACACCCCCCACCCCCCCCCCCGCATCTATTACTGCACATAAACAGCACGGCACTGTGGAAATCCAGCACGGCGGTGCATGTCTATGAATAATATATACATCTCGGCAGTGGGATAAACAGCAATTCGCATCCATTGTACACAGCACGGAGCGTGGAGTTCCTGACATGGTGACATGCTAAGGTATAGAGATGAGCTATTCTGAGTCCCAACAAAGCACAGCCGGCGTTTCAGAATTTCTTTACAATACCGTTATAGACAATGGCATACAAGGAGAGGAGTGAGCTGAATGGGCTGCGGGGACGGAACACTCTGTGTATTACTTTTGTCTCACTTTGCTGCTTTATTTGTTGATATGCATTTTTGAGGGATGAAAATCAAATGAGTGAGCCAAAGCTTCTGGCAACAGGTGAATGGAATCCATAGCATAATATGCACATGAACTGGGCTGTTCAACCATAAATACACATTATTTCCTCTCAGGTAATGAGATCATACTTGCTGACCATTTGGTTTCCCAAGTGAAGTGGCCAGTCATGCCCAGAGACTTGCACACCCTTCCATTCCGCCAGTAGCGTCACCCAGGGCATAACTCCCAGAGGCAATAGAGGCACCTGCATCTGGACTCCAAACCCTGAAGGGGCACTTGCATGTACAGCAGCACCTGTGTGGTTCACAGCAGAATCCAAGTGTAACCACTGCTCTTCCAACGGAGCTCTGCGGAGCACCCACTACTGCTGCAGAGTTAATATGCTCTGTCCCAGGAGCCTTGCTAACACCTGCAATAGGGGACAGGACGGCTTCTGCCTGGTACCACTCAGCCTGCGCTGCAACAAGTGATGGTGCACTCGCCGCTGCAGCGGGACCCACAAGTGATCGCTGATTCTGATTTTGGCGCAGTGTGCAAGAAAGAGCATTGGCGCCCCCGCCCCCCCCCCATATTTGAAAGAAGGTGGCTTCATGGGAAAGGGGTGTGGCCACTAAATAATACCAATTCATATTACGCTGTACAGTAGTCTCCATTATTCAAATTACACCACACAGTAGTGGCACTTACACACTTTACACCAGGTTGAGCCTATCACACATTACGTCAGGTAGAGCCCCTGTCACACATTATTCCAGGTAGAGCCCCTGTCACACATTATGCCAGGGAGAGTCCCATTTTACACATTACTCAAGGCAGAGCCCCCTTTTACACAGTACGGCAGGTAAAGTCCCCCTTTTACACATTAGGCAGCACAGTTCACCTTTTTACACATTAGGCAGGCCGAGTCCCCCTTTTACACATTACGGCAGAGAGAGTCCCCCTTTACACATTACGGCAGCAGAGTCCCCCTTTTACACATTATGGCAGCAGAGTCCCCCTTTTTACACATTACGGCAGCATGGTCCCCTTTTTACACATTATGGCCAGGTACCACTGGCACACGCCTATACCCCTTTCAGACCGCCAGCTTCTAACACGGGTTATTGCACATGAGTACGCATAACTCGTGTTGCTGTGTGGTCTGAAAGGTGCCAGGGGAAAAAGAGCGACTTTGTATTTTAACCCTGGTGTCGACCAGGGTTGAACATGGTTTCAACCATGGTCGCTGTGTGATGTGAACGGGTTGCCGGGTCGATGCGACCCGTTTCCCGTTCACACTGAATGGACGGGTGTCACTTGGAGATCATCTGATCTCCAAGCGCCGCTCCTGCACGCGTCACTGCTGATGTCACCAACCCGGCAATATGCCAGGCTGGAGACGCCAGTGTAAAGGGGCCTGAGGCGGTTCACACCCGGGAAGAACCTGTGTACGGCTCCCGGGTGCGACCCACCATGTGCAGTGTGAAAGGGGTACTAGTTACGGCCCTGTGTGTGAGTACAGTGTAGTGTGTGTGTATTATATGTCTCCACACACTTTTAACTTACCTTTCCTGGCAGCCAATCAGGGGGTCAGCGCACAATGCCCACTAGAGCGCTGTGTGCAATGCCCACTCTGCACACACGTAGTTACGGCTCCATCTGTATACAGTAATTCAAGTGCACAGTCTAAAACCTGATCCCTAGTGGAGACAGAGGTGTAGCTAGGCGCCATGGTCCCCGCAGCAAGGGTATTTTTTGGCGCCCCTGTACTGAACTGGGGGCCTAGCCAACATGTGGTGGCATGTTACATTTGAAAAGAAACAATATTTAAAAATCCTAAATTGGTGACAGGGCCGGTTCTAGACCTTGTGGAGCACAGGCCGAAAGTTTCATTTGGGTGCCCCCATGTTTAAAATAGGGTGAGTGCGTGCCGAAGGCTTGTAACAACAATATAGGTGCATGTTAGTTTGGATGGTGTAATGGTCATAGCACTGAGGTCATGGCTTAGATTCTCACCATGGCCTTATCTGTGTGGAGTTTGTATATTCTCCACATGCTTGCGTGGGTTTCCTCTGGGTACTCCTGTTACCTCCCACTATACAAAAATATACTGGTAGTGGCTCCTAACAAAAATTAACATCCCATGGGTCAGGCACTGAATCTTCTCTGTAAAGCGCTGCTTAATATGTGTGTGCTATATAAATAACTGGTAATAAATAAATAAATAAATAATTGCTTCATTGGGAAGGTGCGTGGCCACAGATTAGTATCAATTCACATTACGCCGCACAGTAGTGTCCATTATTCACATTACACCGCACAGTAGTGTCCATTATTCACATTACACCACACAGTAGTACCACTTATACACATTATGCTACAGAGTAGAGCCCCTTATACACGTTACACCACACAGTGGAACTCCTTATACATGCTACACTATATTTGAACCCCTTATACACATTACACCATGGTAGAGCTGCTATGAAAGTGGCTGTATTTATCTACAGTATTCTCTTGTTTATTTCAGATATATTAAAAACACTTTATATGCCCTGACTGACCTGACCTCACAACCCCCCATTTCCTCAATGAAAATAAAGCCCGAAATGTGACCTCACCAGAGACCTGATAACCCCCCCAATCTCTGAATGAAAATAATGCCCCAAAAGTGATCCTCCCAGATCTGATAATTTCTCAATGCCTCAGTGAAAATAATGTCCTAAATGTGCCCCCCTTCTGATTTGATAATCCACCAATGCCTCAATGAAAATAATATCGCGCCCTCTAACTTTTTTGGTGCCTGGAGCTCGCGCTCCTCCGGAGCCACCCTCGCTACACCCCTGAGTGGAGAGGGCAGGCCCTCTGGCAGTGGGGCCTACTGGTGGGTTTCCTCTGCACCCCTATGGGCCAGTCCATCCCTGGCCTATTTTCCGAGCCAGATTCACCAGACCCCACATACATTTCTCAGAAACAGCCAAGGATTGATCTACTAAGCCTTGGTTGTTTCTAGAGGAATGAGAAATCCATCTATTATTAATTAGATGGGACAGTGAGTCCGGTGAGAATAGTCCGGCAATAAGCACACGCCCATCCTTGCCTCCACATGCCGGCCCGTGAGGCCTTTAATCTGATTAATAATAGATTGATGTTCCGCTCATTATGTTCAACCTTATTAAGTAGATTCCTAATGTGAGTGGTCCCCGGTGACATCAAATGTCTCATGCTTCAGTGATGTCACCGATTCCCCCGGCAGGCTGCAGTCTCGTAAAAATTGAAGCCATTGGCAAAATGGCTGCAGTCACACTGCGCAGTAGATGGTCACACGCTAACGCAGTGAGCAACCATATTGCAATAAAACACAGCAATTAAACCACACCGCCACTAACGCGTACAGGGCATTTCATAAATAACCTTACTGCAATGATGGACATGTGGAGCTCTGCATCTCCAGATAACGTGACCTTTGGCACTGCTTGGAGCGCGAGGGGTTGTGTGACATGAGTGTCAGTGTGTCTTGTGTGATGCAATGAAATGCATTCAAGTCGTTCTTTTCTCAAATTAAAAAGCAAGTCATGCGGCACTAGGGGTGACCACACTCCTCCACAGACATACTGAATAATGGGTCTTCCTTCAGCACACAGAATCCCTTTTTAATGTCCTTAGTGCAAGCAAAAATAGCCCAGGGCTGTGGTAGAGTTGGCAGTAAAATGGGTATAAATTACTCAAATATAAAATGTGCTAGAAGCCGATTTTGTGATAAGCCATCAACATCGAAATACGGGCTTAATTAAGACCTGATCGCAGCAGCAACATTTTTCTCTAATGGGCAAAACCATGCTTCACTGCAGGTGGGGCAGATGTAACATGTGCAGAGAGAGTTAGATTTGGGTGGGGTGTGTGCAAACTCAAATCTAAATTGCAGTGTAAAAATAAAGCAGCCAGTTTTTACCCTGCACAGAAACATAATAACCCACCTAAATCTAACTCTCTCTGCACATGTTACATCTGCCCCACCTGCAGTGCAGCATGGTTTTGCCCATTAGAGAAAGAGTTTGCTGAATCAGGTCTGAATTAGGCCCTGTATTTGGACCTATCCGGTAGTAGGTACAAACTATGCACCTTCTTTCTGGCGCAATGTGTAAAACTGCGGGTCTATACAAGGGGTTCACTACGGCTGGCCGGCGGTCGGGCTCCCGGCGACCAGCATCCCGGCGCCGGGAGCCCGACCGCCGGCTTACCGACAGCTTGGCGAGCGCAAATGAGCCCCTTGCGGGCTCGCTGCGCTCGCCACGCTACGGGCACGGTGGCGCGCTAAGCGCCACACTATTTTATTCTCCCTCTATGGGGGTCGTGGACCCCCACGAGGGAAAATAATTGTCGGTATTCCGGCTGTCGGGCTCCCGGCGCCGGTATACTGAGCGCCGGGAGCCCGACCGCCGGCAAACAGAAGACCACCCCTATACAAGCTGTGCCCTTTCTGAATCTGCCCTACATTATTATGCCCTTTTCCTAAGCAAACAGGCTGTACATTCTTCATCAGCCCCATTATTCACTATTATTATTATTTTATTTTATTTATAAGGCACCACAAGTAGTCTGCAGTGCCATACATTTGGTAACAGTAGGACAGTACAGGGTGCGCAGAACATTACAGTAGGCACAACATAAACAGAGCACAGGTTACAATTAGCTCCACAATTCTCAGAACACAATACAGCTGGGAAGCAAGCTGAACGAGGGATTACTCAGCAAAGGGTGGAACCTTTGCCCTCATTCCGAGTTGATCGCTCTCTAGCTATTTTTTGCAGAGCAGCAATCAGATAGTTGCCGCCTCTAGGTAAGTGTATTTTCGCTTTGCAATTGTGCAAACGCGTGTGCAGCCGAGCGGGACAAAAAAGTTTTTTGCAGTTTCTGAGTAGCTCTGGTCTTACTCAGCCCTTGCGATCACTTCAGCCGGTATTGACGTCAGACATCCGCCCTGCAAACGCTTGGACACGCCTGCATTTTCCCTACCACTCCCAGAAAACAATCAGTTGACACCCATAAACGCCCTCTTCCTGTCAATCTCCTTGCGATCGGTTGTGCGAATGGTTTCGGCACTAGAAGCCTTGCACAGCAACGATGCTGTTTGTACCCGTACGACGTGCTTGCGCATTGTGGTGCATACGCATGCGCAGTAGTAACCTGATCGCTGCGCTGCGAAAATCTGCAGCGTGTGATCAACTCGGAATGACCCCCATTGTCTCCAGTAGTGACGGCACGACTAGCAGGAGTGGAGCCACTGGAAGAGAACGGCTATGAGTGAGAGATATTTCGGTCTAAATGGCTCCTGAGTAGGTGAAGGCCATCTTTGATGAGGGCTGTGAGAACAGGAGGGAGGAGGGTCCTGCTCCTAGGAGCTTACAATCTAGGGGAGAGGGGACGGTTGGCGAGGTAAAATTGGCAGAGGTAGGAGGGTGGGGTGAGCGACCTGGTGACAAGGTTATGGGGTGGAAGGGTTTGATGAACAGGTGGGTTTTTAGTTTCCATGAAAGGAGGCGATACAGAGATTTTGTTGTGTCAATTGAGTTGACAATGCAGTAGTAAAGCAAATCTGCTTTGTATTTTAACAGCCAATCAGAATATCCCTTTCATTAGTGTAGTGCAAGGAAGACAAATGTAAGCAATTGTCTGATTGGTTGGTTTGAGAGTTACAGTGTTTTCTAAAATTTTGCCACGTTTTTAAGCAAAAATCTTTGGGTGGGAATTGTTGGTTTTTCCATCTCTATTAGCTGATACTGTAAATGAGCTGATTAAAATCCTCCCTTTATTAAATAGGTCTTTCATAGACCTCAGTTCAAGCACTATAGGAGGCAACTCTGGCTTTGTAGAGGGATAGGCGATATTTTGGGGACTAATTCCTTGTATATTAAGATTTGTGTTGTTTATTTTATAGCAATAACCCAAAGATAACGTTCTTGATTTATGTATTGTCTTCCTTGCTCATGAAAAATTAAATGGAGGCCAACAATCCACACGTCTTAAAGATGTCAAGCTATACAAATGAAGAAACATGCCTGCTGTCTGCAGAAATTAACTGACAATGAAGATAAATTGGCCCAGTTCATGCTTCAAGCATTCTACATCTGAACAGGAAACGTTACATTTTCTCTGATTCTTATTTGTTGTTTTTATATAGGTGAAGTGGTGCGATTTCTCATTTTATAGGTGGCTTACACTGGAGCAGATATTTTGTACGTTGAGTAAATATTTATTCAAATCCCATACATGACTTATCTGGGGCATCAGTTATTTATAGGCTGAATATTGAGAAAGACCAAAAAATGAGGTCCACCATGAGAAGATAGTGAGGACACTTATGGTTGGTGCTGGAGAAGAAAATAATCATTATTTAATCATCTCCCATAACAGTCTGATACAATGGAGAGAGATAAAGCACCAACCAATCAGCTCCTGACATTTTTCAAACACTGCCTGTAACATGGCAGTTAGGAGCCGATTGGCTGGTACTTTATCTCCAGCAACTTTAGCTCCACCCAAGGCTTAGTAAATAGACCCCTGAGATCCTAGGTTCGATTCCAAGTTTTATGTTCTCTCCATGTCTCCTGGTTCTCTGGTTTGCTCCCGCAATCATAAAACCTACTGATAGGTTAATTGTCTTATGCCTAAACATTAATCCTAATGTGTACGTGTGATGTTCATGTGATAGGGAATATAGGGGGAGGTGTATCAAGCCATCTAAATGGTGGACAAGTTGCCCACAGCGAATTTAGCTTCCACTTATCATTTCCTATAATTTACTTGATCTATGCTATCTACAGTAGACGTTGTTTGGTTGCTATGGGCAACATCTGCACTTGTCCCCCTCTGCTCCCCTTTGGAGGTTTGATACACCTCCCCCCATAGTGTAAGTTCCACAAATATATGTCTCAGATATCTGTGAGACACAAGTTTATGGGGGCAGATCTAATCTATGCACAGACTGTGGTGCAGATTGTGAGTTGACTGTATAACCACTTGCGCAACGCATCATCTTGCACCTATTCACCTGCTTATGTTCCAAAACCCTAGTGCAAAGCTGTGCAAAGCTGTATGTATTTCAGTGGTATCGCCACTGGGCAGTCACATATGCAGAGTTCAGTGAGGGGGTGTCAATTAAACTGGGGGCTATGCAGTGCTGGATCAAAATGGAAATATTTCCAGTTGTATTGTTTGTACTGCAAGTCTGCACTATGATGACGATGATGATGATGATGATGATGATGATGATGATGATGAAGATTACCAAACAAAATGCATAGATGGGGCGGGCGCAAGCTATGGGTGCCAAAAAGTATCATGTAAGTGCCAAAATGAACGACACTCCAAAATGTAGATAGATTAATAATGGGATTTATTCCTGTGCAACATTTCATGCTACCACTAACTCTTCTTCAGGCAGTGCTGCAGAAAGGCTAGTGGTAACCTGAAACATTGAACATAAATAAACCACAGTATGTATTCACTTATATACATCTTGGAGTGTCTACATTTTGCTGTAGAGAGTGGGTTGGGGGGAGAGAGAGAGAGAGAGAGAGTATATGTATGTAATTACATAAAATACAGTGTTTCTCTTTCTATTTGTTACCATATTAAATTCGGGTTGTTTTATGGGCTCTGTAGATGTTTGTTGCAGTGAGATTCCCCGGGGCATCATTTGCTATAGAGCTGCATTGTCTCTGCGTTTCAACCAAGTAGCAGCAAGGTGGCTCACTCCAACATATCACTCAGGATACACCACGACAGCTCGCAAGCCAGCAATACTGTCGCTTGTTGTGTCATTCCACTGACTTATATATTGTGTCCATTGTTACAATGCTTTAACAATGAAGTCTTTCACGCTGAGCATGAATAAATGATGTATTTGCATAATTATAGTGGTAGATACTAATAAAATATTAGACTGGAATTGCTTAATTTAATTAGGCTCAGATCCAGCTTTGCCCTACTCAGCAATTTCTGTTTCCATGTATCCATTCTCCTTGTAATTGATGATAGTGCTTTTTGGGGGGTCTTTATGGAAAATGTGTTTTATTGCCTGTAATCCGCTGTGTCAGCAGAGTTACGCCGCCTTCTGCATCTTGTGTTTCAGAGGAGAATATATGTGTCAGAGGCTGTTTCTTCTTCTATTGTTAGGCGGAGTTGATACAATGTAATGTTGTGTTGTTTCTACATTGGATACAATTTTATAAACAGTGCAGTTATGTGTCTATCCAAATGTTATGTAACGTAAAAGGAAACCCAGATAACTGTATTAAGTGTCCAGTGGGCCTCGTACAACATGCTGGTTTGGGTCCCCTTCCTACCTATCTATCTATCTATCTATCTATCTATCTATCTATCTATCTATCTATCTATCTATCTATCTACCTAGGTGTGGATTGTTGGGTCGACAGTAACTAGGTCAACAGTCATTAGGTCGACCACTATTGGTCGACAGTGACTAGGTCGACGCCTGAAATAGGTCGACACGGTCATTAGATCAACATCGACAAGGTCAACATTGGAAAAGGTCAATATGAGTTTTTAAAAAAAAAAAAGATTGGTGGTGTTTTGTTCGTAAAGTGACTGGAAACCCCAATTGGTGCACCGTGACCCCTCACATGTCTCACTTCACTCGTCATGCTTTGGGCAAGGTTACTCTTCCCAATCGTAGTCCATGTGGATCGTAAAGTATGAAAAAGTTCAAAAAATGAAAAATAAAAATTGAAAAATCATATCAGTCTTTTCATGTGTCGACCTTTGCCATCTATCTATCTGTCTATCTATCTATCTATCTATCTATCTATCTATCTATCTATCTATCTATCTATCTATCTATCTATCTATCATAAAAGTAGACTGGGTGAGGACTCCCTTGATCAGAGTACCCGGTGCAGGAGGGATGTTGTTGTGTCCCACGGTGCAAGGTACTTACTGACAGGTGGTTGTCCAATGCTCTCCCTGCAATACCACTTTACCCCAGCAGACACCGCACCTCCCAATTTCCAACAGAGAGAGTGGGTCACAGTGTCTGTGGTGCAGGAGAAAGCGGGCTTAGAAGGGCTGTGGGGCAGGAGAGGAGGGCAGAGAATGGCTGTTGGGTGGGAGTGAAGGCGAGATTAGAAGGAATGTGAGTCGGGAGAAGGCAAACTTAGAAGGACTATGGGGGGTGAAGAGGTGGAGCAGCCGGAAAGGGGACACTGCCGGGCATGTTGGTCCCCCAATGGAGGTGTGTCCCAATTCAGCCGCTCTGCTTGGATGGCCCTCAAGCCGGGCCTGAGCCTAAGTTGCCTAAATGATGATACAGCTATTATCACAGACCTTCGATGATGCCTCACCTTGTTCCTCCTCCTTGCAAAAAGTCACAGTCTAAGAAGTTATTGACCCATGCCGTCACTTTCTTTTTCTTGTAATACTGATCAGGCTGTGAAGCGGAAGGTCACCATGACCTCCTCCATAACCAAGTTTTATGACCCCTCACCTCTAGTAGACAAGACTTAAATTTACATAAACCCATAAACTCCCAGGAGAGCTGATTACATCTCGTTACAAGTTTCATCAACAGTTCCCTTTTTATTGGCACGTCCTTTACTGTCGCACAACAACAAATAAACACAATCCCATTTGAAATATTAACAATGTGACAAAGAGGCATAAAATGGAAATGAGGTTCTGGGTCAGAGTTTGCTAAATAATTAACTTTACATAAATGTTTTAACTATAATATTTTACTATGCAAGGCATGGACATCAGCCATCAATGGGATTGCATTCAGGTAATAATGTTTATGCAGCCAGCGATAAATCATAGAGTTTCCACTTACAAATAGCGCTATGACACCTTGTCCTCTACTGTCAGGGAAGTAAACACGGCGTATTCCCAAACAGTTGCAGCTCTAATAGGCGATTCATCAGTCCGGAGCAGATTGCGCCTCTAATGCCCATGTGTGTCTTTTAAATTAGCAAATCCAACTGTGATTATTACCAATCATTTATTGCTTCTAGATGCATCAAAAATCACTTGATTAAACTTTTTTTTACTTCGAGACGATTCAAATTTGAAAAGATCAACAAATTTTGTGTGAAAATAGTCATTAATATTGACGGATCATTCTGCCAGAGACGTACAAGGATATTCGGCCCAATGTAGCTGTATGCAAAAATGGGTGGATTTATATCAGATCATTGGAAGGCAACAAGGAAAGTACATTTACTGTATTTTTTTATTCTTATTTTACTTTTACAAAGGAAAAACACCTGATACACTTACGTTTCTGCCTTCCAAAGTCATTTTGAAGAGATGATGGGGCTCCCTCACCGTTCATTAGAGCCCCCTCCCAATTCTAGGGATGACCGTTGACCATCGATGGTTTGTAAACATTGATGGACTGTCACCAATGGTAAACAGTGAACATTGGCTGCGGGAATCTTATGGAAGCTGGTGGCTGCTATCTGTGTGGCCGGGGTCTATGCTCACACAATCAGTGTCCAATGGTTAAACTGTCGATGAACTTTCACTGATGGCTTACAAACATTTCCTATATGAGATGGGTTTGAGGTGATGGCCAACCCTTCCCTAAAACCTTTGCTGGTGGGAACAGGGGATGGATGTGTCCGTGTGGCTGCCTTCTGCCCTATTTCAGCTCTTGATGGTGTGGCCAATGTTCCGGTTATGTATTCGGAAAGATGGCACATGTGAGGAAGAAAGCAAACACGTTGGCGCATGCTGGGGGCCACCCATCGATGGGCAAGGCCGCCCAGCATGCTGACCGTCGCCTCCCCCAACTTCAACAAGTAGAAATTGCGATTGCATTGCAATTTCCGCTTGTTAGCAGAAATAGAAGAAGCCTCCTGCCGGTGCAGCTTAGCTGCGCCCACAGGAGACCCACCGCCATCTTCCCGATCATGGCACCCCCGTTCCTGCCACACCGCCCTCCATTCATATGGCTCCGCCCCCACAATGCTTGGTCTCCTCTCTGGAAAAGGACCGTTGCCCGCCCCTCCCCTGCCTCTGACTGTCAATCAGGCAGAGGCGATTGCATTTTCTGCACCCCACAGAAAATGCGGGCGCATACGCAGAATGGGCGCCGCGCATGTGCCCACATCTTTTTCTCAAAAATTACGGTTGGATCGCACACTGCCATCCAACCTGAATTAGGCCTCAATGCGGATTGCATGTGTGATTATTTGTAACTGCACAGTTTATGAAAAACCTTTATTGTCTTGGCATTACACAGAATGTACGCACAAAGGACCGGATTCAGAGATGTACAGTACGCGCATGCATTCGCAGCTGTGACTTTTTATGCAGCAACCGTGCAAAAGTATGCAACTGTCACAGGTGCGGGAAGTTGTATAGAGATGCCCCAAATCAGCATCTCTGAGCCACTGCTCCCATAAAAACATGCAACCATCGGACGCAAGTCGGGCAAACATCAACCATCTAAGTAGCCCTAAAGTTGTTCACCATGGCTGAGGGACGTAAGATGAAATGCACCCTACAAATGGTTGCAACACACCTGTGATTGAGTCGCCTCTCCACATGTGCATGTGCTCTATAAGCATGCGTCTGACAGCTTGCACAGTTGGGCGAAGGTATGTGCACAAGGGGAGGAGCTTGCAACGGCATTTACATACAGTCGCAGATGGGCGGCCACCAATAGATGCTACGGCCTGCTTTGTGGGTAACTCAGAAAGCAAATCATTTACTTCTTAGCTCTGTCAGGTTGCAAGGAACCGCGTGCTCTGCTGTTTCATTTACATTTAGATCACAAACAAATGAAAACCTTGGTTGAACTATTGGGGGTCATTCTGAGTTGTTCGCTCGTTGCGGATTTTCGCTACGGAGCGATTAAGGCAAAAATGCGCATGCGCATGGTACGCAGTGCGCATGCGCTAAGTATTTTAGCACAAAACTTAGTAGATTTACTCACGGCCGAATGAAGAATTTTCATCGTTGAAGTGATCGGAGTGTGATTGACAGGAAGTGGGTGTTTCTGGGCGGATAATCAGCGTTTTCTAGGAGTGTGCGGAAAAACGCAGGCGTGTCAGGGAAAAATGCAGGAGTGTCTGGAGAAACGGGGGAGTGGCTGGACGAACGCTGGGTGTGTTTGTGACGTCAAACCAGGAACGAAAGGGGCTGAGCTGATCGCAGTGTAGGAGTAAGTCTGGAGCTACTCAGAAACTGCTAAGAATTTTCTATTCGCAATTCTGCTAATCTTTCGTTCGCAATTCTGCTAATCTAAGATACACTCCCAGAGGGCGGCGGCCTAGCGTGTGCACTGCTGCTAAAATCTGCTAGCAAGCGAACAACTCGGAATAACCCCCTATGTTCTTAATAGAAAATGAAGTTCATTTTTTCGTAATAATGGTTTACATCTGCAGCCGCATTAAGTTTTGATGTTTTATTCTATTTCCCCGGCTGGCCGCAAGTCTCCATGAATGCTCTGCTCAAATAACATTTCAAGTAACCTGCTCTAGGCATTAACTGTGTCGGGCTGGATTAGGGTTTATGGGGCCCCGTGGGCAAATAACTTGTGAGGGCCTCTACTAAGAAAATGGTCAGTATGATTTACTAGGGATGTTTTTAAAAAGTATAATGTGCCTGATACACAGGTGGCCGCTGTGGTGGCATCAGATGCAAGCGGACAATGTTTTCAGTCTGTGCGTGTGCCCCGATAGTTTCCACGGAAAGACGCAGATCAAAATTGTAACAGATCAATGCAATTTCAATGGGCATTACTGAGTAAAGGGGGGTGGCTAGCTGGACATGGCATGACGCAGGTACCACTGGGCATTATGTGCCTCCATAGGACTGGTGCAATGTCCGGTGGTGCAACCAATGTTGGACCCCCTGTGTTTGTGTTCCCCTGGATGAGCGCTGCTGTACATCCGGCACTGTCTATGGTTATTGTACTGCTAATTTTACACTTGTGTAATAAAGCAACAGGCACACTCAACACCAGTGATGGAACTATTGCTGAAGACGAATACACTGTACTATGTCATCCAGTGATTAAGGAGGCCTGGCCATACATGTAGGACGGGCTAGCAATATGAGATTACCGGTCCCCATAGCCAGTGCTGCTGGGAGATCTGTTGGGCACAGGTACTTTAGGGAAGTGGTTCTCAACCTCGGGCCTCAAGTACCCCCAACAGTTCATGTTTTCCAGGTTTTCTCACAGTATTGCAAGTGAAATAATTTGCTCCACCTGTGGGTCTTTTAAAATGTGTCAGCGAGTAATGAATACACCTGTTCAACTGCTAGGTGACCTGGAAAACATGAACTGTTGGGGGTACTTGAGTACCGAGGTTGAGAACCACTGCTTTAGGGGAAATGTCATGCTCTATTGTGAGAAATGGGATCTTGTAGAATCAAAGCTCCACCAAACGAGGCCTGATCACACTATCTCACTGGTTATTACTCCCTGGCAGGCATGGATCCTCAGACAGGTCCAAGCCCTGGTGCTCTGTATCATACTTGTAAACTTTCCTGGAACTTCCAGGAAACTCACAACTTTTTGAGGAGTTCCATGGACTCATGGATTTCCAGAAGAGTAGGGCACCCTCCTGCACCCTGCCACCTTGGGAAATTGCGTCATCACACAATTCGACACAATATGCTTCCTCGCGTCCTGAAGGGGAGTTAAAGAATATAGGCAAGTAGTGTCCCTTCACCCCTCTTGGCGCCTCTGCCCATTGCATGGTCTCCTATAGCAATAGTTATAACACTGGTGTCAAATACACTTGTTACACTATAACTTCGGCAATACTAGTAACATTTTATGACTTGTGATAAAATTTGTGATGCAACCCCCATTTGCATACAGTATGCCTGGTTCCAATGTACATTCATTTCATATTCACCACTACCCAGGAATGTAAAATATACTCTCTGCAGAGCCATTCTGTAGCACCTGTCCCTAGGAGTGTTCCATCTTCTCTGTCTGACAATGATCCCCATATTGATTTAATTTGAAATGTACAGTGTATAATACAGTATCCAGCACTTGAAAGGCAAAATTCTAAATAGCATACTGGAGTAGAACAGAAACATACAAGGATATAATCTCAGAGCAATTATCTAAAATTGGAATGTGTGATTTTGCATGCCTGACTACGCACTTACAGGGAGGGAGGATGTGCGCCGCAAAAGGAATTTATTGAGGAGAGAATTCCTATCACCTTATGGCTGCAATATATTCATATTACCCAATTTATTATTTTATAACACTATGAAAATGAGACGAGGGAGAGAGTTTAGGTGGGGTTTGTAGAAGCCTAAAAGGAGAAATACTATGATCCTCTGGTTATAAAAACAAATTCTGTATTACTGAAATCTACAGTCCACCGGTTATGGAACTACAGATCCTTCCCTGAATGCTTGCACTTGTAGTTCCACACCAGCAAAATGAACATGCAATTTTAGACAGCTAGTTAGAGCGATAGAGCTCTCTATCTTGCATCACTCTGGTTAATACACATCAGTCAAATGATTGGCTTGCAGTCTCATAGGTAACATAAGTGCTTTGTATAAACTGCAGTATATAGTAATCGATTCGTGAACAATGCAAGTATAAAGTATATTTAGGGCTTTGTTGTTTAAAGAAGTTCTGTGTTGACGTATATGAAATTGTTGAAAGATTCTAAAGGTGCATACACATGGTGAGATTCGGGCTAACCCCGATTCTCCTCATGCGACAGGGGCTAGGTCGGCATCGCGAGCACGTAATGACTGTGCTTGCGATACTGGCTATGTGCCATTTTGGCTAAGTGTAAATTTTGACTCTCTGTTCTACGAGATAGTCAAAATTGACTTGCCTGCACAGTCTATCTAGGCCTGCGATGCCGACCTGGCAGGACCGCGCATCGGCATCGCATCGGGATCGCAAGGGGACTTTCACCTTGCGATCTGCACTAACTTTTCTTACGATTTTGACTATATACCGTATATACTCGAGTATAAGCCGACTTTTTCAGCACTTTTTTTTGTGCTGAAAAAGCCACCTCGGCTTATACTCGAGTCAGTGACAGGCAGAGGCAGAGCTGTGTGAAGGAGGGACACGGAGCGCACAGCGCGCGCCTCTCCTGTGTCCCTCCTGCATCTCCGGCGGCAGCGGCGGTTCTATTAAAGGAAGTACCCGTTCGTGACCTCTGATCACGAACCGGCACTTCCTTTAATAGACCCGCCGCGGCCGCCGAAGATGCAGGAGGGACACAGGAGAGGAGCGCGCTGTGCGCTTCGTGTCCCTCCAGAAGACAGCGCGGGATCGACGGAGGGGTAAGTAACAGCACTGTGGGGCATATCTGGCACTTGGGGAGGGAGCATATCTGGCAGCATGAGGGGGCATATGTGGCAGCATGAGGGGACATATCTGGCAGCATGAGGGCACAACTGGCAGCATGAGGGCACAACTGGCAGCATTGAGGGACATATGTGGCAGCATTGAGGGACATATGTGGCAGCATGAGGGCACAACTGGTAGCATGAGGGCGCAACTGGCAGCATGAGGGCACAACTAGCAGCATGAGGGCACAGCTGGCAGCATTGAGGGACATATGTGGCAGCATGAAGGGCTTATCTGGCAGCATGAGGGACATATGTGGCAGCATGAGGGGCATATCTGGCAGCATGAGGGGCATATGTGGCAGCATGAGGGGCATATGTGGCAGCATGAGGGGCATATCTGGCACTGTGGGGCATATGTGGCAGCATGAGGGTATATCTGGCACTGTGGGGCATATTTGGCAGCATGAGGGCATATCTGGCATATCTGGCACTGTGGGGCATATCTGGCACTGGGGGCATATCTGGCAGTATGAGGGCACATCAGGCACTGTGGGGGCATATCTGGCACTGAGGGCTGTGTACGGCTAGAGCTGCATTTCCCACCCTAGGCTTATACTCGAGTCAATAAGTTTTCCCAGGTTTTTGTGGAAGAATTAGGTGCCTCGGCTTATATTCGGGTCGACTTATACTCGAGTATATACGGTAGTCAAAATCGTAAGAAAAAATCTCACTGTGTGTACACACCATAAGAGTACCTCGTTATAATGAAAACTCATTATATAAAACCCAAGTCCCCTTTGTACTTTCCTATTGTGACAATTAATGGTTGTAGATAAGCCTAGTAGTTTAATGGATGTTATCCCAGGTAACTTTCATCAGGCTTTTTGAAAGTTAATTTAAGGTAATTTAAGGTACAGTAAATGAAACAATTTTCCAACATTGAAAGACTTGACCTCTCCAGTAGGGCTAAATCATATAACCAGGAGCCAGAAGTCAGCTGAGGTGAGGTATGCGGATTCTCCAGATGGGGGTGATACATCATACAGTCAATAAAATGGGCTTGGCTCTGTAATCTGTGAGATGAGAGTATTTAAATGTCATAAATTTCAAGTCTATCTAAAACGTGGTCTCCCCAGGGTATACAAACATCAATTTCTCATGTTGTACTTATCCCATTGCTAAAGCAGAGTTTGGCATAAATGCATTTATATACTGTGTTTGCTCACAAAGAAAAAGACGCATTTGTATGCACTTTACACTCGGGGTCCTATTTATCAATTATATTTTGCAGGATATCCTCCAAACATCCATTTCTATGGGGCACCCACAAATAATAAGCAGGGGTTAAAGTGGGGGGAAGGGGGGGGGTGAGACAAGGTGTAACTGTATTCCACCACCTGTAGTGGTAGGGGAAACTAGTTCCACCACCTCCATTTCCCTGCACAATAATTCCAACAGAAAAACCTGCGCCATCACCTACATCAGTAGATAGTGTAGGCAGCGCTAGTTTTACTGATAAGCTGCAGCCACCTCCCTCAGGTCCTGGCGGCTTCATGGTCCTCCTCCATTTACAGCCCACCCCTCCTGGTACTCACACATGCTGTGTCTGTTGGACAGCATTCATCCCCTCCTCAGGTCCCAGTGGCTTCCTTTTCCGGCATGATGTATGTGAAGGCTGTGCATTTTGAAGACAAGATGAGAGGGGCTTGGAGGAAGAGAGAGGTGGGGAAGCTGCTGGACGGATACAGGGCATGGAGCAGCTGGAGGGACACAGGCGGTGAGCTGCTGGAGTGACAGAGGCAGAGATGTGTATAAGGGGCACCAGTCTGGGCATTATGTGTATAAGAGGCACTACTGTGGACATTCTGTGTAAGGGGCACTACTGTTGTGGGCATTATGTGTAAGGGGCACTACAACTGTGGGCATTCTGTATATAAGCGGCACTACTCCTGGTGGCATTTTGTGTATAAGTGGCACTATTGTGGTCATTATGTGTAAGGGGCACTACAACTGTGGGCATTATGTGTAAGGGGCACTGTTTTTGTGGAAATTGTGTATAAGGGACCTACTGTGGGCATTGTAATAAGAGACACTACTATGTGGCACAACATGCATAGTGGGTACCATTGTGTACTGCAATGTGAATAAAAGGCATCCCTCCCTTGTAACTTCTGCATGCATGGTCAGCAGGCTGCTTATACAATCACTTCACTTCTTACACACAAAGAAGTGAAGAGATGGGCTTCTTAAAGAGAGACGGGCTCCTTTCATAGACCCTGTCCCTGTGGCCCTGTGGATGTATTTTAATACATTTGGGAGAATTTTTATTTCTTATAAATGTTTCATTAGAAAAAAGTTTTTGGGACCAGAGAAGCCCAGATCTTTGTTCTATGGGATGTGTTTGGCATCCCCGTGGCCGGTGTGCCGATGGTCATGTGACCATTGCTGTGGGGGAGGGTTAGGCACTAGGGGGGGAGGTTAGCCACAGCCAACACCCTTGGGGGGTTAGCCCTAGTTGACACTCCGGAGTGTTAGGGTTAGGGTAGGGAAAGGGAGAGGGGAAAATACTTACCCCAATTGGGATTCTCACTGTCGGGATGCTGCGGTTGATCATGTGACCGCCGGCACCCCGAACGTCAGAATTTCATACCCAACCGATCTTTACTATTGCTCTTCTATAGCCTATACACTTCCATTGTCTCTATCTAGACTACTATACACCTATGGTGAGATAAATTAACTGTACTTACGCAATTTTTCATATTATAAACTTTCATTGATGAGTGGATGTCCTCTTTGCCCCTGAAAATTCATCTTCTTAATTCCTTCAGTATATCTCTTACATGATTTAAGGTAGTATAATTGTAGTGTTTATGTAGATAAGAGATGACTTAGAATAGGCCATTAACTTCAGTGACGGCAGAAACATATCAAGTCATATGCAGTGTCTAGGGAAGAACAGGAAACGTTGACATCTTTAATGGGGATTCAGCAAGTGTGAAATTAGGCGCAGTCAAGGCATTTCGGGCGTACAGGGAAGGGAAAAGTGCATTAATTATAATGTAGTTCTAGCAATCAGCTGGCACGGCAATGTAACTTTGTCAGCCTAAAGATTAAAATATGATATGTATAATGTGATCGCAGCAATAACGCTACCAGAATTTTCCCCGTTGCTACTGTGTAATGAAGGATCAGTCTTACATTGTTGACAAATTGTGATTTAAGGGGAACTGAAATCTATTTATGGTAATTTATTGTGATATTTCTAAACAAAGTGGCTGGTGTATCAATGAGTTTTATCATACGCAACTAGTTTTAAAACACGTGACATATGATAAATGGTGCTCCAGCCAATCAGCTACCAACTGACATTTTTCAAATACATAACAGCTAGGAGCTGATTGGCTGGATCACCATACGTCACGAGTTTTAAAAGTCTATGCTGATGATACTCAAATCCACCTTTCCTTACTCGTATCTCCAACTGTCTTTCTGCTATCTCTGGATGTCCCAGCGCTTTCTTAAACTTCTCATGTCTAAGACTGAGCTGATCATCTTCCCTCCCTCCCGCATAACCTCATCTCCCACAATCTCATTATTTATCGATGGCACAACTATCTCCTCTAAACCCAAGTCTTCCGTCTTGGAGTAATCATTGACTCCTCCCTCTCCTTTAAACCACCCATTAAGCACCTCTCTCAAACCTGGTGTTTTCATCTCAAAAATAAATCCGGGATCAGACCCTTTCTCACCCAGGATGCCACCAAGACCCTTATCCACTCACTGGTCTTCTCAAAACTGGACTACTGTAATCTTCTCCTATCTAGTATCCCTGATAAATACCTCACTCCACTAAAATCTACCCTCAATGCTGCAGCCCGGCTCATCTTCCTCACCAAACATACTGTATTGCATGCACCTCCCCTCACTTATACCATATTCTCCTCCCCCTTTGTGCAGCACATAACCTTCAGGTTCAGACGATGTTTCTTTTGTGGGTATGATGATTGTGTATACGCAGTAATATTTATATGGCTTGTATCCCTTCCTCCTATAGTCAATATTCCTTTGAAACTAGTCTTTTGCACTTTATAGTTTGTTATGTCTGCACTGTATGTATGTATGTATGCACTTTATAAGACACTTCATATCTTGTTGATAGTAAAGCCTAACAATGTTATTTCACTGCATCTGATATTGTATAAAAATTTGCAATAAGAATAATGTTGTCCTCTAACCTAAGCAGACGTTCCCTTTAAATGCAGTTTCTCCACCACCTGAATCTCATTTAAATGTGATCACATCCTACAAGATGGAATCACCTTTTTCCTCATGGGTGCAACACTAGGAGTATGTATGTCTTGTGACAAAGACAGCAAAAATCTGACATGGGTTTAGAACTGCAGGACTGGGGCTGGAGAGGATCCAGGCCGGGTGTTGCTATTAGCCAGGGTTGAGAAGCAGCTGACTGCAGTCACAGATCAGTTTGTGCAAAAGGCTATCAGACACAAGAAGCATGGCTCCTGATGGTGGCCAAGCTGCCCGGGTGATAGGTCAGGGGGTGGCTAGTATTAGGAGCCCTGGACCTTAGGGTCTGCTGAAGAGCTTGTTTTGTGCATTTTGTAGACTCTGTGAACCCTGCCATTCTGTACCTAACCTGTGAATTGTGCACCTGTTTGGGAAACTACCTGTGGTGAAAAATAAATTTATTGTGGATTTCACTCCGGTATATGTGATTCTCTATCAAACTATCTGTCTGTCTGTCTGTCTATTTAGATTATATATATATATATATATATATATATATATATATATTTAAAATGTAACCTCTCACGAGTAGGGCCCTCTTCCCTCGTGCGATTATCCTTTCTCTTAAGGGCTCCATACACTAGAACGATATGTAGAGCAATTTTTAGAGATAATAACACTTATTATCAAGGGAGCGCAAAAATAAAATATACAAACTCTCTCTTTATTTTTAAAATGTATATAAACAGAAAAAACCCACATTCAATAAATACATTGGAGTCAATATACATAAACACCGCTATCCATATCTATATGAAAACTAATATATCTATTTCATATTGCCTTTTGTGACAACGGAAAATGTCTATTAAAGTGTCCAAGAAATCCTCATGGATAAAGCTGTTGCATATTTATAATCGTTACTTTCCAGTAGTAGTTGATACTTAAAGTTCCTTCTTGTGGATAAACAGCAACAATTGTAACCACCGCCTCTATTTAATGTTACTGCAGTTAAAAGTTCATATATAACTCACGTGAGTATTAGAGGTAAGCAGGGGGAGAGCGCCGTGGTAGTTGGTCAATCACAGCGGTATGCTACGACCCCCGCTATTCGTGGCTGGATCTTAATGACACTCGCGGTTGGAATATTTTTCTCTCGGGTGGGGTAGAGACCTCCTTTGCTCAGCCTCAGATTGCTTTTTCTTCCCCACCGCTGTCTTAGCAATGGACTTTCGCCGCAGTGTAGCTTGTTGTAAACGGGCTTAAAGTGTCAGCATTCAGAATGTCCGGTAAAGCACCTTCCTGCTGACACTTTAAGCCCGTTTACAACAAGCTACACTGCGGCGAAAGTCCATTGCTAAGACAGCGGTGGGGAAGAAAAAGCAATCTGAGGCTGAGCAAAGGAGGTCTCTACCCCACCCGAGAGAAAAATATTCCAACCGCGAGTGTCATTAAGATCCAGCCACGGATAGCGGGGGTCGTAGCATACCGCTGTGATTGACCAACTACCACGGCGCTCTCCCCCTGCTTACCTCTAATACTCACGTGAGTTATATATGAACTTTTAACTGCAGTAACATTAAGTAGAGGCGGTGGTTACAATTGTTGCTGTTTATCCACAAGAAGGAACTTTAAGTATCAACTACTACAGGAAAGTAACGATTATAAATATACAACAGCTTTATCCATGAGGATTTCTTGGACACTTTAATAGACATTTTCCGTTGTCACAAAAGGCAATATGAAATAGATATATTAGTTTTCATATAGATATGGATAGCGGTGTTTATGTATATTGACTCCAATGTATTTATTGAATGTGGGTTTTTTCTGTTTATATACATTTTAAAAATAAAGAGTTTGTATATTTTATTTTTGCGCTCCCTTGATAATAAGTGTTATTATCTCTAAAAATTGGTTTACTATTGGTAGAACAGTACTACCTATGGGAGCAGCAATTTACAATATACTGTGAAATTAAACAGATGCACAAGATTTAATGAAATAAGCAACAACTGGTGGAATAGTTAAGTTTTTATAGGAGCGCTGGGTTCTATATATATATATATATATATATATATATATATATGTATATATGGTTATATATATATAGACTTTTTTAAATTCTTTGACGATATGTAGAGGTTTAAGTCGGGGCGATTTCTCTTGCACTATCCCGGGAGCTTCCCTGGAGTGGTTCCATATGATTCCATACGATTTGGTACATTTTGCATGCGATATAGAGTATGCGATCCCTGCCATGCCTGCGGGAACCGACATATCATGAGTGCAGCACTAACGATCTGGAGGATCCGATCCGATGCGCATCAGATCGGATACACAGCCAAAATGTCCGATTTCACCCAATATATCGGTCCGAATGCCCGAATTGGGCTAAAATCGGGCATAATTGCTCTAGTGTATGGGGCCCTTTACTTTAATAATCTTCAACTGCACCAACTCCATCAGTCTTCTGCCACCTGATACTTATTCCAGTGTCATCTGCTGATGTAGCTATGTGTATTTACCGTGTACTTGTCCTATACTGTCATCATCTGTAAGTTGCTGTTTTCCTGTTTGATTATTTATGTACTCTGTAACTGGGCGCTGCGGAACCCTTGTGGCCCCATATAAATAAAGGATAATAATAATATATATATATATATACATATATATATAAAACATTCAGAGGCCAAAAGACATTGGAGAGCCTCCGTCTGCATGTTAATAAAACCTTTTGTATGCGCTTTATATAACTGTAGTCTACCCATTTATGTTACGCAAGTGTTTATTTTTTACCTCTGTCTCTTATTTTGACTTTCATCTCTCTAAATATACATATATTTATTGATTTAAAAAAAGCAGTGCTATCAATTTAATTTCCCTTGGAATAAGAGCATATTGTATAACAATTACTCGTATCTAGATAAAAGGTGAGGCATCCCATACCAGCCTTGTACTCCACTACTTACCATGTGTGCAGCACCGGCTAACATTTGGACACAGCTCCTAAATTAATCATTTTCTCATATCTGCCTCTTTATGCCAATCAATAGCAGCCCTGAAGCAGATATTGATTAATTAAAGAATGTACTTTGTAAAAGATAGAGCTGGTTTAGTGGTCTGCATGTGGAGTTAAATGTATTTTTTGTAAACGTCAGTGTGTATGGCAGCTGGATTCTCTGTCTGGTCAAATCTTGTAATATCATTTCATGTTGCTGTTGTTCTCACTGTATGAGAATGATACGTAGCTGATGTACAGTATATGACAATACAGGCACGCCAGACATCAGTCTTCGCTCTCTGTGCTAAGGAAAATCTACAGTTTATCAGTGATTAATATGTAAATCCGACAAGCCCCCATCTTGTCTCCTGGGAATAAAATATTGTATAAAAAAGGCCATTTTTTGTCAGCAGCCCGGAGCGGAGACACAACATGTCACTTCAGAGGGCGGGGGCCTAACTGACCCGTTATTAGGCCCCGCCCCCAGCACTGGGAAACACCGGTGATTCGAGGAGTGGGGTTAAATGGCTCATTTCAGCTGTTTAGCCCCGCCCCCTTCTTGCAGCTCCATAATTGGCGATGATTTTTATACCTTCCTGCCTGCTTCACTGGGAAGTGGGCAGGATGCGGGAGAGTTGCCTACCCTTCCGGGGCAGCGGGGGACTGCTCCAAATATCGGTAGTCTCCCGCAGCTTCCGGGACGGTAGGCAAGTATGGCAGCTCTTTTAGGTACAGTTAATTGTACTTGCAATTTCTACCCCACCAACTGCCAAAACATTCATATTAGGGGGAGTTGTATCAAACGTTTGAGAGATAAAGTGGAGAAGCTGCACATAACAATCAATTTTAGATGTCATTCTATAGATTGTGATAGATATAGTAAATAATGGTTAGAAGCTAATTAGTTGCTATGGGCAACATTCCTACTTTATCTCTTTGGGAAAAGATGTATTAATCCTTGGAGAGAGATAAGGTGGAGAGAGAGAGAAAGTACCAGCCAATCAGCTTCTAACTGACATGTTACAAGCTGTGTTTGAAAAATTACAGTTAGGAGCTGATTGGTTGGTATTATGGGGCTCAAACTCGTTGCAAGTTGTACAACTCATTGCATATGATAAACTGTGCTCCAGATAATCAGCTCATAACTGTCATGTGTTCAGCCTCTGTCACATGT
The DNA here is from genome assembly GCF_028390025.1 of Pseudophryne corroboree. Taxonomy (NCBI): domain Eukaryota; kingdom Metazoa; phylum Chordata; class Amphibia; order Anura; family Myobatrachidae; genus Pseudophryne; species Pseudophryne corroboree. The sequence goes on along the minus strand of NC_086444.1, from coordinate 62,045,117 downwards.
TTGAAAAATGACAGTTGGGAGTTGATTGTTTGGGACACAATTATACGGAAGTTATCATTCACAACAAGTTTTCTGACTCGTTGATAAATAAGCCCTTTTAACTCTCTCCATTTTATCTCTCCCGAAGGGAGGGGGGTGTATCAAACACTGGAGAAAGATAAAGTTCCAGCCACGTTTGGTACTTTGTCTCTCTCTACTTTATCTCTCCCCAAGGCGAAAGAGATGTATCAAACCTTGGAGATAGATAAAGGGAGATATATTAACAGCCAATCAGCTTCTAACTGCCATGTCACAGGCTGTGTTTGAAAAAATGACAGGTAGCAGCTGATTAGTTGGCACTTTATCTCTCTCCCAGGTTTTATACAACACCCTTCCCTCTCAAGACTTTATACATCCCCCCCACCTTTTAAATGTTTAACTACAGTAACTGCCTAGAAATTGGTAATTGATACAAGTTTTGCTTGATATAATAATACCTATCACTGAGCTCTTTGCCTGATCCAATACTGCTTTAAGAATTTACCACAAAAATATGTCGGCTGCAATCAAAAAACCTTCATTTTGGGATCCAGTTATATTTAAGGAAGAACTTTGCTGTTTAATTGGAAGCAATCACAAGAGCAGTAAAGTCCTGTACCAGTGATGATGCTGTAAGCTGCTTGGGTGGCACTTTACACATGTTTGCCTAAATATTTATCTTGACTTATTGGGAACATAAGTAATCACATTTGCCATGGTCCTAAATTGATTTCCTAATTGCCAGGAGTGTGTGAGTGTTATATTACCACTTCTGCTCTGCCAGATATAAAAGCCCCTAGATGCCACTTACATGTTTATTTGATGGGCTTATCCTCCATCCAGACTTGGCGTTTGGCACAGCGACCGGAGCAGCATGCACCCTACTCTGCCAAATCTGTTACCAACCTGCCAATTGGTAATGTGACATGAATCTGTAACTATCACATGTCATTTTCTTTTAAATTCTGAAAGTTTAAAAGGGGATATGTATCAATCCTGGGAGAGAGATAAAGTGGAGTAGTTGCCCAAGGCAACCAATCAGCTGTTGCCATTTCACAGACTGTGCTTTGGTTACTTTGGAAAACAGCTCCACGTTATCTCTCTCCAAGGCTGGATACATCTCCCCTTGTGTATCTTTCCTGAATAAAAAGATAACACAACAGATGCAGCCATTTTGTTTGCTCAGCTAATAGTCGTAGGAAAGCAGCGTATGAATTCACTAGGAATTGAAATCTATGAGGTATTTTGTCTACCTAGTATACATATATGTGTTTTCATATAAAGGGGGGGGGGGGATGTATCAAACCTTAAAGATACATAGAGTGGAGAATTTGCCATAGCATCATATTCTACTTGTTATTTCATAGTTATAGCTATAAGCTGATTGGTTCCTGTGGATTTGATGCATCACACCCATAGTAGTTCAGTTCTCAAAATGGCTGCCTCTATGTCCAGGTGGAGGTACAGCACAATGCCACAGTCTCAGCCTGTCACTGAGGTGGAGAAGAAGCATCACATAGCATTAAAATTAAAGATGCACGCAGTACCCCACTGTTTTGGTTTTGGCAAAAAAACCTTTAGTGTTTTGGTTCGGATTCGTTTTTGAATTTCTTGAAAATTTATAAAAACAGCTACAATCATGCAATTTGGTTTTGGTTCCTACAGTATTACTAACATCCATAACATAACTTTCCAGTCATTTCAAGTGTTAAATTAAATCACGAGGGAGGGACTTACATGCCATCAAAAACTTGCGATATTTGATTTCTAGATCCAATCTTGCTGGTGACCTGAACTTGGACTCGGTTCAAATCGGAACCCCTAAGCCCAGGGTGTGTTCAATTTTTGTGAAACCTGAATTGCTCATCTCTAATTAATTTAAAACAGACTTTGGGGGTGATGTGTCAAGCCTTGGAGAAAACTAAAGTGGATGACTTACCCTTTTGTCATTTCGAATACTGATCTAGATACTGTAAATGACAGTTCTCTCAATGCTCATAGAAACCTAGGGGGGACTGTGCCTGCTGTTGGAAACGGAGGGGCCGCATATCCCTTAGGCAGCCCCAAACCGAATTATCACTGACTGTTTCAGTATAGGACATATATCTGGGGAGGGGGCAGCACAGGCAGTGGCATCAGTGAGTGCTCCAATCCAGCAGTACAACTTCGTCAGCCGGCTCCTTAGGACAAAGTGAGTGGGCTGCTTTGGGGGTGTAGTTGTGGGGATATAGTTGTGGGCTGGGTGGCTCCACATACACCTCCCTAAAGAAGACCCTACATATGCCTATGCACAGGGGCCACTACAGAGCATAGCGTACATGCGTTTGTTTCTTTTTCCTTAATTTTTTTTTGAATGTGGATGCTCCGGAACCAGGAATACGCAAGTATGAGTCTTTCAGAGCCCTACACATTTCAGTCACATCTCCAGTTGCAGTTGATGGAGTGCAACTGAGCTTTAATGGTGCTTTATGATGTAGCTAATGTTCAACGGTGGTGTGATGATGATATTACATACTGTACTAGCAGACTTGCCTGGATGCATAAGACGTATCTTCTTCATCAGTTACAGGGCTGGTGTAAGTGTGTGCACTGATGATGATGATGAAGAGCAGATATCGGCTCGCAACTGGTTAGAGGGTTCGGCGAGACCACTAGTGGGTCTTTACCAAAGAAGGCTTCTTTGGTAAAGACCCACTAGTGGTCTCGCCGAACCCTCTAACCTGAATACAGGTTGAGTATCCCTTTTCCAAAATGCTTGGGACCAGAAATATTTTGGAGATCGGATTTTTCCGTATTTTGGAATAATTGCATACCATAATGAGATATCATGGTGATGGGACCTAAGTCTAAGCACAGAATGCATTTATGTTTCATATACACCTTATATACACAGCCTGAAGGTAATTTTAGCCAATAATTTTTATAACTTTGTGCATTACACAGAGTGTGTACATTCACACAATTTATTTATGTTTCATATACACCTTATACACACAGCCTGAAGGTCAATTAATACAATATTTTTAATAACTTTGTGTATTAAACAAAGTTTGTGTACATTGAGCCATCAGAAAACAAAGGTTTCACTATCTCACTCTCGCTCAAAATTTTTTTGAAATTCAGAATATTCCGTATTACGGAATATTTAGACATGGGATACTCAACCTGTACTGTACTTTGCTTTCAGGCACACCTCCAACTAAACTAACTCATCGTTTTGTAGTTATAATAATAACCCCTCCCCCCTCTTATCGGTTGGTTATAAATCAGACAACATTTAACACACACTTGTGCATAGTTTTCAAGGCTAGATGCCTCCCCTATATCTGCTCGCAACTGACCCGTTTTGCCATCAAATTTTATTTGCTCAAAATTCTGTCGTAAATTAAGGCATGTCTATTATTATACAATATTTCACCCTTAGGGGCAGATGTATTAAGCCTGGAGAAGTGATAAAGCAGTGAAAAGTGCAAGGTGATAACGCACCAGCCAATCAGCTCCAATATGTAAATTGACTGTTATAAGCTGATTGGCTGGTGTGTTATCACCTTCCACTTATCACTGCCTTATCACTTCTCCAGGCTTAACACACCTGTCCCATTCTCTACTAAATACAATTTACAAGTCTTTAAAGCTTGAAGCATGATTTTATGATTAAAAATAATAAATTTTCTTTAAAACTCACATGAGAAGCTTACGGTATTATTAGTCAACCCCTCTTTATTTCTTAATGAGCAATCTATGCTCATAATTATATGCAAAGCAAGTTAGCTAGAAACAGGTGTAATGTTTACAGCAATTATATTCTAACACATGCATATGTAATGTAAATGAAAAGCAGAGTTGACAGATCTATTCAGTTTAGATCTAATATTATTTTAATCCATCGTAGAGTAGATGTCAGTAGATTGTAAATACAGTATTCTTCCCCTGGGTGGTTTTTCTTTGCTTTCACTTTTATCTTTCTACTTTACATGTAAGTGAAGGTAGAGTCACACTCATCTACTATCTACTATCTCAGTGTCGTTTTCAGTACAGGGCTAATAACAAATTTATTTTCCAATGATCAGATCATAAGTCATCCCTGGAATTTTATATCTCGGTGCAATGGCGTTTTTTTTTCTGCTCGGAGATACAGCAAGCCTTGAGTTAAGGAATTGTCTGTTTATATTCTCATCACGTGAGCAGCAGAGCCAAATGCAATTCCATCTGCTAAAGTCAATTTGCAAGACAGTTCCAAAAAGGAGCCTTACGAAATTGCTAGCAAATAAGGTTCCCCTTCACTTCTAACAACTTTACGGCACCAAACCTGTCACCATAAGAGCAGACCCTTTGCCTCGGTGCACAAGGTTTATTGCCTATTCCAGCTGGTGCAATTGGCTGGTAATCAAAAGTGTTTACACTATTTTTTTTACAGTATATTGTAGCAATTGTGTCATGACATTTGTCAGCTGCCTGTGACAGGTCACTATTATTTGTGTCACTCTTATATCAAACTCTGCGGCTGTGATTTTATTTATTTTTTTGTAGTCAGATTTTTCCCCTCCAGCAAGTGAGAAAAATCTTAAATGAATAAAAAATAATATACACATTCTAAATACATAAATGTGATATAAAAAAAATAAGATGCAAAATATGATCAGATTTTATTATTATTATTATTATTATTAGTATTATTATTAGTATTATTAGTATTATAATTTATGATGATGATGATGATGATGATGATTTATTATTATTAAGATTATTATTATTATTATTATGTATTATTATTATTATTATTATTATTAACAATAATAATAATAATAATAATAATAATAATAATAGTTAATACCCAAAAAATATTCAGAAATGTGGGCATTCTTTATATACTGTGCATAATGCATGACAAAGTAAGAAAAAGACAAAATTAAATTCAATGAAAAAAAATTCTTGATTCAACTGGGTCCAACTGTAAAAAAAAAAAAATACATCTCCAATCAGGAATCTAATAGCTGCAAGATTGTTATTGTGGATAGACTTCACCACACAACCCCATCTTGTTTGGGATTACAGTGAAATATCATAAATTGATATTTATATTAAATTATAGTTTAATTATTTTTTTAAATTAATTTACATTTTTAACAACCACTGCTTATGATATGGTTACATGTATGACATGCATACAATAATTATTTTTGGGGTACTTTAGTAACTAACTGGCTATTATAATCATGTCTTAAAATAAAAATAATGGGTATAAAAAAACCCATAACATTATCTTTAGACTGTCATTGACTACAAACTGATTTCCACCACGACCAGCAAAATTAAATGTTTTATTTATCCAGTCACAGAATTAATTATTATTTTTTCCAATTGTAGGGTTGCCTTTTGAATATAATTATATCTGATGTTTGCTTTCTAATTAACCTATCACGGGAAAACTATGGGAATTCCATGACTTTGCTTTGAGTCTAGCTGGTCGGCCATTTTGTGTGGGGCCGTTTCTTTATTGTGCTGTACAACGGTACAGTACGAATGTACAGTAAGATATCAAACTTCAGTGTAGAATAAACAAGTTACAAATGGTTCTACCTTTTGTGCAAACTGGTTCAAACTGGTTTAGTGAATGCCTTTAGGCCAAACTGGGTTTGCTTTGAGGATAGTAGAGTACAATCTCACCGCCCCTTGCCATGCCGCATCATGAGGAGGGCCGGCGGTGACATGTACTAAAGATTGGCTGTAAAATTGAGACTGGTACATACACGGACCATGGAAAAGCCCAGTGGATCATCAGAAGTAAGAGTCAACTCAAGACAAGATAGGTGAAACCCAAACAGAGCAGGAGCAGAAAAAGATCTGAAGATAAGAGGAATGTTAGCAACAAGCCAGTGTCAAATACACATTAAACATATGAAGGTAGTGCCGGATTACCGTATAGGCAGAGTAGGCTACGGCATATGGGCCCCACGCCTTTTAGGGGCACGCGATAATGGATCAAAATAATATTGATTTGATCTTGAAAGAAAATTACAATCAAGCTTCTCTTAAATTGTTTCCAAGAGATTGGAAAAAAAAATGAATCAGCTCAAAGAAACAAATACTTTACATTACAGACCCTATAGAGAAAATACTGTATTAATGTAATGTACCCATTAACAACCTAAAGTACAAAAAACATAGACATCAGATTCACATGCAGTTTCCAGATCGTAGGTTGTTGGTTGGTAACATTTAAAATATTTTAGGAGATAAGCGAGGGGAGGGGAAGGGGAGCGAGATTTCGAATGCCTATGGGCCCCCACGGGGTTTAATCCAGCACTGGATGTAGGCTACAGAAGGACTGGAAAACAGGACTGCTAGAGCAAAATTAGAGAGGCTAATAATCTGGCTCACGTGTACTCAGAATTGCATTAAATAGGCTCACCAATTTGGAAATTGGCACCTGGATAAACTTTGCTGCAGAGCCGTGTGCCCACTCCTAAGTGCCGCCTGACATTCTGTACTTAAATTAATTCTTGTTAACTTTGAGAAATAATAAAGTTTCTTTGATCTATTCTCTGTTGGATTGCAGAATAGAGGCAGCGACAAGCCTTCCCCGTCTCATAAACGTTGCCACAATTCTGATTGAATTAGTAATTTTGTTGCTAAAACGTAGCTTAAATTAATGAAGCATTCTCTTTTAATTGCACTTCGATTTTGTTTTATCCTTATGTTTAATTCATGACCTCTTCTTTTTTATTTATTTTTAACATTTAAATAAATATCCTGGTTTTATTATGAGAATGTCAGTGACACAAAAAGGCATTAACTTTTTATTTTAGCCAGTAGGGGTTCTAAATAGTTAGATTCGGTACAGAAGGCAGAAATAAATTGAATCATGAATCCAAGCAGTGTTTACATTTTTAATCTGTCAATATCAATGTTTTCCTTATTTTCCACCATTTTTTATTTTCTTGACAAGCTCTTACATTTGTGCAGCAGCTGTCCTGTGCTGCTAGGATTACTGGTTACGATAAGACTACCACAGTTGGAGTAGAATTTATTGCAGTGGATGTGGTACTATGGGTAAGGATTGAGTACAGAATTTGTGTTTTTTTCCTGTGACTTTATACCAACTCCTTTGCAACAAATATACTAATACTAAATATTCAGTACGGATTCAGTATGTTATCCCGTCTGACAGGATGCCTGCGGTCATAATTCCGACGCCAGCATCCTGATAGTGTAAACCCCGACAGGGGGTATGTAAGACTGTTTCCCCATCTCACCCTAACCTTGCCTCTTAGTGCCTGACAATAACCTCCCCTTCTGGTGCCAAAACCTGATATGAGTGACCGAGCCGCGCATTGCTGTGTACATTTGTACATGACTACGCAGGCATGGTAATTACCACCTGTGGCGAAGTGTTAAATTCACGCCAATCATGTGCACCATATGGCACAAAAAGGATAGGTGTGCTGCCATAAATTCTACTCCATCTGTACACCCACTTTCTGATTCTTTCATAAAACATACAGTATAGCTTGACAGTTTGATGACCAATGTTTACACTATTCAGTTATTCATGTAAATAAATATTTTAAAAAAATTAAATTCAGTAGATTCAGGGGCAGATTTATTAAACCTAGTGAAGTGATAAAGTGGAAGGTGATAACGCACCAGCCAATCAGCTCCTAACTTCCATGTCACAGGCTGGGTTTGAAAATTGTCGGTTAGGAGCTGACTGGCTGGTCCTTTATCACCTTCCTCTTTATCACTTCACCAGGCTTAATAAATCTGCCCCTCAGTCAGGTGCAAAATCTGATTTCTGTTCATTTATACCAAAGTAGCCAAAGTGATAGCCCCCACTCCATAAAATGCCATTATTAAACACTGATGAGACTATGGGGTCTATGCACTAAGACTTTGGAGAGAAGAAGTGGAGAAAGATAAAAAAAAAAAAAAAGTACCAGCCAATCAGCTCCTAACTGTCAAGTTGTGTTTGAAAAATGTCAGGAGCTGTTTGACTGGTACTTTCTCTCTCTCCAAGACTTAGTACATAGACCCCTTTATCAATCTCCACTTGGCGCCAGGGCCGTTTCTTGGGGCAGGCGAGCAGTGCAACCGCACTGGGCGCCCGCCGAGGCACTAACTGTGGCTCCCTGCTTCCCCCTCCTATTTCTCCCCGAGTAACCCGCTCGGGGGGCGGAGTTTCACGGAACCCCGTCACTCCACGAAACTCCCGCCCCCCGCCCCGAGCGGAGTACAGAGGGGGATCCAAGTTAGGAAGAGGGAAAGGCCGGCTCGAGAAGTGACTGGTGAGGTGGGCCAAAGAGCGGTAATCGCCTCTGTAAGTATTCTCTCTCTCTCTCTCTCTCTCAATGTGTAAAATGGGGACACCTGCCGTAATGTGTGAAATGGGGACTCTTGCCTGCCGTAGTGTGGGGATTTAATGTATCAAGGGCATTGCGGTGTGTGGCATAATATGGTGCAGGGGGCATTACTGTGTGGGGCTTAATATGGTAGAATATTTTTTTCCTGTGGTGGTCGTGATCTGTTGGAGCAGGGTCAAAAACTGGATTGTGAGGTAGTCTTTTCAGACGAGGCAATGCCCATTTAAATGAGGCCACACCCATTTAGATGAGGCCAAGCCCCCTTGCCGGGTGCGTGCGCACGTTTTTTTTCCCATCTAGGTGTGTGTGGGGGGAGGGGGCACATTTTTTTTATGTCATGGGGGGGCGCATTTTTAAATCTCGCACTGGGAGCCAAATTGGCTAGAAACAGCCCTGCTTGGCGCTCTTGGCGGCTTAGTACGTCTCACCCACAGCTTAGTACACAGGCCCCTATTTTCCGTGTAAGGGAACCTGGGAAAATGTACTCCAGTCTCCCCCATATGTATGTTATTTTGAGCTGTCAGCACCATTTTCCCTGTTAGTAAATAATCATCTGTTATGTAACCCACACATACACTGCAGACATGTAACATGGAGAAACCTAGAGCAAATGTTAAAAGTAATTCACCCTACACACTGGCCGATGTGTGCGGGCGATATGAACAATCTCGTTCAGTAATGAATGAGAAATCGTTCATATCGCTTGGTGTGTATGCCCCAATGATGCGCTGCCCCGCGGTCATTCATCGTTGGTTCTCCGTCTCTTTGAAATGCAAGTCAATTTGTACGATGATCGATCATCATTCAGATCGACCATCGTCAAAAGTGAATGCATCAGCAAGTGTGCAGGGCGCTTTACTCTCTTCAAACAGTCAGATTTTTGTGTGGATTAATCAGGGTAAATAAGAAAAAAAAATCTGATTGTTTCAACATTTGGGACTGTTTAAGTGTAAATCACCTATTACAGTAAATCAAATTAAAAGTCTGCATGAAACTCTGATCATAATAAAAAACAAATGAAAAAGGGGTATGGGTTGGAAATCGCCGTCAAAATGGCCGCCACACATGCACTGTAGCCAAATTGGTCTCCGGATCATGGCGGGCACCATGTTTCCGGAGACCTGCGCATGCGCAGTAGACTCTGGCACAGTGCTGGAGTCTACAGCGCCGTGCAGAAGAGGGGCCCACCCGGAGGTGCACACGGGCCCCCGCCTCTATAGAAACGCCCCTGTTTTGACTTGTCGACCTAGCGACCCTGGCAAACTAATGCCTGTCGACCTATAGTGGTCGACCTAATGCGTGTCGACCTAAGTGGGGTCGACCTAATGACCGTATCCCTGAAAAAGGATGTAATTCGGGGACAGCCATGGGATGAGAGGTACAGTATGGAGGCTTCCTTCCTCACACAACCGGCTGAGTTCTGGAGTTACCTCAGTCTATACGATATGTAAAGAGCGTGTTGTTGAAGGAAATTGCGGGTTACGCTGACATTCAGTAATAAGACAGTTCCGTGACTTCTCAGATTCTCCAACCATACAGCACATTACCGCTACTCTGAAATACATTTATACATGACGAAGAACCTGTCTGTGGAATTGGTTGGTTTCAGTTAGCTGAGGGAAATACTGAATTCACTTCTAAAATAATAACACAAAAGCTTAGCAAGAGATCTTTACTACTGAGAGAAATACTGTAGTGATATAAAGTTACTAAAACAAAAAAAACATCAATATTACTGTATATTTCTTAAAGGTAAAATAAGGGGATCCGGTCTAATGATCGAAAGTGTCTAGGTCAACAATGTTTAGGCCGACCACTATAGGTCGACAGTGACTAGGCCGACAAGTTTTCAAGGTCGACAGGGTTTCTAGGTCGACATGCTCTAGGTCGACAGGTTAAAAGGTCGACATGAGTTTTTCACATTTTTCTATTTTTTTGAACTTTTTCATACTTAACGATCCACGTGGACTACGATTGGAACGGTAATCTGTGCCGAGCGCAGCGAGGCACCTTGCCCGCAGCATGGTGAGCGAAGCGAGGGGACACGGTGCACTAATTGGGCTTCCCGGTCACTGTACGGAGAAAATTACATAAAAAACCATGAAAAACTCATGTCGACCCTTTGACCTGTCGACCTAGAACATGTCGACCTAGAAACCCCGTCGACCTTCAAACCCCGTCGACCTAGTGACTGTCAACCTATAGTGGTCGACCTAAACATTGTCGACCTAGACACTGTCGATCTAATGATCCACACGCAAAATAAGATCAATTGAATTGCACATCAAGATTCACTCAGCCATGCTTATGTTCAAGCATAATGATATTGTTGTTAATTCCATTAGTCATTTGGGGGGCGTTCCCGGAGATGCACGCAGCAGTGCATCTGTACGCAGCGCCCACGTCCATCTTATCTGCGGCACTTGCAATAGTGCGTTTGCGCGATCATCACCATGCGATCTCATCCCGGAAGGATGAGGTTGCATAGTAATTAACAGCATCAGGCATTAGGGGGGCGTGTTTTGGAGTTTACTGGGCGTGGTCCAGACAACGCAGGCGTGTCTGGACCGTTTTTGGGGTAGCTGCATGACATCAAATGCAGCTGCTTCGATCAAAAAAATGGCGCCGGACCGTCTGCAGGGATCAACCTTAAATCGATGGGTCTGCAATTAAATTGCAGACACATTGCCGTGGGGTGCTGCCACACACTTGATGGGTGGTCTTGGCCTGTGCTGGGCGGTCCCCTGCACGTGAGTAGGTGGACACAGATCCTGCTGCGGGAAGCAAGATCTGCGTACATCTCTGAATAACCCCCTTAATCAGTATTCAGATATTGCTCCCCAACATTTCTCATTATTGGTGTAATACGGTTACTCAGTTACTGATTAGTACATAATATTTTTATATACATTGATGGCATTGTTCCAAAAATTTACATAAGGTACTCTGTACTTAGGAGAGAGTAGAAGGTGTACCGTATGTTTGTCAGACCTTTGTTACTTATGACAGTGGTCAGGTGTACAGAAGTTATCTTTGAGTATCTATGAACGTTGGTCATCCTCATAAATTAGTATGAACATGGCTTATTTAAAAAGTCCCAGAGCAACAAGTGTTCTTGACTTACAGTAATTGGTGGGCTACTCTGAAATCCAAAATTTTTGTTACATTTTTTTTTTATTTAGTGAAGGTGTTAGATATTACCCCTCCGGCCACCAGAGGTCACTGTGGTTTTGGAACTTGCTGCTCCATCTGCTTGTGCAAAAATGACCAGCACTGCTTATATCCATGATGGATTCCGTCATGACCAAGGATATTATCTGGTACTTTTGGCAAATGCCAGAAGAGCCCATGGCTTGACAGGCCAGTCCCCATCTGGATGACTGGCTAACCAGATCCACCTCACAGCACTCTGCTTGGTGGGCATGCTTAGATGGGGTGTATTGCAAGGCCACTCCCTGTGACTCAATGACATGGTCATGCCCCCGTGATCCACGGTCGTACCCATTTTCCCATGCACGTGCACCAGTAATAAGCATATGGGTGGAATGCCGGGGCCTATTTTCAGCCCCAGTCCATCCTTGGATTCTGTTATGTTTGGGCCCTAGAACAGGCATTTTCTTATTGAAACTCTGCTTGCGTAATACTCTGGTGTGGTAAGTGTGTAAATGGTGTGGTGCAGGTACTGGCTGGAGTTTGTTGGTAGGGGATTTTTCCTTCAGCTGCAGCTCTTCACTATATTACACCATGGCAGAGAGGCAAGTGTTATCCAGACAGACACAAAAAAGGCAGACAAGGCCTTGCATAAAATAATTACAGTTTATACCATAACCCAGAATAGGAACTGGTTTGGGTAGGGAAGGGAATAAATGGACTCAGTTGACGCACAGTCTAATATAATAGCAGTTACCATATGCAGAGCAGACAACTTAAATCCCAATAAACCTTGGTCTAACCCAGATTACTACAGGGGATTTTTACATACACACTGGGGCCCAATTATTTTGTTAAGTGGTGGAATACAGCTGTAAGTCCTTTTGTAGCAATGCACAACATTTAGCACTGTGTATTAAAGATGGTCATATTATACAAAATGTAACCGTTTACGTGAAATCCGCTGTCTGCTTAGGTATCGCAGGAACAGGTTTCAGTATATATATATATATATATATATATATATAGATATATATAGATATATAAAATTTATCTCACCCAGGGGGAGATGTATCAAACCTTAGGGAGAGATAAAGTGGACAGAGATACAGTAATAACCCATCAGCTTCTGTCATTTTGTAGACTGTGTTTGAAAAATTAGACGTAGAAGCTGACTGATTGGTACTTTATTTCCCCTTAAGATTTGATCCCCCTCAGCCCCCCCCCCCCCCATTTCAATAGCTGTTGCTGAGCAACGGTAGACACCGCTCAGAACTCATGTATCCCTGAGTATATTTCTGCTTATTTCAATATTTGAAGTAACCTTGCTTACCCATTTGCACCACCATGTTAGATGTGCTTTATTTGCTTTTTTTCTAATGGACAATGTTAATAGCTGCATTTTAATTTAGCAGTTCATCTAGTGCTAATATCCTTCAGCTGTACAATCAATACGCTTAAGCAGGACATTACTATGGTAATGATCTGCAGCTCGCTGTATGGGGAATGTTATTGCTTTCTATCTCATACAAGAGTCCAGTTCTGAGCCGCAATATCTGTGATAACATTGTTCAAATTCAGCATTCTGCGCTGGTATTATTTACACAGATGAATCTTATTAACTTATCCAAGGTTTCAATGGGAAGACGCCTTCTGCTAAGATTGAAATAATCATTTCGCCAGGTGATACGGCGGCTCGTCCCGTTTTATGCTAATGTGTCTGTTATCTGTAACACTATGAAAACATTGTATAATATTATATACTAAAATGACTAAATAAACACTGTGTAATTTAATAAAAAGCCAGGTGCCACCCACATTCTAGCCGGTGATAACTGAATGCTCGCAGCAAGCCAGGGGATGAAAGAGCACTGAATCCCTAATAATGTATTTGTTTTACCCACTAATGTTATATTCTTACAACTTATTTATATCACACTGCTATTGTTTTACACACAGAATTCCCCAGTCATTATGCGCATCCGTTGAAACGAATGCAATATCACACGCAGAGACAGTTGTTTCATTGTAACCAGGTATACTATCAGAACGATGAGGAAGGAAGAATTTATGAAAATAAGATCTCTAAAACAATTTGAAATTGAACGGTGGAGACTGGGAAGTAATATATTGGAAGACTTGCTTTTTGCAGGAATGATAATAGATCCAGTGCCGATTCTAGCAAAAATAGGGGCGTGGCTTCATACAGGGACATGGTCAGTTACGCCCCCTGTAGAGTTGAGCCCCCATTTGTGCCCCCTGTAGAGTTGTGCCACCATTTGTGCCCCCTGTAGAGTAGCGCCGCTTAAAAAATAAAAAATTATAATAATTAATACTTACTATCCCCGCTCCTGATTCCCGACCGCTGCTGACCGCCGCCGCGCCACTCCTCGGATCTATGGGAGAGACGTCATGACATCTAGACACTAGACACTAGAGGTCAATTATGACCCCTAGCGTCTATGTGCCAGTCCCACAATGCTGTGCGATGCGCGATGACGTCATCACGCACAGCAAAGGTCCTCTACACGAAGGGAAACTAGACGGGTAGCGTCTACCCGTCTAGTTTCCGTCACAGCGCCGCACAGCACCGGGGGGCACTGACCAACAGTAGCTGATCTTGCCATGGCACGGCGCTCTCCGGAAGGCGGCGCCCCGGGCAAAAATCCTGTGTGCCCGTAGCAAGATCCGCTACTGAATAGATCCTCAGAACAATCTCCCAGCAGCTGTTTTGGGGGGATGTAGTAATACCGCTTTTACACTGAAGTCGTACGTCCGATCTTGGTTATTCCCGGATCGGCGCCGTTCACATTGCACACGGGTGCAGTTCTGGCACTTGGAGATGACATCATGTGCTTTTCCCCATGCCGGAAATGAGTCCTGGGCCAGATTACCCGTTTCCACTGCAGCTCACCAAGAACCTTCCCGTGGCGTGTATATCCCCAATAGGTACCCGAGAGGGATTCCTGGGTGACTGGACCAAGATGGAGTTGTTTCCAGGGTTCATGTGCAATAACCTGGGATTTTTGAGTCAGTGGAATAGGGGTATAAGTATCCCGGCGCTTAGGATCTCAACGATCAGAATGCCGCATCCTGACATTCACAATCCTGACAGATCCCAGTGGTTATGGGGTTAGAGTTAGGCACTGGGGGAGGGTTAGGATTAGGCTTGGGGGGGGGGGGCAGGGCAGTAAGGGTTAGGCAGTGGGAGGAAGCAGTTAGGGTTAGGCTGCGGGAGGGGGGCGGTTAGTTAAGGGTTAAAATACTCACCAGGATCTGTCGAGATTTTGAATGCCGGGATCCCAGTGGCTCAGTTCTGACCATTGGGATCCTGTGCTTTGGGATATTGGTACAAACTAATATTGGGGACACTTACAGTAAATAATTCAAGACTGTGGAACAAACAGAGCTTTTGTTAAATGTTAACATGGAAACAAAGCCCTCCCCCCCAGAAAAATTATTAAATAAATGAATTTAAAAAAATACTAGAAAACGCTCCAAAAATTACACATTTGGAACCGAAAGGTGACTTTTTTTTTGCATTTTGTTTTCTGCCATCAAATCCCATGTTGCTATTGATTCATAACAATATCTCACCGTCACTTGGTTCTATAGACATATTTGACAAGCTGAGACTAACACCAATTGGAAAAACCAATTGATTTACAAAGATGATTTATTTTTGCGAATATGTTAATACAGGTTGAGTATCCCATATCCAAATATTCCGAAATACGGAATATTCCGAAATACAGACTTTTTTGAGTGAGAGTGAGATAGTGATATCTTTGTTTTTTGATGGCTCAATGTACACAAACTTTGTTTATTACACAAAATTATTAAAAATATTGTATTAAATGACCTTCAGGCTGTGTGTATAAGGTGTATGTGAAACATAAATGAATTGTGTGAATGTACACACACTTTGTTTAAAGCACAAAGTTATAAAAAATATTGGCTAAAATTACCTCCAGGCTGTGTGTATAAGGTGTATATGTAACATAAATGCATTCTGTGCTTAGATTTAGGTCCCATAACCATAATATATCATTATGGTATGCAATTATTCCAAAATACGGAAAAATCTGATATCCAAAATACTTCTGGTCCCAAGCATTTTGGATAAGGGAGACTCAACCTGTAATAGAATAAAAGGTATTTCCAAATAATTATTTATTATTGAACTTGCTAAGTAATATCATTGACTAGAAGATATATATTTGATTTAGTTTGTACAGGAATGGGGACAACTCAATGTCATTAAATGTTTACGGAATCTCCGCTGTGTGTTGTCCTATGAATAATAAATGCACACAAATGTTTACATGCAGTACTGTGCAGTGCTTGATAACATCAGGGACCTTCAGTGTGTTCATTAGTGTTTGGTAAATAGCTATAGCACATTGCTTGTTGCAGTCATTTAACTGCATCCCGTAGCCGTATTAATAGACTCATTAAAACACATGTCATGAACCCAGAAGTAACAATGTAACATATGCTGCATCTGTGGCTGATTAATTAGTAGAAATGGTTAGAAATATTTGTTTCTTAACTAATTTAAGTGAAATTCCTAATCTATAGATAGTGTATGTTAATAGATCAGTGACACTTTAATAGACTGAACGTTGTATTACATGCTCAGGATTTCCAAGCAAGAAAAATGTTGGAAAAATACAATTTCATATAAATATATCAACAGCCAAATGAATGTTCGACGGGATTTCCTGATTTCTTTAAAGGAAACGGTAATCTGAGTAGCACAAAACATCTGTGTCCGGATGACAGATCTACACTGACTAGGTAGAAAGTCAGTAGGTCGACACTTTAGGATATTAATACATTAGAGACTGTACAAAGGAGGGCAACTAAAATGGTGTATGGCCTACATCACAAAACATACCCAGAAAGACTAAGAAATCTCAATATGTATAGTTTGCAGCAGAGAAGGGAAAAGGGGGACATGATAGAAACTTTCACATATATCAAGGGTTTTAACAAAGTCCAGGAGGGGAAACATTCTCCAAATGAAGAGAAGCAATAGGACACGAGGACATGCACTGAGACTGGAGGGGGGGAGGTTCAGGGGAAATTTGAGGTAAAATTACTTCACAGAAATGGTAGTGGACAAGTGGAATAGCCTCCCATCAGAGGTGGTAGAGGCTAAGACAGTAGAGCAATTTAAGCATGCATGGGATAGACATAAGGATATCCTTACACAGAAATAAGGATCAAATAAGTTTTGAGATAAAAATATGGTTAAAAAAAAGGGGCAGACTAGATGGGCCAAGTGGTTCTTATCTGCCGTCACATTCAATGTTTCTATGACACCATACGATCAACATGTTTAAAAGGTTGACTTTACAAAGGCCGACACACAGGTGGTTGACGCAGGGTTTTTTTTTCGGGAAGGGGCGGCGGCTGGGGTTTACATGTTTTTTTCCAACATTTGCGTGATTTACTATCCATGTGGGCTACAATTGGGAATAGTAACCGGTGGGGAGAGCAGTGGTAGCGGAATGATGCACCTTGCCCGATGCGTGGCAAGTGAAGCAGGACCGCAAGGGTATATGTTTTTACTGATGGTGGCCACATATTACTAAGCATACAAGATTTGACCAAAGAACTGAAAAACATATATATTCCGAAGCTGGAATTTTGGTGGTCACTTTAGTTCAACAGCATCCGGTATCCTGACAGAGTATCCTGATAAGCTGCCCCAATAAAATATTTATTTTTTCTGCAATATGTGGCAATAAGGAATTAAACTGGGTCATCGAGGGTAGATGGGTTGGGATCCAGATCCCTATCAGTTACAATTTGTGATATAGCAGCCATCAGGGCCGGATTAAGCCTTGGGGGGCCCCAGGAAAGTAAAGGGGCTGAATATTAAATTGTGCATACCTCCCAACATGACCAAGTGCAGGAGGGACAAAATGTTCTTCTGGGTCACTTTCACCTGTCTCACCTCCTATCTCCCCTCTGGTTGGGAAGCTCCATTGGTAGGTCATGAAACCTGAAGCTCCATTGGTAGGTCATGAAACCTTGTGCAGCTGCCTGGTTCGGCTGCTACACAAGAGGGAGAGCTAGTGATGTCAGTGTGCTCAGGCCATGGGTGCCCCCCGATGGGAGGGGGAGCGGTTCAGTAGCCCCTTGCTGCATCCTAGAATAAGATCACTATTTGATAGGTTAAAGTTTGTAAAGTCTATTAGGTGTCAACAATAGTGAGGCATGCTGGTCTTTGTAGTGTAAAGGAGGCTGGGGTGCTGCCTACTTTTTGTCCTCCGGCACGATATTGTAGTTGTTTTCCTATTTCATGATTCCCTGCAGTGCAGAATCGCTATCATCCTCTGTGTTATAAGAAATGTCACTTGAATGTCAGATAGATCTGATTATCTGTCACAGTGGTCCTGAAATATATCTGAAAGTCTGAACATTAAAGCGCTGGTATGTTGGTTTATTTTGACATACACCCGGTATTTATTAGAGATAATCCTGGGAGAACTTTGCCTCCACTCAGAGTGGAATGAGGGAGCTGCTTACATGCCGCAGAGAGATGAGCTGCGTAAAACCATGGTCTTCAAAGACCTAAAATCGACTGAGATCCCTTTCAATGGAGGATGGATGAGAGACTATTGTGTGTGTTAGAGGAAAATCTCTCTGCCTCTGTTTTTTCCCCCTAGCATCTAATTCTTCCACAACAGGCAGGACTGAAAAATCTAGCATACTTGCAGGAAACATTGAATTAAGATGTTCGTAGCAGTTCTTGATCCACATGGACATTCAAGAAACCCGTGCTACATTAGATCAATGTGATCAGGTTCAACAACATCTGGGTTTGTTCAAGCATGGTTGCTTTATATAGTGTTCCATGGTGGTGGTGGTGGGGGATGAGAATGGTGCATTCAAACTATGAATTTGAGTCAACAGTTTAGCAGTTATATACCCTTCAGTGGTCACATCAATAACTAATTTCTATATTTTCTTGGTTGGTTTTATCAAAAGATTGATTGGTCTATTTACTAAAGCCTTGGATGGTGATAACGTGGACATGTGCAAGAATAGGTCAGGACTGATACTTCGTATGCGGCCACATCAAGCATCTTTCACTTACTGTGCAAGCGTCCCCGGCTGTGTACACGCAATTCAAAGTCACACGGATGTCAGCCATAACCTCTGCGGCCGCGCTAAATGGGCATTGCTGAGTGGTAACCAGGTGGCAACGTTGCGAAGGCAGACAAGAATCAGATGGGTCTCCTGCACTGGCGTGGAGGTTTGAAACTATTTGCATTCATAATGTGGTTGCATTCGGACCTCTCCTCCCTATGTCTCCTTTTGTGTGATATATTATCTATATTGCCACAATTAGAAAGTGTTCATGTGCAGACAATGGGTACATTACCAAAATCACTGTTCCTCTATTCCAGGTTACGTCACATGACCCAGCCATGTCGGCTTCCAAAAAAATTGAATATTAGGGAAGCACATGACTTTGTTGGCTATTAAAGCTACTATATTGAACTTTACAAACACATGGATTTCCAGAAAAAGGCCATATAAACTATTCTGGCAAACGATATAAAACAATAATATAAGATTACAGTAATACTTTGGGAGGGATGTACTAAAGAAGAAATGCGGTACAAAACCAGGGTTTTTATCGCACTTCCAAATGTACTAAAGCCCTGACGCTAGTGCTATGACGAGGAGGGTAACACCAGCTATAGCTATATAAGCCTATGGGCTTCTTTCCACTGCACACCGTGTGAGGGATCCGATCCCTCCCAGCATGCCCTGCGGCAGCTGTGACTCCCTGCACATGTGTAGACAGACTCGAGTCCTGGGTCATAAACCCGGAAATCCATGGACCAGAGCATGTTGCGAAGGACAGCATTTATCAGAAGAGCTATGCTCTCGCAATACTAATCACATATGTTAGTAGACATGTGATTAGTATCGATGTGTGGCGGGATGTACACTGCAGTGTTAGTACATCCTGCCCTTTATGCACTATGGGGGTGATTCAGAGCTGATCGTAGATGTGCAAAAAAACGCACATCTACGGTCAGAATCAGAGGCATGTGGGGGGACACCCAGCACATGGCTAGTCCGCCCTGTATGCCAAGTCTGAACCCCCTCCCAAGAGGTGTGAAAACATCGCACGGCGGCAATGCTTTCACACGCGGTGAGTAGCTCCCTACCTATGAAGCCTAGCTGCGGAGGCAGGTGGCTACCCGCCAGCTGCGTATGACGTCATGCAGCCGCCATGGCCTGCCCCAGCAAGGGTCCGGACACGCCTGCGTTGTCCAAACCACGCCCCCCTACAACGGCATTCAAACGCCGCTGGCACATCCCTTCCTACCCCACGACCGCCTCTGCCTGATTTCGCATCTCACTATGTGCGCACACCACAATAGGCCCTAAAATTAACGGTTGTAGTCTTTCTGTCTACTGTCACCACATCTGGCTTACGTTAAATGACAACAAAACGTAAATCCTTACTTTCCTATAGTCTTATTATCACTAAATGGTCGACAGTGTAGATAGATAGATAGATAGATAGATAGATAGATAGATAGATAGATAGATAGATATGGATGGATGAATGGACAGACAAACAGATAGATAGATAGATAGATAGATAGATAGATAGATAGATAGATAGATAGATAGATAGATAGATAAAGATGAATGGACAGACAGATAGATAGATAGATAGATAGATAGATAGATAGATAGATAGATAGATAGATAGATATGGATGAATGGACAGACAAACAGATAGATAGATAGATAAATAGATAGATAGATAGATAGATAGATAGATAGATAGATAAAGATGAATGGACAGACAGACAGACAGACAGACAGATAGATAGATAGATAGATAGATAGATAGATAGATAGATAGATAGATAGATAGATAAATAGATAGATATGGATGGACGGACAGACAGACAGATAGAGATGGATGGATGGCTGAATGGATAGATAGATAGATAGATAGATAGATAGATAGATAGATAGATAGATAGATAGATAGAGATGAATGGACAGACAGACAGACAGACAGATCGATAGATAGATATGGATGGACGGACAGACAGACAGATAGTTAGAGATGGATGAATGGCTGAATGGATAGATAGATAGATAGATAGATAGATAGATAGATAGATAGATAAAGATGAATAGACAGACAGACAGACAGATAGATAGATAGATAGATAGATAGATAGATAGATAGATAGATAGATAGATAAAGATGAATGGACAGACAGACAGACAGACAGATAGATAGATAGATAGATAGATAGATAGATAGATAGATATGGATGGACAGACAGACAGATAGATAGAGATGGATGGATGGCTGAATGGACAGATAGATAGATAGATAGATAGATAGATAGATAGATAGATAGATAGATAGATAGATAGATAGATAGATATGGATGGACGGACAGACAGACAGACAGATAGATAGATAGAGATGGATAGCAGTAGTACCCAAAGTAGAACTGCAGCAAAGAAGGCTAATAAGATATTAGCATGCATAAAACGGGGTATTGATGCTAGGGACGAGAGTATTATACTCCCGTTATATAAATCACTAGTGTGGCCTCACCTTGAATACTGTGTACAATTCTGGGCACCGTACTACAAAAAGGATATCCTGGAGCTAGAAAAGGTACAGAGGAGGGCGACCAAACTTATTAAGGGCATGGAGACGATGGAATACAAGGAAAGGCTTGAAAGACTAGGCATGTTTACATTGGAAAAGCGGAGACTAAGCGGGGATATGATCAACATCTACAAATATATAAGGGGACAATACACAGAGCTTACGCGGGACCTGTTTTTGGTTAGATCAACACAGAGGACTCGTGGACACTCGCTCAGGTTAGAGGAGAGGAGATTCCGCACAATACGTCGTAAAGGCTTTTTCACGGTAAGGACAATACGTGTTTGGAATTCCCTGCCCGAGGGAGTTGTAATGGCGGAATCTGTCAACACCTTTAAGAATGGGTTAGATAAATTCCTAATGGATAAGGATATCCAGGGGTATGGTGCATAGTCATGCATTATAGTTACTATAAATTGGGATAAAATGCAACGGCTGACAGCAGCATCAGTCAGAAATTTTAGTCAAATCATCATGCATAGGACACCACAAATAGGTTGAACTCGATGGACAATAGTCTTTTTTCAACCTCAGATACTATGTTACTATGTTACTATGGATGGATGGCTGAATGGACAGATAGATAGATAGATAGATAGATAGATAGATAGATAGATAGATAGATAGATAGATAGATAGATAGATAGATAGATAGATAGATAGATATGGACGGACAGACAGACAGACAGACAGATACTGTAGATACTGTAGATAAAAAATGTTTTATTGAAGTTGATCCAATGTTGAAGTAGCCTTTAGGTAACGTTTGTGAATTTGAGACATCTACAAATCATTAATGTTCCTCCAGTATTAATAGCGCATTGTACCAAGCTTCGAGTTGCAGTTTCAGTTTGGAAGTGCATTGCTTAGCAACAAAAATTATATTTTGTTGATGTCTGTGACAGAAAATAATAAATCATTCCATCCATCCGTTTTATACATTGGCGGAGAGTGTAAAGCCTCTGCCTAAGTGAAAGTGCTGTGATAAGTTACTTAAAAACTAGTAGTGGCATCAAATCCAAGAATGGGGTCGGTGTTAACTGGTCGGAGACTGGAGTTTCCATTTTTTAACGATTCCCTAAGAATATAAAATAAATTCCTGCCAGCTGTGAAAATACCTCTGATTTCACTAAGCCTGAAGATTAGAAAATGAATCATTTTCCATGAAAAAATGCACAACAGGATATTTCAAGGTAATTTTTTGCAAAAATTATCCATTTAGAATTGAGACTATAGTTCAGCCATCTCCTACACAGCGGAGGCGGCCATTTTGTCGGTTGGACCAGTAGTCGTGACATGCAGCATATGGAACGGAGGCTGTGTGCACTCTCCGGGGCAACGTATACCCAGCTACCAGCGATCCAGAGTTTTGTGCACATCTCCACTTGCAACTAAAATGGCACAGCTGGTTGGCTGCACCATTTTCCTGGTGATATTTCTACTGCTCATGAGCACAATGACAGGGAAATGGCGTGGTGGCAATGATTCGTGAAGTGCAACCATGGGACTCCGGTCTTCATACCCTGCACCTGTTTAATACTCACCTCTTCAGAGACCTGCGATGTCCCTTCACAGAGTGTGCAGTGTGGACCCCTGTGAAACCAGCATTACAGATACACTACCGAAGCAAGTGTACAGATAGGGGCAGTCTGGCAGCAGGGATGTGTACAGCTCTGCATAGGGGCAAATGTGCGAGTAAAGTTACACGCACACAATGTGGGAGCAATCCCGTAGCAGGCCCAGTCTGCACCCTGGGCCAGCAACCCCCACCCCCGGCGCACGTGACAACATGACGTTACACAATACAGTAAGCACTAGAAGATGGGAGTTCTAAGGTGGCACCCTGTGCCACTCCAGGCACACTACCTCAGAATGTGGAAAAGGATGGCAGAATATATCACGCACAATCTCGTGACTGTGTTCCTCTATCATTTGAGCTCTGGTTGGCGACAAGGGTCACACACCCCTTTTTGCGGCCCTATGTGGCACTTATTACAGCTGGCTACTTGCTTTCAACTGTGCATTGCCCCAAAGAGTTTAGCAACTGGCAACCTCAAGGAAAGACAAGGCACTTCAGTCAGCCCACAAAATGGCCGCCTCCAGTGGGCAAATAATAGACCTTTAAAATAGCTTATTTACCCCAAATCATTTAGCATTTATTTAAATGCATATTTATTTATTTATTTGGGGGGGGGGAGGATTGACTGTAGTTTTGTATAGGTGACGGGGATAGCAGAAGGTATACAATCATTTTTGGTGTCAGTATTTTTGCGGCGCATGTATTTATTATCAAGGGCAGATGTCTAATCCACTTGGCCACCACAGCATTGAACGGTACCATAGCAGTAATGACATAACATGATCCTTAAATCACGCAGCTAATTTAAAAGAGATTTATGGATTTGGTGGTGGCCGATGAAATGAGATCGGGCAGCTTGTTGAGCGTGTAAAACAATAACAGGGACTTATACGAAGTAGGACAATTTGTAACGTTAGTAGATGTTTGATGACCAAGTCTGAATCCTAGATTAAATCCGGCTGGTGAGGTCACATTATCAGATTGAGTTCATATAACAAGATGATGAAGTTCTCTTCTCATTTCAAAATCAACTCCGAGCGCCTTTAAATGAAACCTAAGGGTCAGTTCTGGGGCAGTGCAAGAAAGCTGCCTTCCTCTAGTCCCATACAATCTCCCTGGGTAGATAAATGGGAAACTTTAGACCTCGGAGCTGTCATAGGCTTTGTCATAATAACAAGTGAACAGTACGGATGTAATAAAATCCCGTCTCTAGAGCTTAACTTCCATAGGTCACCACTGATCTTCCCTGAGAGATTGCATCTGGCGTCAACTTTAATGCCTCTAGCAACTTTGATGTTGAAAAAATGGAAGCTGGCGTGCTGCCTCTGTGTGCAACCGGGAGATGTGACTCTGATTTCAGAATAAAATATATTGTTCACTGGCTATGGCTCGTGTACCAAAAAGTACATTTATGAACCAATGAGACACACACGTAAATGTACTGCATACCTGCCTACTGTCCAATACCCACAGGAGAGAACATTGGGGGTCATTCCGAGTTGTTCGCTCGTTACGTTATTTTTTTTCCGCAACGGAGCGATTAGTCGCTAATGCGCATGCGCAATGTCCGCAGTGCGACTGCGCCAAGTAAATTTGCTATGCAGTTAGGTATTTTACTCACGGCATTACAAGGTTTTTTCTTCGTTCTGGTGATCGTAATGTGATTGACAGGAAGTGGGTGTTTCTGGGCGGAAACTGGCCGTTTTATGGGTGTGTGCGAAAAAACGCTACCGTTTCTGGGAAAAACGCGGGAGTGGCTGGAGAAACGGGGGAGTGTCTGGGCGAACGCTGGGTGTGTTTGTGACGTCAAACCAGGAACGAAACTGACTGAACTGATCGCAGATGCAGAGTAAGTCTGGAGCTACTCAGAAACTGCTAAGAAGTGTCTATTCGCAATTCTGCTAATCTTTCGTTCGCAATTTTGATAAGCTAAGATTCACTCCCAGTAGGCGGCGGCTTAGCGTGTGCAAAGCTGCTAAAAGCAGCTTGCAAGCGAACAACTCGGAATGACCCCATTGGGCCTAATTCAGAGTTGATCGCAGCAGCAAATTTGTTAGCAGTTGGGCAAAACCATGTGCACTGCAGGAGGGGGGGGGCAGATGTAACATATGCAGAGAGAGTTAGATTTGGGTGGGGTGTGTTCAAACTGAAATCTAAATTGCAGTGTAACAATAAAGCAGCCAGTATTTACCCTGCACAGACACAAAATAACCCACCCAAATCTAACTCTCTCTGCACATGTTACATCTGCCACACCTGCAGTGCACATGGGGGGTCATTCTGAGTTGTTCGCTCGCTAGCAACTTTTTGCTGTGCTGCGATCAGATAGTTACCGCCTAGGGGGGAGTGTTTTTTCGCTTTGCAAGTGTGCAAACGCTTTTGCAATCGACAGCACAAAAAAGTTTGTTGCAGTTTCTGAGTAGCGCTGGACTTACTCAGCGCTGCGATCACTTCAGCCTGTCCGGGACCGGAATTTACATCAGACACCCGCCCTGCAAACGCTTGGACACGCCTGGGTTTTTGCAAACACTCCCAGAAAACGGTCAGTTGACACACATAAACGCCCTCTTTCTGTCAATCACCTTGCGATCGGCTGTCTGACAGGATCCTTCATTAAATCCATCGGCCAGCACCGATCCTCTTTGTACCCATATGACGCGCCTGCGCATTGTGGTGCATAGACATACGCAGTTTTGCTGAGCTTTAACCTGATCGCAGCACTACAAAAAGTAGCTAGTGAGCGATCAATTCGGAAGGACCCTCATGGTTTTGCCCATCTTCTAACAAATTTGCTGCTGCGATCAACTCTAAATTACCCCCCAGTGTCCTAACAGTGTTAATAAATACACCTGTTCCCGTTTTCTCGCTCAATGGCCCGTCTATCCCAACTTACCAAACATCTGTATAAATGTGTCCTGGGGGTATATTTACTGAAAGTCAATTTGAGTCGATGTTGATCAATTTTTGGCCAATTTTTTTTTTTTTTTTATCAATTTTGTGTTTTAGGGTATAAATCGCTCATTTACTAACAGATGATTTTTGATATTTGTTAAAAAAATATATGTCAAACATCATGTGTTAGTAAATGTGGGATTTAGACCCAGAAATACAAAATCAACCAAACATCGTCCAAAAATCGACCCAGATCAATTTGTTTGTAAATATTCCCTTAAATCCCACATTTACTAACAGATACGTTTTGACATTTTTTTTTTAAGGATGTCAAAAGTCATGTTAGTAAATGTGTGGTTTAGACCCTGAAACACAAAATCGATCAAAAATTGACCTGACATCGACAGAAAAACCGATCAACATCGCCCCAATTCGACTTTTAGTAAAAATGTTTCTCCCCCAGTTTTAAATCCACTGTATACTATATAGAGTCAAGATTCATCGCCCCCACACTGCTATTGTCAGCGACACGCTCTGTGATGTCATAGCTCTCTATCGTACTTCTTCATGGACCGTATGGAAGAAACCTACAGTGATACACTAGACAGTTAGTCTTATTAAAACACAGGGTAATAAAATATCGAGTCAACAACATGTACCATCGCCGCGTGACGGCTTCTGAGCCCAGGATAGCCACTCAAGCTGGTTCCAGGATCATGATATATAATAATGTTACCAGCAGTCTACAACCTGCCAGATATTTTTATGATGTAAGTGCTTCATAAATTGGTCGGAAGAGCCTGGAGACCAAACAGCAGAGATCCCTCTGACACTGCTTCATCGCTGTAATGGTTGATAAATGACAGGGACACTCACTAAAGCTCTGGAACAAATTTAAGGAAAATATGGAGCCCTTGGGTCTGGTAGAGTTTGAGAATTCCCGAATAGGAATGTACGTCAAATTTTCTTTCTCCGTGTCCTGTGAAAAGGAACTAGCTATAGGAATAAACAGTCTGAAGCTGTTGCCCTTTGTAATTGGGCTGCTGATCCAAAGGCTGTGTCTCAGAGAGACAAGACGGTGCTATGTTGTGTATACCGGGACATCATAGAGTGATGATGAAGGGTCCGATGTGCCTATCGATCTTCTGGCAACCGGCTGGGCTTGCTGATCGAGGCCAATCTCGCTGACCTTTGAACTTTCTGCAGAATGAAAGGCAAGTCATTAATATTCATTCTGACACGCCGACTCTCCTGACAGGTTTCCTTGCTGCTCCGTCGGCATAATAAAGCACTGGAGGCTCCTGGGCCAGACTGTTTAATTTGTTTTTCGATGGTCATTAACCCCCCCATATACTGCAACATGCAACTGCAATGCTTTGACCTACCGTACACCGGGCGTCATTCCGAGTTGTTTGCTCGTTGCCGATTTTTGCAACGGTGCGATTAAAGCGAAAATGCGCATGCACATGGTACGCAGTGTGCATGCGCTAAGTATTTTAGCACAAAACTTAGTAGATTTACTCACGTCCGAACAAAGAATTTTCATCGTTGCAGTGATCGTAGTGTGATTGACAGGAAGTGGGTGTTTCTGGTCTGAAACTGACCGTTTTCTGGGAGTGTGGAAAAACGCAGGCGTGCCAGGATAAAACGCGGGAGTGTCTGGAGAAATGGGGGAGTGGCTGGCCGAACGCAGGGCGTGTTTGTGACTTCAAACCAGGAACAAAACGGGCTGAGCTGATCGCAATGTAGGAGTAAGTCTCGAGCTACTCAGAAACTGCTAAGAATTTTCTATTCGCAATTCTGCTAATCTTTCGTTCGCAATTCTGCTAAACTAAGATACACTCCCAGAGGGCGTCGGCCTAGCGTGTGCAATGCTGCTAAAAGCAGCTAGCGAGCGAACAACTCGGCATGAGGGCCACCAGGTGATAATGTATTCAGAATATATCCGGGTCACTTACCAAAGTTTGGTCTTGATAAATTTATTGTGGCTGATGCCAATGTTCCTATTGCATTTAAAGTAAGGAACAATACAAACAAATTAAATGTAACCACCTATTGTTCCATATTTTAGTTGCAATACTTAATTATTTAACTCTGTTGTCACCGATGTCATCTTACGTAAATAATTCAGTCCCTGTTTTAGCGGTATGCTAATGGTATGGTCATTAAAATGAGCCTTTTTTACGATGAATGTAGCACAATCTGTCAGAACTCAAGCTGAACAAGCTCCGGGAAGACTTGTCAGCGCTTGCGAATAAATCACAAAGGTGTCATACGAATAAATAAAACTTTATATTCAATGGAATTACTTCTCTACGCACATTAACCTTTCTGTTGAAGGATCCTGGCGCCCTGAGGCAACGAAAGAATTAATCTGACTTCACTAGCCGTTAGTGTGATTGTGTTGCTGTGTGGATAAGGTGTGAGGAACTGGCTGTGTATAAATTGTATTAGAAATTGGGGTTCGTTTAACCCAGCACCAAAGAAAAAAATGAAGAAAAGTGGGATATTATGGAAAAATGGAAACACTAGGAATTAATGAAATGACTTAAGAATTCATAACGAACAGCAAAACATAGGGAACGTTTAACACAAGTATCCTGCTAACATATTTTCAAGATGCACGACCACTACTCGATCCAGCGAACTAGCCCCCATCTGTCTTACCGGTCTGTGAATACACCTTAAATGCTCAAGGTCATGGTGAGTGAAAGTATTTGCTTCCACCAAACGTTGTTCTATAGACACTAATAGCAACACAGACATTTATAGGGTGAAAGAAATGACTGTACTCTATTCAAAATTCATACTGTCTTTATATTATTTATAAACTATTATTAACCAACACTTTATAGAGAATAATTAGTCATTTGCCCCTGTTCCAGTGGAACAATCTATGGGGGGTATTTATCAAAGCCTCGAGAGATAATGTGGAGAGAGATAAAGTACCAATCCCAGTCAGCTCCTAAGTGCCATGTTACAGACTGTGTTTGAAAAATGACAGGAGCTGGTTGGTCGGTAGTTTATCTCTTTCCACTTAATCACTCTCCAAGCTTTTATAAATCCATATATTCACTATCATGTGGACACATAGACGCACAAGGGCCCTCATTCCGAGTTGATCGCTCGCTAGCTGTTTTTAGCAGCCGTGCAAACGCATAGTCGCCGCCCACGGGGGAGTGTATTTTCGCTTTGCAAGTGTGCGAACGTTTGTGCAGCCGAGATCTACAAAAACATTTTGTGCAGTCTCAGAGTAGGTCTGAACTTACTCAGCCCTTGCGCTCACTTCAGTCTTTTTGCTGCCGGAATTGACGTCACACACCCGCCCTCCAAACGCCCGGACACGCCTGCATTTTACCTACCACTCCAAGAAAACGGTCAGTTGACACCCATAAACGCCCCCTTCCTGTCAATCTCTTTGCGATCGACTGTGCGTATGGATTCTTTGTTAAATCCAATGCTCAGATATGATCCGCATTGTACCCGTACGACGCATGTGCGCACTGCGGTGCATATGCATGCGCAGTAGAGACCTGATGGCAGCACAGCGAAAATCGGCAGCATGCGATCAACTTGGAATGACCCCCAAGGCCTCTTTTTTGTCAGCAACCAAATAACCTACCGGTATGTGTAAACCAGAGCACTTGGAGGAAACCTGCACAAATATGGGGAGAACGTACAAACTCCACACATATTAGTCAGGAAAAGGGATTGAACTGAGTGCTGTGAAGCAGTAACGAAAGCCAATGCACCAACCATAATAGGAAGCACAAAACTATAAATATGTATTATTTTTTAACAGATCAAAGGCAAACATAAATCGGTAAATCTGCAGTACATAAAACATACAAACTGCAGGAAGTACCATAAATTATCGAAGAGAAGAGACTGTGCAATAAGGTTAGCAATCTAGAAGTACATAAATCACCAAGACCATTATTGATCCGTTTTAGCATAATAGAGAAAGGGTAAGGTTAGGTGGCGGTCTGCATGCATGAGTGCTGTGCTTGGAAAGGGAAGGGAAAGAGGGGTCAACGAGGGAGTTTATATTAATGCAAATTAAATAAATGACGTTTAATTTTAAAAAACAAATCTCTCAGTATAATCCAGAAAGTCCGGGGTCAGTGTCTGCAAATTGTTTCACACAAAGAGGCAGAATCAATGCAATTTTCCACTTTTTCATTACTGATTCTGCTCTCACCTCTGTAGGCTGCGCGCAGAATCCGCTGCTATCATTTCATGCGCCAAAGCCGCCCACATGTGTCCCGGAAGCTTTGGCGCTTAAATGAATCTGTCCCAAACTGTCATCTTTTCAATAATTATGTTTTTGTTCAAATGTGTCTATCACTTGGAAATGTGAATCGATTGGCTGAAAATCTAAGTATTGACCCAAAATTGTGACGGACCGAATGGCAGGTCATATCTATCCCATATATTTTATGGTACCAGACAGTAAGTACTGTAAGTCAAACCTCAATTAGATACAAGTTTAAGATGAGGGCCTAAAATAATAGTATTTAGATGATTGAAAGCTTAATGTAGAACCTGATGACACCTACAGTGTCACGTATCGATAAATACAAGGAGTAGAAACATACAGTAGGGCATCATTTACAAGTGGATGCATTGGCATTGGCTCACGTAAACACCCGATTGCCTGATTCAGACATAGGGGGTCATTCCGAGTTGTTCGCTCGTTGCCGATTTTCGCTATATTGCGATTAGTCGCTTATTGCGCATGCGTAAGGTTCGCAGAGCGCATGCGCTTAGTTAGTTTACTCAAAAGTTAGGTATTTTACTCACGGCATAATGAGGATTTTTCATCGTTCTGGTGATCGTACTGTGATTGACAGGAAGTGGGTGTTTCAGGGCAGAAACTGGCCGTTTTATGGGTGTGTGCGAAAAAACGCTTGCGTTTCTGGGAAAAACGCGGGAGTGTCTGAAGAAACGGGGGAGTGTCTGGGCGAACGCTGGGTGTGTTTGTGACGTCAAACCAGGAACGAAACTGACTGAACTGATCGCAATGTAGGAGTAAGTCTGGAGCTACTCAGAAACTGCAAAGAAATTTCTATTCGCAATTCTGCTAATCTTTCGTTCGCAATTCTGCTAAACTAAGATACACTCCCAGAGGGCGGTGACTTAGCGTGTGCAATGCTGCTAAAAGCAGCTAGCGAGCGAACAACTCGGAATGAGGGCCCTAGCACGGAGGGGGCCATTCAGACTGCGAATGCGCAGTGGCCCCATTGCGGCTGTGCAGACTTACATATTGCAGCCGTATCCCCAATTTATGGTGTTGCAGGGGCGGCACCATAAAAAAGAGGCAGGTTGGTGGCGTTTTCAGGGGGGTGGCTGCATGACGTCACGTACAGCCGCTCTGCTAAAAGAAAAAATGCTCGCTGACCGCCTCTGCCAGGGGTCAATCTTAATTCCGATGTATCCGCAATTAGATTGCGGACACATCGGGAGGTGGCCTCACACATGCTGAGCGGCCTTGCGCTGTGCTGCGTATGCAGCGATCTGCGTTCATTTCTGAATAACCCCCAGAATCGTCTGCATGGTCTGCAAACTTTACCGGGTGATAACGGGGGCAGGCATGTTGCTGAAAGCGGCTGATTTCCAAGTTGCACAGTTGCTCACACAGCCTTCCTCGCGGACTCCTCCTAATAATGCCCATAGTTGGAGTTATTGTATGTAATGAGATACAGTCGAGCTTGGTTCTTGTTTGTAAGTAAAGCAACAAAAAAAAACAAGCAGATGGGCAAAACCATGTTGCACTGCAGGTGGGGCAGATGTAACATGTGCAGAGAGAGTTAGATTTGGGTGAGGTGTGTTCAAACTGTAAAATAAACCTGTCTAACATTTGTGGGTTACATGCAACAGCAGCCAGTATTTACCCTGCACAGTAAAGATATAAATGCTTTTGCTCCGCTTGCATTGTAACATGGTTTGTTTCAGACACAAAGTTACTTGTTTTGTTTTGCTTTACTTACAAACACGAATCAGACCCATACTCTGATCCTAGTGCAACGTATGTGGATATAGTCACGTTACTTATTATTTCACCTTTGATGTATGTTCTTTGTATGTTTTAGAGGAAGACCGGCCAGTCTCCAGTTAGTAGCATCAGTGTACATGACCCTTTATATTCTGTAATGTGCACCCTTACCTCCTTATGGGGGTCATTCCGAGTTGATCGCCCGCTGCCGTTTTTCACAGCGCAGCGAACAGGTTACTACTGCGCATGCATATGCACCGCAATGCGCAGGTGCGTCGTACGGGTACAAAGCGGATCGTTGCTGGGCGATGAATTTAACGAAGAATCCATTCGCAAGATCCAGATCGCAAGGAGATTGACAGGAAGAGGGCGTTTATGGGTGGCAACTGACCGTATTCAGGGAGTGTTTGGAAAAACGCAGGCGTGTCCAAGTGTTTGCAGGGCGGGTGTCTGACGTCAATTCCGGGACCAAAAAGACCGAAGTGATCGCAAGGGCTGACTAAGTCCAGAGCTTCTCAGAAACTGCAAAAAACTTTTTCGTCCCGCTCGGCTGCACAGGCGTTCGCACACTTGCAAAGCAAAAATACACTCCCCCGTGGGCGGCGACTATGCGTTTGCATGGCTGCTAAAAGTAGCTAGCAAGCGATCAACTCGGAATGACCCCCTATGTTCACTTCCAACCAAATAAACTTTAATCTTTTTGTTTTGTTTTGTTCCCGTTGGACCATAAAATTGATCCATACAGAATCTATAACTGTCCAATCCAGTTCATGTATTGATAATTGATTTTGGTTTAGCATTTTTTAGGTTTGGCTGCTGGAAAAGCTGGTTAATAATACTGTAAAAACAAATTCATTATTTTTCTGCTCTTTTTTTCCACCAAAATCATGGAAATTTTTAAGGCATTTTTCTATTTAATCAATGCAGACAGTTGGTGCCGTCTCCCAGCGTTAGGTTCTGCGGGAGGGTGTTTCTCAGCTGTCCAACAGCCCATGACATCCCCGCTGCTCTGTCTATTCCCAGGCAGGCTGGGATTGTCAGGCAGACATACTGACAGGGGGGAGCATTTACATATGTGACTGGGAGACAAGCTGGTATGTCAGGGCACCGTCATCTGCCTGACAGATGCAGGGAATAAAGGCCTGGGCGACTGACTCCTGACAGCATTGGCTACACCCGCCGCTAATATATGTGGGACTTGTCAATAGATAATTGGTAAACATGCCACTAACTGGCCAACTGTTAGCCCGACACAATGGAAGAGGTGAACACATTGCACTCTTTGGGGCGCCAAGAAGTTAGGAGATGTGTGATGTTGGGTATTTGGTGCAGACGTTTAGTCCAAGAGTTCAACTGGAAATAGTATACACACCAGCACTAGCAAAGATATCTCTTTATGGCAAGGCATCCTGGGGCGTGTAGTTCTAACAACTGTAATATATAGCCAGCTGATAATCAGTTGTCTAATTAACCAGTCTTACAGTCCATACTATATCCATGTATAACACAGAAGTGATACAGCAAATGAGTATATTATATCCATTTATAACACAGAAGTGATGCAGCAAATGAGTATATTATATCCATGTATAACGCAGAAGTGATGCAGCAAATGAGTATATATATATATATATATATATTAGTATTATATGCATGTATAACGCAGAAGTGATGCAGCAAATGAGTATATTATATCATGTGTAACGCAGAAGTGATGCAGCAAATGAGTATATTTTATCCATGTATAACGCAGAAGTGATGCAGCAAATCAGTATATTATATCCATGTATAACACAGAAGTGATGCAGCAAATGAGTATATTATATCCATGTGTAACGCAGAAGAGATGCAGCAAATGAGTATATTATATCCATGTATAACGCAGAAGTGATGCAGCAAATGAGTATATTATATCCATGTATAATGCAGAAGTGATGCAGCAAATGAGTATATTGTATCCATGTATAATGCAGAAGTGATGCAGCAAATGAGTACATTATGGCCCTCATTCCGAGTTGATCGGTCGCAAGGCGAATTTAGCAGAGTTACACACGCTAAGCCGCCGCCTACTGGGAGTGAATCTTAGCTTCTTAAAATTGCGACCGATGTATTCGCAATATTGCGATTACTAACTACTTAGCAGTTTCAGAGTAGCTTCAGACTTACTCTGCCTGTGCGATCATTTCAGTGCTTGTCGTTCCTGGTTGACGTCACAAACACACCCAGCGTTCGCCCAGGCACTCCCACCGTTTCCCCGGCCACTCCTGCGTTTTTTCCGGAAACGGTAGCGTTTTCAGCCACACGCCCCTGAAACGCCGTGTTTCCGCCCAGTAACACCCATTTCCTGTCAATCACATTACGATCGCCGGAGCGAAGAAAAAGCCGTGAGTAAAATTACTTTCTTCATAGTAAAGTTACTTGGCGCAGTCGCAGTGCGAACATTGCGCATGCGTACTAAGCGGATTTTCACTGCGATGCGATGAAAAATACCGAGCGAACAACTCGGAATGAGGGCCTATATCCATGTATAACGCAGAAGTGATGCAGATGCAGCAAATGAGTACATTATATCCATGTATAACGCAGAAGTGATGCAGCAAATTAGTATATTATATCCATGTATAACGCAGAAGTGATGCAGCATATTAGTACAGGTTGAGTATCCCTTATCCAAAATGCTTGGGACCAGAGGTATTTTGGATATGGAATTTTTCCGTATTTTGGAATAATTGCATACCATAATGAGATGGGACCTAAATCTAAGCACAGAATGTATTTATGTTACATATACACCTTATACACACAGCCTGAAGGTAATTTTAGCCAATATTTTTTATAACTTTGTGCATTAAACAAAGTGTGTGTACATTCACACAATTCATTTATGTTTCATATACACCTTATACACACAGCCTGAAGGTCATTTAATACAATATGTTTAATAACTTTGTGCATTAAACAAAGTTTGTGTACATTGAGCCATCAAAAAACAAAGGTTTCACTATCTCACTCTCACTCAAAAAAGTCCGTATTTCGGAATATTCCGTATTTTGGAATATTTGGATATGAGATACTCAACCTGTATATTATATACATGTACTGTATAACACAGAAGTGATGCTATTGTATGCACAAACTGTAAGTAATATCTGTATAAAGATGCAGCTCTGATGTCATTGCTTATAATCAGTGAGTTCTGATGTCATGTGACAGAGGCAGTGACATGATAGGAGGGGAATGGAGGCAGCAGGAAGCGCAGACTGGGCCTTATATTGCATATTTGCCTACTTTTGAAAAAGCTTTTCAGGGAGATTGTGCAAGTAACACTCATAACTGCGGAGCGGACGTGTGCTGCTACAACCGAGAGGCGTGTCCTAAAATTGTCTTATATCCAAATGAAAACAAGCCCCAAACCTATGCTCCTGCTACCTGTAGCTCTGAGTGGGATAGTCTGTGCGGGGAGCGTAAATAGGGGACCTCGAGGCTGTGGCAGGATGCGCTGTGCCGTGATGCGCAACACTGGAATACGCTGCCTGCCGCAGAAACATTAGGATACATCTGTAGCAACAGCAGTAGCAAGAACAACCGCATTTGAATTACTGTAGGCCATGATGTGGACATGGTTAAAAGTCCACATAAATATGTTGAACTTGACACTATGTCGACACGTCCAAAGTCACCATAACGACCGTATCTACATTGTCATGTTGATGAATGGGGATATAATACAGTAAACCGAACCCCTACAAGCAGCACATTATACCCCTTTCACATCTCCAATGCCGGATCCCACCTAGGAATTGGAAAAAGGTAGTTCTCGGGTGGGATCCGGCATTGGTCCCCAACAGTTGGCTTCCCGACTCGGCAATGAGCCGGGTCTGGTTTCCATAGTGGCAGGGGTCGGAGCCAGCAGCGGGAAGGAGGCGGCGCTGGGAGATGAGCTCATCTCCGCACCGCCTCTCCCTATGCAGTGAACGGGTTCCGGGTGGCATCAACCCAGCAACCCGTTCACACTGTCACTGGCCCGGTGTTCAACCCGGGAATAACCCTTCTTATTAACCGGGTTGAATTACCGGGTCAGGCGTACCGGGAATTCTCCATGGGCCCTTTCACATGGCACAATGAACCATGTTGACCCGGCAATATGCCGGGTCGATACCGGGTTATTTTTGCGATGATAAAGGGGTATTAGGGGGACATTTACTAAGCAGTGATAAGAACGGAGAAGTGAGCCAGTGGAAAAATGTCCCTATCAACCAATCAGCAGCTCTGTATCATTTTATAGTATGCAAATTATAGATGTTACTTCAGTGCTGATTGGTTGCCATGGGCAACTTCTCCACTGGCTTACTTCTCCGCTCTTATCGCTGCTTAGTAAATGTACCCCTTAGTCACCTGAGGCTCCGATCAGATTGATGCAGGTAGATGATGTGTTAGACAGACATCTATATAAAACAAAGTTCATACATCCAACTTTTCCCTGCAAACAGAAACTCTGCTAGAACCTTGAAAAAATATGTAAAGAAAAACAACCTTTCATTCATTTGATATTTTTAGTTCAATTACAAAATAGTTTTAAAATGTCTAGTGAGTATTGCATTGATACTGTAGAATATCTCTCCGCTGGCTGATCTCTATTCATGCAACGCAACCATATGTCTGCTGCGGCTATAGAGTCCTGCATTGTCCCCGTATGAGCAGCGTTTACTGTGTCGCCTGGAAGTCAAATCTGTCGGTAAACTCAACTGTTCAGGGTCAAATCCTCAATAGAGGAGGTTTTCTATCCGGCAAATGCATAGTCACAGCAACAGCCGCTGTGTGTGATGCTGCATAATCCCGCGTCTAATGACTGTTTATCTCCTCGCACTTCTCCCTAATTTGTAAATATTTGGAGACGTTTCCTGCACAAGCCGCATTTGTTTGGCCGGAGGGCCAGGTGGCTTAGTGCGCAGAACACCAATTACCATTTCCCCGAATTAATACGTAACGTGCACAAATCATACAGTGGGGATTTAAAATTCTGTTAGTGACTTATTCCTGTGAATGAGGAACAAGATATTGTTATATTAATTATACACGCCCTCGTTATTATCACATATCGAATAAATGCCTTCGGCTACACCTGTCAACATTTTTACCTTTCAACATCACATAAAAGCAATTTATCTAATGCCTTAGGAAGAAGCTTTCTGGCTGAATGCAAAGCCGGGCACAGGACAAAACAAACAGATGCCTCCGGAATAAAATACGTGTAACAAAAAAAGGAGGCGGTTCGGTAACCGGAACATAATATGGGGTCTATTCATGAAGCAGTGAAAAGAGTGGAGAAGTGAGCCTGTGGAGAAGTTGCCCACGGCAACCAATCAGCTGCTCCGTACAATTGTATAGTATGCAAATTATAAATGTTACTTCACTGCTGATTGGTTGCCATGGGCAACTTCTCCACTGGCTCACTTCTCCACACTTTTCACTGCTTCATGAATAGACCCCTATATTAGTTAAAGATGCGGCTGCAATCATACAGTCACAACTAAGTGGGGCGGGTGGAGACGATTAGCGATGGCTTAGACAGTTTTGATTGATTTCATAACAAAAGGCGAAATAAAGTTTAAGAAAGAAGACCTACGGTGTGTAAGAAACTTTGGGCCTAATTCAGACCTGATCGCTAGGCTGCGTTTTCGTACAGCCTGCGATCAGGTCTGAACTGCGCATGTGTATGCACCGCAGGCGCGTCAGTCCGCAGCGACGGGGAGCGACGGGATGTGCGAGAAAAGCGATCGCACGGGCGATCGCAAGGTAACTGACAGGAAGAGGCCGTTTGTGGGTGGTAACTGACCTTTTTAAGGAGTGTTCAGAGAAACGCAGGAGGGACCAGGCGTTTGGAGGGAGGGATTCTGACGTCAGCTCCGGCTATGATCATCGCACTGGAAGAGTAAGTCCTGGGCTGTGCAGAGACTGCACAAACTTCTGTTTGTGCAGCTCTCCTGCACGTACGATTGCACCCCTGCACAGCGATTTCCCCTCCCCCTGTAGGCGGCGACTTCCTCATCGCAGGGAAGCAAAAAGCGCACCCTAGCGATCAGTTCTGAATTAGGCCTTTGTACAGTACCTAGGCTTATGCGGATGTGTGGCTTCACACTTGAGATGTGCAGTTCGGTTCTCCAGAAATCCTAATCCACAAGAATTTTGTGGATCCGAACCAAAACCCGGACCGGATCTCCTAAGGCGATCCAATCCGAACTGTGTCCCATTATGGATCTTCCCACCGCTCGGAATTCTGATTTTAAATCGGAATTTCGGGTTTTGGATTAAAAAAATTGCATGATTTTATCTGTTTTTATTAATGATTATAATTTTTGTTAATTGATTTTAAAACCGAATCTGAACCAAAACACTTGAGGTTGGTTTTACCAATAACAAAACACGATGACGAATTAAAACCAAGACCGAAACATGGGTGTCACCAGAGCCGGCCCCAACCAATATGATGCCCTAGGCAAGATTTTGGCTGGTGCCCCCTAGCACCACCACTGGTTCCCCCTCTGACCTTGCACCTCTTTCCCAGCAACATCACCCCTCACCCATAGCAGTCCTTATTTTGGGGTTTGTACCCCCAATATTTTAAATAGGAACAGTTTGCACATTTTGCGCACAGCCCAAAAAGGGGTGTGCTTTTGCTGGCAAGGGGCATGGCCATACAATAGTAACCCCAATTTCAATTACGCCACACAGTACTGCAACTTTATTCACATTTGATCATGCGATAGTGTCCATAAATCATATTACATCCCACAGTAGTATCACTTTACCTTAAATGTTACTCCTCACAGTAGAGACCCTTATTCACATTACATCAAACTGAATTGCTCCTTATTCACATTACACCACACCCTATTGCTCTTTATTCACATTAGACAACAGAGTAGTGCCCTTTCTATACGCAACGCCACATAGTGCCACACATTAGTAATGCATTTATACACATAATTCCACACAGTAATGCCCCTTACACATACAGTATGAGACACATTATTAATGTCCTTATAAACATAATGCGCCTTACACATTATGACAACCTTTATTAATGCCCTTTTACGCATAATGTCCCTTACACATATGCCGCACATTATTAATGCCCTTATACACATAATGACACCCATAGTGCCCCCTACACATTTGCTGCACATTATTAATGCCCCTATACACATAATGACACACATACAGTAGTACCCTCTTACACATATGCCGCACATTATTAATGCCCTTATACACATAATGACACACATAGTGCCCCTTACACATATGTTGCACATTATTAATGCATTTTTACATGGCACACATAATGCTCCTTACACATATTCTGAACACTACTGCACAACCAACCCACTCACATGCACACAGCACTCACACTGCCACTAACACTGTGACCTCTGCCTCTGCTTGGATACAGATGTGTCCTCATAAATCTTGCCTCAATGCTAATGTCGTGCACCCTTTTTTAATGAAAATGTATCTTATTTGCATTGGTATGTGGCTAGGATGCACAAGCAGCTTCTGCTGATTAAAATGATATGCAGCATGCCTATATTCTGTGTGAGACTGTGGCTGTATCTGCATATGAAATGCTACATACAGAATATAGGCATGCCGCATATCATTTTAATCAGCAGAAGCTGCTGATGCCCCTAGGCATATCAAATGCCCTAGGCAATTGCCTAGTTTGCCTATGCCTATGGCCGGCTCTGGGTGTCGCCTGTAATTGCTCCAGCGCAGCCTGTACAGAAATAAAGGCATATAAAGTTGTACACATAGGGGGTAATTCCAAGTTGATCGCAGCAGGAATTTTGTTAGCAGTTGGGCAAAACCATGTTGCACTGCAGGTGGGGCAGATATAACATGTGCAGAGAGAGAGAGAGATTTGGGTGTGGTGTGTTCAATCTGCAATCTAATTTGCAGTGTAAAAATAAAGCAGCCAGTATTTACCCTGCACAGAAACAATATAACCCACCCAAATCTAACTCTCTCTGCAAATGTTATATTCGCCCCCCCCCTGCAGTGCACATGGTTTTGCCCAACTGCTAACAAAATTCCTGCTGCGATCAACTTGGAATTACCAGCATAGGGGAGGTTTTAATTAGCCATGTGAAAGGCGATGTGCAGTTACAATGGTGTGGAGACACCGGCAACCCCACATTAACTCGTCCCGGACTCACAGATTTTTGTATGCATCCCTGTGAGGCGAGCTAACTCGAACGATAATGCCCGATTTCATCCGATTTTGGGTATTCAGCCCGATATATCTGATGAAATCTGGCATTTTAGAGATGTTTCTGATCCGATCCGATGCGCGTTCCCGTGAGCATCAGATCGGATCCTCCAGATTGAACGTGCTGCACTCGTGATATGTCGGACCCCGCAGGCATGGCTGGGATCGCCCAAGATATAGCTGGGGTGATCGCCTGCGACATGTCAGACGGAAATGTCGCAGTAGTGTATGTGGCCCTTTAGTTTGCAACTCTTCCTTTTGTTATGTGTATAGCATTTTGCAAAAAAATTCTCCCCAATCCAATTTTACTTTGGAAGGGATACAGATTTGCTAAACTGTTATAAAATATAAATAATTAGTAACTCATCCGCTCCAACTCATTATCCTGCAACCACTTATGCTGCGTCACACATAGACGCTGTCTTTTGTCGCAGCTGAGTTTGCATCGTTAAGCTAATTCCGCGGCCGATTTCTCAAAACTGAAAGCCCACTTGCAGCATCTTGTGCCTGTATAAATCCATCTCTCACCATCGGTAGGTGCAGTTTCTCCATCTGAGTATGGCGACCTGTGTGAGCATTTATGAGTCTTCAGAGGCAGCCGCTGTCAGCACACACCCAGCCGCAGCTGCCTAACCCTCCCGTTACCTCCAAGGAACGCTCAATAGAAACCGTGCACCCTGCAATCTACATTCGTCTCGGTACGGTAACAGTAGGGATGCAGGAACAGTGTGACAGTGGACATCATATGAGCAGTGGACATCGACTAACTGCACTCATATGAACAGTGGACATCGACTAACTGCACTCATATGAACAGTGGACATCGACTAACTGCACTCATATGAACAGTGGACATCGACTAACTGCACTCATATGAACAGTGGACATCGACTAACTGCACTCATATGAACAGTGGACATCGACTAACTGCACTCATATGAACAGTGGACATCGACTAACTGCACTCATATGAACAGTGGACATCGACTAACTGCACTCGTATAAACAGTGGACATCGACTAACTGCACTCATATGAACAGTGGACATCGACTAACTACACTCATATGAGCAGTGGACATCGACTAACTGCACTCATATGAACAGTGGACATCGACTAACTGCACTCATATGAGCAGTGGACATCGACTAACTGCACTCATATGAACAGTGGACAACGACTAACTGCACTCATATGAACAGTGGACATCGACTAACTGCACTCATATGAACAGTGGACATCGACTAACTGCACTCATATGAACAGTGGACATCGACTAACTGCACTCATATGAACAGTGGACATCGACTAACTGCACTCATATGAACAGTGGACATCGACTAACTGCACTCATATGAACAGTGGACATCGACTAACTGCACTCATATGAACAGTGGACATCGACTAACTGCACTCATATGAACAGTGGACATCGACTAACTGCACTCATATGAACAGTGGACATCGACTAACTGCACTCATATGAACAGTGGACATCGACTAACTGCACTCATATGAACAGTGGACATCGACTAACTGCACTCATATGAACAGTGGACATCGACTAACTGCACTCATATGAACAGTGGACATCGACTAACTGCACTCATATGAACAGTGGACATCGACTAACTGCACTCATATGAACAGTGGACATCGACTAACTGCACTCATATGAACAGTGGACATCGACTAACTGCACTCATATGAACAGTGGACATCGACTAACTGCACTCATATGAACAGTGGACATCGACTAACTGCACTCATATGAA
The DNA here is from genome assembly GCF_028390025.1 of Pseudophryne corroboree. NCBI lineage: Eukaryota > Metazoa > Chordata > Amphibia > Anura > Myobatrachidae > Pseudophryne > Pseudophryne corroboree. Next base: position 62,003,401 of record NC_086444.1, on the reverse strand, counting down.
CAGTGGACATCGACTAACTGCACTCATATGAACAGTGGACATCGACTAACTGCACTCATATGAACAGTGGACATCGACTAACTGCACTCATATGAACAGTGGACATCGACTAACTGCACTCATATGAACAGTGGACATCGACTAACTGCACTCATATGAACAGTGGACATAGACTAACTGCACTCATATGAACAGTGGACATCGACTAACTGCACTCATATGAACAGTGGACATCGACTAACTGCACTCATATGAACAGTGGACATCGACTAACTGCACTCATATGAGCAGTGGACATCGACTAACTGCACTCATATGAACAGTGGACAACGACTAACTGCACTCATATGAACAGTGGACATCGACTAACTGCACTCATATGAACAGTGGACATCGACTAACTGCACTCATATGAACAGTGGACATCGACTAACTGCACTCATATGAACAGTGGACATCGACTAACTGCACTCATATGAACAGTGGACATCGACTAACTGCACTCATATGAACAGTGGACATCGACTAACTGCACTCATATGAACAGTGGACATCGACTAACTGCACTCATATGAACAGTGGACATCGACTAACTGCACTCATATGAACAGTGGACATCGACTAACTGCACTCATATGAACAGTGGACATCGACTAACTGCACTCATATGAACAGTGGACATCGACTAACTGCACTCATATGAACAGTGGACATAGACTAACTGCACTCATATGAACAGTGGACATCGACTAACTGCACTCATATGAACAGTGGACATCGACTAACTGCACTCATATGAACAGTGGACATCGACTAACTGCACTCATATGAACAGTGGACATCGACTAACTGCACTCATATGAACAGTGGACATCGACTAACTGCACTCATATGAACAGTGGACATAGACTAACTGCACTCATATGAACAGTGGGCATCGACTAACTGCACTCATATGAACAGTGGACATCGACTAACTGCACTTATATGAACAGTGGACATCAACTAACTGCACTCATATTGAAGACAAGGAATCAGTAAGTCAAGTCATTAACTGATCGCAGTGAACACAGGCCGGATAATCTGCGCTTGGCTACGAGGGATTGGCGTGAGACAAGAGATATCATAAAATGAAATATACCAATAAAGAAGAGAGAAAAAATATTAACTGAAAAAATTTGGGCTATAACACTGATAGCAGCGCTTTAAATTTAAAAGCATATAAACGGTTATTTATGACTGTTTTCCTTTCTGTCGTAACCGTTATATGGCGTTGCTCCATAGCAGTTAGCTGTTGAAATAAACAAGCAAAGAGTCGGGTTTTCCTAAGCGACACAGGATAGAAAAAAAAGTGAAATATTTGGACAGATTGGGTCACATTACCAGCAGCATCTGAAAAGGCCTTGAAGTGAGCGGAACCGCGGAACGTTCCGTCCCTGCTATTGTTCATGCTGACATGCTGTCATTCCTGCACCAAACTTTCTCATGCTGTTGACAATAGAGGCAACGTGTCAGGATCCGCTTCGTGTACCTGTGTGATACGCCACAGATGAGCAAAGTTTTGTCTAATTTTCTCATAAATCCATTATTTGGGGGGCTGGAAAAGGCCATTCGCAGAGGTGCAACGCTCCGTCGATATCATTTTTGAGTTCCGCTATTGTTTTGCCCTTCTGGCAGATATCCATTTCATACTATTTATTACATAAGTCATACAATATGTGTAGAGTTGTATTTTGCTGAATGCATCATCTATCGGTAGAGATGGGAAGGTGACAGTATTCAGCCATGTGATGTGATGGTGTAATGGTTAGCATTAGTCTCACAGCACTGAGGTCATGGGTTCCATTCCCACCATGGCTCTGTGTGGAGTTTGTATATTCTCCCCGTACTTGCGTGGGTTTCCTCCAGGTTCTCCAGTTTCCTTTCACAATCCAAAAATATACTGGTAGGTTAATTAGCTCCCAACAAAATTAACCCTAGTGTGTGTGTGTGTGTGTGTGTGTGTGTGTGTGTGTGTGTGTGTGTGTGTGTGTGTGTGTGTGTGTGTGTACATGTGATAGGGAATATAGATTGTAAGCTCCACTGAGCAGGGACTGATGTGAATGGGCAAAATATTCTCTGTAAAGCGCTGCGGAATATGTGTGCGCTATATAAATAACTGCTAGTAATAATAATAATTAAGACAAGCTTTTTTAAAGAGTGGAGATATTGTCCATTTCAGCTCATACTTGACGACTTTGCTCTGGGAGGGGACAGCCTGGATGGCTAGGGGGTTTGGCGACTGCAAAGGTGGGCTTTGCAGGGGAGGTGGGGGTGGGGGGCGTTGTGGCATAATCGTGTCATTGTGGCTCCGCCACTGCTATACAGTGGAGAGAAAACAGGCATTATATAGCAGAGCCGTGGCTACGATGATGCAATCTAGCATGAATCACGTCCTTGTGCCTCCTCGGACTGCCCACTTGTGCTCTGCAAATCTGCGGCTGCGGGTGATGCGAGCGGCTGATGGGGGTGTAGGAGACTTGCCCACCTTTCTGGGGGGCTGGGAGTGCCACTCCAATTTTGGGAGCCTCCCAGCCATTCCGGGAAAGTAGGCATGTATAAATCAGTTTCTAGCTAGTATTAACACCGGACACTGGGCAAAACACAGGCGTTCTTCAGGAAACATCTCGGTCCTCAGGACCCCCAACAGTTCATGTTTTCCAGGTGTCCTCACAGAATAACCAGGGAAATAATTAGCTCCACATGTGGATCCTTTAAAACATGTCAGCGAGTAATGATTATACCTGCTGGGTGACCTGGAAAATGTGAACTGTTTGGGGTCATGAGGATCGAGTTCGAGAACCACTACCGTATAATTATATCACATATGATTTGGGAATGTGTATCCAAAGCGTTAGGGCCTAATTCAGATCTGATTGCAGCAGCAAATTTGTAAGCAGTTGGACAAAACCATGTGCACTGCAGGTGGAGCAGATATAATATTTGCAAAGAGAGTTAGATTTAGGTGGGTTATATTGTTTCTGTGCAGGGTAAATACTGGCTGCTTTATTTTTACAGTGCAATTTAGAATTCAGTTTGAACACACCCCACCCAAATCTAACTCTCTCTGCACATGTTACATCTGCCATACCTCCCAACATGACCCTCTCCAGGAGGGACACAATGCTCTGCTTCTGGACTTTTCTCTTAATGTATGATTGCCGGCACCTGTATTGAACAGGGTAATGGATAAGAAAGGTGTTGCAGCACAGTTGCAGCAATCATATATTAAGAGAAAAGTCCAGGAGCAGAGCATTGTGTCCCTCCTGGAGAGGGTCATGTTGGGAGGTATGCATCTGCTCCACCTGCAGTGCACATGGTTTTGCCCAATAGTTAACAAATTTGCTGCTGTGATCAGGTCTGAATTAGACCCTTAGTGCTCTTTGACCATATAATATAGATCTACAGTATATATTTGTTGCTGTGCAAGTGCATATATAGGATATGGATTTCTCAGGCAATGTTACACTGTTAAAAGCTGTGAAATCGGGGTTCACTTATACAGAACACAGATTTTTCTTTCATTTTACACAAGATACTTCTTTTTGTGACCAAAGTTAATCTTAATGTGCCTGGGGCACCACGGTTAGCTATAATGATTGCTGAGAGAAGACATTGATTGAAGCTCCTGGAGAAAGCATATTATTATCACTGCCAGGCTGTGTTCTCCCCCTATAGACAGTGGTACGTTTTAGCCCACTTCATACTAATTTACAGCTTAACTTCTGCAACCACCTCTTAATCCATCTGCTGCAAAAGAGGATTATGGATGTAGCACCTGAGTCAGGACCGTCAGCTGAGCGCCAGCCATTGTTCTGCCTGATAATACGCTTCGTGGGTGCTGTGCTTTTCAATGGCACACTAAAATAAAATCCTTCATTGTCTCATGGGTCGCTTGTGCCTGAGGTTATAGAACCTGCTGCTGCAGTGTCAGATGCCTTTTGTCTCATTCCTCACACATTCACAGCAGATTATTGCAGTTTACAGTCTGCTTGCAATGTGCCGGCGCGTAATTCCTATTCTGTAGACCGGATGGATTTACGTTTCATTTGGGGCAGTTTTATGCTCAGAGTTGCTGTCTCCCGTGGGCAGGAGGCACCGTACATTTTTTAATTGCAAAGTCCGTGGAGATTTGCAAATTTTAGAACATTGGTTTTAACCCCTGAACCCAAAATGTTGTTCATGCAAAATGTAGGGGCAAATTCTGCATGCTTTCGCACCTCTGCAAGGGGGGTAGAGCGTGGCATGCGGGCAGACTTGCCCTGTGCTGGGCGTCCCCCCACACGTCAGGGATTTTGATGGTAGATGTGAGTTTTTTTGCACATCTACGATCAGCTCTGAATTAGGCCGTCAGTACGCAGATCTCTTACCATGCTGTCACCATACTTGTCAAGTCTCCCTGATTATCAGGGAAACTCCCTAAAATAGCTACAAACTACCTGACTCCCTGTAAATACTCTGTATCAGACGCAGTGATCCTTACTTCCAGTACAGATTACACAGGTATACGGTGCTGTGTAAATACTCTGTATCAGACGCAGTGCTCCTTACTTCCAGTACAGATTACATAGGTATACGGTGTGGTGTAAATACTCTGTATCAGACGCAGTGATCCTTACTTCCAGTACAGATTACATAGTTATACGGTGCTGTGTAAATACTCTGTATCAAACGCAGTGATCCTTACTTCCAGTAATGATTACATAGGTATACGGTGCTGTGTAAATACTCTGTATCAGTCGCAGTGATCCTTACTTCCAGTACAGATTACATAGGTATACGGTGCTGTGTAAATACTCTGTATCAGACGCACTGATCCTTACTTCCTGTACTGATTACATAGGTATACGGTGCTGTGTAAATACTCTGTATCAGACGCAGTGATCCTTACTTCCAGTACAGATTACATAGTTATACGGTGCTGTGTAAATACTCTGTATCAAACGCAGTGATCCTTACTTCCAGTAATGATTACATAGGTATACGGTGCTGTGTAAATACTCTGTATCAGACGCAGTGATCCTTACTTCCAGTACAGATTACATAGTTATACGGTGCTGTGTAAATACTCTGTATCAAACGCAGTGATCCTTACTTCCAGTAATGATTACACAGGTATACGGTGCTGTGTAAATACTCTGTATCAGTCGCAGTGATCCTTACTTCCAGTACTGATTACATAGGTATACGGTGCTGTGTAAATACTCTGTATCAGACGCAGTGATCCTTACTTCCAGTGCAGATTACATAGGTATACGGTGCTGTGTAAATACTCTGTATCAAACGCAGTGATCCTTATTCCCAGTACTGATTACATAGGTATACGGTGCTGTGTAAATACTCTGTATCAAACGCAGTGATCCTTATTCCCAGTACTGATTACATAGGTATACGGTGCTGTGTAAATACTCTGTACCAGACGCAGTGATCCTTACCTCCAGTACAGATTACATAGGTATACAGTGTTGTGTAAATACTCTGTATCAAACGCAGTGCTCCTTATTTCCAGTACAGATTACATAGGTATACGTATACGGTGTGGTGTAAATACTCTGTATCAGACGCAGTGCTCCTTATTTCCAGTAATGATTACATAGGTATACGGTGCTGTGTAAATACTCTGTATCAGACGCAGTGATCCTTACCTCCAGTACTGATTACATAGGTATACGGTGTTGTGTAAATACTCTGTATCAGACGCAGTGCTCCTTACTTCCAGTACAGATTACATAGGTATACGGTGCTGTGTAAATACTCTGTATCAAACGCAGTGATCCTTATTCCCAGTACAGATTACATAGGTATACGGTGCTGTGTAAATACTCTGTACCAGAAACAGTGATCCTTACCTCCAGTACTGATTACATAGGTATACGGTGTTGTGTAAATACTCTGTATCAGACGCAGTGCTCCTTACTTCCAGTACAGATTACATAGGTATACGGTGATGTGTAAATACTCTGTATCAGACGCAGTGATCCTTATTCCCAGTACAGATTACATAGGTATACGGTGCTGTGTAAATACTCTGTATCAGTCGCAGTGATCCTTACTTCCAGTACAGATTATATAGTTATACGGTGTGGTGTAAATACTCTGTATCAGACGCAATTATCCTTACTTCCAGTACAGATTACATAGTTATACGGTGCTGTGTAAATACTTTGTATCAACCGCAGTGCTCCTTACTTCCAGTACAGATTACATAGTTATACGGTGCTGTGTAAATACTCTGTATCAAACGCAGTGATCCTTACTTCCAGTAATGATTACATAGGTATACGGTGCTGTGTAAATACTCTGTATCAGTCGCAGTGATCCTTACTTCCAGTACAGATTACATAGGTATACGGTGCTGTGTAAATACTCTGTATCAGTCACAGTGATTCTTACTTCCAGTACTGATTACATAGGTATACGGTGCTGTGTAAATACTCTGTATCAGATGCAGTGATCCTTACTTCCAGTACAGATTACATAGGTATACGGTGCTGTGTAAATACTCTGTATCAAACGCAGTGATCCTTATTCCCAGTACTGATTACATAGGTATACGGTGCTGTGTAAATACTCTGTATCAAACGCAGTGATCCTTATTTCCAGTAATGATTACATAGGTATACGGTGCTGTGTAAATACTCTGTATCAGTCGCAGTGATCCTTACTTCCAGTAATGATTACATAGGTATACGGTGCTGTGTAAATACTCTGTATCAGTCGCAGTGATCCTTACTTCCAGTACAGATTACATAGGTATACGGTGCTGTGTAAATACTCTGTATCAGTCGCAGTGATCCTTACTTCCAGTACTGATTACATAGGTATACGGTGCTGTGTAAATACTCTGTATCAGATGCAGTGATCCTTACTTCCAGTACAGATTACATAGGTATACGGTGCTGTGTAAATACTCTGTATCAAACACAGTGATCCTTATTCCCAGTACTGATTACATAGGTATACGGTGCTGTGTAAATACTCTGTATCAAACGCAGTGATCCTTATTCCCAGTACTGATTACATAGGTATACGGTGCTGTGTAAATACTCTGTATCAAACGCAGTGATCCTTATTCCCAGTACTGATTACATAGGTATACGGTGCTGTGTAAATACTCTGTACCAGACGCAGTGATCCTTACCTCCAGTACAGATTACATAGGTATATGGTGCTGTGTAAATACTCTGTATCAAACGCAGTGATCCTTACTTCCAGTAATGATTACATAGGTATACGGTGCTGTGTAAATACTCTCTATCAGTCACAGTGATTCTTACTTCCAGTACTGATTACATAGGTATACGGTGCTGTGTAAATACTCTGTATCAGATGCAGTGATCCTTACTTCCAGTACAGATTACATAGGTATACGGTGCTGTGTAAATACTCTGTATCAAACGCAGTGATCCTTATTCCCAGTACTGATTACATAGGTATACGGTGCTGTGTAAATACTCTGTATCAAACGCAGTGATCTTTATTTCCAGTACTGATTACATAGGTATACGGTGCTGTGTAAATACTCTGTATCAAACGCAGTGATCCTTATTCCCAGTACTGATTACATAGGTATACGGTGCTGTGTAATTACTCTGTATCAGACGCAGTGATCCTTACTTCCAGTACAGATTACATAGGTATACAGTGATGTGTAAATACTCTGTATCAGACGCAGTGATCCTTACTTCCAGTACAGATTACATAGTTATACGGTGTGGTGTAAATACTCTGTATCAGTCGCAGTGATCCTTACTTCCAGTACAGATTACATAGGTATACGGTGCTGTGTAAATACTCTGTATCAGTCACAGTGATCCTTACTTCCAGTACTGATTACATAGGTATACGGTGCTGTGTAAATACTCTGTATCAGATGCAGTGATCCTTACTTCCAGTACAGATTACATAGGTATACGGTGCTGTGTAAATACTCTGTATCAAACACAGTGATCCTTATTCCAAGTACTGATTACATAGGTATACGGTGCTGTGTAAATACTCTGTATCAAACGCAGTGATCCTTATTCCCAGTACTGATTACATAGGTATACGGTGCTGTGTAATTACTCTGTATCAGACGCAGTGATCCTTACTTCCAGTACAGATTACATAGGTATACGGTGCTGTGTAATTACTCTGTATCAGACGCAGTGATCCTTACTTCCAGTACTGATTACATAGGTATACGGTGTGGTGTAAATACTCTGTATCAAACGCTGTGATCCTTACTTCCAGTACAGATTACATAGGTATACGGTGCTGTGTAAATACTCTGTATCAAACACAGTGATCCTTATTCCAAGTACTGATTACATAGGTATACGGTGCTGTGTAAATACTCTGTATCAAACGCAGTGATCCTTATTCCCAGTACTGATTACATAGGTATACGGTGCTGTGTAAATACTCTGTATCAAACGCTGTGATCCTTACTTCCAGTACAGATTACATAGATATACAGTGTTGTGTAAATACTCTGTATCAAACGCAGTGATCCTTATTTCCAGTACAGATTACATAGGTATACGTATACGGTGTGGTGTAAATACTCTGGATCAGACGCAGTGCTCCTTATTTCCAGTAATGATTACATAGGTATACGTATATGGTGTGGTGTAAATACTCTGTATCAGATGCAGTGCTCCTTACTTCCAGTACAGATTACATAGGTATACGGTGCTGTGTAAATACTCTGTATCAAACGCAGTGATCCTTACTTCCAGTACAGATTACATAGTTATACGGTGCTGTGTAAATACTCTGTATCAAACGCAGTGATCCTTACTTCCAGTACAGATTACATAGGTATACGGTGATGTGTAAATACTCTGTATCAGTCGCAGTGATCCTTACTTCCAGTACAGATTACATAGTTTTACGGTGCTGTGTAAATACTCTGTATCAAACGCAGTGATCCTTACTTCCAGTACAGATTACATAGTTATACGGTGTGGTGTAAATACTCTGTATCAGACGCAGTGATCCTTACTTCCAGTACTGATTACATAGTTATACGGTGCTGTGTAAATACTCTGTATCAAACGCAGTGATCCTTACTTACAGATTATATAGTTATACGGTGTGGTGTAAATACTCTGTATCAGACGCAATTATCCTTACTTCCAGTACAGATTACATAGTTATACGGTGCTGTGTAAATACTCTGTATCAAACGCTGTGATCCTTACTTCCAGTACTGATTACATAGGTATACAGTGTGGTGTAAATACTCTGTATCAGGTATACGGTGCTGTGTAAATACTCTGTATCAGTCGCAGTGATCCTTACTTCCAGTACAGATTACATAGTTATACGGTGTGGTGTAAATACTCTGTATCAGACGCAGTGATCCTTACTTCCAGTACAGATTACATAGTTATACGGTGCTGTGTAAATACTCTGTATCAGACGCAGTGATCCTTACTTCCAGTACAGATTACATAGTTATACGGTGTGGTGTAAATACTCTGTATCAGACGCAATGATCCTTACTTCCAGTACAGATTACATAGTTATACGGTGCTGTGTAAATACTCTGTATCAACCGCAGTGCTCCTTACTTCCAGTACAGATTACATAGTTATACGGTGCTGTGTAAATACTCTGTATCAAACGTAGTGATCCTTACTTCCAGTACAGATTACATAGGTATACGGTGCTGTGTAAATACTCTGTATCAGTCGCAGTGATCCTTACTTCCTGTACAGATTACATAGTTATACGGTGTGGTGTAAATACTCTGTATCAGACGCAGTGATCCTTACTTCCAGTACAGATTACATAGTTATACAGTGTGGTGTAAATACTCTGTATCAGACGCAGTGATCCTTACTTCCAGTACAGATTACATAGGTATACGGTGCTGTGTAAATACTCTGTATCAGACGCAGTGATCCTTACTTCCAGTACAGATTACATAGTTATACGGTGCTGTGTAAATACTCTGTATCAGACGCAGTGATCCTTACTTCCAGTACAGATTACATAGTTATACGGTGTGGTGTAAATACTCTGTATCAGACGCAGTGATCCTTACTTCCAGTACAGATTACATAGTTATACAGTGTGGTGTAAATACTCTGTATCAGACGCAGTGATCCTTACTTCCAGTACTGATTACATAGTTATACGGTGTGGTGTAAATACTCTGTTTCAGACGCAGGGCCGTTTCTAGACAATTTGGCTCCCAGTGCGAGATTTCAAAATGCGCCCCCCCATTGGTATAAAAAAAAATTGCGTGCCCCCCCCCCCCCCCATATAGCCAGAAAAAAAGCATGCGCGCGCCGAAGGCGCACACGCTCCCGACAAGGCTGTGTGGCCTGATTAAAATGGGCGTGGTCTCATTTCAGTGGGCGTGGCCTCGTCTGATATCACACCCACCACAGGGGGAAAAAATAAAAATAAAAAAGTCCCCTTTTTACACATTACACCAGGCAAGTGTCCCCATATTACACAGCGCGGCAGGCAGGTGTCCCCATTTACAAAGTGCGGCAGGCAGGTGTCCCCTTTTTACAAAGTGCGGCAGGCAGGTGTCCCCATTTAACAAAGTGTGGCAGGCAGGTGTCCCCATTTTACACAGTACGGTAAGCAGATATCCCCATTTTACACAGTACGCAGGCAGGTGTCCCCATTTTACACAGTACGCAGGCACGTGCCCCCATTTTACACCGTACGCAGGCACGTGCCCCCATTTTACACAGTGCGGCAGGTATCCCCATTTTACACAGTACGCAGGCATGTTTCCCCATTTTACACAGTGCGGTAGATATCCCCATTTTACACAGTGCGGTAAGTATCCCCATTTTATACAGTGCGGCAGGTATCCCCATTTTATACAGTGCGGCAGGTGCCCCCCTTTTACACAGTGCGGCAGGTATCCCCATTTTATACAGTGCGGCAGGTATCCCCATTTTATACAGTGCGGCAGGTATCCCCATTTTATACAGTGCGGCAGGTATCCCCATTTTACACAGTGCGGCAGGTATCCCCATTTTATACAGTGCGGAAGGTATCCCCATTTTATACAGTGCGGCAGGTATCCCCATTTTATACAGTGCGGCAGGTGCCCCCATTTTACACAGTGCGGCAGGTATCCCCATTTTACACAGTGCGGCAGGTGCCCCCATTTTACACAGTGCGGCAGGTATCCCCATTTTATACAGTGCGGCAGGTATCCCCATTTTATACAGTGCGGCAGGTATCCCCATTTTATATAGTGCGGCAGGTATCCCCATTTTACACAGTGCGGCAAGTATCCCCATTTTATACAGTGCGGCAGGTATCCCCATTTTACACAGTGCGGCAGGTATCCCCATTTTATACAGTGCGGCAGGTGCCCCCATTTTACACAGTGCGGCAGGTGCCCCCATTTTACACAGTGCGGCAGGTGCCCCCATTTTACACAGTGCGGCAGGTATCCCTATTTTACACAGTGTGGCAGGTATCCCCATTTTACACAGTGCGGCAGGTGTCAAGTGGGGAGGGAGAGAGAAAGAGAGAGAGAGAAAGAGAATACTTACAACTTGCCGCTCTTCGGGTCCCGCGCGCCGGCCGCCTCCTCCGTCGATGGTTATCTTCTCCAGTCCTCTCCTCCCTCTCTCTTCCACCCGAGCGCTCCTGCTCGGGGGGCGGAGCTTCGCGGAATGACGCGTTTGCGTCGTGACGTCACGACGCAAGAGCGTCATTCCGCGAAGCCCCGCCCCCCGAGCAGGAGCGTTCGGGGGGAGAGAGAGGGAGGAGAGGAGTAGTCACGAATTGCCGCGGCGGGCGCCCCGTGCGGTTGCACGGCTCGCCCGCCGCTAGAAACGGCACTGATCAGACGCACTGATCCTTACTTCCAGTACAGATTACATAGGTATACGGTGCTGTGTAAATACTCTGTATCAACCGCAGTGCTCCTTACTTCCAGTACAGATTACATAGTTATACGGTGCTGTGTAAATACTCTGTATCAAACGTAGTGATCCTTACTTCCAGTACAGATTACATAGGTATACGGTGCTGTGTAAATACTCTGTATCAGTCGCAGTGATCCTTACTTCCAGTACAGATTACATAGGTATACGGTGTGGTGTAAATACTCTGTATCAGACGCAGTGATCCTTACTTCCAGTACAGATTACATAGGTATACGGTGCTGTGTAAATACTCTGTATCAGTCACAGTGATCCTTACTTCCAGTACAGATTACATAGGTATACGGTGTGGTGTAAATACTCTGTATCAGACGCAGTGATCCTTACTTCCAGTACAGATTACATAGGTATACGGTGCTGTGTAAATACTCTGTATCAAACACAGTGATCCTTATTCCAAGTACTGATTACATAGGTATACGGTGCTGTGTAAATACTCTGTATCAAACGCAGTGATCCTTATTCCCAGTACTGATTACATAGGTATACGGTGCTGTGTAAATACTCTGTATCAAACGCAGTGATCCTTATTCCCAGTACTGATTACATAGGTATACGGTGCTGTGTAAATACTCTGTACCAGACGCAGTGATCCTTACCTCCAGTACAGATTACATAGGTATACAGTGTTGTGTAAATACTCTGTATCAAACGCAGTGCTCCTTATTTCCAGTACAGATTACATAGGTATACGGTGATGTGTAAATACTCTGTATCAAACGCAGTGATCCTTACTTCCAGTACAGATTACATAGGTATACGGTGCTGTGTAAATACTCTGTATCAGTCACAGTGATCCTTACTTCCAGTACAGATTACATAGGTATACGGTGCTGTGTAAATACTCTGTATCAGTCACAGTGATCCTTACTTCCAGTACAGATTACATAGGTATACGGTGCTGTGTAAATACTCTGTATCAGTCGCAGTGATCCTTACTTCCAGTACTTATTACATAGTTATACGGTGCTGTGTAAATACTCTGTATCAAACGCAGTGATCCTTACTTCCAGTACTGATTACATAGGTATACAGTGTGGTGTAAATACTCTGTATCAGGTATACGGTGCTGTGTAAATACTCTGTATCAGTCGCAGTGATCCTTACTTCCAGTACAGATTACATAGGTATACGGTGCTGTGTAAATACTCTGTATCAGTCGCAGTGATCCTTACTTCCAGTACAGATTACATAGTTATACGGTGCTGTGTAAATACTCTGTATCAGTCACAGTGATCCTTACTTCCAGTACAGATTACATAGGTATACGGTGCTGTGTAAATACTCTGTATCAGTCACAGTGATCCTTACTTCCAGTACAGATTACATAGGTATACGGTGCTGTGTAAATACTCTGTATCAGTCGCAGTGATCCTTACTTCCAGTACTTATTACATAGTTATACGGTGCTGTGTAAATACTCTGTATCAAACGCAGTGATCCTTACTTCCAGTACAGATTACATAGTTATACGGTGCTGTGTAAATACTCTGTATCAGACGCAGTGATCCTTACTTCCAGTACAGATTACATAGTTATACGGTGTGGTGTAAATACTCTGTATCAGACGCAGTGATCCTTACTTCCAGTACAGATTACATAGTTATACGGTGCTGTGTAAATACTCTGTATCAAACGTAGTGATCCTTACTTCCAGTACAGATTACATAGTTATACGGTGTGGTGTAAATACTCTGTATCAGACGCAATGATCCTTACTTCCAGTACAGATTACATAGTTATACGGTGCTGTGTAAATACTCTGTATCAGGTATACGGTGCTGTGTAAATACTCTGTATCAGTCGCAGTGATCCTTACTTCCAGTACAGATTACATAGGTATACGGTGCTGTGTAAATACTCTGTATCAGTCGCAGTGATCCTTACTTCCAGTACAGATTACATAGTTATACGGTGTGGTGTAAATACTCTGTATCAGACGCAATGATCCTTACTTCCAGTACAGATTACATAGTTATACGGTGCTGTGTAAATACTCTGTATCAGACGCAGTGATCCTTACTTCCAGTACAGATTACATAGTTATACGGTGTGGTGTAAATACTCTGTATCAGACGCAGTGATCCTTACTTCCAGTACAGATTACATAGTTATACGGTGCTGTGTAAATACTCTGTATCAAACGTAGTGATCCTTACTTCCAGTACAGATTACATAGGTTTACGGTGCTGTGTAAATACTCTGTATCAGACGCAGGGCCGTTTCTAGACAATTTGGCTCCCAGTGCGAGATTTCAAAATGCGCCCCCCCATTGGTATAAAAAAAAATTGCGTGCCCCCCCCCCCCCATATAGCCAGAAAAAAAGCATGCGCGCGCCGAAGGCGCACACGCTCCCGACAAGGCTGTGTGGCCTGATTAAAATGGGCGTGGTCTCATTTCAGTGGGCGTGGCCTCGTCTGATATCACACCCACCACAGGGGGAAAAAATAAAAATAAAAAAGTCCCCTTTTTACACATTACACCAGGCAAGTGTCCCCATATTACACAGCGCGGCAGGCAGGTGTCCCCATTTACAAAGTGCGGCAGGCAGGTGTCCCCTTTTTACAAAGTGCGGCAGGCAGGTGTCCCCATTTAACAAAGTGCGGCAGGCAGGTGTCCCCATTTTACACAGTACGGTAAGCAGATATCCCCATTTTACACAGTACGCAGGCAGGTGTCCCCATTTTACACAGTACGCAGGCACGTGCCCCCATTTTACACCGTACGCAGGCACGTGCCCCCATTTTACACAGTGCGGCAGGTATCCCCATTTTACACAGTACGCAGGCATGTTTCCCCATTTTACACAGTGCGGTAGATATCCCCATTTTACACAGTGCGGTAGGTATCCCCATTTTATACAGTGCGGCAGGTATCCCCATTTTATACAGTGCGGCAGGTGCCCCCCTTTTACACAGTGCGGCAGGTATCCCCATTTTATACAGTGCGGCAGGTATCCCCATTTTATACAGTGCGGCAGGTATCCCCATTTTATACAGTGCGGCAGGTATCCCCATTTTACACAGTGCGGCAGGTATCCCCATTTTATACAGTGCGGCAGGTATCCCCATTTTATACAGTGCGGCAGGTATCCCCATTTTATACAGTGCGGCAGGTGCCCCCATTTTACACAGTGCGGCAGGTATCCCCATTTTACACAGTGCGGCAGGTGCCCCCATTTTACACAGTGCGGCAGGTATCCCCATTTTATACAGTGCGGCAGGTATCCCCATTTTATACAGTGCGGCAGGTATCCCCATTTTATATAGTGCGGCAGGTATCCCCATTTTACACAGTGCGGCAGGTATCCCCATTTTATACAGTGCGGCAGGTATCCCCATTTTACACAGTGCGGCAGGTATCCCCATTTTATACAGTGCGGCAGGTGCCCCCATTTTACACAGTGCGGCAGGTGCCCCCATTTTACACAGTGCGGCAGGTGCCCCCATTTTACACAGTGCGGCAGGTATCCCTATTTTACACAGTGTGGCAGGTATCCCCATTTTACACAGTGCGGCAGGTGTCAAGTGGGGAGGGAGAGAGAAAGAGAGAGAGAGAAAGAGAATACTTACAACTTGCCGCTCTTCGGGTCCCGCGCGCCGGCCGCCTCCTCCGTCGATGGTTATCTTCTCCAGTCCTCTCCTCCCTCTCTCTTCCACCCGAGCGCTCCTGCTCGGGGGGCGGAGCTTCGCGGAATGACGCGTTTGCGTCGTGACGTCACGACGCAAGAGCGTCATTCCGCGAAGCCCCGCCCCCCGAGCAGGAGCGTTCGGGGGGAGAGAGAGGGAGGAGAGGAGTAGTCACGAAGTGCCGCGGCGGGCGCCCCGTGCGGTTGCACGGCTCGCCCGCCGCTAGAAACGGCACTGATCAGACGCAATGATCCTTACTTCCAGTACAGATTACATAGGTATACGGTGCTGTGTAAATACTCTGTATCAACCGCAGTGCTCCTTACTTCCAGTACAGATTACATAGGTATACGGTGCTGTGTAAATACTCTGTATCAACCGCAGTGCTCCTTACTTCCAGTACAGATTACATAGGTATACGGTGCTGTGTAAATACTCTGTATCAACCGCAGTGCTCCTTACTTCCAGTACAGATTACATAGTTATACGGTGCTGTGTAATTACTCTGTATCAGACGCAGTGCTCCTTACTTCCAGTACAGATTACATAGGTATACGGTGCTGTGTAAATACTCTGTATCAGTCGCAGTGATCCTTACTTCCAGTACAGATTACATAGTTATACGGTGCTGTGTAAAATTAAATACTCTGCATCAAACGCTCTGTATATGTTACATATATTTTCTCATCCCTGTGACGGCGATGGTTACCTCTACCTCTACTAATCACATTTTTGTTTTATGGCTGTGAAACCTCTGATTCTGGCGAATGTTGTAGATATCGGACCATGAGGCAGAAGATAATATTACATACAGTAGGACATTTATACAACTGCTCTTAAAGAGAATGAGTCTGAATGGGGAAGAGCAGGAAGGCGCAGTGTAATAATAGCACCAGGAGGTTTCTCTTCTGAGCGTTATTTATAACTATTGAAGCCTGAGGCATGTTAGGGAAGATCTGTGCGAGACTGCAGATGACAGGGGGAAGCCTGGGGAGGGTGACGCTGAGCCTCATCCTGAAGATGGTGTTTCCCTGTCTGATTGAGGCCCTCTGGTGGCTCTACAGGGACATTACCACTATCTATCTATCTATCTATCTATCTATCTATCTATCTATCTATCTATCTATCTATCTATCTATCTTATAACTTTCTATCTATCTATCTCATAACTTTCTATCTATCTATCTATCTATCTATCTATCTCATATCTATCTATCTATCTCATATCTATCTATCTATCTATCCATCTCATAACTTTCTTTCTTTCTATCTATCTATCTATCTTATAACTTTCTATCTATCTATCTATCTATCTATCTATCTATCTATCTATCTATCTATCTCATAACTTTCTATCTATCTATCTATCTAATAACTATCTATCTATCTATCTCATAACTTTCTATCTATCTATCTATCTATCTCATATCTATCTATCTATCTATCTCATAACTTTCTTTCTATCTATCTATCTATCTATCTATCTATCTATCCATCTATCTATCGTATCTATTTATCCATTTATCTCATATCTATTTATCTATCATTTTTTCTCATATCTATCTATCTATCTATTTATCTATCTATCTATCTATCTCATAACTATCTTTCTATCTATCTATCTATCTATCTATCTATCTATCTATCTATCTATCTATCTAATCTATCTCTCATATCTATCTATTTATCTCATATCTATCTATCTATCTATCTATCTATCTATCTATCTATCTATCTATCTATCTATCTCTATCTATCTATCTATCAATTTATATCTCTCTCATATCTATCTATTTATCTCATATCTATCTATCTATCTATCTATCTATCTATCTATCTATCTATCTATCTATCCATCTATCTATCGTATCTATTTATCCATTTATCTCATATCTATTTATCTATCATTTTTTCTCATATCTATCTATCTATCTATCTATTTATCTATTTATCTATCTATCTCATAACTATCTTTCTATCTATCTATCTATCTATCTATCTATCTATCTATCTATCTATCTATCTCATAACTTTCTATCTATCTATCTATCTATCTCATATCTATCTATCTATCTATCTATCTATCTATCTATCCATCTCATAACTTTCTTTCTTTCTATCTATCTATCTATCTATCTATCTATCTATCTATCTCATATCTATCTATTTATCAATTTATATCACATCTATCTATCTATCTATCTATCTATCTATCTATCTATCTATCTATCTATCTATCCATCTATCTATCGTATCTATTTATCCATTTATCTCATATCTATTTATCTATCATTTTTTCTCATATCTATCTATCTATCTATTTATCTATCTATCTATCTCATAACTATCTTTCTATCTATCTATCTATCTATCTATCTATCTATCTATCTAATCTATCTCTCATATCTATCTATTTATCTCATATCTATCTATCTATCTATCTATCTATCTATCTATCTATCTATCTCTATCTATCTATCTATCAATTTATATCTCTCTCATATCTATCTATTTATCTCATATCTATCTATCTATCTATCTATCTATCTATCTATCTATCTATCTGTCTCCTATCTATCTTTCTACCTATCTATTTATCTCATATCTATCTATCTATCTATCTATCTATCTATCTATCTATCTATCTCATATCTATCTATTTATCACATATCTATCCATCTATCTATACACCTAGCTATCTATTGGGTGCTACACACTGGCCGTATCCGCCGAGCTGCCCGACAGCTGATGCGGCCGGCGGACAACCCGGCGGCGGGGAGGGGGGTGCATGCTAATATGGACGATATTGTTCATATTGGCTTGCAGTTATAAACGAGCCGGCACGAATGATGAACGACCGTGGGTCTGCGCATCGCTCATCGTTGGTGCCTACACACTGAAATATATGAACAATTTCTTGTTCATTACTGAAGAGGTTGTTCATATCGGCCGCACACAGTGTGTAGGGCCCATATCTCATATCTATCTCATTTCAGAAAGATTGTGAAAGCAACATCTACGAGCGAGTCGGTAAAATGGACACATACCGCTGCGTCTGGGCATTACTAAGTACGATCTAGTTGTCTACGAGAACATGGCAGGGCTTGTATGTGTATTGTGTTCTACTCACATGTGGTTCCATATAAGAGGCCGCAAGAAACCATATTTGAAAATGCATGTAGCCATAGGGATCACTGTGCCTTGTAACCTATGCAGGAAGATGGGGCTGATGTTCCCATTTCAATGTATAGATGTCTGATTTTGTTTTTTACAATTACTACTGTATATATAACAGCAGGGCCGGTTCTGTGATCTGTGGCGCCCCGGGCAAAATATGGGGGGGCGTGGCTTCGATTGGGGGCGTGGTCAGCTCGCTGAAAGAAAAAATAAAAATAAATAAAAACTATACTTACCATCCCCGTTCCTGATCCAGACCCCCTCCGCCGGCGGCGCCGCTCTTCTCCTCTCCTCTGTTCTCTTCGATCTATGGGAGAGACGTTATTACGTCTCTCCCATAGAACAGCATAGACACTAGAGGTCAATTATGACCCCTAGTGTCTGTGCCACTATGCTGTGCGGTGCGCGATGACGTCATCGCGCATCGCACAGCAGAGGTCCTCAAGACGAAGGGAAACTAGACCGTAGCGTCTAGTTTCCCTTCATGGAGAGGACCTTTGCTGTGCGGTGCGCGATGACGTCATCGCGCACCGCACAACTAAGGTCCTCTCCATGAAGGGAAACTAGACGCTACGCATCTGGTTCCCTTCAAAGCGGGGGGGGGCACAGCAGGGCACTACGGGGGGCACAGTGGCGGATCTTGCCCTGGTGCGGCGCCCTCCGGATGGCGCCGGCGCCCTCCGGAAGGCGGCGCCCCGGGCAAAAGTACCGCTTGCCCGTGGCAAGAACCGCCACTGTATAACAGGTACATAATGGGGGTAAGGTGCAATCAGGGAGACTGCTAGACTCTGCAGGGAGTCAGAGTGATTACTGCTACTTCTTTCTTTCTTTCTCTATATATACTTGTCAATCTATCTATCTACAGATGGAGCCACTCTAATGGCGCTCCTATCGCTGATAGTGTCTCCATCCTGACGGAGACGCACCCCATTCACTAGAATGGGATCATCTCTGTGCACTCTCAGCGGGGCTAGGCGGACGGATCGCCTACTCACGCCATGAGTGCACTCCTGCGATGGAGCCGCAATGGATGAGTGCAGCTCCATCTGTATCTCTCTCTATATATACTTGTCTGTCTGTCTATCTATCTATCTATCTATCTATCTTTATATATATATATATATATATATATATATACCCTATTAGTGGCGAGTGCGGACACTGCACCCCACTTCTGGGGTGGCGAGTACTGTGGTTTTCTATTTGTTTGTATATTTTAGGGTTAATCCTTGGTTAACTCATTAACTGTGGCCACAAGCTCTGTTTATGCACCCCTATTATCTTAAACCTGTGTCAGCTGCCTTTCAGTCATTTATCAGCCAGTGTCAGGTGACGAGTGTACCTTTAAAAGCCATGGAGTTCATGGCAGATACACCTTACACCAAGTAGGCATATTTGCAGTTATATTTTATGTGTGTTACAGTTGCCAGGTTTTTATTTTGTGATAGTGTAGGACCTGCATGAAGGTGGGGTACCTTGGCGAGCGGTGTGCAGGCTTCCGTGCATTGGCCAATTCACTAACTAAACCCCCATCATTTATTCATTTATTCCTAGATGTTGTGAGGACAAGTGAGCTTATTTTGGTGAGTGCTGAACTTTCTGTTTCTCTCTCTCTCTCTCTCTCTCTCTCTCTCTCTCTCTCTCTCTATATATATATATATATATACACTGTCTGTCTATCTAATCTCTTCCTCTCTATACTTGTCTATCTTTCTCATATCTATCTATCTATCTATCTAATATCTATCTATCTATCTATCTATCTATTGCTCTTTCTAATATCTATCTATCTATCTATCTATCTACATACATACATACATACATACATACATACATACATACATGTACAGTAGTCCCTGTGTTCCTGAGTTTTATGGACCCTGTAATGCAAATGATAAATAAGAATTATTACATTCTGGGGTACAGTATTTCTCCACATCTATGATCTTACCAGAGAGTTGCAGGCCTTTAATCCTGAACTATTAGGAATGTCTACTGTATAGAACTTGGATCTAAAACTTGAAATGTGTTTAAATTGACTGTACATACATAGGATATTTTCTATCTATCTAATATCTAATATCTATCTCTCTAATATCTCATATCTCTCTCTCTCTCTCTCTCTCTCTCTCTCTCTCTCTCCATACATGTACAGTAGTCCCTTAAAGTGCAAATGAGAAAGAAGAATTATTACATTCTCGGCGTACAGTATTTCTCCACATCTTAGGAATGTCCTGGATCTAAAACTTGAAATGTGTTTAAAATGACTGTACATACATAGGATCTTCTCTGCATGAAACTGTGATTTGGTGTGACACAAATCTGGTAGCGGTACTATGTAATATGTACATATTTGGTACAGTAATCTACATATTAATCTACATATCAAGCTAAGATTACATAAGTAATACATATTTTATGTATTGAAAGCCAAGAAGGGTTCAAAGTAAAAAAAAAAATATTTATTAAAGCTCGACTACTTATACTTCATTCTCTAAAGCCAGCACACATGTATGTACATAAGCTATTAATAAGGAAAACAGAAAAACTCCACACTGATAGGCTAATGGTCAGTAAGAGAATATGGGGTAAATTTACTAAGATGGGAGTTCTATTTAAGATGGGATGTTGCCTATAGCAACCAATCAGATTCCAGGTATTATCTTCTAGAAGGTGCTAGATAAATGAGAAGTAGAATCTGATTGGTTGCTATAAAGTAGAACTCCCATCTTAGTAAATTTACCCCATTGAATGTAAATATTGGTAGTGGGACACTATGAGGTAAATTTACTAAAGCTTCTAATACAGAGAATTGTTGATGTTGCCCATAGCAACCAAATAAATGCTGTCTATCATTTTATAAAAGGCAACAGAGAAATGATATACACTATCTAATTGGTTGCTATGGGCAACACCACCAATTCTCTGTTTTAGAAGCTTTAGTAAATTTCCCCCTACGAGTATATTACCCTGGGGCAGGTAGAACCCTTATCCAGGAGCTGTTGCAAAAAAATAAAATTAAAACAAGAATCACAGTCTAAATAATAAATATAAAAAGATGATATAACATTGTATTTGTGACCCAAGTTTCCTCGACCATGTTAAACCCTGCTTAATATTTAAAGTATGTCATCATTTAAATGCGAGCGCACATATAATAAATCTAATAGGCACAGTAATAAATCCTTCCACATCGCGCCAGTGTGCAATGCTCACCATAAACATGTTTCTCTTTTATTAGTAATATAAAGTACACTGCACAGAGAAATGTAACTAAAACCTAACACAGTTCCTTCACGATGCACGCTGCTAATAAAAATCCTTTTTACTAAACCCACAAAATGAATTAGCATTTTATCCCTATCTGATTTCTTAGCGGTAAACAATTATATCATATTTAATAGGATTAAACTCCCTAATGTTGGATTTTTTTTTTTTAGAACTTCACTTATTATAATGCCTGCAGCCAAGACCAAGAATACAACGTATGTAGGATATTTAAAGACGTGTTTTCTTTGTAAATGCAACTAGCAAACGTAATTTCCATGTCCTGATATTGTGCTGGATTTATTAGTCAGACTCCTAAATCTTGAATGTCATATCTTTGTATTTAATGAATAGATTACAATAAATTCTTCATTGTTCGCCTAAAACATAATAGCAAGCTTATCGGGTGGGAACTGAATATTATAGGTCTGTGCTCTGCGGCAAAGCTGCGATGAGGGTATTACCATTTTTATCTTATGATTAATGAATGCAAATACTGATTCCATGTGTTACTGCTTAATGGCGCTAACAACAGTTGACTTTGTTCCGTGCAAAATATTGTGCCCGGTCTGGCAGTGTAACATGTAATGGCCCATGCCTATAATAATAATTATTATTATTAATATTATTATTATGCTTTGTTTGTAAAGTGCCAACATAGGGCATGAATCAGAGATGGACTCAATGGCAATGTTTTACGCATTGGATTAATATTTTTCCACTGCGTATGTGCTGTGATGTTCTTGGAACATCAGTTGCAATGAGGATTATTCGCAAAGTGACTGACAGTCAGGTACCGTCTGTGGGCGGTAACGGAGGGGGCTACTAAAATGCAGCCAAAAGGGCTCCAGTGCCTCAGTTCCAGTAGCCAGTCTGCATTGCCGTAGGGTTACTCAAAAGTTGTATTACTGACACAAGCAGACCCCGAACGCAAACAGTTATATGCAGTATGAATGCATAGAAAAATACATAGACATAAATATCTCAAGAACTATTTTCGTAGGAAATTCCGACTATATGTTAATCACTAATCAGGCAGCTTATCTTGATTTATGAGTTTGCAGTATACGTGTCAATCCAGTAGATGGCGCACCAAGCTTTTTTTTTTTTTTTGCGTTAATCCCTGGAGGAAAAAAACTGCAAATATTGTAAATAAAGACCTTTTGTGATCAATGTCTACATTATAAAATCTACATCTCAATATTAGATGGCACTGCTGACTTTGTAAAATTATTTTTTGACCAATAACAGACATCAATGCGAGGGAAGCCGCAGCCAGACGCTAGTTATATTCTAATATTATAAATACGCAGTACATAGGGCAGCTCTGTGTTCCCAGTCCACCGTGCACAGAGCCATATTTTTGATAATGCAAACATTTAAAACATTTTCTCCACTCAAATTTTAACCCTTGTCGCAATCAACGACGATAACCGGAATAGAATTTTTTAACTCATAACTACACGCAAAAGGAGGTTTTATTACCTCAGCTGACTCCTGTGCAAACTCTAACTATAGTGCAAACTCTAAATTTATTTATGCATCATGACTGTTATTGCAGGTTATTTATGAAAGTGCAAATCTGGCAGAACACTGGGGGTAATTCAGACAAGATCGCTACTGTACGTTTTCTCACACAGCGGTCGATCAGATCTGAACTACGCATGCGTATGCACCGCAATATGCCAACGCGTCGCACAACATCAACGGGCATCGGTGCCTAGCAACGGGATGGTGCGAAAAAACGATCGCACGGGCGATCACAAGGTGATTGACAGGAAGTGGCCATTTGTGGATGGCAACTGATCGTTTTACAGGAGTGTTCGAAGAAACGCAGGAGGGACCAGGCGTTTTGAGGGAGGGCGTCTGACGTCAACTCCGGCCCCGATCAGCAGGAAACAAACCCAGCGGCTGAGCAAGTCCTGGGCAGTGAAACTGATGTTTGTGCAGGTCTCCTACAAAAGCGAACGCACACCTACACACAACATATACCCTCCCCCTGTAGGCGACGTCTATCTGATCGCAGGGATGCAAAAAACGCACCCTAGTGATCAGGTCGGTATTACCACTGTGCGCATGACATTTTGTGACATCACATGTCTGGTTTTGCACAAATGCGCATAAGGGGGAGGAGTAGGTGGGTCTACAACCTGTGCTGGTGCTTCATTTTCCACCTCCTGGTGGGAGGGCAGGGGTGGTCTGGGGTGCGGAGCCTGGGATTGGTGCAGGAGAGCTCCTAGCAGTATTACCCACATACAGTACTAATATTACATTTCATTGCCCAGGACAAGGTACTGTAGTAAAATCATATTCAAGGGGAAGATAGGGAAAATTTATTTTGCAGGGAACCAAACCAAACTTTATTTATGTCCTCTGTCCTGTTTTATTGCCTGTATATTCATCACTAACACAGAATATCGTCAATAAAAGAATAAAAAGCACAAGGCAATCAGTCTACAGAGCGTACATCTAATAACAAGGAGCTAATTACACAGGTGTGCTATAGCTCACAGTGACTAATTACACCCCCTTTCTACACAAAGGGTGAGCGGCTGCATGATGGCTTACCGTATGTTACAGCATGGGTGCTATCTGCTTTCTGTCATGAAATAAATCTTATATCCTGTACTGAGAAAGGTTAATGTGCTATACAGTGATATTGATGTTTTTGTGTTACTGTTATATATGTAAGGTGTGCCTTGGCAGTACGCTTTTTTATTATTGCTATGTACAGCAAGTAATTAATTTATTAAAATCACAATTTATTTATAAATTCCACTAAATATTATATAACGTTGTGCATATATATTTTATATCAAGAGAGATACAGTACACAATTTCTCATCACTTTGGAATTTAGGGTTCTATTCGTGAAGCAGTGAAAAGTGTGGAGAAGTGAGCCAGTGGAGAAGTTGCCCGTGGCAACCAATCAACATTGAAGTAACATTTATAATTTGCATACTATACAATTGTACGGAGCAGCTGATTGGTTGCCATGGGCAACTTCTCCACAGGCTAACTTCTACACTCTTTTCACTGCTTCATGAATAGGACCTTAGTGACAGTTGGCCTGACCTCTGACCCCTCCCATCAGTGTCACTGAGGTCACTTCCATGCCACCAGGTATTGCTAAGGGTGATGTATACAATAAAAGTGTAAATGCTGACTCTTGTATGACGTGGCAGCGTGTCATTTACTAAGCCTGAAAAGTGATAAATATCACTGTGATAAAGTACCAGCCAATCGGCTCCTAACTGTCATTTTTCAAACACAGCCTGTGACATGACAGTTAGGAGCCGATTGGCTGGTGCTTTATCACAGTGATATTTATCACTTTTCAGGCTTAGTACATCTCCCCCAATATACAAAATGCTGCATTACCAATTTATACCACTAAGTGATTGTTTGGCAACATGTCCCCTGTAATTACTACGTTACTGGTCAGTGCAACCATTGCAGCAGCTGTCTCCTAATATGGTCAGTGACAGTAACTAAGGCAATGGTATGACCCGTGTGCCTGCATGAAGCGTTATACATCCAGAACGGGTAATTACTGTGGATGAGTCATTTTACCATGTACTTTATTCTGCATATATTTGCCTCAAAACATTTTTTTTTAAAAAAGATTCTCTCTCATTAATTTGTCTCTAGGTAATTGTGCAATTATGTGTAATCAGGGGCATAATCCATAATGCAGGGAGTGATTGGAGTTCTTTACCTTCGCACTGGCTCCTGTTGTTTTGACAACAGATGTGTTAAGAGAATATAACGTGGCTCGCCGTTATATATTACTAGTGCTAAAAGTCGCTGGCAATTCTACTCATCACTAGATAAAAAAAAATAGAGAAGACTTTGGGGTCTATGTACTAAGCCTTCCTTGGAGAGAGAGAAAGTGGACGGAGATAAAGTACCAGCCAATCAGCTCCTAACTGTCATATCACAGGCTGTGTTTAAAAAATGACAGGAGCTTTTTGGTTGGTACTTTATCTCCGTCCACTTTATCTCTCTCCAAGGGCGGGATGTGTTAATACACATCGCCGCATCTCGCCGCTGACCGCAACGATGTTGATTGCATATGTACTAACATATGCGGTCAATATCGCAATGCGGTGACGGAGGCCCCCCGCGATACTTGTGAGGTGGTCTGCGGGGGGTCTCTGTCACCTCCCAGGGGTCCCCTCAGTGCCTGGACGCCGGGAAGCAGCAGCAGGCTGCCGCCGGTGCCTCCTCCTCCCCCCTGCAGCCGGAAGGACCTCCGGCTGCGTTGCTTAGGGGGAGGAGGAGATTACCTTCCTCCAGGGCAGCCTGGAGGAAGGTAAGCCGAGGGGGAGGGGGGTCGGCGTCTGCGGCGGCGGTCGACGATAAGCCCATAGGCTTCTATAGGGTATCGCCATCCAGAGATGGCGATACCTTGGATGCCGAAAACGCGGCGGTAGGGTCTTAGTAAATTTGAAAATGCGGTAAAACCCCTGTTTAGTACATCCCGCCCCAAGACTTAGTACATAAACCCCTTTATCAGTATAGCACTTCCACGTATAAGGAGATCAATGCTTTTTTAAAACATCATATCCATAAAGCTTTTATATATTTTATATAACTATTTTCTATTTATTTTTTTGCAACCAAATGGTACAGGGCAACTAAAATGGTGCATGGCCTACATCACAAAACATACCCAGAAAGACTAAGAAATCTCAATATGTATAGTTTGCACTTTGCAGCAGAGAAGGGAAAGGGGGGAAATGATAGAAACTTTCAACTATATCAAGGGTTTTACCAAAGTCCAGGAGGGAAACATTCTCCAAATGAAGAGAAGCAATAGGACACGAGGACATGCACTGAGACTGGAGGGGGGAGGTTCAGGGGAAATTTGAGGAAAAATTACTTCACAGAATGGGTAGTGGACAAGTGGAATAGCCTCCCATCAGAGGTGGTAGAGGCTAAGACAGGAGAGCAATTTAAACATGCATGGGATAGACATAAGGATATCCTTACAAAGAAATAAGGATCAAATAAGTTTTGAGATAAAAAAAAAATATATGGTAAAAAAAAGGGGCAGACTAGATGGGCCAAGTGGTTCTTATCTGCCGTCACATTCTATGTTTCTATGTTTCTAACTAGAGGCATTTGGCCCAAATATGTATTGTAAGGGGTGTGGTATGGTTTGCCGGCGGTCGGGGTTCCGACGACCAGCATACCGGCGCCGGAATCCTGACCTCTGGCATACCGACAGCTGGGCGAGTGCAAATGAGCCCCTTGCGGGCTCGCTGCGGGCACGGTGGCACGCTACGTGCACCACGCTATCTATTCTCCCTCCAGGGGGGTCGTGGAGAAAAGATATCGGTATGCCGGCGGGTGGGATTCCGGCGCCGGAATTGTGGGCGCCGGGAGGCCAGGCGCCGGCAACCAGAAGACCACCCATTGTAAGTACATTGTATTCTCCTGCAACGTTACCAAAACTACATTTGCGGCCTCCCTCTGAATTTTCAAGTCTTTATATCAGTTGGTTTATTTTTTGTTTCCCTGGACCATAGCACAAAGAGGCACATTGGATATATACAATGCTGCCTGATGATTTCATGGCATGGATTAAAAGCACAGACAAAAGCCAGTACGATAAACCAGTGCATTTAGTAAAGCTGCGGAGAACATATAAAAATCTGCAATGCAAAGTAATATGAGGGATGGATTATGCTTTGTGTGGGGCTTCGGGGTAACTAATCTGTGAGGGGCCCTCAATAAAATTCTCAGTATGATATGCTAGGGATGTTATTAAAAGTATATTGTGTAATTATTCCCAGCACAAATGAGTTAAATACACGGTAATTTCACATTACATTGCACAGAAACCCTACCTCATAATCCACACTGGTGATGTAGCTGTGTGTGTACTAAGAACATGGCACCAATGGATGATTACAAAAAACAGAAGAGAGGAAGAACTAGTCTAGACTTACGTTGCCAAAGGTCTTCCAAAATGAACTACGCAATGACCTGACTGGAAAAACTCACATGTCGAATACAGAATGTGCGCCACTAGAATCCTAGACCGTATAAACACATATTGACGTTTTCCATGTTAGTAGAGGCAGTAGTTCTATTTTTATATTTTTGTGTGTTCTATATTCAGGGCCAGCGACGGGGGGGATGTCAAAGGGGACACTTGTACCGGGCCCCAAGGGTCAGAGGTGCCCCAAGGATATACTACTTACTGCATGGCAGGGATGTGAGCAGTCTTGTCCAAATAGGGCAGCGAGCAACAGGGTAACAGGAGCCTATCACACACAGTGACTGTGCGCCGTGAATGTGCGCCCGCTCTTCCGGGTCCAGCTCTGTTGCAGTCAGTTATGGGACATGGCAGCAGCTCCGCTGACCAGGATTCCTGTGCCCTGTGCTGGCCTCTTCTGGTGGGGTGTGAGGGCCGCATGGTACCTGCTGTGGGATGTTTGGGTTTGGATACTAGGGAGTGCAGCGCAGGTGAGTCACTCCCTGGGGTAAGAGTGGATTGGTGAGGGGATATAGGGCTTTAGGATGGGGCAGTTTGGAATGCAGCATGGAGTCACACATTATATATATATATATATATATATATATATATACTGTAACACTGTAAGGGTGCAAGGTGCCGTTTCCTGGGGTATATGGCAGCACGAAGCAGCTGAGGAACAACACAAGTCCAGTTTCTGGTACAACTGGCCCCTGCCAGTTTTATTGTACAGAAAATAAAACAAACACCAAAAGAAAATACCTTGCCTGTCCGGCACTAACTAAACACAAGATGTTCCTAACTATCACTGAAACAAAAAACACAGAGTTCTCCAGCAAACACTGTATAGCTCACTTGTATCAGGAAGCATGTTTCTCTCACAGAGATCCTGCAGTCTTCCCAGGCAGTCTGCACACCCTAATCAGGCCAGCAGCTCTATAACACTCTTACACAGCTGAAAGCCTGATTAGCCTTCTGTGAGGCCAAAGACCCGAACTGGGCCCAATGTCTGGAACTCGCCCCATCTCTCTTTCAGGGCCCTTATCCAGCTTTTCCAACAAACTGAAAAGGTTCTAACAAAACAAAACATTTTCTTAGAAGTTTTCATTTTCTAAAACATGTAAGACAAGAACCTGGGACAAACATACCTGCCCTCAAACACTATCCCAGTGTTCTTGTCACAATACAAATATATACATACACACACATACATAATGTGAGGGGGCCCCAGAGATATCACTGTACCGGGCCCCAAGATTTCTATTGCCGGCCCTGTCTATATTAGCGTCACTGAGCTGTCAGTGGGTGGTGCTATTGGTTTCAATGTCCAGGGATAGGGATTACGGAGTGAAGGAGCGGAATGGTCTGCACAGACTTTAGGTCAGGCTTTATACAAACCCTAATACTGCTGGACCCTGGTACTTTTCTACTAAGCAGTGCTCAGGCATGGTTCAGGTAAGGTCATTTTTTAGTACATCGACCAGATGTCTGATTTGACAACTGGTTTCACGGGGGGCAATTACGAGACCACCTGTTGGAATCCTGGCGGTCACAATGCAGACGCCGGAATCCCGACATTACTGGCACCACAGGCTTTTCTCCCTCTGTGGGTTTCATCCAATGAAAATGGCCGCTAATTGGATACCACAATACTGACCATCAGTAAGTATGTGGGGAAAGGGGGGGTAGCGTTGTGGGGCGGGGGGG
The DNA here is from genome assembly GCF_028390025.1 of Pseudophryne corroboree. Classification (NCBI taxonomy): domain Eukaryota; kingdom Metazoa; phylum Chordata; class Amphibia; order Anura; family Myobatrachidae; genus Pseudophryne; species Pseudophryne corroboree. Next base: position 61,973,681 of record NC_086444.1, on the reverse strand, counting down.
TAGTAGTGACAGGGGTGGATGTCTGGTGATGGCAGTAGTGGCGACGTCGGTAGTGCATAAGACTGCGGAGTGGCATCGCAGGGACAGAGCATTGTTGCAAGCTCTGTCCCTGCATGCGATAACTGATACATCTGTGCAATGTAATTAATTATCGCATTGCGGATTGGGGCGATTTTATCACATCCGCATCCTCAGATGCGGATGGTGATAAATCTGGCCTTAAGTGATTTAATGAACCCATGTTAGTGTATTGGGGAGGCACGAGGTGACCCATACGGCTAACCTACGGGACACTGGCAGGTAGATAAAAATGACATATTGCCCTAGTATCCTTACATTAAGTTCTATCATTTTCTACTATATCTGTATTCAAATAATAACACTGCTCATTCAAAATAAATGTAATTCCACCAATGAGAAAAGTTAATTGAATTAGTAAAAACACTGACATTATATTTCTAAGATGAAAAAGCAAATACGTATATTGAGAGGGACACTTTATTGTGCTTTTAATAAAACTAATTTCTGGGCACCCGCTGTAAAATATTTGTATCCATTGGGCTAAGAGGATAAATTCCTTTTCTTGTCCTTTTAAGTTTATACAAATGTATTAATCACATTGTGTAGCGTAAAAACACTATTATCTGGCTGATGGGCTTCCAGCGAATGAAATAACAACTACAATAACACCTTTCCCTCTCATACCTGGCAGAAATGCGGCACGCTCCAGGTCCGATTGTGTTTATGAATAGCCCTTTAGACTATCACTTGACTTCAGAGTTGCTTTTTACTTCCAAAACAAGTAGTTCAAGTGATGAGAATGTTATTTGTATTTCAACCGGCAGAGAACATTACAATACAGCAAACGCGGCTTTGAATTTGTAAAGTTCATCTAATTCATCAGCCCGGTACTTTGTGTCACCGCCTTTTGTCATCTGTTACCTAAATTGTGATTGCAATTCAAGCAATTCCCGGCGTACTCGCTTGCCGCAACACTTACAGAACAAAGAATACTATGAAAATAATAACTGATTCTAGTTTTAGAACATGATATATATCAGGGACGTGCGTGTTACAAATATGTGACGTGTAAATTGGATCTCATCGATATCCGTCAAGGTCGTACAAGTGGTGGGAGCAGTGCTTATATTCATGATCTAGAACGTGTTACTTTGCAATAGTCAGTAAATACGTTCAGTTGTTGGAAGTTTTTTTGTCATGCAATAATATTTACTTATTATTATTATTATTATTATTATTATGATTAATATAAGCAATGCAAGATATACAGTATAGTAGCTTTCACACCAGGCTTGGACTGGCCCACAGGGGTACAAGGGAAACTCCCGGTAGGCCCCACTGCCTGGGGGTCCACCTCCTGCTCTAGGGATCAGGTTCCAGACTGCAATAATTATACCTTATATATATATTACATTATACTGCACAGGACTATGGTGTATTTTCTACAGTACATTGCTGTTTAATTTGGTACGTCATTACGCATGCACTAGCAGTTTTATTATATATATTTATTAAGGGGCCCAGCCCATGCACTCTTTAGAAGTTAAGTAAACCAAAAAATGTGGTGGCTGGCCACACCCCTCTTAAGACTGGTGGCCACACCCCTACACATGAGCCCCTACCAATGCATTTCCCCGGTGGGCCCTTCATGCCCCAGTCCGACACTGTTTCACACCGTGGATAAATGTGTACATTCTTAGTTATTCGTTCTTCTTATCCCAAAGTACAAGAGCCCTAAACCCTAAATTCAGTGCTGGGTGCAGTGTGTGCGGTGTGGGCCCCCCTTGGACCCAGGGGCCCATTTACACTGCACACATTGCACCCATGAAAGCAACGCCAGTGCCCCAGATGTACTATGGAGGGTCACAGCTGATACCTCTGATAACAGCTGCTGCCCTTCTATTGCCAACAGCAACCACAGTCCCCCATAGGCATGGACGTAGCTATAGTGGTTAGTAGTACAGGAGGTTGGATTGTTGTTGGGCCCAGAGGCTGGGGCCCGACTCAACTGCACACAAGTCATAAAGTTGTCTAGCAGGTTCCCAGATATGCCCGCTAAGCACTGTGTGGCATAATGTGAGGGCACTGTGTGGCATGTGTACTGGCAGTAGTACAATGTTTGATATTGTTAAATTGGGGCTCAACGATATGACTTAATATGAAATAGGGGCACTGTGTGGTTTAATGTAAACTAGTGTACTACTTTGGGGCATAACTTTAATATGGGCCCCACTAAACATTATCCTCTAATAGCCTGTGGCTAATAAATCACAATTTTTGAGAGGGAGCCTCAACCCACAGTGGAGAATGCGCCAACTGACGCCTGCCCATGGGCATTGGCTGCCGGGGAACCGAACTTGGAAAAAATATTTATCACTTCCAGATTGCGATAAATATGCCTCCTGAAGAGCTGTTGGGCCTCAATATTGTGGGTTTGGCCATGCATGTGGGGGGCGTGGCCATTCTATAACACTGAAGGGGGAATGGGCATATACTTTTAAGGCATGGCTACTCCTTCCTGGCAGGCCTGGCCATCAGACAGGCCCGGGCCAAGCTGTCATGAACAACTGTGTCTTTCCCCCCCTTCAAACATGTCAGACTACAGCTCTGCAATCAGCACTTGATTAATCAGACTGGTCCCTCAGGAAATCCAGGCCCGTCGCTGCAGTAGGCTCTCAGTACCCTTCTTGCATATAAAGTATCTGAGAATTGTTTTAGTGTTTTGAATTTCATCCACGCTGCGCGCAGAGAGTTCCACAACAAGTGTTTAATTAGGTTGTGTATCTTCATGCTCAGAGATTAAGCGATGTAAGTGCCCTTTGTTATTAAACATATTGGAGGTGTTTTATGTTCATTAGATATCATTAGGCACATAGTAGGAGGGTGAGTTTTGCCTCCGGGATGGTTAGTTGCAAGCCCATGGAAATTTATCATCCTGTCACCCAGATCACCGCCTCTCTGCTGCTGTAAAGAATTTTGTTCCATTTGTTATTTTGTGTAAACTTTAAAGGTAATTTACCATAACGGCAAACTTTTTACATTTATATGCAGGGAGAATCAGTGGCGTCAGAGGGGTGACACAAAAAATGCAGACTCAGGAGCCGGGTGCTGCACACGGGATCAGTATGTAAACCCGATGGTCGGGGTCCTGACCGCTACCCCAGCACACGGCCCCTGTCACAGTGTAGAAGCCGGCAGTGCAGCCACACGAGTCTCCGGGGCAGCCGAGCATCCTTGGAGTGATGAAAACAGGGTCGGCCCGCAAGGCCTCAAACCCTTCCCATGAGGCCGCATTTCCATTTTGGGGAAAAAAGCGCCAAAGGGAGCTTTCCAGCGCAGCAGGTGTCACTGACCTCTGTGACACCCCTGTGTAAAATCTCGGATGGCAGATTCAGGTGGGGGGTGGTGCCACAATTCCATAATCATTGGGGAAGTGGCGGTGGGGATCTGGCAGGCTGGAGTAATCCCCTGGAGCCCCCTGAAATCTGGGTGTCTGTGGACATTCCAGGAGAGAAGGCTTGTGACAGATGTTACTGGTAAGCGCATGAAATTGCAGAGGGCAGAACCAGGAGAATTATGTGCTAGGTCCAAATATGTTTTTATTTTATTTTTTTATTTTGTGTGATCGGACTTCTTTAATGAGCTGGTGGTATGTCTGCCTGGGATCAGTATGATTTACCGGCGGCTGGGATGGCGGGCGTCAGTATACCGACAGTGGCATCCCGGCCACCAGTATGCCGGCAGCGTGGCGAGCGCAAAGGATCCCCTTGCAGGCTCACTGCACTCACCACGCCGCGGGCTCCGTGCCTCGCTGCAATCGCCACAAGTTCTGTTCCCACTGTATGTTGCGGACACCCACGAGTGGGAATAGCCCTTGTGAGTCGAGATTCTGGCTGTCAGCATTGTCGGCTTCCGGGATTCCAGTGTCGGTATCCTGATTGCCGGGATCCTGACAGCTGGCAAACTAACTGCATCCCTACTGTATCTGCCTACTTTATGGAACTCCACTCCGGGAGGCAAAATGACAAAAATATCGGCTTTATGAAGAGGGTGAGGGGAAAATTACGTAATTATCATATGCATTATTTTGACCCGCCCCTTCCCCCACGGGCCGTGATTCCCTGTACTCTCCTAACCACCCTGCCCACTTCACTAAGAATTGGTCGAGATGCTGAAGCACTGCCTATTTCTCTATCGTCCTAGTGGATGCTGGGGTTCCTGAAAGGACCATGGGGAATAGCGGCTCCGCAGGAGACAGGGCACAAAAAGTAAAGCTTTAGGATCAGGTGGTGTGCACTGGCTCCTCCCCCTATGACCCTCCTCCAAGCCTCAGTTAGATTTTTGTGCCCGGCCGAGAAGGGTGCAATCTAGGTGGCTCTCCTAAAGAGCTGCTTAGAAAAGTTTAGCTTAGGTTTTTTATTTTACAGTGAGTCCTGCTGGCAACAGGATCACTGCAACGAGGGACTTAGGGGAGAAGAAGTGAACTCACCTGCGTGCAGGATGGATTGGCTTCTTTGGCTACTGGACATTAGCTCCAGAGGGACGATCACAGGTACAGCCTGGATGGTCACCGGAGCCTCGCCGCCGGCCCCCTTGCAGATGCTGAAACAAGAAGAAGGTCCAGAATCGGCGGCATGAAGACTCCTCAGTCTTCTTAAGGTAGCGCACAGCACTGCAGCTGTGCGCCATTTCCTCTCAGCACACTTCACACGGCAGTCACTGAGGGTGCAGGGCGCTGGAAGGGGGGCACCCTGGGAGGCAATGAAAACCTATTTTTGGCTAAAAATACCTCACATATAGCCTCCGGGGGCTATATGGAGATATTTAACCCCTGCCAGAATCCGTTAAGAGCGGGAGACGAGGCCACCGAAAAAGGGGCGGGGCCTATCTCCTCAGCACACAGCGCCATTTTCCCTCACAGAAAGGCTGGAGGGAAGGCTCCCAGGCTCTCCCCTGCACTGCACTACAGAAACAGGGTTAAAACAGAGAGGGGGGGCACTAATTTGGCGTTAGAAATATATAAAAAAGATGCTATAAGGGAAAACACTTATATAAGGTTGTCCCTATATAATTATAGCGTTTTTGGTGTGTGCTGGCAAACTCTCCCTCTGTCTCTCCAAAGGGCTAGTAGGTCCTGTCCTCTATCAGAGCATTCCCTGTGTGTGTGCTGTGTGTCGGTACGTGTGTGTCGACATGTATGAGGACGATGTTGGTGAGGAGGCGGAGCAATTGCCTGTAATGGTGATGTCACTCTCTAGGGAGTCGACACCGGAATGGATGGCTTATTTAGGGAATTACGTGATAATGTCAACACGCGGCAAGGTCGGTTGACGACATGAGACGGCCGACAAACAATTAGTACCGGTCCAGACGTCTCAAAAACACCGTCAGGGGTTTTAAAACGCCCGTTTACTTTAGTCGGTCGACACAGACACAGACAGGGACACTGAATCCAGTGTCGACGGTGAATAAACAAACGTATTCCTTATTAGGGCCACACGTTAAGGGCAATGAAGGAGGTGTTACATATTTCTGATACTACAAGTACCACAAAAGAGGGTATTATGTGGGATGTGAAAAAACTACCGTAGTTTTTCCTGAATCAGATAAATTAAATGAAGTGTGTGATGATGCGTGGGTTCCCCCCGATAGAAAATATGGGCGGTATACCCTTTCCCGCCAGAAGTTAGGGCGCGTTGGGAAACACCCCTTAGGGTGGATAAGGCGCTCACACGCTTATCAGAACAAGTGGCGGTACCGTCTATAGATAGGGCCGTCCTCAAGGAGCCAGCTGACAGGAGGCTGGAAAATATCATAAAAAGTATATACACACATACTGGTGTTATACTGCGACCAGCGATCGCCTCAGCCTGGATGTGCAGAGCTGGGGTGGCTTGGTCGGATTCCCTGACTAAAAATATTGATACCCTTGACAGGGACAGTATTTTATTGACTATAGAACATTTAAAGGATGCATTTCTATATATGCGAGATGCACAGAGGGATATTTGCACTCTGGCATCAAGAGTGAGTGCGATGTCCATATCTGCCAGAAGATGTTTATGGACACGACAGTGGTCAGGTGATGCAGATTCCAAACGGCACAAAGGTGTATTGCCGTATAAAGGAAGAGGAGTTATTTGGGGTCGGTCCATCGGACCTGGTGGCCACGGCAACTGCTGGAAAATCCACCGTTTTTTACCCTAAGTCACATCTCTGCAGAAAAAGACACCGTCTTTTCAGCTTCAGTCCTTTCGTCCCTATAAGAGTCATATCTGCCCAGGGATAGAGGAAAGGGAAGAAGACTGCAGCAGGCAGCCCATTCCCAGGAACAGAAGCCCTCCACCGCTTCTGCCAAGTTCTCAGCATGACGCTGAGACCGTACAGGACCCCTGGATCCTACAAGTAGTATCCCAGGGGTACAGATTGGAATGTCGAGACGTTTCCCCTGCGCAGGCTCCTGAAGTCTGCTTTACCAAGGTCTCCCTCCGACAAGGAGGCAGTATGGGAAACAATTCACGAGCTGTATTCCCAGCAGGTGATAATTAAATTACCCCTCCTACAACAAGAAAAGGGGTATTATTCCACACTATATTGTGGTACTGAAGCCAGAAGGCTAGGTGAGACCTATTCTAAATCTAAAAAAATTTGAACACTTACAAAGGTTCAAGTCAAGATGGAGTCACTCAGAGCAGTGATAACGAACCGGGAAGAAGGGGACTATATGGTGTCCCGAGACATCAGGGATGCTTACCTCCATGTCCCAAATTTGCCCTTATCACTAAGGGTACCTCAGGTTCGTGGTACAGAACTGTCACTATCAGTTTCAGACGCTGCCGTTTGGATTGTCCACGGCACCCCGGGTCTTTACCAAGGTAATGGCCGAAATGATGGTTCTTCTTCGAAGAAAAGGCGTCTTAATTATCCCTTACTTGGACGATCTCCTGATAAGGGCAAAGTCCAGGGAACAGTTGGAGGTCGGAGTAGCACTATCTCGGATACTGTTACAACAGCAGGGGTGGATTCTAAATATTCCAAAATCGCAGCTGATCCCGACAACAAGTCTCCTGTGCTTAGGGATGATTCTGGACACAGTCCAGAAAAAGGTGTTTCTCCCGGAAGAGAAAGCCAGGGAGTTATCCGAGCTAGTCAGGAACCTCCTAAAATCAGTGCATCATTGCACAAGGGCCATGGTAAAAAAATGGTGACTTCCTTCGAAGCAATTCCAGTCGGCAGATTTCATGCAAGAACTTTTCAGTGGGATCTGCTGGACAAATGGTCCGGATCGCATCTTCAGATGCATCAGCGGATAACCCTATATCCAAGGACAAGGGTGTCTCTCCTGTGGTGGTTACAGAGTGCTCATCTTCTAGAGGGCCGCAGATTCGGCATTCAGTTTTGGATGTTGGTGACCACGGAGGCCAGCCCGAGAGGCTGGCGAGCAGTCACACAAGGAAAAAATTTCCAGGGAGTGTGATCAAGTCTGGAGACTTTTCTCCACATAAATATAGCTAAGGGTAAATTTATAATGCTCTAAGCTTAGCAAGACCTCTGCTTCAAGGACAGCCGGTATTGATCCAGTGGGATAAAACATCACGGCAGTCGCCCACGTAAATAGACAGGGCGGCACAAGAAGCAGGAGGGCAGTGGCAAAAACTGCAAGGACTTTTCGCTGGGCGGAAAATCATGTGATAGCACTGTCAGCAGTGTTTCATTCCGGGAATGGAAACTGGGAAGCAGACTTCCTCAGTAGGCACGACCTCCACCCGGCAGAGTGGGAACTTCATGGGGAAGTTTTCCACATGATTGTAAACCGTTGGGAATTACCAAAGGTGGACATGATGGCGTCCCGTCTGAACAAAAAACGGGACAGGTATTGCGCCAGGTTAAGAGACCCTCAGGCAATAGCTGTGGACGTTCTGGTAACACCGTGGGTGTACCAGTCGGTATATGTGTTCCATCCTCTGCTTTTCATACCTAAGGTACTGAGAATTATAAGACGTAGAGGAGTAAGAACTATACTCATGGCTCCGGATTGGCCAAGAAGGACTTGGTAACCGGAACTTCAAGAGATGCTCACAGAGGACTTATGGCCTCTGCCGCTAAGAAGGGACTTGTTTCAGCAAGTACCATGTCTGTTCCAAGACTTACCGCAGCTGCGTTTGACGGCATGGCGGTGGAACGCCGGATCCTAAGGGAAAAGGCATTCAGGAAGAGGTCATTCCTACCCTGGTCAAAGCCAGAAAGGAGGTGACCGCACAACATTATCACCACATGTGGCGAAAATATGTTGCGTGGTGTGAGGCCAGGAAGGCCCCACGAAGAAATTTCAACTCGGTCGATTCCTGCATTTCCTGCAAACAGGAGTGTCTATGGGCCTCAAATTGGGGTCCATTAAGGTTCAAATTTCGGCCCTGTCGATTTTTCTTCCAGAAAGAATTGGCTTCAGTTCCTGAAGTCCAGAAGTTTGTCAAGGGAGTATTGCATATACAACCCCCTTTTGTGCCTCCAGTGGCACTGTGGGATCTCAACGTAGTTCTGGGATTCCTCAAAACACATTGGTTTAAAACCAGTCAAATCTGTGGATTTGAAGCATCTCACATGAAAAGTGAACATGCTCTTGGACCTGGCCTGGACCAGGCGAGTGTCAAATTGGTGGTTTTTTTTCTCAAAAAAGCCCATATCTGTTTGTCCATTCGGACAGGGCAGAGCTGCGGACTCGTCCCCAGTTCTCTCCCTAAGGTGGTGTCAGTGTTTCACCTGAACCAGCTTATTGTGGTGTCTTGCGCCTACTAGGGACTTGGAGGACTCCAAGTTGCTAGATGTGGTCAGGGCCCTGAAAATATAGGTTCCAGGACGGCTGGAGTCAGGAAAACTGACTTGCTGTTATCCTGTATGCACCCAACAAACTGGGTGCTCTTGCTTCTAAGCAGACTTTTGCTAGTTGGATGTGTAATACAATTCAGCTTGCACATTCTGTGGCAGGCCTGCCACAGCCAAAATATGTAAATGCCCATTCCACAAGGAAGGTGGGCTCATCTTGGGCGGCTGCCCGAGGGGTCTCGGCTTTACAACTTTGCCGAGCGGCTATTTAGTCAGGGGCAAACACGTTTGTAAAATCCTACAAATTTGATAACCTGGCTAAGGAGGACCTAGAGTTCTCTCATTCGGTGCTGCAGAGTCATCCGCACTCTCCCGCCCGTTTGGGAGCTTTGGTATTATCCCCATGGTCCTTTCAGGAACCCCAGCATCCACTAGGACGATAGAGAAAATAAGAATTTACTTACCGATAATTCTATTTCTCGGAGTCCGTAGTGGATGCTGGGCGCCCATCCCAAGTGCGGATTATCTGCAATACTTGTACATAGTTACAAAAATCGGGTTATTATTGTTGTGAGCCATCTTTCAGAGGCTCCGCTGTTATCATACTGTTAACTGGGTTCAGATCACAGGTTGTACAGTGTGATTGGTGTGGCTGGTATGAGTCTTACCCGGGATTCATAAATCCTTCCTTATTGTGTACGCTCGTCCGGGCACAGTATCCTAACTGAGGCTTGGAGGAGGGTCATAGGGGGAGGAGCCAGTGCACACCACCTGATCCTAAAGCTTTACTTTTTGTGCCCTGTCTCCTGCGGAGCCGCTATTCCCCATGGTCCTTTCAGGAACCCCAGCATCCACTACGGACTCCGAGAAATAGAATTATCGGTAAGTAAATTCTTATTTTTTCCGGGAGCCCGGGAAATCAGCAGCCCCCAGATATTTGCATAAAATGTAAATTTGCTGAAACACTTTGGTCGTCTCTCGCCGCGTACTGCTGGTTGCGTCTGTTATTCCACACATCACTAGCTGTGTTTTTTTAATACTATATATCTATATTTCATTATTATTTAATATTTTATTGAGCGCTGCATGTTGACCTGCCTCTCTCAGCCCGCACCAAGAGTAGGGAACTAGAGAATATTATATATACATTTTCATCAACAATCAAGGTAAATCTCCGAGATAAGATTTCGTGCCGAGGGTGAGTCATACAGCTCTATGTAAGTGGAACCATTAATTGACTGTCAGTGGAATTATCCTGCTCTCCTGTCTAATTGGCTTTTCAATTTTCTCCCTATTTTATGCATCTGAAAACCGAGGGCATTTTTTTTTTCCCATCCTTTTTTTTTTTTCTAATTAAATCGCATAATTGGTGGGAATGGGCCATTTAGGAGCTAATGTTTCTTTAGTGGTTAACAGTAAAATGACTAAATGTTGTTTATTTGAAAAAGTGCCGGTAATTTCAGCCAAAATGCTGTTTACTAACCTCTGCACCTCTTCTTTTTTTTTGGTCTGTCTTTATTTTAAAAGAATTCTCTCCATGTACTCTAATTAGCCGACAAAGTACGTTCCACTTATGCAAAAGCTTGAAGCAATTAGGAGGAATTACAGGGGGGAACAAAAAATTGAAGTTACTTATTCGTGGCATATACAGTATTAATACTGTAATAAAATGCAGAAGTTGTAGTCTGCCTGGTGCATTAAATTAGCATGAATAATAAAAATAAAAATCTATTTGTTACATAGCTCCGAGCAGAGGCTGCAACATGTAAGCCTCAGGACCTTTGAATACTAGCATTTAGTTTATGCATGGTAATGCTTTACAGTTTATACCATTCGTGCACATACAGGGACAGCAATACCATTAGGTAAATTAGGGGGTGACCTATGATGGCGCAGTTTAGAAGGCACCTAATACACTCACTGATTGACATAATGTCACCCATTCAGTGTTTTAATATCCAAGTGGCAGCTAAGTGACAACTGCTGATACAGAGGAGCAGCAGCTGACAGCGTCTTATCTGTGAAGCTGCCAGCTCCAGCCACCCCCACCCCCACCCCCGCCTGAGATGGTAAGAGACAGTGCGGAGAGAGGATGAGAGATTTAGGTGTGCAGTCGCTTCCACTGGCTTTGGGCATAGACAGAAAGGGGCTGATTCTGTGGTGGGAGCGATGCAAAAAAAATAAAAAAGGAAAGCAATTTAGGGGTGTATTCAATTGATGTTGGATCCTTTCCGATGACAAGAATCTGACAATTGAGTATTCAATTATTTTTTAAAAGTTGGATTGACATTGGGGGTCATTCCGAGTTGTTCGCTCGTTCTTTTTCATCGCATCGCAGCGATTTTCCGCAAACTGCGCATGCGCAATGTTCCACTGCGACTGCGCCAAGTAAATTTGCTAAGAAGTTTGGTAATTTACTCACGGCATTACGAGGTTTTTTCTTCGTTCTGGTGATCGTAATGTGATTGACAGGAAGTGGGTGTTTCTGGGCGGAAACTGGCCGTTTTATGGGTGTGTGTGAAAAAACGCTGCTGTTTCTGGGAAAAACGCGGGAGTGGCTGGAGAAACGGGGGAGTGTCTGGGCGTACGCTGGGTGTGTTTGTGACGTCAAACCAGAACGAAACTGACTGAACTGATCGCAATGGCAGAGTAAGTATCGAGCTACTTAGAAACTGCTAAGAAATTTCTATTCGCAATTTTGAGAATCTTTCGTTCGCAATTTTGCTAAGCTAAGATTCACTCCCAGTAGGCGGCGGCTTAGCGTGTGCAATGCTGCTAAAAGCAGCTTGCGAGCGAACAATTCGGAATGAGGGCCATTGTCGGAAACGGGGCTAAAACCTGTTGGATTTGGCCGCGTTACCGTCAAAACACGTGGATACGCAGCTAATCCACTGATCCACGTGTTTTCCGACAAGTCGGAATTGCCGGAAAGGATTGAATAGGTCGGAACAGTTTCCGACCTAAAAAAGTCGGAAACTGACGTCTTTCCGACAAGACGGGAGTTCCAACTACATCCAGGGGGTCATTCCGACCCATTCGCACGCAGCGGTTCTTCGCTGCGGTGCGAACGGGTCAGAACTGCGCTACGCAGCGCCCACATTGCGCGCGTGCGTCGTTGCCCAGCGACGGCAGTCGCCGGACAGCGACGCCAGGACCGAAGAAAGCGATCACAGGCCCGATTGCAAGAAGATTGACAGCGGGAAGGAGGATCGGGGCGTCTACTCACCGTTTTCCAGGCGTGGTAAGGCGAACGCAGGCGTGTCCAGGTGTTTGGAGGGCGGATGGCTGACATCACAGCCGGGACCTTCATCGCTGGATCCGTCGCACTGGGTAAGTAGGTGCAGGGCTGGCCTTATTCTGCAGGAAACTTTTTTAGCATAGCAGGGCTGCACAAGCGATTGCAGCCCTGCTATGCTAAATTACACTCCCCCATAGGCGGCGTCTAGTTGATCGCACGAGCAGCAAAAAGTTGCTACGTGCGATCAACTCGGAATGACCACCCAAGCACAGTCTAGACTGTTAGAAGCTTTTTCATTGCTATAGGAAACTTCTCCACTTAATCTCTCTCAAAGATTTGATACATCTCTCTACCCCTAGAGCGGGGATTCCTGCAGCACCAGCAAGGGTAAGTATAGCAGGACGCTAAATGACTAGTTGTAGTCTAATATGGTAACAATTTTAGAATGCGGAAAGGCCTCGTTTCCCTGAGATAATGCACGATTCCAGTGTCCGTCTTAGTAGAAATTCAGCAAAATGAAAGTACATGGAAAAGAACATTGAAATATATCAAAAGCACGCTTTAATTTTAATCTGTTTTATCCATTTTCCAAGAGAATAATATAGGAATAAGCCCTCAAATAGACAAAAAAGTATGAAGAATAACGGGCAGCCCCATCTGAATATAAATCCATATGAGGGCATGGTATAGTAAGGTAATACGCACTAGAAATTCAGATACACCATAGAAGCATTAATAATCCTCAAGTGCAGAACGGATAATAACTGAATGAAAGGGGGACAATTCCCAGTATCACAGTCTCCTGTACACTGGAAGAAAGTGTCATTGCGTTATATTTGAGCTATCAAACATGATTATTCTTGGTCCACACTCGTCCTTCGAGACACTAATATGACATACGATGCCAATCAGTATTCAATCATTAAAAATGAACTCAGCAAAAACCATTTCTTTTAGATTGACTTAAGACAAAAGACACGCAGCTATTGATCCGTCACCATATTCTCGCCTCGGTTTCACAATACGTTTTCAGGGCTGACATATTATTGAAGGATATTTGTTATACGTTCCTCTTTCTCTAAAATGAAATGTGATTGTTAATGAAATGCATAAATAAAATACAATATATCGTTCTGTAGAGAAACGCCAGGAAAGAAAACAACAGCGAATGTTTTCCATTCTTTTCTTTTCTTTTTTCTTTTTCTAGAGGACTAATCTTTCTTTATAACAGATATTTAAAACGATTAGAATTTCAGCAATGTTTCTAGAACAGACAGTTACAGCAGTCTGCGGTGTATTTATTGTTCTGCGCTGTTTTTTTAGTATTGTGTGAGGCTGGTTTTTGATACATGATTATATTTTGTTTGTGTTCTGAAACTTATGTATCAAACTTATCTATAATTTCTATGCTGCTCAGGTTCTAAATGGGTTTTATTCTTCAAAGGCTTTGGAAAGTTGTGTCGGCTGAGAGTGTTGAGCGCTAAAGTTTGTTGTTTTTCGGAAATCATTACAGCTTAAGCCTTTGAAATGGAATCCTGATCTATACCATATGTGTTCTCTCTACGTGTGCATTGTAGACTACCAAGTACTCACAATGGGTTATTTTAAACTTTTTGTAACTGAATTAGGTGCCTGTTGAGTATACCCAGTGGGGTGCCTGTTGAGTATACCCAGTGGGGTGCCTGTTGAGTATACTCAGTGGGGTGCCTGTTGAGTATACCCAGTGGGGTGCCTGTTGAGTATACCCAGTGGGGTGCCTGTTGAGTATACCCAGTGGGATGCCTGTTGAGTATACCCAGTGGGGTGCCTGTTGAGTATGCCCAGTGGGGTGCCTGTTGAGAATACCCAGTGGGGTGCCTGTTGAGTATACCCAGTGGGGTTCCTGTTGAGTATACCCAGTGGGGTGCCTGTTGAGTATACCCAGTGGGGTGCCTGTTGAGTATACCCAGTGGGGTGCCTGTTGAGTAAACCAGCGGGTACCTGTTGAGTATACACAGCAGGGTATGTGTTGAGTATACCCAGTGGGGTGCCTGTTGAGTATACCCAATGGGGTGCCTGTTGAGTATACCCAGTGGGGTGCCTGTTGAGTATACCCAGCAGCGTACGTATTGAGTATACCCAGTGGGGTGCCTGTTGAGTATACCCAGCAGCGTACGTATTGAGTATACCCAGTGGGGTACCTGTTGAGTATACCCAGCGGGTGCCTGTTAAGTATACCCAGTGAGGTGTCTGTTGAATAACAATTTAAATTGCAGCCACATCCTTCCGGGATGCAGCCACAATGATTGAGGCTGGGCAGCCGCAATGCGCCCGCTGTGCTTGCGCAGTTTGCCTATGAATGGACAAATATTCTCTGTTAAGCGCTGCGGAACATGTGTGTGCTATATAAATAACTGGTAATAAATAAATGACTAATAAACATGGGCCCACCCTACCCCCAAAGCAGAGTCCATGGACACCATATTCCTGGTGCTCTCTTCCTATCTGTCTATCTATCTAGCTATCTGATAGGGGTCCAGTATGTAATACCGGAATCTCAACACCCAGAATTCTGGTGGTGAGCGCAGCAAGTCCCTTCATGGGCTAACTGCGCTCCCCATGCTTCAGGCCCAGTGGCGAGCACTATTATATTCCCCCACGGGTGGTGGCATGGATCACCACCCGAGTGGAACTCGGGGCTTTGGTCTAGATTCTGATCAATGGCATTTCGCCGGATGTCGGGATTACTACATCGATTTCCTGAACCCCGGGATCACGACAGTCGGTAAATGAACTGCGTCCCATCTATCTATTATTATTATTATTATTATTATCCTTTATTTATATGGCGCCACAAGGGATCCGCAGCGCCCATTACACAGTACATAATCACATGAGCAAACAAGAAAACAGCACTTACAGTACAAGACAATATAGGACAGGTATAGAAAACCCGGGGTTAGGTGCCATCAAAGGGAGTATGGAGTACAAGATTGTGTAAGTAAGAAAAGGAAAGGCACATGAGGAAAGCAGTCCCTGCTCTTGCGAGCTTACAATCTAAAAGGTGAGGTGCTTACAGACCGGGGTGATACAGACGGGGTAGACAGTGAGCATAGACAAGAGGGTTAGGAGGAGCGTTGGCTGGGTTTGGTGAAGAAGTGGGTCTTGAGAGCCCGTTTGAAGTTTTGTAGAGAGGTGGAGAGTCGGATGGGGAGAGGTAGAGCATTCTAGAGATAGGGAGCAGCACGTGCAAAATCTTGTAGGTAGGAGTGGAAGGAGGTAATCAGTTGGCAGGAGAGAAGGCGTGCATTAGCAGAGCGAAGAGGACAGGTGGGAATGTAAAGAGAGATAAGGTCAGAGATGTAAGAGGGAGAAGAGTGGGTGAGGGCTTTGTAGGTGAGTGTGAGAAGCTTGAATCGGATTCTGAATGGGAAGGGTAGCCAGTGAAGGTCCTGCAAGAGAGGGGATGTGGATGTAGTACATTTGGTGAGGAAGATGAGACGGACAGCAGAATTGAGGATAGATTGAAGAGGAGAGAGGTATTTTTGAGGGAGATTGCAGTAGTCCAATCTGGTGATGACCAGTGAGTGGATGAGATCTATCTATCTATCTATCTATCTATCTATCTATCTATCTATCTATCTATCTATCTATCTATCTATCTTATGTTTCTAAACTTAGGCAGGAAACTTTTCACGTTCTCTCTTTATCCCTGTTCTAGGGACCTCCAAGTTAAATTCTCATTTTGTGCCAACAATATTTATTCAGCAACTGCCGATTTATGGGATTCTTTTGCCCTCATTTGTTTCCAATACTCGGAGCTTCTTGTTCTGGGAAATTTACTGTTTATATAAACATAAATAAAATGATAATAAGGCACAGGTCTCCTGTAGTAACTGGCTGCTAATCTTTCCTCTTTGTTATGCCTCGAAGGGCATATTTAACAGCTCCAGCCGGCTGTCGACCACAAGACTTTCTCTCTTTCTCTGCGCGGGGAGATTTATTATTTAGACAGCTCCAGCCATTACATTGCTTGCAGAAATGATAGTTAAGACTAAAAGTGGCCACATATTAAAATAGTGTAAGGCTAGCAGTTTTTTATTGGACACGTGGCTTATTAAATCATACACAAGTTTGTTACTTGTTATTTCCCAACATTTAAATTTATAGTCGAGTTGTGATTCAGTTTTATGCTCAGCTTTCAATAGATGATTGCATGCTGGGAAAAATGTGCTCAGATTGTACCCGATACCCTTTGATTTGGTTCCCAAACTCCTGATCCCCACATATTGGATGCACAGGAGAGAGATCAGTTTTGGTCAGGGGCAGATATGGGAAGTAGCCATAAGCCATACGCTAAGTCAGCGTTCCCAGGCACTCACAAGGTGGACCCAGTTGCCACCAGGGCTGTAACTGTGCTACCCTTTCAGCCTTATGCCCATGATTGCCGGCTTTCTGGCTGCCCCCTCCAACAACGCTCAGTCTGGGGGTGTGGCCACAATAGCGGGGGCGGTACGCGGTGAGAAAGGCTATGGATGGGGTCGTGGCTGCACTATTTCATCACCGAAGCCATGCCCCTGCGATGCAATGCCACAAAGACCGGCACTGAACAGCGGAGGGCATGGCTACGATGACGCGATTCAACGTCAATCGCGTCATCGGCTGCCTGGTCCACCCATTTTACTATGTAAATGGGCGGTGGGGTGGCGGGGTTAGTGGCACTGTTGGTTGGGACGGGGAGGCTTGTCCACTTTTCCACAGGGGGCCAGGAGCTCAACCCGAGTTTCGGTTGCTTCTCGGTCGTTCCGGGAGAGTAGGTGAGTATGCTTATGGTAGATGCTAGATTCAAGTGGCCTAAGGGACCTTTTACGTCAGGGGGAGGAGGCATGACACAAGGCAGAGGAGCTAGGCCAGCGGGATAGTTCCTCTACTATCCACGCCACCAACTATTACCTTTAGTACTAATCAGGTGGCGAGCGGAGCGAGCCACCGAGCTCGTGAGGGTACTTTTCGGGTACTCTGTTCGGCCGTAGCTCCTCCCCTGGTGACGTGTCTCCTCCCCTAGTGATGTCAGAAGGTCCCTTCTCCCACACCGATTTAGAACCAACCGTATGCTTAGACCATGTGCTCCAGTCAGGGGCATCACTAGACCTGGAGACTCCTGGTGCGGGTAACTGCATGGGAGCCACTGAAAGGGGGTGTGGCTTCACGAGAAGGGCGTGGCCTTGTCACAACGGGTTTCTGGAGATGTTGGACTGCCCCGGAGACTGTATGTCTGCAGTGCCGGCTCCTACACTGTGACAGCAGCCAATTGCTGCATATACCTAATAGTTTTATTTAAGTATAGTTAAGTATTAGTTAAAAACAACTCAAAAACTTACTACATAGTAACTATGCCGTCATAATTTACTAGCTATTGAAATTAATACTATACATAAAGTAAATTGAAAGAAAAAAATATTTTGCAATTATAATGTTGCAGGAGGGGATGTAAATGGCTGTGTGTTGCCTGTCTAAAGCTGGGTACATAGTACACTATACGATATATCGGACAGTGTTGCGATCCATGATGTGCACCCTCTAATCCACCTAATTAATTGCGTAATGAATTGGGTGGTTGCATCTCCCCATTGGACGTGCTGCACGTCCAATGGGATGATTGCACAGACAACATGGTGTTGTTACATTGACATATTACGTTGTCGTACAGTGGATGCTGTGTTGCACCTTCATTCAGGTGTGTACCCATCTTAAGGGGGGTATTCAATTGTAGTCGGAACTGCCGTCTTGAAAGATGGCAGTTTCCGACTTATTTAAGTCTGTTCCGACCTATTCAATCACCCTGCCATTTTTCCGACTTGTTGGAAAACCCGTGGATCGGCGGAATAGCCGCGGATCCATGTGTTTTGTCAGAATCCCGGCCAAATCTGACAGGTTTTAGCCCCATTTCCTACAATGTCAATCCGACTTTAAAAAAAAGTCAGATTGGCATTGTCGGGAACGGCCAAATCCTGTCATTGAATACTGAAATGTCGGATCCTTTCCATTGGAAAGGATCCGACATCAATTGAATAGACCCTTAAGGCTTCAAGCATGCGTTGCCCGGTTTTCAATGTAGCCCAACCAAATCATTTGATTTATTAACAGAACACCAGCAACCTGCCTGCAGCATCCTTGTAAGTGTACCACAGCGCCCCTAGAAGCAGGGTTTGGGAACTGCTGCCTTTAAACATTTAAAATGGTCAAGTTAGGATTCCTTTTAAAACGCTGCTATTATACCTTGCTGTCCTGTGTACTTTAGCAGACTTACGGTTGCAAAATATTATAAAACAGCTGGAAATACACAGACTGCTCTTGGAGCTTGGCTGGTCCAGTTCTAAGGCAAGGGTGATCATGTCGAATTGATCATAGCTGTGCTAAATTTAGCACAGCTACGATCATCTTCCTTGACATGCGGGGTGACGCCCAGCACAGGGCTAGTCCGCCCCACATGTCAGTCTGCTCCCCCCCCCCCCTCCCGCACAAATACAAAAGCATCGCACAGCGGCGATGCTTTTGTATTTGTGGAGTAAATGCGGCTGGCCGGGAGTTGATAGTCGCTGCCACTGGCCGCAGCGGCTGCGGTAGAAGTCACGCAGCCGCTGCGGCCTGCCCCCCCAATGGTCCGGCCACGCCTACGTTGGCCGGACCGTGCCCCCTAAACGGCGGCTTAACGCCGCCGTCCAGCCTCCTCCCACCCTGCGACCACCTCTGCCTGTCAATCAGGCAGAGGCGATCGCTACTGAATGACGGCCTTCGGCCGTCCGGCATGCGCTGGCGCACTGTGGTGCCGGCGTATGCGCAATTCCGACCCGATCGCTGCGCTGCAATAAACTGCAGCGAGCGATAGGGTCAGAATGACACCCAAGTTCAGGATATTGCCTTAGGTGATTGAATCATAAGGACAGAAAGGATCTTACCATGCCTGTCAGCCCCCAGCCTGCTTCCCTTCCTGGCCTGGTAACTATAACCGTCACTTCCAAAATTGGACATGGGACCTTGGCCCTCATTCCGAGTTGTTCGCTCGCTAGCTGCTTTTAGCAGCATTGCACACGCTAGGCTCCCGCCCTCTGGGAGTGTATCTTAGCTTAGCAGAATAGCGAACGAAAGATTAGCAAAACTTCTACTAAATAATTATTTGCAGTTTCTGAGTAGCTCCAGACCTACTCCTACACTGTGATCACCTCAGTCCGTTTAGTTCCTGGTTTGACGTCACAAACACGCCCTGCGTTCGGCCAGCCACTCCCCCGTTTCTCCAGACACTCCCGCGTTTTTCCCTGACACGCCTGCGTTTTTTAGCAAACGCCGGGAAAACACTGACTTACCTCCCAGAAACGCCCCTTTCCTGTCAATCATTTACCGATCAGCAGAGCGACTGAAAAGCGCCGCAGAATCCTCAGCAAATCTGCTAAGTTTTTAGTTAAACAACTAAGCGCATGCGCCCTGCGTGCCATGCGCATGCGCAGTTTGCAACAAATCGCAGCATAGCGAAAATCGGCAACGAGCGAACAACTGAGGGCCCTTATTCAGGTATTCTTAGCGAACCAAAAAAGCACACACTGGACAAAGCCATACTGCAGTGCAGGTGGGGTAGATGTAACATGTGCAGAGATAATTAGATTTGGGTGTGGTGTATTCAATCTGCAATCTAAATTGCAGTGTAAAAGTAAAAATAAAGCAGCCAGTATTTACCCTACACAGAAACAATGTAACTCACCCAAATCTAACTCTCTCTGCACATGTTACATCTGCCCCACCTGCAGTGCAGCATGGTTTTGCCCAGTTGCTTGCTTTTTTGGTTTGCTAACAAACCTGAATAACCCGCTTGGTGCACAACCTTTCATTGCCAGATTATCCATGGTTTTATGGTCTAGCGAGGAACTGTACCACCTTCCAATGTTTATATGCTGCAGTGATAGAGAACTTCACATGACACACAGCAAATACCCCCTTAGGCGTGTGTGCAATTAGTGGCGGTATTCATGTGACCGCCGGTCAGCTGACCGACAGTCACATGACCTCGTCCACAATCCCGACGGCTCACTATCCCGATGGTCGGCATGCCGACCAACAGGGACTATTTCCACTCGTGGGTGTCCACGACACCCATAGAGTGGGAATAGAACCCGTGGCGAGCGCAGGTCGCCACCGAGCCCGCAAGTGGGTTGCTGCACTCGCCCCTCCCCGCCGGGATCCCGGTGTCGGTATGCTGCCAGGATCCCGGCGTCGGTAAGCTGACTGGCAGTCTCCTGACCGCCGGTCAGCCGTACTACACCCTGTAATTAGGGAGGCACAAGACAGACACCTTCTTCAGCCCTGTTTAATTAGGATGGTGCTAAGGTACTTTGTTTTGGGTCTGTGGACCCTTCTTCAGTTCCTGTTCCGGCGGCCGCAGTGCATGTGCGCAAGCTGTCATGATGTGATCGCACCCCGGAAGGATGCATTTGCATCATGATCCACAGGTGATGGGCGTTCGGGGGCGACGACGCAGCGTTGAGGGGGAAGAGAGCAGGAAACGCAGATGCGTCATGCCCGTTTTAGGAGCTGGTCAATGACATTTCCTGCGATAGAAAACATGGCGCCGGACCGCCTGCTTATGCGTAGACAGGGGTCAACCTCTATAAAGTTTTTGCAATGCGGTCGCAAAAACCATCATGGAGCAGTGCCGCACATGCTGGGCTGCCTTGCCGTGTACTGGGCGGCCCCCAGCATGTGAGTGGAATGATCACAGTTTTTGGTAATTTAGCAAAAACTGGGAATAACTCTGAATAACAACCATAATCCAAATTAAATAAACCGCTTTGGGGATTTTTTTTCTCCAAAAAGTTTCTGTGTGCTACCTGTAAATTATCTACCAATACCGCTGTATCCATCTGTTTCCACTTTTCTATAGCTGAGAATGCAGGAGAAAGGGTAGGCGATTGTTATATGTGCAACGCCGCCCGATGCGGTAACTGGCGCCGTGAAAAAGATCCTGGGTCAGAAAGAGAAGGAGGGAGAGTTATTGGTGGCAGCATTTAGCATTTGGAAGACCCTCTCTCCTTATTTTCTCTGCGTAATTATCTAATTTGCGGGTTGTAGTTATATAAAAATATTTATTTGTGAGCTTGCCAGTAAATGTGTAAATTTTGCAATCTTGTACCTTTGTAATCTCGTGTTTTCTATCGCTATGTAGGGATAATAATAATTAATATAATAGAAAAGTGAGGGACAGACTCTAAATCTATTCACAGGCAGGAAAGCAGAGAGTTGCCTAGAACCCATCTCTTTGAAAATTCTGCTACTTCAATGTGCATGGTGCCAGTAATTTTTGCATGTACTGTGAATTAACCTCTTTACAACCAGCAATTGCAGCTCAGCAAAGTCACTCAGGCTGTGATGAGGTTACTGTATACTGCAATGCATTTATAAGGATTCAGTATTCTGCTCAGCATGGAAAGTAGTATAGAGAGACTTTGGGGGAGAGGAAAAAAGTGGAGAGAGATAAAGTTCCAGCCAATCAGCTCCTAACTGCCATGATACAGGCTGTGTTAGAAAAATGAGTTAGGAGCTGACTGGTTGGTACTTTATCTCTCTCCACTTTTTCTCTCTCTAAGGTTTTGTACATCTGCCCCTTTATGCTCTTACCCTTCTCATTATAGGTACTTGAACATTTTATGCTGCAGGTCCATGTGGCCCTTAATACGACCCTGATTGGCAGGGAAAAGGGTCAGCTTTACTTAGTTATTTAGCAAAATGGAGGGAAATGTATGGTGACAAAGACACACTGGCCCTATACACAGTTGCACCCTCTTGCCCAAATAATCCATAAAAGGTTTAGATAGGAGCCAACTGCCAGCCCACCAACAACAACTCAAGGCTTACATGGGGGACAAACTGCCAGCCCACCACCAACAACTCAAGGTTTAGATGCGGGATAAACTGCCAGCCCACCAACAACAACTGAAGGCTTAGATGGGGGACAAACTGCCAGCCCACCACCAACAACTCAAGGCTTAGATGCGGGTCAAACTGCCAGCCCACCACCAACAACTCAAGGCTTACATGGGGGACAAACTGCCAGCCCACCACCAACAACTCAAGGTTTAGATGCGGGATAAACTGCCAGCCCACCAACAACAACTGAAGGCTTAGATGGGGGACAAACTGCCAGCCCACCACCAACAACTCAAGGCTTAGATGCGGGTCAAACTGCCAGCCCACCACCAACAACTCAAGGCTTAGATGGGGGACAAACTGCCAGCCCACCACCAACAACTCAAGGCTTCGATGGGGACAAACTGCCAGCCCACCACCGACAACTCAAGACTTAGATGGGGACAAACTGCCAGCCCACCACCAACAACTCAAGGCTTAGATGGGGACAAACTGCCAGTCCACCAGCAACAACTCAAGACTTAGATGGGGGACAAACTGCCAGCCCACAATCCAACAACTCAAGTCTTAGATGCAGGACAAACTGCCAGCCCACCAACAACTCAAGACTTAGATGCGGGACAAACTGCCAGCCCACCAACAACAACTCAAGGCTTAGATGCGGGACAAACTGCCAGCCCACCAACAACTCAAGGCTTAGATGGGGGACAAACTGCCAGCCCACCACCAACAACTCAAGGCTTAGATGCGGGACAGACTGCCAGCCCACCACCAACAACTCAAGGCTTAGATGGGGACAAACTGCCAGCCCACCACAGACAACTCAAGACTTAGATGGGGACAAACTGCCATCCCACCACCAACAACTCATGGCTTAGGTGGGGACAAACTGCCAGTCCACCAGCAACAACTCAAGACTTAGATGGGGGACAAACTGCCAGCCCACAATCCAACAACTCAAGTCTTAGATGCAGAACAAACTGCCAGCCCACCAACATCAACTCAAGGCTTAGATGCGGGACAAACTGCCAGCCCAGCTTAGATGGGGAATAAATTGCAGCCCACCACCAACAACTCAAGGCTTAGATGGGGGGATAAATTGCAGCCCACCACCAACATCTTAAGGCTTAGATGGGGGGACAAAATGCTAGCCCATCACCAACAACTCAAGGTACCCACACTCCCCTGCCAAGGACAAACAATAACGGGATAGGTGGTGTCGCTGACCCCAGTAGGGTAGAATCAGACTAAACCTATGTATTGATGGAGAGAGCGCTGCAAAACCAACAGAAAACATCCATCTTTCTTGCAAAACAATAAAGTTGACAATCGTGAGAAGCGGATGAGACCTTCCAACCAGGGAATCGCTATTATAAACAAGCACCTAAGCCCCCAAACTCTAACTCTAACTGATACAGAACTACTCAAATCAGACCACTGGCACATACCAGTACTTTCAGTTCCGCCAGGCATATAAAATGTCTTCTGTATTCCTTTAGGGGATGATTTGTCATTGTTAAATGACTTAAGACGCTCTGGCCCAGATATATTAAACCAGAAAAACAGGCCGGATACTACGAATTTCTAGTCTTCTAATTTTTATGAATGAGAAAAAAAATATGTAAATGTTCACCAGTATAATAATAATTAAAAAAAAACAACATAAAAACTTTCACTATGGGGGTGATTCTGAGTTGTTCGCTCTGGAAGTGTATCTTAGCTTAGCAGAATTGTGAATAGAAATTTCTTAGCAGTTTCTGAGTAGCTCCAGACTTACTCAGCCATTGCGACCAGCTCAGTCCTTTTCGTTCCTGGTTTGACGTCACAAACACACCCAGCGTTTGCCCAACCACTCCCCCGTTTCTCCAGCCACTCCTGCGTTTTGCAACTCGAACGCCTGCGTTTTTCCGCACACTCCCATAAAATGGCCAGTTTCCGCCCAGAAACACCCACTTCCTGTCAATCACACTACGATCAGCACAGCTATGAAAAAGCTTTGTTATGCCGTGAGTAAAATACCTAACTTTTGAGTAAAATAACTAAGCGCATGCGCAGTAAGCGACTAATCGCAGTATAGCGAAAATCAGCAATGAGCGAACAAATCGGAATGACCCCCTATATCCTAATATAGACCTGTAGGGTTTCATTGCTGGTTCCTTGCTTAAAGTTAGTGAAAACTGCAGACAGCGGTAGTAAATTCATAGGAAGCTCTTGCAATACACGTTGCCTGCACCACTGAATTGTCGCAGCTTCTCTGTGAGATAATTGATATTTATTTGTCTATATGTAATTTGAGGCTCTCTGTACCTTGATGATAGGTATAAATCACACGCATAGAGGCACAGTGGACATGTTTATATCTATTAAGATTCCCCAATAAGTAAAGGCAGTGTTTTTTTCCACTTTCCTGCTGTGAATGATTAAGATTGATTGAAGTGCTTTCATTGTCCCTTGAAAAGCGCTGTTTAATTATTGTGCCATTATGCTAATACATGCAAATAGAAAAAGTGTTCTCTTGGTTGGGAGTGCAGGGAACAAAAAAAGATTAAAGTGTTAGTCTAAAGTACAAATTAGTTTATTACATTACTAAGTAGCCTCCTAGGAAGCAGGTGTCCTGTACATGAAATAAACAGCACCGTAGCAGCGCATAAAATGTGCTGAAATAATGTTCCATTGCTGTACTTAAAGGGAGCTTGGAAAAGCAATTACACATGTTTATGTACTTCTTTTGGCAGCAATATGTTAAAAAGAAGCTGTGAACGTGATTATAACAACATTCGTTGGCTACAGTGGACCTCGCACTGTTCATGCTGAAAAATTTGCAAATATACATTTCTGGGAATAGGAACAGAACATCTTGCAATGTGCAACTCGACTCGTAGAGATGTGCACCGGAAATTTTTCGGGTTTTGTGTTTTGGTTTTGGATTCGGTTCCGCTGCCGTGTTTTGGATTCGGACGCGTTTTGCCAAAACCTCCCTGAAATTTTTTTGTCAGATTCGGGTGTGTTTTGTATTCGGGTGTTTTTTTACAAAAAACCCTCAAAAACAGCTTAAATAATAGAATTTGGGGGTCATTTTGATCCCATAGTATTATTAACCTCAATAACCATAATTTACTCTCATTTTCAGTCTATTCTGAACACCTCACACCTCACAATATTATTTTTAGTCCTAAAATTTGCTCCAAGGTCGCTGTGTGACTAAGCTAAGCGACACAAGTGGCCGACACAAACACCTGGCCCATCTAGGAGTGGCACTGCAGTGTCAGACAGGATGGCACTTCAAAAAAATAGTCCCCAAACAGCACATGATGCAAAGAAAAAAAGAGGCGCACCAAGGTCGCTGTGTGACTAAGCTAAGCGACACAAGTGACCGACACAAACACCTGGCCCATCTAGGAGTGGCACTGCAGTGTCAGACAGGATGGCACTTCAAAAAAATAGTCCCCAAACAGCACATGATGCAAAGAAAAAAAGAGACGCACCAAGGTCGCTATGTGACTAAGCTAAGCGACACAAGTGGCCGACACAAACACCTGGCCCATCTAGGAGTGGCACTGCAGTGTCAGACAGGATAGCAGATTTAAAAAAATAGTCCCCAAACAGCACATGATGCAAAGAAAAAAAGAGGTGCAATGAGGTAGCTGTGTGACTAAGCTAAGTGACCCAAGTGGCCGATACAAACACCTGGCCCATCTAGGAGTGGCACTGCAGTTTTCTAGCGAGAGGATGAGTGCTTCCATCCTCATGTGAATCTGAACCACTAGCCATGAACATAGGCCAAGGCCTCAGCCGTTCCTTGCCACTCCGTGTCGTAAATGGCATATTGGCAAGTTTACGCTTCTCATCAGACGCTTTTAATTTTGATTTTTGGGTCATTTAACTGAACTTTTGTTTTTTTTATTTTACATGCTCTCTACTATGACATTGGGCATCGGCCTTGGCAGACGACGATGGCATTTCATCGTCTCGGCCATGACTAGTGGCAGCAGCTTCAGCACGAGGTGGAAGTGGATCTTGATCTTTCCCTATTTTAACCTCCACATTTTTGTTCTCCATTTTTTAATGTGTGGAATTATATGCCAGTATCAATAGCAATAGCCTACTACTATATATACTGCGCACAACTGAAATGCACCACAGGTATGGATGGATAGTATACTTGACGACACAGAGGTAGGTAGAGCAGTGGCCTTCCGTACCGTACTGCTATATATACTGGTGGTCACTGTCAGCAAACTGCAAAACTAAAATGCACCACAGGTATAGAATCTAGATGGATAGTATACTTGACGACACAGAGGTAGGTAGAGCAGTGGCCTTCCGTACCGTACTGCTATATATACTGGTGGTCACTGTCAGCAAACTGCAAAACTAAAATGCACCACAGGTATAGAATCTAGATGGATAGTATACTTGACGACACAGAGGTAGGTAGAGCAGTGGCCTTCCGTACCGTACTGCTATATATACTGGTGGTCACTGTCAGCAAACTGCAAAACTAAAATGCACCACAGGTATAGAATCTAGATGGATAGTATACTTGACGACACAGAGGTAGGTAGAGCAGTGGCCTTCCGTACCGTACTGCTATATATACTGGTGGTCACTGTCAGCAAACTGCAAAACTAAAATGCACCACAGGTATAGAATCTAGATGGATAGTATACTTGACAACACAGAGGTAGGTAGAGCAGTGGCCTTCCGTACCGTACTGCTATATATACTGGTGGTCACTGTCAGCAAACAGCAAAACTAAAATGCACCACAGGTATAGAATCTAGATGGATAGTATACTTGACAACACAGAGGTAGGTAGAGCAGTGGCCTTCCGTACCGTACTGCTGTATATACTGGTGGTCACTGTCAGCAAACTGCAAAACTAAAATGCACCACAGGTATAGAATCTAGATGGATAGTATACTTGATGACACAGAGGTAGGTAGAGCAGTGGCCTTCCGTACCGTACTGCTATATATACTGGTGGTCACTGGTCAGCAAAACTCTGCACTGTACTCCTCCTATATAATACTGCTGGTCCCCAGTCCCCACAATAAAGCAGTGTGAGCACAGATATATGCAGCACACTGAGCACAGATATGGAGCGTTTTTCAGGGAGACAACGTATAATACTGGTGGTCACTGGTCAGCAAAACTCTGCACTGTACTCCTCCTACATAATACTGCTGGTCCCCAGTCCCCACAATAAAGCAGTGTGAGCACAGATATATGCAGCATACTGAGAACAGATATGGAGCGTTTTTCAGGCAGACAACGTATAATACTGGTGGTCACTGGTCAGCAAAACTCTGCACTGTACTCCTCCTATATAATACTGCTAGTCCCCAGTCCCCACAATAAAGCAGTGAGCACAGATATATGCAGCACACTGAGCACAGATATGGAGCGTTTTTCAGGCAGAGAACGGATAAAACTGGTGGTCACTGATCAGCAAAACTCTTCACTGTACTCCTCCTATATAATACAGCTGCTCCCCAGTCCCCACAATTAAGCAATAAGCACAAATATTTGCAGCAACATTAATAAACGGAGAGGACGCCAGCCACGTCCTCTCCCTAACATTTCCAATGCATGAGTGAAAATGGCGGCGACGCGCGGCTGCTTATATAGAATCCAAATCTCGGGAGAATCCGACAGCGGGATGATGACGTTCGGGCGTGCTCGGGTTAACCGAGCCATATGGGAGAATCCGAGTATGCCTCGGACCCGTGTAAAATGGGTGAAGTTCGGGGGGGTTCGGTTTCCGAGGAACCGAACCCGCTCATCACTAAACTCGAGCTGCAAGAAAAAATAAAATAAATTATATATATTGTAACAGGAGACTTGCTAGAATGTGCTCTGCTACAAAAATCCACCAACGACCGACTCCAGACTTGTGCAAAAACAACAAATACCTTATATTCAGGTAGCTCAAAAACAAAGATATACATATCACTGTCTTTAGTATAAACAACCAGGGAGGTTAGGCCCTGCCTCACTCCCTCTTACTTAATAAGGATCCTCCAGGTCCCAGCATCCTGACACTAGTGGCCCAGCCCTCCGGATCCCACTGTCCCTAGCAGGCCTATCACCTGGACACTAACTGCCTTCAGGAGCCCTGACTCATGGGAGAGACTCTGCTTTAAACCCAGCACCCAGGTGCTGGCTGATGCAGCTGCTTCTTGGGCTAAGAAGCCTATAAGACCTGGTCTGGGCCAAATGGATGGGAACCCGGTCCATCCACATTTCCCATCCACCCCCAGAACCCTGTGTGTAGCTTACAGGTGTCAAAGTACCTCTCCTGCCACAAAGGGATTAGGGCCCCTCACAATCCTCGCAGTGAGAACTGTAAGAGGGGGGTATGAAAGAAAAAAAGTGTAAGAGTGAAAAATGATGGATTCATTTAGAATTGAAGAAGAGTTACAGGGAGAATAAGGGTGAGTCAGAGGAGAAATAAGGAGGAAAGGCAGATGGATGGTGGTGGGATGGTGGTGGGAAGAAATGGGAAAAGAGGGAGGCTGCAAGAGATGGCGGGAGGGAGAAAAATAGGAGAGTGGGGTAAGAGAGAGGAAAAAACACAGGCATCTCCAAATACGATGGGTCCAAAACACTAGTATATATACATAAATGTAAAAATATAGAATTCATGTGACCATTCCTATGCCTTTTATTATGGTAAAGTCTTACCAACACGTCACCTTTTAAGATCAGAACCTCCCAAACCAATGCAACAGACATTTACGGGATAATGTGACATAAGCTGGAAATTATATAGGGACGAAAGCAACGACAGGGCTTTTGCAAAATAAAATAATAATAAATAAAAAAATCTAACACAAAGTACTACAAAGTGTGCTGTAACAAAATATTAATGTAAAAAGAAACAAACCGGAGGGCTATAAAAAGTAAATTGTGACTCCGTCTCGACATCAGTGCAGTTTGTTGTGTAAGCAGTGAAGGCGGCAGTTTCCCTTCTCATGCCTCAGTTACGTCAGTTATGATACATTTTACGGTGATAAAGTAGCAGCCAATCAGCTCCTAACTGCCATGTTACAGGCTGGGTTTGAAAAATGTCAGGAGCTGATTGGCTGGTACTTTATCACCATAAAATGTATCACTTTTCAAGGCTTAGTACATCTCCCCCTAAATGGTATCCTCTGTCTTGTGCAGTCAAGGGTTCTAGGTTACCCAAAGCTAAGATCTTGGGAATGCAACCACCAACAAAGATACAAAAACACACGCAAACAACAAAATGTCATTTTGTAAGCATGGACAGAGAGATGAGAAACCTGTCCTGCAAGCCGCATTTCCAAAGGACTAGGGTGGCCAATCCCGGGATCTGGATCAGCGAGATCTTTGTATTTAAATCAAAAATTGTCAGGGATTCAATCCCGGGATTGGAAGCTCCAATCCCGGGGATTGCGGGATCAGGCGGCCCTTTGTGTTTTTAAAGCCGGGCAGTGTTGAGCGTCCTCAGGAGGCTCAGACACTGCCCGGGTCCCTCCTCCTGGCTCTCCCTGTGCAGCGTGACATGAAGTCACCTGCCGCTGAGCCCTAAGGAAATGTCCCACCCGCCCGCCTCAGTAGTATGGTAAGTTATGTGTGCGGGGAGGGTGTGGGGGGGGGGGACGGGCAGTCACACAGGAAAAAAGCCAATCCTGGGTATTCTGGGAATTCTGGGATTGACCATTTTTCAATCCCGATACCCGGCATTGATAAAATGGCCCGGGATTAGCCATCCTACAATCCACCGTACCCACCTGCTCAACTACACCCTCCAGTGACTTTTCTCAAACCTTGTTCTGTAAATTACTCCTCTGGCCTCAAGGAATGAAAAACTACTAGAGGTCCAGGGATTTTAGGAGGCTCATAACCCTATCCAAACCCAAAGTAACTGATGTATGGACGGCTTAAGGGAAACTGTCATATGTTGTCAAGTTTTCAATTCATCTTTATTCATCAATTAAAAATGATTGCATACAGTAATACTGAACATTCCCTCAATCTCCTCCTTTCACTGTTGCAGGGTCACAAGTTACTAGTTTCACCTCGTTGTGGTTCATCTCCGAACCGTTAGATGTGGTCACCATGCGTGGAAGTTCTGTGGTTCTCAACTGCTCGGCCTCCTCAGATCGGGGGTCTCCGGTAATCAAATGGAAAAAGGATGGAGTCTATCTGAACCTCGCAATAGATGACCGAAGGCAACAGCTGGCCAATGGCTCCCTCGTAATACAGACTGTGGTACATTCGCGGCATCACCGGCCGGATGAAGGCTCCTATCAGTGCGAAGCATCTTTGGATGGTATTGGTGCGATCATTAGTCGGACGGCTAAAGTGTTGGTGGCTGGTAAGTCTCTTTCAGTGCTTCCGGATGTTTTTAAATAAAAAGGTTATTCAGTCCAAAAATGCTATTGGATTCTAGAAATAATGAGTGTTAGCAACTATGTGCAGGAAGGAAAATCAATTGAATATATCAGATCAGTAGGGACGTGTTCCGTGTCTCCCCGGATCCTTAGCAATGTAAGAACACTTAGTTAACTGTGCGCAAATTTACCACTAGGTCATAACTTATAAGTGATGTCACTAATTACTAGTGAACCGATAGGCTGCGTTGTCATCAGTGTTGGCTCAGTCCCCAAAACCATCTATTTGCAGTACATGAACATTTAGATGACACAGTGTGTCTCAGCCTTGACTATCTGGGTGTCTATATGTCCCATGCAGTGTCAGTCTTTGGCTCTCTGCAAATTGGTGGCCATTTACTGAAACAGTGATCCCCAGATGCCACATACTGCTGTTTACTGTCAGGCCAATGCTTTCATGCACGGAAAGCAAATGTGTGCATGTTATTGTGCGCCTGTCCCCCATCTGTACGCCTGGTGCCCTGCCTGTCGCCACCACTATCACTGCGTGCATGCACAAGCCCTATACGAAGTGGTAACGTATGTCAGCTGTGCATACCCACACTCTGACTGATCATTGTGTGTGTGGGAGCCCCATTGAAGGAAAGTTATTCCTATTCTGTAGTAAGAGGGGTGTGTGGTATGTTGAGAATGTCGACAATGGCTTCAATGTCGATATCCTTGTAATATTCATCCTGTCCACACTGATGTAATGTCAACATTGTTGAAATGTTGACAATGTGGTTTTAGTCTAATTTTATCCCTTTCGTAATCCTTACAGTAACCCTACACCTAGAGATAACACTAACCCCAACGTTAATCCTAACAATAACCCTAACCCTAATGGTAATGCTAACCCCAACGATAACCCTAACAGTAAACCTAACTCCAACGATAACCCTAACAGTAAACCTAACCCCAACGATAACCCTAACAGTAAACCTAACCCCAACGATAACCCTAATAATAAACCTAACCCCGATGATGACCCTAACAGTAAACCTAACCACAACGATAACCCTAACAGTAAACCTAACCCCAACGATAACCCTAATAATAAACCTAACCCCAATGATGACCCTAACAGTAAACCTAACCACAAGGATAACCCTAACAGTAAACCTAACCCAACGATGACCCTAACAGTAAACCTAACCCCAACGATAACCCTAACAGTAAACCTAACCACAAGGATAACCCTAACAGTAAACCTAACCCAACGATGACCCTAACAGTAAACCTAACCCCAACGATAACCCTAACAGTAAACCTAACCCCAACGATGACCCTAACAGTAAACCTAACCCCAACGATAACTCTAACAGTAAACCTAACCCCAACGATAACCCTAACAGTAAACCTTACCCCAACGATAACCCTAACAGTAAACCTAACCACAACGATAACCCTAACAGTAAACCTAACCACAACGATAACCCTAACAGTAAACCTAACCACAACGATAACCCTAACCCTAATGATAATGCTAACCACAATGATAACCCTAACAGTAAATCTTACCCCAACGATAACCCTAACAGTAAACCTAACTCCAATGATGACCCTAACAGTAAACCTAACCCCAACGATGACCCTAACAGTAAACCTAACCCCAACGATAACCCTAACCCTAATGATAATGCTAACCACAACGATAACCCTAACGGCAGCCCTAATCCTAAGGGTAACCCTAATGACAGTCCTAACCCTAACAGTAACCCTAATGGTAGCCCCAACCATAATTGTAACCCTAATAGTAATGCTAACCCTAACGGAATCCTAATGGTAATGCTAACCCTAACAGTAACTCTAACTCTAACGGTTACCCTTGCCCTTAATGATAACTCTAACGGTAACCCTTACCCTAACAGTAACCCTAACAGTAATGCTAACCCTAATGGTAGCCCTAACCCTTACACTAACGGTAACCCTAATGGTAACTCTAATCCTAACAGTAACCCTAACCCTAAAGGTAACCCTTACGGTAACTCTAACGGTAACCCTTACCCTAACGGTAACCCATACCCTAACGGTAACCCTAATGGTAGCCCTAACAGTAACAATTCTCTTTTTACATATAGAGGAGATCAGCAGCCAGGGGAATTGCGCTTAGCGTTGTATATGAAGGTCAGTAAGCACACATTACCATGCCAGCTGCAGGAGTCGAGAATCCTGATCATTTATTATACAGTATATACTTTCCTTTTGAAAATATAATCTGCACAGATAAATCATTTCTATCTCCTGAAATACCCCTGCCAGGGATCAAGAGCCAAGTAGTCATGAATGTATATATTAGGAGCTCGCTATACACAATCCTTTGCTGCAACAATGTGCTTAGAATCACGATGAACTGTGACCTCCCGTATCATCAAAGGACTGATTAAAATTCCGATAGGCTGCATCTGTGCTAATATATGCTTACATGGTATGGTATGATGCAAATAGCACATACGTGCTGTAACATAACATATCAGCTCTCATCCCCCCAGTGAGGCAGCGCCTGGTTGTTATTCTGTGTGTGTGGCACCAGTATCATACTATCATTACATGTATGCTGCAGGAAACACAGCAGTTATCAGTATGCGGTAAGTGGGCAAAAATCCAACCACCAGCGTTAGTTTTGACTAATCAAACACAAGACAATAAATATAAATCTCTCATTGGTTGTTGACGGTTGCTGTCGGTTATTCCACATTCGGACCAATTTTGCTTTTAATAATAATGAAAGCACAAACATTTTCTATAGACAAACCTATCACCTTTTCCATGCCATTGATGTACATTGTATAATACAGTATAAGTCTTCTGTGTCCTTCTAAGCTTAATTACATGTCAGTAACGTCACACAAGTTGCAGTTTTTCTGTCACTGTCGTTTGATTTCCTCACATAGGATTCCAGCAAACTGTTAATCCAACCTCTCATAATATCCTGCATCATGTTCCGTAATCTCTTCTTAACCGGCTTCCCACACCAGTCCCATCTGTCTATAATGTCAGACTTATTCACACCTCTGCCACTCCACATCTGTTTCCGCTCGGTGCCAGCCTCTGGCTTACCGTAGCCTCCTGAATAAAATACAATGCGTGAGCTCTTACACAGCCCTCCATCATCCGGCTTCTCCTTCCATCACTGATCTAACCTAAATACTCTCCTATACGTCTTCAACAATACCTGGAACCCTGTTTCTTTGTCGACCTCCTCTGTAAAGTTGGGTATACACTTAAAATATCAGACAAACTACCCGCTGCCTGATACTGTAAAGCGGTCTGTGTGCAATTCACCACAGCACTCTGGAGAGCTGCAGAAGTGTGTCTTTACTCGCTGCAATCATGCCAAATAAAATGGCTGCAGAGGCACTTCCTGTACAGCAAACACTTCCGGTATAACAAACACTTCCTGTATGACAAAGTGGATGGCAACAAATTCTGTCCAGTCACATACAGCATACACCAGATATGATACACTATTATATCGCATCAGCGTAAACGCTACACCATCCGCTGTACGATGACAAGATACATCGCGTGTGCAGACTGCTACCGCACCACATCGTACATCACATCATTACCTACAATCAAAATTCCGACGGTCAAAATACCAACAACCATTGACCGACTGTCATAATACCGACAGGTCAAAAAGTCGACATGAGATTTTCATTATTTTTTTATTGAAATCGACTTGTACGTACTTTACCATCCCAGTGGACCTGGAGGAGGAATATAATAGTGCCCGCACACGTACACTTATACGGTGTCTATGTCGACCTGTGTCGACACACACTGAAAAACAATGAAAAGTGCATATCGACTTTTTGACCTGTCGCCTTTTTAAATTTTGACCTCGTTGGTGTTTTAAATGTTGGTATTTTGACCTTGTCGGTATTTGGACCTTGTCTGGATTTTGACCGGCGGTCAATTGGTGTCGGTATTTTGACCGTCGGGATTTTGATTGTAGGTAATTCATACTAAACCCTGTATATGACTGTCACTACATGTAATATCCCTAACTGCACAGCGCTGTAGAATGTGCTTGGCGCTTTGTAAGCAAAGTATAATATAATATACAGTAGCTGCAGGACACCCTTGGGGGGAAAAAAAATCAAAGTCCACCTACTTATATAACTTGGTGGTTCCATTTCCTTTGTGCCAGATTAGCGGGGCGCAGGATTCAGCCCCCAATGTAACGGTTTGCAAAATATCCGAAACAGCTGGGATACCGCCTCCTAATTTAGCTGACTTTGTAATTCAATCAGACGTTATAGCGTAGTACGACCAAAACATTTAATTCCTGCAAAATTTCAATAATCAAAAGTGCCTAGAATCTAAAGTGATTTAAATTGTTAATTACCCGGCAATGCTGGATAATGTGTCTGTATAGATCTGGCAGGACTGACACAAGCACAGCTGTATTACAGTAATTTCATCCAAATATCTGTTCCGCAAGACTCGCATCCTCCTGTGTATTCTCCTCATACCTCAGTATAAACTTAGGAAAACACTTCGGTTGCATCTATGAGTGGAGCATTATAGATAAGATAATCGTTTGCATTTTTGAAGGGTTTCAAAGTGACGTTCACATATATTTTATAAAATTCTTATCTCAATAATTGCTATTGACAATTTGTCTTCAGGTTTTCTGCTGCTTTCCGGTATATCAATGAGCATATACTGAAAGATATGTTCTAGTTTATATATATGTTATACAAATGTGGTGGACAGCCGCGCTATCTGACCACATCTCTGTCACTGGGTGTCCCCACTCCCTCCTCTGAAAAGCACAGTCCCTCGCAGAAGTTGCATCCAGGTCTGTCTCCCAGCTTCCAATTTACCTCAGAAATGGGCACCTCTGAGGTGAATTGGCTGATTATCATGGCCCCCAATAGCCGTATGTAGAAGACGGATGTATTTTTCAGGGATACCCTTAATATTTTGTTAGGCGACTTTCATGGCGCCTTCTAAGTGCCGGAACACTAAGTAGCTGTCTGCCCGTGAGCTCATCTAGGGAGGCGGCAGTGGGCAGCGGTGGGCGGCAGTGGGTGGCAGTGGTCAGTCCAGGGACGGAGAAGGTAGCGGCAGTGCCCTCCACAGTGTGGCTTCTACACGGTTGCGTAGCCGGCATAATGGTCGGGCCGGCCCTGCCCGTTTCCTCAGTATTGGTGCATTTAGGCAAATAAAGATTGCTTTTTGACGCAAATTGTGGCAATATGGAATCCTAATTTCTAGATGCAAAATTTTTAAAATCTGCCCCTTAGGGAAACTATATAAAACCAGAATTAAATACAGATGCAGACACAAAATAAAAGTAATGTTGAGAAAAAAAAATACAAACCTCTGATGTCTTCCCACTTAAAAAACTTAAATCTCTTTTTCCACCGCAGACGAAAATTAAATCAATCAACTAACGTAAATCATTTACACAGTATCAGTGGCCGGGATCAAGACGCAGATAGCCAATCAGAAGCTTCTGCCGATTGGGATTGTTGTCAGTACAGTGGCGGAACTTGCGAGTGGTGGGCCCATGTGC
Source organism: Pseudophryne corroboree (assembly GCF_028390025.1). NCBI lineage: Eukaryota > Metazoa > Chordata > Amphibia > Anura > Myobatrachidae > Pseudophryne > Pseudophryne corroboree. The sequence continues at coordinate 61,937,773 of NC_086444.1, read as the reverse complement.
GACAAAATGCTTTGCCCCCCCCCCCCCATCTAAGTCCACCGCCTCACCCCTGGAGAGGATCTGGGTAGGGGGACCTGCTCAGGGCCAGGGAAATGGGTACCTAGCAACAGTGCCGTAATTAGTCATTTTAGTGCTGTGTGCAAGAAATGGCATCGGAGCCCCGCCCCCCTATGTAAAACAGGGGCAGTGCGCGCCGCAGACGCGTGCAAAAAAAATAGGGGCGTGGCTTTGTGGGGAAGGGGTGTGGCCACAAAATAATACCAATTCATATAACAGTGCACAGTAGTCTCCATTATTCAAATTACGCCGGACGGTAGTACCACTACACCAGGTAGAGACCCTTTTACACATTATGGCGGACAGCTTCCCCTTTTTTCCACATTACGGCAGACAGCGTCCCCCTTTTTACACATTACGGCAGACAGCGTCCCCTTTTTACACATTATGACAGACAGTGTGACCTTTTTACACATTACGACAGACAGCGTCCCCTTTTTTACACATTACGGCAGACAGCGTCCCATTTATTACACATTACGGCAGACAGCGTCCCATTTTTTACACATTACGGCAGACAGCGTCCCCTTTTTACACATTACGGCACACAGCGTCCCTTTTTTACACATTACAACAGACAGCGTCCCATTTATTACACATTACGGCAGACAGCGTCCCATTTTTTGCACATTACGGCAGACAGCGTCCCATTTATTACACATTACGGCAGACAGCGTCCCATTTTTTGCATATTACGGCAGACAGCGTCCCATTTATTACACATTACGGCAGACAGCGTCCCATTTTTTGCATATTACGGCAGACAGCGTCCCATTTATTACACATTACGGCAGACAGCGTCCCATTTTTTACACATTACGGCAGACAGCGTCCCATTTTTTGCATATTACGGCAGACAGCGTCCCATTTATTACACATTACGGCAGACAGCGTCCCATTTATTACACATTACGGCAGACAGCATCCCATTTTTTGCACATTACGGCAGATAGCGTCCCATTTATTACACATTACGGCAGACAGCGTCCCATTTTTTGCATATTACGGCAGACAGCGTCCCATTTATTATACATTACGGCAGACAGCGTCCCATTTATTATACATTACGGCAGACAGCGTCCCATGTTTTGCACATTACGGCAAACAGGATAGATAGATAGATAGATAGATAGATAGATAGATAGATAGAAGATAGGTATACTTACCATTTCCGCTGGCTCAGGCTCCTCGTGCAGCTTCTGTTCTGGCAGGGTTGTGTCTATGTTGCCTTCGTGCTAAGGACCTGGACGTGACAAAACGAGAGGGCAGGAGAGCACTTCCGCCCTTACAGCATCTAAATGTCTCCTTCGTTCTCCGATCGTTTGGGGCAAATTTATTTCTCTATGCAGCATTGGACGCTCGCCACGCATCGTGCTCGGTGTCTCGCTCCGCTCCGCTTCGCTCGCCACACTTTACTATTCCAAATAGATTGTGACATGGACCCAGGGGGTTATGGGAAAGGTCCTTAGCGCGAAGAGAATCTAGACGCTACCGTTCTGGCAGGGGAGAAGAAGGAGGGGTGGAGGAGGGAGCCGCAGCAGCGCTATGTCATTGGTAGAAGCGCTGCTGCTGCTGGACCTCTCCTTTACCATAGGCTGCCCTCCGCCGCTGTGAATGCTGGGATGCGATGCGCATCCCAGCATTCACAGTGGCGGAGGGCAGCCTATAGTAAAGGAGAGGGCCAGCAGCAGCAGCGCTTCTACCAATGACACAGCGCTGCTGCGGCTCCCTCCTCCATCCCCCCTCCTCCTCCTCCGCCCCTGTAGCCGGTGCGCGCATCATCTCCTCGGCGGCGGCGGACCACAGCGGCAGCCAGGCGGCATGTAATGAGTCAGTTTGACTCATTACATGCCGTTCTGGCTGCGGGCCCCTTGACAGTTGCGGGCCCCAGTGCAAGGCACTGCCTGCACTGGCGCTAGTTCCGCCTCTGTGTCAGTGTGTATTCAGGGGGTAATTCAGGTTGCATCGCTTCCGCAATAACCCCGTTTTCGGCGGCAGTGCGCACGCACAGGTACCGTCCTGCGCGTGTGCGGCTGCCGAATGTGTTTGAGACGCAGTGGGTGTGTTTGAGCCTGTCAGTTGGGCAGAGGCGTTCACGGACGGGCAGGGGGTGGCGACGGAGTGTAACAGGGGCCGCACTGGGAAAACGGGGGGTGGGTCGGCGAAAAAATGGTTTGCAGACAGTCTGCATACGCAGCCTGGCTGCTGGGGGTCGTCCACAATTGCTGCAACCACAGTGTAATTTGCGCTCGCAGCTGGTGGACGCCATTTAGCATACTGGGCGGCCTTGCCCCCAGTATGCGAAAGAACGGATTGCAATTCTGGTTTTTAGCAGAATTTGCATTCCGTGCTGAATAACCCCCCTAGTACCAGTGGTTCATGCACCTGCAGACATGTATATATATATATATATATATATATATATATAGCTTTGCTGTTGACTGCATGAGCCCTACGGTACTCACTCTACCCTTATACGCCCCTTCCCTCCCACATTATGCCACAAAAAAAGCGCAAAATTATTGCAAAATTCAGCAAGTAGCATTTTTGCACGACTGTAAACTATTAAATGGAAAATTATGTTAGTTTTATTATTATTACTGAAATCATACTGTACGAATTATTCCTCTTGCTACAGATGTAATAATTGGACTGGAAATGCCAATCTTCCAAAAGCCCAGTGGCCTGATTAGGCTATTGCTAAACTGGCACATAAATAACATTTTGTGCATTTACAGAGAAGCCACAGGTTGGGCAGCATAAGAGCGCCTTCCCTCTGCGCTGTCTGGTCCTGGAATCAATTTAGTCTGTGCTGCATAGCCGACCTTTTCCATCTGAAATCTGCATGTGTTCCTGAGGTTTGTACTTAATAGGACGGTCAAGTTGTTTACAAAGCCCTCTGTCTGACCTTCCATGGCTGATCAGGGAATAGAGAGGAATTGCCATTAAAAGGGCAACATCAAGTTTGGAAAAACTTCTTTAAAGGGCCTGCGCGCTCCCGGGGCCTTAATTAAGGGAGCTCTGAAACACTCTGCACAGCTGTTCTGACTGGCAAGCATATTCAGTACAGGGACAGCAGGGAGCACTAAGAGAAACAACAGCTATTATTATGCTGCTTCTTTTACTGGTCTGCAGCAAAATGAAATGAAATGTAATGCCAAACTGCTGCCATCCGATGCTCATGTTTGTGGAGACCAGTTTGGCTGGTACTTGTCCTTCATAAGCTCTGTGTTGCTTTCACTTGTACAGCGCGGTGGCACAATTGTTAGCAGGGGTGCCAAGAGTGGGGCAGTGGGTACAAATTACACCGGTCCAGTGGCGTAACTTCATCCCAGTTGCCCGGAGGCAAGATAAAATGCTGTGCCCCCCCTCAAAAAAATAGTATTTTAACTGACTCTTTTATACCCGCCATCACATCACCGACCCCTCTATACCTTACATTAAATCACTGACACCTCTATACCCTAAACTATTTACCCATTTACACCCTACACTAAATTATTGACCCCTCTGTACCCTACACTACATTACCGACCCCATTGTACCCTACACTACATTGCAGACCCCATTGTAGTTAAAAAAACACAGACACACACATTGGCACAGATAGGGAAAAAAAACCATACACATTGGCACGGATATAAAATAAAGCACATAGGCCACCACAAAAAGCACATAAGCCCCTGTAGGAAAATAATAAAACACATTGGCACGGATAGAAAAATAATACAGAACATAGGCCAGCTCAGGAAAATAATACAGCACATAGGCCACAACAGCGAACAAAAATAAACAGGTCACCACAGTGAAAATAATGGAAAAAAAATAGGTCACTACAGCAAAAATAATAAAACACATTAAGAAAATAATAAACACAATGGCGCCGATAGGAAAATTAAGACATACAAACTCAATTACTGTATGTCTGAGGCTGTGGCATCCCTCACATGACTGCTTGGCGGGTCTCTCCCTTTTATTATAACTAGGGGCCCATGTGTTGTCCACCCTCCCTTGGCCCCTGTGTGAGCCATGTCCCCTTCCTTCCCCCTGTGAGAGCCATATAACACCTTTCCCTGGTCCGTGTGTGAGCCATGTCCCCCTTCCCCCTGTGTGAGGCATGTTCCCCCCTTGCCCTGTGTGAGTGATATCACCCCTTCCCTCTTTAGTGAGCCACATCCCCCTTCACATGTGTGAGATATGCTGCCCCTTCTCCTGTGTGAGCCATGTCCTCCTTTCCCCAGTGTGTTTTAGCAATGTCTACCCCTTCCCCCATGTGAGCCATGTCCCCCCCCCGCCATCCTCACATGAGCCATGTCCCCCTTCCCCCAGTGCCCTCGTTTTCATCATGCTCTCACCACGATACAGTGGGTGACCCAAGGGAGAGACAGTGGGTGATGTAGAGGATGACGGGTTGAGGCAGTGGATGACAGGGAGAACTGACAGGGAGAGATAGTGGGAGACGGAGAGGCAGTCGGTGATGCCAGGGAGAGGCAGTGGGGGGGATACCAGGGAATGGATGATAGGGGGATGCAGTGGATAACAACAGTGGGAGGCTGTGGATGATGTAGAGGATGATGGGGAAAGGCACTGAATGACAGGAAGAGGCTGACAAGCAAGAGAGAGGTGACATGAATAGATAGTCGGCGACAGAGTGACATTGGGTGACAGGGAGTGGGATACTGGGAGAGGCAGTGGATGACGCCATAGAGAGGATTACAGGCAGTGAGGGAGAGGCTGTCAGGCAGTTTTCCTGCTAGGTCTGAGGTGCAGGAAAAAGGGGACATCTGGTGCAGTCAGAGGCCAGTGCCTCAGAGACATAGGGAGCAGTCAAAGGTGTGTCAGGGGCATAGGGATCGGTCACAGACATAGGGATCAGTCAGAGGGCATAAGGTGCACTCAGAAGCCAGTGTTTCAAGAACATAGGGAGCAGTCAGGGGGCATAGGGAGCAGACAGGGGGCATAGAGCAGTCATGGGGCATAGGGAGCAGTCAGGGCCAGCAGGTGAGAGGTATGGGGTGAAGCATTTCGCAGGACATGAGGCTCAGGCTGGAGCTGTAACCTGCAGATGTACACAAGGCAAGCAGACAGTGACTGACCTGCAGAAGAAGCAGCAGCGCCAGCCCTGTTGCCCACGGCCTCCTGTGTCCCATGCTGGGGTTCCTGTAACGTGATGCGCAGCACCTGCAGCTCAGAACCCTCTGTCTGACATCCGGGATTTGAACAGCTGAGGCGGCCGCTGGTCCCAGGGGAGTGGCCAACCACCAGCAAGTGTATATTGAGCTGCTGGAGGCAGCCCCGGTGATGTGTCCTGGAGCCATCTGCAGTCTACGGCCGGGCCAGCCAATCTGCCTGTGACGGACGGGGACTCCTGGTGACGGACGGGCAGGCTTGCTGAGTTTCGGGGTAAATTATTCTGTGTGTGTGGTCCTCCGCGACCACACAGCACAGCAGACAGTCACAGAGGCGGAGCGCCGCGCTGATGCTGATCGGCGCCGCTCCACCTCTGCTCGGTGGGTAGCTCTTTTGTGGAAGCGATGGCAGAAAGGGCATGGTAGGGGGACATTGTTGGAGCCAGGTGCCCTCTTCAGGACTGGAGCCCGGCGGCAACGGACTCCGTTGCCTCCGGGAGTTCCGCCCCTGCACCGGTCCCTGGAGGTATTGGGAGAGCAGGAAAAGCGTAACCATGCACCCTCCCTTCCCCGGGGGGTACCATCAGTGATTAACATTGATGGCATGAAACCATCAATAGTTCCCGCTGATGGTTTCGTGCCATCAATGTTATTCACAGATGGCATCTTCGATGGTGCCAATGTTTTTTAGACAATGTTTATGCTAACGCGCTTATATCAGTCGCACTGGGTGTCTTGTGACACCGCTTGTAGTTTGGATTAGGACGCAGGGTGATTGACAGATAGTGACCATTTGTGGGAGGTAACGGGGGTGTTGCAACTCCAAATACAGCAGCCTAGGAAGATGCAACCGCAACACAATTAACGTCCACCTCTGGACCAGGTGCCTAGTTCCCAGTGGTGCAAGTAGAAAAAATGTCTTACGGGTACTGTGTGTGCAAAAAAAAAATGGGTGTGGCCAAATGGCACATGGGGCGTGGCCAATGAAAATGGGGGCGTGATACACATATGGGGGGAGGGGCCGATACACGTATGAGCCCAATAGTGCCAGATACACGTTGCCCCACAGTGCCAGATATACATTGCCCCACAGTGCCAGATACACATTGCCTCACAGTGCCAGATACACATTGCCCCACAGTGCCAAATACACAAATGTCCCCAGAGTGCCAGATACACATTGCCTCACAGTGCCAGATATACATTGCCCCACAGTGCCAGATACACGTTGCCCCACAGTGCCAGATATACATTGCCCCACAGTGCCAGATACACATTGCCTCACTGTGCCAGATACACAAATGCCCCCAGAGTGCCAGATACACAAATGTCCCCAGAGTGCCCCCAGTGCCAGATATCCCCCAGTGCCAGGTATACATGCCCCCCCAGTGCCAGGTATACATGCCCCCCCAGTGCCAGGTATACATGCCCCCCCAGTGCCAGATATTCCCCAGTGCCAGGTATACATGCCACCCCCAGTGCCAGATATCCCCCAGTGCCAGGTATACATGCCCCCCCAGTGCCAGATATCCCCCAGTGCCAGGTATACATGCCCCCCCCCCCAGTGCCAGATATCCCCCAGTGCCAGGTATACATGCCCCACCCCCCAGTGCCAGATATTCCCCAGTGCCAGGTATACATGCCCCCCCAGTGCCAGATATCCCCCTGTGCCAGGTATACATGCACCTCCCCTGCTCACCGCTGCCGTCCTGTCTGTGTGAGGGGAGGAGAGCGCAGCCTGCGCCTCTCCTTCCCCTCAGTCTCCGGCGGGTGTCTCAGTTTAATTCAGCGGTGCGCGCTCTGATTGGCTCACGGATCGGCGCTGAATTACACTGAGACACCAGCCGGAGACTGAGGGGTAGGAGAGGCGCAGGCTGCGCTCTCCTTCCCTCACATCAGCGGCAGCGCGGCGGGGAGCGGTGGGGAGCAGAAGAGGGAGGGAGGGAAGAGGAGCGGCGGCCCGTCGGTGTGGGTATGGCGTACCCACGGCTAAATTCTTACGGGTACGCTGTACCCACCCGTACCCACACACTTGCACCACTGCTAGTTCCCAACATTCCAATCATTGGGATGACAGTACAGCCAACTTGGGTCCACCTCCCACTACTGCGTGTGTGTGTGTGTGTGTGTGTGTGTGTGTGTGTGTGTGTGTGTGTGTGTGTATGTGTGTGTGTGTATATGCGTGTGTGTATGTATGTGTGTGTGTGTTCGGCATGATTGACACACATGTGAAAATATCTCTCAACCCAACCTCTACGCTCTTCACAAGATGTGCGTCTCTCATCCACACTCATTACTTGCTCCCTTGCACGATTACAGGACTTTCTTCGGGCTGCACCCACTCTGTGGAATGCCCTACCACGTACAATAACCTTCAAACGTTCCCTGAAAAATCACCTCTTTAGGCTAGCTTATCACATTCCAGAACGGCTCACTCAACCTTCATAAGCTTTCCTATCCGCTTATATCCCCTCTGTACAGTCCACACACATCCTCACATATTTTCTCTTTCCTCACTTTCCCTACTTTCTGACCAGGGTTCATCATTGCTGTGATGTGATATCATGCAGCCCACCAAGAACCTTTGCAATCCGGTGGACAAATATGCAATAGGTAGCACCTATCCTTGTGTATCAATGCCTATTTCCCTATAAATTGTAAGCTTGCGAGCAGGGCCTTCCTACCTCTATGACCATTTGTTTATTACCCAGTTTTATTTTATCGTTGTGTCCATTGGAAAGCGCAACGGAATTTGCTGCGCTATAAAAGAAACTGTTAATAAATAAATAACGTCCGCATGTGGGCGTCAGTGGGGTGGAGTGTCACTGCCTGTGTTACCATACTAGGAAGTGAGACAGTGAGATGCAGGGCCTGGGGTGGTCCGTGTAGCTCTTACACACTGAGCCAGTCCCATGGGGCCCAGCACAAGGGGCCAGAGGAGCTCAGTACATGCTGTTCTGTCACCCAGGGCTCAGTAGCCTCATGGAAATGATCTCCTCAGAGGCTATTGGAGAGTGGGGAATGTTGCAGGTGCGACGCGGTAATAAATCTCTGTTCACATGCAGATGACTGGAGAGGAGATGAGAGTATAAAGTGGACACAAGAAATCCTCCAGCATGCAATCACCTGCCAATAAAAATGCACTATAAATGTAAAACAGTCGTCTCAAAGGCATGGTTTATATACAGTATACAGTAATAAATGCACTGACACGTTCTACTCGATAGGTGTCATCAATACTGACAGGACACGGTCGGCTTTAGAAATGAACCTGTTCATGGTGCATGTAAAGTAACCTATCCAACCAGCTTAATTAATAATATAACAAAATAAGAGCGTTACAGTGCTAATTTGCATAGATTACAATCTAACCTTCACCAAAATACATAAAGATTATATAGTTTGAAAGTCTTGAGCTCAAAAAATTAAGTATTTTGGAATATTCTGTATTTTGACGGTTTGGATATACAGTAGGAGACTCAAGCCTATGTATCTGTAGTCAGGGTCAGTGCAGGGCTATTAGGCATTCTGCTTTGTGATGTCACACTGACACCAGGAAGTACATTAGGGATGGCCATCGGTGGGTTATCCATCGATGGTCACCATCGGTTGTACCATTGATGGTTAACCTTGATGGTGTTAAACCATCTGTAAGGGAACCATCAATGGCTTTACTCACCAATGGTCACCCCTGCATTCATGTTGAATCAGCTGCTGGCCAATCAGTGCCCAGGAACAGGGCTTCCTGGGTGTTGGAGGGCGGAGCTAAGCTTTAAGGACAAAAAAAAAATGGTAGCTCTCTACCATCGATGGTGGGAAAACACCTGGTTCTCCCCCATCAATGGTATAAGTATTGAACATTGGTCACAGGCCATCGATGATTTTGAATCATCAATGGTCGATGGCCATCCGTAAAGTACAGCACTGCCCAGGCGATCCTTAGGATGCCCTTGGTGACTGTACAAGCTGCAGCACACTCTACAGCTGTGCTACAGGCAGCCTGCAAGCCAAATGGAGCCCATACAGCAGGGGCAGAGGTGTATCTGTAATGGGTGCCGGGAGTGCGGGCCTCGTATCCAGAGGGGGCCCACATTGCAGACCCTGCACCCATTTCTTCATTACTTACCTCTCCGGAGTCCTGTGCTGGCTGCAGCAGCGAAGCACATATCACTGGAAAAATGCAGCGGCAGCCATTTTCTGACATCTTACGCATGTGCAGTAGGAAAATCACCAGGAAAATGTCCGCCCTGCAATTTTCCCGGAGACCTACTGGTGCTCTAATGCTCATTTTCCCCCAGAGACCTGCGCTGCCGGCTAGAGAGGAGGGAGCCCGGACGGACACTCCCCTTTCCTTTCTTAATACGCCCCTGCCTCAGGGCCTTGCGCCCTGAGGCATTGATTGTATACCCCTAGTTACCTCTGCTCTGTTTGTCATAATGTTAACTACGAGGAGCAAAATGGATAATTTTGGGAACATGTACAGGGTAATTAAAAGTGATATTGATAGATCTGACCGGAATGCAACAAACTGGAGCCCCATGAGGCCTTAATCTGGCTCTGGTTGGCAGGACAGAGCCCCTAAACCTAGACTGGTCCATAGAAATTGGTAATTATGGTGGTTATTCTGAGTTGTTTGCTCGTTGCCTATTTTCGCAATGCAGCGATTATGTGGAAAATGCGCATGCGCATGGTACGCAGCGCGCATGCGCTAAGTACTTTCACACAAAACCAGGGACGTGCAGTCAGGGGAGGCAGGGGAGGCAGAGCCTCACCTGTCATATTCCAGTGAAAATAGCTGTTTTTTACACTGATTTGTGTTAGAACACAGATCAGTATAAAATTATGCTATTGTCATTGGAATATGAAGTTGCAGCACTCCGCAAATGCAGAGAGCAGAGGAGAGAGGCACTGAGAGATCTGCCTCTCTCTAGCTGTCAAATGCTGTACGGAGCTGGGGGCGGATCTGGGGGCGGAGCCACGAGTCAGGCATAATCCTGCATTGAAAACAGCTCCAGCTTGAGGCAGCTCTGACATGCGTGCCTTGACACAGGCTGAAGGCACGCCCCTCTGTTATGCATATGCATTAGCTACCTCACTCGTCCTCCTTCTCCTGTACTGTACTGAACGTGGGATACAGCCATAAGAAGGAGACAGCTTCCTCATACAGATCACCAGGCAGGTAAACATCAGTGAAATGCCTGATCCCCAGCTCTTTTATCACCATATCATCCAGCAAGGTTTAATGTTGAGGGCCCCATAGTGTGGGAAAGCTATCATTAACTGGCCCCAGCAAACATATAGCTGACCACTGTACTACATACCCTCCAACATTTGACACACAAAAATCGGTACAAACCAGATAAAGGGGCGTGGCTACGGGGAAAGGGGCGTGGCCACGCCCATTTTCCTATACTTTCAATGGAAGTTTAGAGAGCCAAAAATCGGTACAGACCATTAAAAAAAGGTACTGTACCTATTAAAAAGGTACAGTTGGAGGGTATGGTACTACTGCTGAGGGGGAAGTGGATTCTTTAAAGAAACTGTCTATTAAAAAGGTACAAGTGTTATGTGACTGCCCATGCACACTCTTACATGGCAAGATTTTATGTGACACGTTTCCAATTTGGTCTTGTTATGTATGGAGGTACTCTCTAGTGGCATATGACACAGTACTGTCCACTGTACTGTCTTTTGTAAGAATGTATACATTAACAGCAGTCTATATTTTTATTTTTTCCTTAATGATTTACATCTGTAGTGTGTGTGTGTGTGTGTGTGTGTGTGTGTGTGTGTGTGTGTGTGTGTGTGTGTGTGTGTGCGGGTGTGTGTGTATGTGTGTGTGTGTGTGTGTGTGTGTGTGTGTGCGGGTGTGTGTGTATGTGTGTGTGTGTGTGTGTGTGTGTGTGTGTGTGTGCGGGTGTGTGTGTATGTGTGTGTTGGGGGGGGGGGGGGGGGGCAGGGGGGAGGTGGAGAAGGCACAGGTCTCTGCCAGGAAGAAAGCTCAGCCACCTTCCCCCTGTACTGACATGGTGCTGCTGCAAGACTCATACCACTTTCACATCGCTAAAGCAGGTCACATGACCCCTTCCAGGTTGGTGACGTGCCCAGTGACGTGTGCAGAGGCAGTGCTTGGAGATCAGATTATCTCCCAAGTGCTGCCTATCCCTATAGTGTGAACGAATCCCGGATCACATCGACCCGGCATCCCATTCACACTGTGCACCTGACCCGGGAATAACCTAGTGATGAGCGCCTGAAATTTTTCGGGTTTTGTGTTTTGATTTTGGGTTCGGTTCCGCGGCCGTGTTTTGGGTTCGACCGCATTTTGGCAAAACCTCACCGAATTTTTTTTGTCGGATTCGGGTGTGTTTTGGATTCGGGTGTTTTTTTCAAAAAACCCTAAAAAACAGCTTAAATCATAGAATTTGGGGGTCATTTTGATCCCATATTATTATTAACCTCAAAAACCATAATTTCCACTCATTTTCAGTCTATTCTGAATACCTCACACCTCACAATATTATTTTTAGTCCTAAAATTTGCACCGAGGTCGCTGGATGACTAAGCTAAGCGACCCTAGTGGCCGACACAAACACCTGGCCCATCTAGGAGTGGCACTGCAGTGTCACGCAGGATGTCCCTTCCAAAAAACCCTCCCCAAACAGCACATGACGCAAAGAAAAAAAGAGGCGCAATGAGGTAGCTGTGTGAGTAAGATTAGCGACCGTAGTGGCCGACACAAACACCGGGCCCATTTAGGAGTGGCACTGCAGTGTCACGCAGGATGTCCCTTCCAAAAAACCCTCCCCAAACAGCACATGACGCAAAGAAAAAAAGAGGCGCAATGAGGTAGCTGTGTGAGTAAGATTAGCGACCCTAGTGGCCGACACAAACACCGGGCCCATCTAGGAGTGGCACTGCAGTGTCACGTAGGATGTCCCTTCCCAAAAACCCTCCCCAAACAGCACATGACGCAAAGAAAAAAAGAGGCGCAATGAGGTAGCTGTGTGAGTAAGATTAGCGACCGTAGTGGCCGACACAAACACCGGGCCCATTTAGGAGTGGCACTGCAGTGTCACGCAGGATGTCCCTTCCAAAAAACCCTCCCCAAACAGCACATGACGCAAAGAAAAAAAGAGGCGCAATGAGGTAGCTGTGTGAGTAAGATTAGCGACCCTAGTGGCCGACACAAACACCGGGCCCATCTAGGAGTGGCACTGCAGTGTCACGCAGGATGTCCCTTCCAAAAAACCCTCCCCAAACAGCACATGACGCAAAGAAAAAAAGAGGCGCAATGAGGTAGCTGTGTGAGTAAGATTAGCGACCGTAGTGGCCGACACAAACACCGGGCCCATTTAGGAGTGGCACTGCAGTGTCACGCTGGATGTCCCTTCCAAAAAACCCTCCCCAAACAGCACATGACGCAAAGAAAAAAAGAGGCGCAATGAGGTAGCTGTGTGAGTAAGATTAGCGACCCTAGTGGCCGACACAAACACCGGGCCCATCTAGGAGTGGCACTGCAGTGTCACGCAGGATGGCCCTTCCAAAAAACCCTCCCCAAACAGCACATGACGCAAAGAAAAAAAGAGGCGCAATGAGGTAGCTGACTGTGTGAGTAAGATAAGCGACCCTAGTGGCCGACACAAACACCGGGCCCATTTAGGAGTGGCACTGCAGTGTCACGCAGGATGTCCCTTCCAAAAAACCCTCCCCAAACAGCACATGACGCAAAGAAAAATAAAAGAAAAAAGAGGTGCAAGATGGAATTGTCCTTGGGCCCTCCCACCCACCCTTATGTTGTATAAACAAAACAGGACATGCACACTTTAACCAACCCATCATTTCAGTGACAGGGTCTGCCACACGACTGTGACTGATATGACGGGTTGGTTTGGACCCCCCCCAAAAAAGAAGCAATTAATCTCTCCTTGCACAAACTGGCTCTACAGAGGCAAGATGTCCACCTCATCATCATCCTCCGATATATCACCGTGTACATCCCCCTCCTCACAGATTATCAATTCGTCCCCACTGGAATCCACCATCTCAGCTCCCTGTGTACTTTGTGGAGGCAATTGCTGCTGGTCAATGTCTCCGCGGAGGAATTGATTATAATTCATTTTAATGAACATCATCTTCTCCACATTTTCTGGATGTAACCTCGTACGCCGATTGACAGGTCGCGTTCCGCTTGACTTGACAATTTTCTCACCAGCAGGTCTTTCAACCCCAGCAGACTTGTGTCTGCCGGAAAGAGAGATCCAAGGTAGGCTTTAAATCTAGGATCGAGCATGGTGGCCAAAATGTAGTGCTCTGATTTCAACAGATTGACCACCCGTGAATCCTTGTTAAGCGAATTAAGGGCTCCATCCACAAGTCCCACATGCCTAGCGGAATCGCTCCGTGTTAGCTCCTCCTTCAATGTCTCCAGCTTCTTCTGCAAAAGCCTGATGAGGGGAATGACCTGACTCAGGCTGGCAGTGTCTGAACTGACTTCACGTGTGGCAAGTTCAAAGGGCAGCAGAACCTTGCACAACGTTGAAATCATTCTCCACTGCGCTTGAGACAGGTGCATTCCACCTCCTATATCGTGCTCAATTGTATAGGCTTGAATGGCCTTTTGCTGCTCCTCCAACCTCTGAAGCATATAGAGGGTTGAATTCCACCTCGTTACCACTTCTTGCTTCAGATGATGGCAGGGCAGGTTCAGTAGTTTTTGGTGGTGCTCCAGTCTTCTGTACGTGGTGCCTGTACGCCGAAAGTGTCCCGCAATTCTTCTGGCCACCGACAGCATCTCTTGCACGCCCCTGTCGTTTTTTAAATAATTCTGCACCACCAAATTCAAGGTATGTGCAAAACATGGGACGTGCTGGAATTTGCCCATATTTAATTCACACACAATATTGCTGGCGTTGTCCGATGCCACAAATCCACAGGAGAGTCCAATTGGGGTAAGCCATTCCGCGATGATCTTCCTCAGTTGCCGTAAGAGGTTTTCAGCTGTGTGCGTATTCTGGAAAGCGGTGATACAAAGCGTAGCCTGCCTAGGAAAGAGTTGGCGTTTGCGAGATGCTGCTATTGGTGCCGCCGCTGCTGTTCTTGCGGCGGGAGTCCATACATCTACCCAGTGGGCTGTCACAGTCATATAGTCCTGACCCTGCCCTGCTCCACTTGTCCACATGTCCGTGGTTAAGTGGACATTGGGTACAGCTGCATTTTTTAGGACACTGGTGACTCTTTTTCTGAGGTCTGTGTACATTTTCGGTATCGCCTGCCTAGAGAAATGGAACCTAGATGGTATTTGGTACCGGGGACACAGTACCTCCAACAAGTCTCTAGTTGGCTCTGCAGTAATGATGGATACCGGAACCACGTTTCTCACCACCCAGGATGCCAAGGCCTCAGTTATCCGCTTTGCAGTAGGATGACTGCTGTGATATTTCATCTTCCTCGCAAAGGACTGTTGGACAGTCAATTGCTTGGTGGAAGTAGTAAAAGTGGTCTTACGACTTCCCCTCTGGGATGACCATCGACTCCCAGCAGCAACAACAGCAGCGCCAGCAGCAGTAGGCGTTACACGCAAGGATGCATCGGAGGAATCCCAGGCAGGAGAGGAATCATCAGAATTGCCAGTGACATGGCCTGCAGGACTATTGGCATTCCTGGGGAAGGAGGAAATTGACACTGAGGGAGTTGGTGGGGTGGTTTGCGTGAGCTTGGTTACAAGAGGAAGGGATTTACTGGTCAGTGGACTGCTTCCGCTGTCACCCAAAGTTTTTGAACTTGTCACTGACTTATTATGAATGCGCTGCAGGTGACGTATAAGGGAGGATGTTCCGAGGTGGTTAACGTCCTTACCCCTACTTATTACAGCTTGACAAAGGGAACACACGGCTTGACACCTGTTGTCCGCATTTCTGTTGAAATAGTTCCACACCGAAGAGCTGATTTTTTTGGTATTTTCACCAGGCATGTCAACGGCCATATTCCTCCCACGGACAACAGGTGTCTCCCCGGGTGCCTGACTTAAACAAACCACCTCACCATCAGAATCCTCCTGGTCAATTTCCTCCCCAGCGCCAGCAACACCCATATCCTCCTCATCCTGGTGTACTTCAACACTGACATCTTCAATCTGACTATCAGGAACTGGACTGCGGGTGCTCCTTCCAGCACTTGCAGGGGGCGTGCAAATGGTGGAAGGCGCATGCTCTTCACGTCCAGTGTTGGGAAGGTCAGGCATCGCAACCGACACAATTGGACTCTCCTTGTGGATTTGGGATTTCGAAGAACGCACAGTTCTTTGCGGTGCTACTGCTTTTGCCAGCTTGAGTCTTTTCATTTTTCTAGCGAGAGGCTGAGTGCCTCCATCCTCATGTGAAGCTGAACCACTAGCCATGAACATAGGCCAGGGCCTCAGCCGTTCCTTGCCACTCCGTGTGGTAAATGGCATATTGGCAAGTTTACGCTTCTCCTCCGACAATTTTATTTTAGGTTTTGGAGTCCTTTTTTTACTGATATTTGGTGTTTTGGATTTGACATGCTCTGTACTATGACATTGGGCATCGGCCTTGGCAGACGACGTTGCTGGCATTTCATCGTCTCGGCCATGACTAGTGGCAGCAGCTTCAGCACGAGGTGGAAGTGGATCTTGATCTTTCCCTAATTTTGGAACCTCAACATTTTTGTTCTCCATATTTTAATAGGCACAACTAAAAGGCACCTCAGGTAAACAATGGAGATGGATGGATACTAGTATACAATTATGGACGAACTGCCGAGTGCCGACACAGAGGTAGCTACAGCCGTGGACTACCGTACTGTACTGTGTCTGCTGCTAATATAGACTGGTTGATAAAGAGATGTAGTAGTATGTATGTATAAAGAAGAAAGAAAAAAAAAACACGGGTAGGTGGTATACAATTATGGACGGACTGCCGAGTGCCGACACAGAGGTAGCTACAGCCGTGAACTACCGTACTGTACTGTGTCTGCTGCTAATATAGACTGGTTGATAAAGAGATGTAGTAGTATGTATGTATAAAGAAGAAAGAAAAAAAAACCACGGGTAGGTGGTATACAATTATGGACGGACTGCCGAGTGCCGACACAGAGGTAGCTACAGCCGTGGACTACCGTACTGTACTGTGTCTGCTGCTAATATAGACTGGTTGATAAAGAGATGTAGTAGTATGTATGTATAAAGAAGAAAGAAAAAAAAACCACGGGTAGGTGGTATACAATTATGGACGGACTGCCGAGTGCCGACACAGAGGTAGCTACAGCCGTGAACTACCGTACTGTACTGTGTCTGCTGCTAATATAGACTGGTTGATAAAGAGATGTAGTAGTATGTATGTATAAAGAAGAAAGAAAAAAAAACCACAGGTAGGTGGTATACAATTATGGACGGACTGCCGAGTGCCGACACAGAGGTAGCTACAGCCGTGGACTACCGTACTGTACTGTGTCTGCTGCTAATATAGACTGGTTGATAAAGAGATGTAGTAGTATGTATGTATAAAGAAGAAAGAAAAAAAAACCACGGGTAGGTGGTATACAATTATGGACGGACTGCCGAGTGCCGACACAGATGTAGCTACAGCCGTGAACTACCGTACTGTACTGTGTCTGCTGCTAATATAGACTGGTTGATAAAGAGATGTAGTAGTATGTATGTATAAAGAAGAAAGAAAAAAAAACCACGGGTAGGTGGTATACAATTATGGACGGACTGCCGAGTGCCGACACAGAGGTAGCTACAGCCGTGGACTACCGTACTGTACTGTGTCTGCTGCTAATATAGACTGGTTGATAAAGAGATGTAGTAGTATGTATGTATAAAGAAGAAAGAAAAAAAAACCTCGGGTAGGTGGTATACAATTATGGACGGACTGCCGAGTGCCGACACAGAGGTAGCTACAGCCGTGAACTACCGTACTGTACTGTGTCTGCTGCTAATATAGACTGGTTGATAAAGAGATGTAGTAGTATGTATGTATAAAGAAGAAAGAAAAAAAAACCACGGGTAGGTGGTATACAATTATGGATGGACTGCCGAGTGCCGACACAGAGGTAGCTACAGCCGTGAACTACCGTACTGTGTCTGCTGCGACTGGATGATAAATAATGATATAAAATATATATATATGTATCACTACTGCAGCCGGACAGGTATATATTATATAATGACGGACCTGCTGGACACTGTCTGTCAGCAGAATGAGTTTTTTATAGAATAAAAAAAAAAACACCACACAAGTGAAGTCACACGACGAGTGTTTAACTTTTTCAGGCAATCACAATATAGTATACTACTAACTATACTGGTGGTCAGTGTGGTCAGGTCACTGGTCAGTCACACTGGCAGTGGCACTCCTGCAGCAAAAGTGTGCACTGTTTAATTTTAATATAATATGTACTCCTGGCTCCTGCTATAACCTATAACTGGCACTGCAGTGCTCCCCAGTCTCCCCCACAATTATAAGCTGTGTGAGCTGAGCACAGTCAGATATATATACATAGATGATGCAGCACACTGGGCTGAGCAGTGCACACAGATATGGTATGTGACTGAGTCACTGTGTGTATCGTTTTTTTCAGGCAGAGAACGGATATATTAAATAAAACAAAACTGCACTGTCTGGTGGTCACTGTGGTCAGTCACTAGTAAACTCTGCACTCTCTACACTTCTACAGTACTCCTAAGCTCCAGTAAATCAGATTCAGAGAAACCGAACCCGCTCATCTCTAGAATAACCCTGCTTTATTTCCGGTTTGAAATACCAGGCCATGCGACGCAGGAAATCGGAATATACCCCTTTCACACCGCACCTAAACCCATGTCAACCCGGCAATATACTGGGTTATTTGTGCGGCGTGAAAGGTGTATTACAGAGGCAGAACTTCTCTTTCCCTTTTTGCAGGGTTTTATTAATAACTAATATGATTGATTAGCAAAATGTACAGAACCCCCCCCCCCAAAAAAAAAAAAAAAAATACAAGTGTTCCATAAGAAACTGGACACAAAGCCTACTTATAGTGTATGGTACAGTGACTAGGGGCCAAATTCAGACCTGATCACAAAAGCAAAATTTTTCTCTAATGGGCAAAACCATGTGGGTCATTCCGACCCGATCGCACGCTGCAGTTTTTTGCAGCCGTGCGATCGGGTATCAACAGCGCATGCATGCCAGCCGCAATGAGCAGGCGCTTTGCTGCTTGGCGACGGCAGCTACGACAAGAACGAAGAAAGCGTTAGCAGCGGCTAATGCAAGAAGATTGACAGGAAGAGGCCGTCTGGGGGTGTCAACTCACCGTTTTTGGGGAGTGACGAAGAAAACGCAGGTGTGTCCGGCCGTTTGCAGGGAGGGATCCTAACGTCAGCTCCAAGAAGATTCATCGCAGCGGCTGAGTAAGTCTTGAGCTGTGCAGAGACTGCACAAACTTTTTGTTTGTGCAGCTCTCTGCACAAGCGATCGCTCCCCTACACAGCCCTAACCCCCTCCCCTGTAGGCGGCGATTACCTGGTCGCAGCAGTGCAAAAATCCGCCTGCGTGCGACCAGTTCGGAATGAGGTCCCATGTGCACTGCAGGTGGGGCAGATGTAACATGTGCAGAGAGAGTAAGGGGCCCTACACACTCGACGATGCGCCGCCGAGGTGCCCGACGGCCGATACGGCCGACGAGCAACCCGGCGGCGGGGGGGCAGTGACGGGGGGAGTGAAGTTTCTTCACTCCCCCCGTCACCCGGCTGCATTGAAGTGCAGGCAAATATGGACGAGATCGTCCATATTGGCCTGCATGCACAGCCGACGGGAGATCAGCGATGAACGAGCGCGGGGCCGCGCATCGTTCATCGCTGGAGTCTCCACACTGAAAGATATGAACGAGTTCTCGTTCATTTATGAACGAGATCGTTCATATCTTTCAGAATATCGGCATGTGTGTAGGGCCTATTAGATTTGGGTGGGTTATATTGTTTCTGTGCAGGGTAAATACTGGCTGCTTTATTTCTACACTGCAATTTAGATTTCAGTTTGAACACACCCCACCCAAATCTATATCTCTCTGCACATGTTACATCTGCCCCACCTGCACTGCACATGGTTTTGCCCATTAGAGAAAAATTTTGCTGCTGCGATCAGGTCTGAATTAGGCCCAATGTCACTGGCTGCCTGACTGCGTGCCAGAGTTGCTGCCCACTATATAATGTACTGTACTGTAAGTGACTCTGGCCAGTGTGTACTGTGCCTAGCAATGGCAGTGCAGTCACTTGCGCTAAGGGATGTGTCCCTTATGACATATGCCAGTAGTCTGCACAGTCTACAGCAGAGGTTCTCAAACCTGGTCCTCGGGGGCACACACAGTGCATGTTTTGCAGGTAACCCAGCAGGTGCACAGGTGTATTAATTACTTACTGACACATTTTAAAAGGTCCACAGGTGCAGCTAATTATTTCACTTGTGATTCTGTGAGGAGACCTGCAAAACATGCACTGTGTGTGCCCCCGAGGACCGAGTTTGAGAACCTCTGGTCTACAGCATAGTGCAGCCCTCCCCGACATGCTCTGCTATTGGGTTCATATATATGTAAATCTGTATTTGATATTAGCCAGTGCCTCCCCAGCCATTTACCTCACCGCACGTCACTGCACAAAACTTTGTAGATTTACACAAGGCCGACCGACGTTTTCTCATCGCTGGAGGGATTGTAGTGTGATTGACAGGAAGTGGGTGTTTCTGGGCGGTAACTGGCCGTTTTCAGGGAGTGTGCTAAAAAACGCAGGAGTGGCTGGAGAAACGGGGGAGTGGCTGGCCGAACGCAGGGCGTGTTTGTGACGTCAAACCAGGCACTAAACGGACTGAGGTGATCGCAGTCTAGGAGTAGGTCTGGAGCTACTCAGAAACTGCAGCAAATTATTTAGTAGCAGAACTGCTAATCTTTCATTCGCAATTCTGCTAAGCTAAGATACACTCCCAGAGGGCGGCGGCCTAGCGTTTGCAATGCTGCTAAAAGCAGCTAGCGAGCGAACAACTCGGAATGAGGGCCTATGGCAGGTAATGCAATTATATTAATTTCAAATCCAAATTACAAACAGCAAACAGACTCGGACGTCACCAATATCCCATCTTGGCAAACATCTAGCAGGCAACTCCATTGCAAAATAAATGACCCTATTTTCACTTTTCAACACCATAAAATAAACAAGCTGTATCCGTGTATGCTAGGCTTCGGGAAAATGGACGCTCCCTGCAGTTTTATTGTGGAGATTCAGTCAAAAGCTCATCAGGAGATTGCGAGCATCAAAAAGAACATTAACAGCACTCTATAATAAGATAAAACAATGAAGTCTAAATTATTTGCTTTTCCATTTAGCAGTTTGGAGAAGAAGGGTCTATATTTTCTGATAATAGCAGCTCTTTGGCAACTAGACCTGTGTGGAGCTTAAACGTGCCTGGTGTCTTATGGTAATATTAAATAAATAACTTAGATATCTGCTTTGAGGCTCATGCACGGCGAAAAGCACTAAAAGCTCAATCATTTTTGGGATTACCATTATCATATCTTTTCATATACAGACGCGGAATAAATCAGCGCGGTGACAGTACACACATACCCCGCATCTGTTTTGCAGATTTGAATACTGCTGACAATAACAAGTTTCTCTTAATGTAGATGAATATTTCAGAAAAAATATAACGAGTAATCTGTAAGTGCTAAGATGCATATATTTAAATAACGCAACTCACTGAAGTTATTGCTCAGGCAGTGCCATAACTCACCTTTTTATGACATCTGTTTTTCTCTCTTTGGCATAAACTCATTTAAAGAGCTTTGAAGACAAAGTTGAGAAGAATTGTGCTTGTTTCCCCCCACCCCCACAAAACAAATAGAACGCAGACAGTTGGGATGTGACGGATGCAGTGTCGGACTGGGGCATGTAGGGCCCACCGGGGGAATGCAGTGGTAGAGGCCCATGTTTAGAGGTGTGGACAGTCTGCAGAGGGGGTGTGGCCTGCCACCTCATTGGTTTGACCAACGATTAGAGAGTGCAACGGGGAATGAGTCTTTCTCACCCTCTACTCATCGTAACTCTCCCCTCACTACACTATGAGGTCTATTTATTAATATTATTTTTACTAAAATAACGCGAAAAAGGGTGTTTTATTGTAGTATCACCTGACTGTATTAAAGGGCATTTGGAGCAGTTTTCATGAAAAACTGCTCCAAACCCTTTAATTCACTTTTTTTTTTAGTAAGCCACATCGCATTCCCCATACTTATAATGGGAAATGCGATCTGACCAGATTTACAAAAATAAAATTGTGACAAAATATCGCAAGTGTGCCCTGTGATAATCTCACCAGCTCAGGCTGGAGAGATCACAGGGCAGCACTGCGATAGGGAGGCATTTGCCCCTGACAGAGAAAGCTGAGCGGAACCCAGCTCCAGTGATCAGCTATGTGTTTTGTCCAATGGACACACAAGCTGATCACAGTGTAAAAAAGAAAGAAAGTAAAAAGTAAAAAAAAACCTCCCCTGTCCAGGGAGCCGGTGTCCGCTGCTCCGGTAAGTGCTGCCGGGCGTCGGGTCTCCCATATGCTGCGCTGTGACCCCTGTCAGTATAGTGACGCTGCAAAGTGGCAGCGCACTTCACAGCACGAGGGGTCACCGCAGCACACAGGATCCGGCGCCCAGGAGCCCAGCAGAAGCAGCGTGGACCGGCTCCCTTGACAGGTGAGTTTATTATCCTGCTGGGGGGTCCGCTGCGCACGGAGATAGTAGTGACGGGGGGTATCATCCGGTCTACGGCGGTAGAGGTGAGGGCGGCGCATGCGCAGCAGTACATTGGGGTCTTTTTTACGAAAAATACCCGGATGATGCTGCGGAGAGGCATCGCAGGGACAGAGCTCTGTTCCTGCATGCGATAATTGATACATCCCTGCAATGTAATCAATTATCGCAGTGCGAGTTTTGGCGATTTTATCACATGACATCTGAATCTAAGATGTGGAAGGTGATAAATAGGCCCCTATGTCCGGTGAGTCTCCTATCTGCATCCCTATGTCTTCTCTTGCTGCTGCTGACTGAGCTCTATCTACAGTGCACTTCCTGGTCACGTGGCCTTTCTCACCCTCTACTCACTGTAACTCCCTTCTCACTACACTAAGCTACAGTGTCCGGTGAGTCTCCTACCTGTATCCCTGTGTCCAGTGGCGTAAGTTTGCCTCAGTCGCCCGGAGGAATGATAAATGTTGGTGCTTCCCTACATATACACACAGCATATGTAACTATCCGGCACTCAGGGTGAACAGTAGCAGCGTGCTCAGGTGCCTTTCCCAATAGTAATATAGATACACAAGCAAAGTGGACGGCACTCCACGTAAGTCATCAGAAAAAAACAGACAGCAGCTTACCTTTATAGTATACCTACAGTGCTCCCTCACCTGCCAGCGGGTCTCGATGGAGATGCTGTGGCACAGCGGTATGCCGATACATACAAAAAAACACACAAACTCCTCATTCACTTTAAAATACACACAAACGCCTTTCACTTAATAAAAACACAAACGTCTCCTTCACTTAAAAACACACACACGCCTCTTTCACTTAAAAACACACACATGCCTCTTTTACTCACACACACACACCTCCTTCACTTAAAAACACACACGCCTCCTTACTTAAACACACATGCCTCTATCACTTAAACACACACAAATGCCTCTTTCACATAAACGCACGCAAACGCCTCTTTCACTTACACTCAAATGCCTCTTTCACTTAAAAATACACACAAACGCCTCTTTCACTTAAAAAAACACACATACTTCCTATACTTAAAAACACACACACCACTTTCAATTAAAAACACACACATGCCTCTTCTTTCACACACACACACACACACACACACACACACACACACACACACACACACACATGCCTCTTTCATTAAAAACACACACCTGCCTCTTTCACTTAAACACACACATGCCTCTCACACACACATGCCTCTCACACACACACACACACACACACACACAAACAAACAGACACATGCCTCTCACTTACACACACGCCTCTCACACATGCCTCTCACTTACACACACCTCTCACTTACACACATGCCTCTCACTTACACACACACACACACACACACACACACAAACACATATGCCTTTAACTTACACACACATGCCTCTCATTTACACACATACACACACACGCCTCTCACTTATACACACACATATGCCTCACACACACGCCTCTCACTTACACACACACACATGCTTCACACACACAGATGCCTTTCACTTGAACACACAACTTTTCTTAATAAAACACAGAGACCAACACACACCTCACTTAAGAAACATGCTCACACAAAACACGGTGCTGCCAACATTTATTAAAGAACCCCCAGCACCACCCCTCCAACTACACACACAACCTCCACCCACTCCTCCCCACACACGCAATGCAACTTGAGGCAAGTGCTGCCAGTGCCTGTTGCTATCAACCAAACAGAGGAGCAGAGAGCTTCACTCGGTCAACTAGAAGGGCCTGGGAGGAGATGCGCTCTGGAGCTCCCGCTAGCTGCAGCCAGTGCCAGCTCTTTATCTTACGGACACAGCTCCTCCATTTGAGAGAATGATTTAAAAAAAAAAGTTGCAGCGAGTAATCGTCAGGCAGCGGGAGACAGTGGAGGAGATGGGCCCCATTGACGTCAGGATCCTGGCGACAGCTGACTCCACTGCCTCGCACAGTTCCGCCACTGCCTGTGTCTTCTCTTGCTGCTGCTGACTGAGCTCTGGCTACAGTGCACTTCCTGGTCACATGACAAATCCAAGTCTCCATCAGTGCACAAGGCCCGCCCCCCACACTCAGAGGTTTGCCTCTGTTATCTCTACTAGATAAGGAGAGTGCCTGACTGGGCACGATATCTATATAAGAGGCTGGTAATTTTGTGATTGGTTAAAGAAGGTCAATTGTTGCTAGGCAGATCAGAGTTTTGAGTGAGTGATAATTGGATAGGGCCAGCCTATCGGTGAGTGTAGGGGAGGTGTTTAGTACATGTAAGGTAGAAACTTCCAGAGTGCTTCCTCTTGTCGTCTGGAAGCCTGGAAGGATAAGTGAAGGCTGATTGTTGTCTGCCTATCTCTTTATTTCTTTCAAGTTTCTGCCTCATTCCTAATTTCCCCTTTATCTTCTTCTCTTATATTACTATCTTTCCCCAGCCTTTCCTTTTTTCTATACTGCTGCTTATCTGCTTATCTTATACTGCTGCTTTTCTCCTTTGTTGTATTGCCCAGTGTGCCTCCCCACCCTGCATTATGCCCAGGCCTAAGCGCTCGGCACCCCGTCCCCTAAGGCTGGCGGATGCTGCTCCCGCATCGGGTGCTGTGCGCCTCCGCCGCCCTGCTGCTGTTCCCTCTCGTCAGGCTCCCAGCTCCGGGGTGGGAGGCGCGACGGTGCTCGTTCCGTCAGCGCCTCCCGTCTCTGCCCCCGATGCAGCGCCTGGCGGCTCCGTGCGTCCCGCTACTAGCGGGTCGGGCACGGCGGCTGCCAGCGCAGGACCCTCGCTTCCTCGCGCCGGGGACTCGTCAACCCCGGCCGCGAAGGTGGCTGGGGCTGCAGCGCCGGCTGGCCGCTTCTCTCCCGCGATCAGCGGGTGTGAGGCGGCTGGCTCCGGCGCTGCTACAGGGGTCATGCGCGGCGGGGATTCGGCACCCCCGGCCGCGCTGGTTTATAACACTGGGGAGGTTGCGGGCGCGGCTACCCTGGGGCATAGTGGGCCCCCCACGGGTCCCGCGCCCGGTGCTTTTGGGGCCCCTGAGGCACCCTTGGCTGCTGGTGGGCTTCATATAGCCCCAGTAGCTGGGGGGGTCAGCAGGCAGTGGGGGGATCTGCAGGTTACCTCTGAGACCCTCCTGGGTCAGGCTCCCCCTCTGGCAGCCATTTTATTGCCTGGCTGCTCACCTCATCCCCCTCAGCAGGCTGCTGGCAGCATGCTGGGTGGGGGGGTGCAGCCATCTGCTGGACACTTGGAGGTGCTGCGGGCCTTTTCAGTACATGGCTCCGCAGCAGCCTCTGTGTCTTTATCAGGCCAGCATTCCGTCACGGATTTTCGGTCCGTGGCGGGGGGTGGCTTTGCTACGAGCACCCTTAGTTTGCCAGCATTCTCTTCCCCCAGCAGCACGGGCCTGCCTTACTTGCACTGCCCATTTCCCCCGGTGGTTTCGCAAAGTTTCCCTCCGCTAGTTTCCACCCCGCAGGTCCAGTCAGTCTGGTCCTCCGGGATGGGGCAGGTTTTCGGACACCCGCATAATGTTTCTTCCTTTTCGGGGGGGTTTCAATCCGCGTCACTTCCGGCGCCAGCTTTCCACCAGTTCTCATACTGTCAACCGCCTTATCCCCCGGCGCAGCCAGGGCCTTATGGGTATCCGTGGCAGGGCGGTTTCGGGTCCCCAGGTTTCCGCGTTCCCAGCGTTAGCCAAGCAGTTGCGCTGCCTCCGTACCTTCCCCCGGCCCAGGCCCCGCCAGCTCAGGTGGCACCGCCTGGGCCCGGTACACCATTACATTCGGTGGCCCCGGGCGGGGAAGCGCCGCGCCCCCTCCCCGTTCCATCAGTTGGTGGGGCTGAGGGGCCGGGTAACTTAATTCCACTTGTTTCTGTTCCCGAGGTTAGTACAGACTGCTCTGCAGCCCCTCAGGCCGCTCCGGTACAGGACGGATCCGGAAGGCGCGGTGATGTGGACCCATCTCCAACAGATGCCGTTTCTTCGGTTCCAGGTCTCTCGCAGGCGACTGAAATGGCTGACGTCCCTGGCCCTTCCGGTTCTGGTGAGCATGACGTTGCAGCTGATTCATCTGTTGTATCCTCATCTGAATCCTCTACTAGCAGCGAGGGGTCTGATTCCCCCAAGCGCCCGCGCAAGCTTGCGAAATTAGTCGCGCGTGAGGTCGCCAAGGTGGTAGGAAAGGATAAGGTACCGAGGAAGGCGTTGGCTACTGGTCAGCCGCCGAAAAAGGCGGTGGCTTCTGATGAGCCGCCGTTGTTTTCGGAGATGGTGCGCTGCGCGAACACGGCTGTTACTCGGGGTTTACGGAAGAGGATGAAGGAAAAAATAGTTAAGGGAAAATTTGTCGACCTTTTCACCCTCACGGATGACATGAGGAAGGACTTCGACAAGGCGAGGAAGGCGGGGGGCATCGGTGAAAATGCTTTTCGGAGCTTTCATCATTGGTTAAAGGGTTTCTTAGTTTTTTCTGCTGTTTACCTAAAAACGCGCCCTGCCGAACATCTTAATGTGGTAAAGTACATGTTTTTAATTAACGAGATGTTCTTAAAGTACAAAGCAAAAATTTGGGCTTTAAGGATGTTGAGGTTTGGATGGAGGTTTCCAACCAAGCGAGTAGTGTGGTTGAGGGTCAGGCCAAGAGGAAGTTTTCGGGGGGCAAGAATGTTGCGGGCACGGCGGCAAAGGGCAAGTGTTTTGCGTTTAACGACTCTAAGTGCACCAGGGGTGCGGCCTGTCGTTTTCGTCACTCCTGCCGCGTCTGTGGGGCCAATCACCCCGCCAAGGATTGTAAGTCCGGAAGCGGGGTTAAGCAGGCCGACCAGGGCGCTGCAGGCGGCAGTGCGAAGTAAGGCACCCTCGCCCATAGTTGTACCTGAGTTGGCTAAATGGCTGCACCGTTATCCCAGGACGGAGGATGCTGAATTTTTGTTAGCCGGTTTTAGTTGCGGTTTTCGTTTGCCCATTTCGGAATCAGTTCATGTGGTGTCTCGCAGGAATTTGAGGTCGGCGACGGAGTTTCCCCATGTGGTCAGGCAGAAGGTGGAGGCGGAGGTGCAATTGGGTCGCATGTGCGGTCCTTTTGCATGCGAGCCTTTGCCTGGGTTATGCGTATCTCCCTTGGGAGTAGTACCCAAGAAGGCGCCGGGTAAATTCCGCTTGATACAACATTTGTCCTACCCGCATGGGGGCTCCGTTAACGATGCCATTCCTGAGGAGTTTTGCACGGTCAGGTACCAGTTGTTTGACGAGGCCCTGGAATTGATCCGGGGTTTTGGGCCCGCGGCCCTGTTGGCCAAGTTGGATGTTGAATCCGCTTTTCGCCTTCTTCCCCTTCACCCCGACTCTTTCAAGTTTATGGGTTTTCGGTTAGGCGGTTTCTTTTATGTTGACAAATGTTTGCCGATGGGTTGTTCTGTCTCTTGCGCCTACTTCGAGAAATTTAGCTCGTTCCTGCATTGGTGCATTGCTGCAGGAACGGGGCAAGTTGGCATCGCCCACTATCTCGATGATTTTCTTTTTGTGGGCCCAGGAGACAGCAACACCTGCCAGGAGCTCCTTTTTTTCCGCGTCTGCCTTGTTCAAGGTTCTGGGAGTGCCTGTTGCTCACGATAAGACAGAGGGACCCACGTGTTGCCTTTCTTACCTGGGCATCGAGGTTGACACTAGCGCAGGTTGTTGTCGTATTCCGGCCGACAAGGTGGCGAAGCTTTTGGGACAGATCGAAGAATGCTTGAGGAAGCGTAGAGTTAGACTCCGTCAGGTGCAGTCCCTTTTAGGCTCCTTTAATTTTGCTTGCCGGGTCATACCTATGGGGAGGGTGTTTTGCCGCAAACTTGAGAGGGCCACAGCGGGAGCGACTGTGCCGCACCACACCATTCGTCTGTCTCGGGAAATTAAGGACGACCTTAGAACTTGGTCGACCTTTTTGGTAACTTTTAATTCGGAATTGCTGTGGCCTCTCCTGCCCGTCGCCAATTCTTCCCTGGAACTGTTTACAGATGCTGCCGGTGCTACGGGTTTCGGTGCTTTTTTCCAGGGCGAGTGGTGTGTTTCGGCCTGGCCCCAGTCTTGGGTATCTCGTGGCTTTACGGCTAACCTACTCTTATTGGAACTGTTCCCTATAGCGGTGGCAGTGGAGTTGTGGGCCCCTAAGTTGGCGAACCGGACGATTGTCTTTTGGTGCGACAATTTGGGGGTGGTACATGCGGTGAACAACCAACGTGCATCATCGCCGCAGGCTTTGCGGCTGTTGAGATTTTTGGTGTTACAATGTCTCCGTTTTAACATCAATTTCACGGCGAAGCACGTGCCTGGGGTCGAGAACGACATCGCGGATGCGCTGTCGCGTTTCGATTTTCCCAGGTTTCGCAGGTTGGCCCCCAGGGCGGAGGCCCTAGGTTTGACTTGTCCAACTTCTGTTTGGCAGATTATAGAACTGGCGTAGATGGCTTGGCGCTGAACTCATTGGCCCCTTCGACCCGCCGGGCATACGCTGCGGCTTGGCGTGACTGGCAGGCGCATCAGGTTAGGTGCGGGGCCGGGGGTAAGTCAGAGGAGGATCTTTTGTTGGCCTTTGTTTGGGAGTGTTACCAGAGTGGTAGGTCCAAGGCGTCCATGAGCGCGGCGTTGGCGGGGATTTCGTTCCATGCCCGGTTGCAGCGGGGAACGGACCCCACCAGGTCTTTCACTTTGTCCAAGGCGCTCAGGGGTTGGGCGAAGTTAAGTCCGGCCCAGCCGGATACGCGCAGGCCTATTGACACGCAGTTGTTGCGCGAGCTCATGGCGATTCTGCCGGCGGTGACTGATTCTGCTTTTGAGGCGTCCCTTTTCCGTGCAGCATTTTCATTTGCATTTTTTGGGGCCTTTCGGGTTGGCGAGCTGGTGGCCGCTAATAAAAGGTCCACTGATACAGGCATGCTTTTCAGGGACCTGGTACTCAAGGAAGGTGTCGCCATGTTTAGGTTGCCTCGTTCCAAGACCGACCAGTTGGGTCGAGGGCGCTGGGTGACTTTGAAGGCGCATGAGGATACAGATTTGTGCCCGGTGCTGCATGCAAAAATTTATTTACCTTTACGACCCAAAGGTGGGGCTCAAGTACTGCTGCACGGGGATGCATTGCCTCTCACTCGGTTTCAGTTTGCTGCTGTGTTGAAGCGCTGTTTGGTCGCCCTTGGGCTTAATAGCGCGGAATATGGGACGCATTCCTTTCGCATCGGTGCGGCAACTTGCGCTGCGGCACGCGGACTTCCACCGTCAGCCATTCAGGAAATGGGACGTTGGAAGTCGGCAGCGTTTAAGTCTTATGTTAGATTGGATAAGGTTTAATGTTGCGCTACTTGCGCTAACCCAAAAACGTTGTTTACCTGCCAATTTTGGAATGATTAGCGTTCCGGAATTGGAGGTGTGAAGGAATTTTTTAAATTTTTCCTCCGAGGGGGCCTAAATTACAATTGGCTGACACTCCAGGTCCACGGGAGGTTTTTTTAAGTTTTCTCCTTCACTTGGGTTTTTATGTTACTAACTGTTCGGTTCGGTCTAACGGTTCTAATTACCTGTTTTATGGGCGCGGCCTGACAGCTAGGTTACTTTTTCTTTTTCAGCGTCCACTGA
This sequence comes from Pseudophryne corroboree, assembly GCF_028390025.1. Lineage (NCBI taxonomy): Eukaryota > Metazoa > Chordata > Amphibia > Anura > Myobatrachidae > Pseudophryne > Pseudophryne corroboree. Next base: position 61,908,168 of record NC_086444.1, on the reverse strand, counting down.
TTCCAACGAACAGATTTGGGTAGTTGGCCATTCTTACGTGTTTTGGGCCGAGCGGCATCCCCTTGCTGATAGGTCGTCTGAGTTGTTAGGTGGTCGCAGAGTGCGATGGTTAGGTGTGAGAGGGCTCAGATGGTCTGGACTTTTGGAGCAGTTGTTGCAATATGAATAGCGTTGGGGGCGTCCCCAATGGCTGCTGCTGCACCTGGGCGGTAATGATGTAGGTCACCTAAAAGGTATAGATCTTATACTTAGGATTCAGGCGGATTTGGGGGAACTTAGCTTGCTTTGGCCTGGTGTACGCTTGATTTGGTCTGACATTATTCCTAGGTTTGTCTGGAGGGGATCACGGAATGTCACAGCGCTGGACAGGGCTAGGAAGAAGATTAACTTTGCTGTGTCGAAGTTTGTGTTGGCTGCTGGTGGTTTGGCCGTTAGACATCCACTATTGGTGCTCCAGAGCCCCTTTTATTTTAGGAAGGATGGTGTGCACCTCTCCCATCTTGGGATTGGAGTTTTTCTGAGGGCGCTGTTCTCTTGTCTGGAGTAGTTTTGTTATCTTTGAAGGTAGGGATAGGATTTGGGTAGATAGGTATTTGTTTTTTGTTTTTTGGTTGGATTTCATTTCGTGTTGGGTGGCGGGCTGCGTTTCTCTGAAACTGGCGGTGGCGGGAAGGCGCTACTGGCCAGCGGTCACTTGTAGCATAAGTGGTGTTGTGGGGCACTTACCCCTTTTGAAGGACGGCGAGTGTGTCCTGCCCTTGTGGGGGGGCGAGGGGCGCTTCCTTGGGGAGCGTCCTCACTCTGCTATAGGAAGGGGTGGTGAGACCTTCGCAGCACAGGTTATGCTGATATATATAGATGGGGCGTTTCAGTCGCACCCATGGCAGTTGGGGCGTTTAGTCGCCGCCATTTTGTAAGATTGTGACTAGAGCTGGTTAGTGGTAGTGTTTTCCTGGCCACCCACTACGAGTGAGGTCATTCCAATTAATAAATTCAATGACCATTTAATCCAACGCAGTTGTGTCCGTGTCGTTATTTTTAGTTGATAAGCTAGCTTAAAGTGTATAGTTAATGTCAAGCACAATAATTGAATAGACGCCTTAGATAAGGAGAGTGCCTGACTGGGCACGATATCTATATAAGAGGCTGGTAATTTTGTGATTGGTTAAAGAAGGTCAATTGTTGCTAGGCAGATCAGAGTTTTGAGTGAGTGATAATTGGATAGGGCCAGCCTATCGGTGAGTGTAGGGGAGGTGTTTAGTACATGTAAGGTAGAAACTTCCAGAGTGCTTCCTCTTGTCGTCTGGAAGCCCACCCACCCGCCCTATTGACTCACTAATTTGGCCCTTTTCAATTTGGCTTACTATTATCTTTCTTTCAGACTTAGTGGGCGGGAAGGCGCTACTGGCCAGCGGTCACTTGTAGCATAAGTGGTGTTGTGGGGCACTTACCCCTTTTGAAGGACGGCGAGTGTGTCCTGCCCTTGTGGGGGGGCGAGGGGCGCTTCCTCGGGGAGCGTCCTCACTCTGCTATAGGAAGGGGTGGTGAGACCTTCGCAGCACAGGTTATGCTGATATATATAGATGGGGCGTTTCAGTCGCACCCATGGCAGTTGGGGCGTTTAGTCGCCGCCATTTTGTAAGATCGTGACTAGAGCTGGTTAGTGGTAGCGTTTTCCTGGCCACCCACTACGAGTGAGGTCATTCCAATTAATAAATTCAATGACCATTTAATCCAACGCAGTTGTGTCCGTGTCGTTATTTTTAGTTGATAAGCTAGCTTAAAGTGTATAGTTAATGTCAAGCACAATAATTGAATAGACGCCTTAGTGATTTAAAATCAAGGATTATGTAACTAAATGACAGAGTTCTTAAATTAAATGCATAACTGATGGTATAAGAGGATTGCTACCCAAATATATATGTAGCGTGGGAAGGCGCATCCCAGCAAGTTCTTTCAGTGTGTGCCAGGGCTCACCTTATATCCATGTTTGAAAATGATTTATTTGTATAAAGCAGGTACTACTGATCATGTGTTCTTGTTGCCCTGTGATAACCAAATGTTAATAGATAGACAAAAACATAAAAATAAATATTGTGCAGATTTAGCATGCCTGACAAATATGACCACAGGAATCAATAGCAAACTTCAATACCAAATGCAGGCGCAGACCGCACTAGATGGAGATCAACTAATGAATTTGGATCAATTCCCCCCCGCAGGAAATTATGAAGCATATCGTAGTTGTCTGTCTGCAGAACACGCTGACCTTCAGATGCTAGAGTTAGGGTCTCCGCTGAAATCATGTATTTGCAGAGGTCAGGCGGCTGAATTAATTTTTTAATTGCGGGGACGTGATCTGTGAAAGCACCAGTGTCATAGTGAAGGCGATATATAAACGCTGCCGTAATCTGTCATTTATATCGCTTCCAAAGACCAGTAGCTGTCATAACGTAAACTGATTCTCAGACTAATTGTTTAGTGTACTGGCTTTGCGTCAACACTTGGGGGTGTCAATAAAGAAATACTATGACTGGTTCGTATCTGTATCTGATTGAATCTGCTGCTGAAAGTTACTGCTTTAGTAAATCACATCCCTCTGCTATTTAGAAGAAAAAGACGGCAAGAAAAATTTAAAATGCAAAATGAAAAAGTTAATAAAAAACTAGTATGCTGTCCCCTGTGCTGCAATATGCATGTACCTACTGTAGGTTCCTTCTGTCAGTGTTGTTTATGCGATACACTCTTTTGATTGCATACTCTGTAGGTTACAACAACCCGGTGCAGGTGGGCCAGGAATATCCGGTCTCTAGTTCAACAAGATTTAGGTCAACAGTGTCTAGGTCGGCCACTATTGGTTGACAGTAACTAGGTCGATAGGATTTTGGTCTGCCATCACTCAGTGTACAGGATCATCAACGCATAAAATGCACCTGAAACGCGTTGATGATCCTGTACACTGAGTGACAGCAGACCAAGGATAGGAGACGTTGGAGCAGAATTTCCATCAGCGGTCCCGTACCCGCTGACTGCACAGGCGGTTACCAAGTCGGTGATTCCTTGTCTTCTATCTCAGAGGTCTGGTCCGGTTCAACTACAGATGTATCCACCGTTATCTTGAGTAGTTTTCTGCGCCTAGTCACAAAATGATTTATTAGCATAAACCCTTCAGCTATTGTTCTCAACTGCAATACAATACAGAGAACAATGCAACAGCGGATTAAATCATTACAGCAGGGGATTAAGTCTGACTGGCCAGTCACAGTTAATCCTATTAACCGTCAAGATAAATGTGGATACATCTGTACATAAGAAAGTGTTATACACCTCTTTTTATACATTTTAAAAGTGTCAGCTTTTTATGGACTATTGTTGTAGACATTAAAGAAGTTTTTATTGGAGGACTCTCGTATTGGAAAAGATACCTTTACGTGTACGCGGGAAAGAAAGATAACGTAAGTGTTTATGATCTGGAAACGGAGTGAAGTGTTTGGTGGTGTGGAAGTTGAAAAGATACCTTTATGTGAATGCGAGAGTGAAATGATATGTAAGTAAGTTTTCACTCAGAAACACCTTGAAAGATTGTTTGAGAAGCGGCCGCACAAGGGCATCTTTCTGGGGCAAAGCGATTAGAACTTGGTACCGGATGCACACAGCTGTTAGATATATTCGAGCATTGAAGGAAGAAGTGATACTTCCATCACTCACATGTTCCGCCACTGACTACGCATATCCCAGAAACAAGCATATACAATACAAGTACAAGTGGAGTCACATACATTACAATGACCGGGAATACCTTGACGTTTGTCCTTCTTTGCACTAGAATCACTTTTGTAAATAATATGTTGGTAAGGGGATTTTAGTATCTGTATAATTCATCGGAATTCAGTGCTGTTTTTGTGTATTCATTTGTCAGGCTCGGATGCAAGGTTTTACAGCACAATCGCTTTTGTCCTAAGACATCTTGGTCCTTGGAAATTTCACATTCCAGGAATAAATGTTGCAGCCACGGCGCGTGCACCGTCATCACTAAATCTTAGCGGCACAGTCCGCTGCCTCCGGGTAGCTCCGCTGAAGGGAGCCTGAATATTATGCATTGGAATACACTAGACAGTTTTTGTTGGTTTCTTTTCAAAGGCGCCGGATTAATTTTTCTCCTTCTTGGTATAACAATAGGTGATTCAGAGGCTTTGGGGAGACGTGGTCCCCGGGGAGGCTCTTCCTCTGCAGCCTTTATAAAAGCAGATTGCAGATAGCACAGTTTGGGATTATTTGAAGCATCTCCTGATATTTGCTTTGATGGATATAAATCCTCTCCGATAATTTCTTGTTTCCCAATGTTACTTGAAATGTAATTGCCTCATTAGCTGTACGCGGCAAGCTTCGCCGTCTAGAAGTCTTCAATTAAAAAAAATAAACGCTGTAAAGTTTGCGTTTAAAAAAAAATCTCCAGAAACAGCGGTACGAAGATTCACCGTAAAATCACCTTCTTTCTAGAGAGTTACAGTACTTGTAAAGCTCTACCGGCAATTATTTAATTTCCATCTAGCAGAAGTGTACAGTCATATGTGTATCTTAGATCTTTGGCTATTTTTTTTTATTTATTGTTTTATATTATTTATTAAAAAGATGGAAAACATTGAAACGCAAAACATCAGATATTGGGGGTCATTCCGAGTTGATCGTAGCTGTGCTAAATTTAGCACAGCTGCGATCATTCACACTGACATGCGGGGGGACGCCCAGTACAGGGCTAGTCTGCCCCGCATGTCAGTGCCGCCCCCACCCCTGCAGAAGTGCAAAGGCATCGCACAGCGGCGATGCCTTTGCACTTCAAGAGTAGCTCCCGACCAGTGCAGCTTTAGCGTGCTGGCCGGGAGCGACTTTTCGCTCCCCGACCCGCAGCGGCTGCGTATGACGTCACGCAGCCGCCGCGCCCCCCCCCCCCCAATGGTCCGGTCACGCCTGCGTTGGCAGGACGCGCCCCCTAAAAGGCGGCTTGACGCCGCCGTCCAGCCCCCTCCCGCCCAGCGACCACCTCTGCCTCAGAGGCGATCGCTAGGCAACGATGGCTGGCATGCGCAGTTCCGACCCGATCGTTGCGCTGCGAGAAACTGCAGCGAGCGACCGGGTTGGAATGACCCAAATAGGGCCTAATTCAGACCTGATCGTGCTGGAAAATTAGTTTCCAGATCATGGCGGGCACCATGTTTCCGGAGACCTGCGCATGCGCATGGCGGCACCATGTTTCCTGCACCGTGGAGAGGGGGCCCACCTGGAGTCTGCAAATAGGCCCCCTCCTCTCTTAAAATGCCCCTGAGATGGGTCTAGTACACAGGTTCTCACACTCGGTCCTCAGGACCCCACACAGTGCATGTTTTGCAGGTCTCCTCACAGAATCGCAAGCGAAATAATGAGCTCCACATGTGGACCTTTAAAAATGTGTCAGTGAGTAATTAATACACCTGTGCACCTGCTGGGATACCTGCAAAACATGCACTGTGTGGGGTCCTGAGGACCGAGTTTGAGAACCTCTGGTCTAGTACTAAACCTTGGAGAGAGATAAAGTGGACGAAGATACAGCACCAGCCAATCAGCTCCTAACTGTCATGTTATTATAGGCAGTGTTTGAAAAATGACAGTAAGGAGCTGGTTGGCTGGTACTTTATCTCCGCCCACTTTATCTCTCTCCAAGGCTTAGTACATCTGTCCCAGAATCACTTAAATGGCTAAATTCATGTTTGCATGCAATCACATCTGGGGTTAGCCAGTACCTCCTGAGCCATTTAGGTCACCGCACGTCCCTGGGGTTGAGAGATGACGAAACGCAGGTCACATGGGGGGGGGGGGTGTAAAGAGGTAAAGGGTACCTGCAGCCAGGTCCTAGAATGGAGTCTTCCTGAATGGGGCGGAGCCGGAGACTGCTATGTTTATACAAAGCCTATTAGAGCCCTGCATCTGTGATTCATTCTCCTGATCCCGCCCCCATGTATCACAGCACTATCAGGAGCTGCTCTTGAACCAGGCTCAGGAGGAGGCTGACGGAGATCTGACGGTGAAGAGGGGTGGTGGTGATGGGGGAGAGGTGGCCCACAATGTGGTGCCTATGGGCGGCCTAACCCTTTACATCGGGCACTGGTACTCACATTTAATAAAGTCCTATTCCACCCAGCTAGTCCATAGATAAAATGAATAGTGTTCCCCTTTAATACATACATTTTCACCCCAATTGTTTTATTTATTGAATGTTTATGAGTTTCCGGGCAACTGGAAACCCCCGCTAAGTGCAGGGCAGGTGTCCCGCACTGCATGTGCCCTGGACTGTAGTCTGATCAGCCTTTTGGTTGGATATTTTATTAGTAGACAACTTGGTGACATAGGAGAATGAATACCTTTTTAATATGGTGCAAGGAATGAAAAAGTCTGCCGTATAAAACAAGTACGCTTTCTATAAAATAACACAGCGGCCCCTGAAAATTAAGGAATCAATTCACTGTGAGTCTAGAGCCCTTGGTTGTATTTAAAACCAGTCCAAAATCAAGGCTGAGTGTGTAGGAATGATTGACAGATAAGCCTTGGTAAAGGAGGAAGAAACAGTTGAGCAGACCGCCTGATCTGTATGCCTATGAGCTCCTGGTGTGTGTGTTTTTTTATTTAAGAGCTTTTTAGGGCAATGTGAGAATGGCTGCAAATGGATCTAGACATTGAAAATGCCACAGAGAAGGAATTTTTGAATCTTAACACAAGCAACGGAAGAAATAAGTGGAAATAATGTATTTTAACTCCGGGCTATTGAAGGACTTTCCATTCCGTTTCTAAACAACTGACTTTTCATTAAAATCAGTCATACAGCGTTAGTTCCACTTATAATCCTACCTTCTGCCTCTGGAACCGTTCTGACAAAAGTCATTCATGTCCTGGTGAATCTCCTGTGAACTTTATAAAGTGTAAGATAACCGTGCGCTGTACTCGCCGTGTTAGTGTTCAGATCAGGTATTGTAAAATAGGTTTGCACTGTAACTGGTTTAATAGCCCTTCCTTCCTGTTATTTCAGTGGATTGTCACTACTGTATGGTTTTATATATATGTATTTGATTGTATAATTTTATATATATATATATATATATATATTAACATAGGGGTTCCCAATGGAGCTGTAGCAACATTAGATAATATTTCTCCAAACTCCTATGACCACAAATAAAATCCAAAATTATTTATTCACATATATAACAGATCCAAATTCGTATAAATACTGTATCAGCAATACATATAACACATCTTAATCTTAAAACCATATATAACACAATCAATTGTGGGAATAGGATCTCTGATCCAAATGCTTGTTGGAGTCAAATTAATAGACACATGATGACTTCAAATCCGAGAAGAACAACCCACCGCGTTTCGTCCAATGGACTTCATCAGAGGCCTAAGCCAGAGATCTAAATATCAAAGAAGTCGTCAGACAGACCTTGTACGGTAATTAATGGTACGATTAAAAAGGTCCCACAGTCATAAAAGATCAGTACGAGACTTTAAAAGCAGTATACACTGAATTTGCTGTTTGTAATAAATAAGTTGCATAAACCAGGCTTGTCAGCTCTGAGATAGCACTCCTGAACAGCAATGATGGTTTTATATATATATATATGTATTTGACTGTATAATATAGATAGATAGATAGATAGATAGATAGATAGATAGATAGATATTGCAGTCAATATACCAGCAGTCGGGATCCCGGCGTTCAGGAGACTGACGCCGGAATCCCATCAGAAGACATTTTACTGACAGACAGAATCCCAACGCATGCTGGTATTCCCACTCTGGGGCTCGGGGCATTGCTGCCAGGATTCTGGCATACGGGATGCCGCTGTCGGTATCCCATCTGCCGTGATATCATATGTATCCCATTTATTTAAGGCATGTGGTCAGTATCCCGGTGCTCAGCATGCCAGTGGTTAGAATCCTGGCAGCAGAATCCTAATGCTTAAAGGGCCAGAAGGTTATGGGCGTCCGGGGGCAGCAACACGGTGTTGGGGGGGAGCAGGAAATGCAGGAGTGTCATGGACATTTTCAGGACGGCCCGATGACGTAACCTGCATTTCCTGCAATAGGGAACACGGCGCCGGACCGCCTGCGTGCTCAACCATGCTGCGTAGGCAAAAGTCAACCTCTGTTTGATGTTATTGCGTTGCTGGGTGGTGCCACACATGCTGGGCGGCCCCATCATGTAATTTCAGTGGTTGCAGATTTTGCTATGACAGCAAAATATGCTACCACCTCTGAATAACCATCAAAATCCCCATAGATCCTGCTGATAAGTATTGGGTTTAGGGTTATGTTTAGGGTTAGGCACTAGGGAGGGGGCGCGGTTAGGGTTATGCCGTGAGATGGGGCGGTTAGGGTTAGGCTGCATGATGGGTAGGTTAGGATTAGGCTGCGGGAGGGGGCAGTTAGCATTAGGCCGTGGGAGGGGTTAGAGTTAGGCTGCGGGAAGGGGCAGTTAGGGTTACGCTGTGGGAGGGGGCAGTTAGCATTAGGCAGTGGGAGGGGAATGTTAGGGTTAGGCTGCAGAAGGGGGTGGTTAGGGTTGGGCTAGGGTTAGAGTATTTGTGTTATTTGTACCACTACTGTCCTTGAAAAATAGACACCCAATGTACTATAGGTAGGCTCTTACCAGAGATCCCCAACGATAGAAGTCACCACCAGCAGGTGGTGTTTGATAAATAACAAAATCATCTGTCTCTGATGAAAACAGCCATTTTGCTCGGGGGAGGAGCTATTCACAGCTTTTTAAAAATGCCCGTCTGTCACATGCAGGGTGGTGCTGACGCCCACAGGATTCCAGGTCTCCTAGTTGGGAGTCAGAGACCTACACAGGGAACAACTGCTCTGTAAAGCAGGATTCTGTGTGTAGCAGAAATACTGATGAATTCTCAGTTAATTTTCCTAGATTACATCGCTTTGCTGTTTCCATGGCGACTAATGCTCATGCTATTAGCTATTAAACCTTCGCTCACCCATGCTACTAAGTTTTGCTTCAACATATTTTAAAGGGACTGTTCATTGCAGTGAAGCACAATGTTATTTCAGATTTTATGAAATACTTGTGCAGCTAATGCTTTCTGGTGTTCAGGAATAAGAAAGTTATGTTTGTACAAAATATATATGGAGAATAGCTTATGTTTTGCGGGGTACCTTGGATGTACACTATTTCCCCAACAGTTATGTTTGTAGGCAAAGGGAGCTGGTCTGCAGGTCAAGGCAATGGCAGAGTATTTAAAGAGAAGGGGACTTTGGGGTCTATTCATTAAGAAGTGAAAAGAGTGGAGAAGTGAGCCAGTGAAGAAGTAGTCCACAGCAACCAATCAGAATTGAAGTAGCGTTTATAATTTGCATACTGTACAATTGTACGTAGCAGCTGATTGGTTGCCATGGGCTACTTCTCCACAGGCTCACTTCTCCACTCTTTTCACTGCTTCATGGGCTCTTAGCTAGAAGACGATGAGTTTGGTCAAGCTAAAGAACATCTCATATATTTTATGTTACAGATTAATTTTCCTCCTGCCAATTAACAGAACATTGGGGTTCCAAACCCGGGACTCCCTGCAGTTCCCAGTGAATTCCCCTAGCAAACACCAGTACCGGCTTTAGGGATGACTTTATGGGGAACATTGAGGGAATAAGGGACGGGTGTCGAGAGAGCTGATTGGACGGCATGCCACATTGCACGGATTGGTGTATTCATTCAGACTTATCTGCGGTGGCACCCATTGGCCATTTCCAATGATGCAAGGGTTGAATTTCTTGCCAACTGCAAGGGTCCGGTACATGGAACCCTATTGATCTACTATTTAGGGTTAGGTTAACCTGTAGAAAGAAAAAAAAATCATAAAATGTAGACATCTTTATTTAATTACAAATGTGACGAGCATGCAGGTGGCATTTGGAATCGGCCATCACTACCATAAGTTTCTGCACTTGTACCTATTGGGCCTGAGGCAGAGTTGGTGGAAACTTGGGCACAAGGCTCCCTCTTTGCATATGCAATACCCCACATGTCTGCCAGGCGTCACTCCGACAGTTTGCACAGTGGTGCAGACTCTATAGCCCCCATAATGCTAAGGGGTGGCGATGGCGCAGCGGAAGGGGATAAGCGCTGGGGTGAGAGGGCGGAGTCTGCTATATATAGCAGAGTGTCGGACAGCAGTGACTGGTTTGGGCTGCTGCTGAGAAACGTGGGTAACAAAGAGTTTCTCGGAGCTGCCATTCTCCTTAGACTTCCTCTGAGATTAGGGGAGTTAGAGGGGATCTCTCCAGAGCTATTGTAAGGATAGAAAGCTGGAGAATTTGTGGCACCTCACAAATAAATGATGATGATGATGATGATGATGGAGATGTTGATGAGCACCACCTATTGACCATGGCCATCCTGTGAGATGCTTTTGCCATGACAATCTGTGCAAGTCCAGCAATAATGCTGGATGCACATTATGCCGAACACTTGGCTGATCGTATTAAACGCTCCGATCCCTGGAGCGTTAATATCTGCTCAGCATGACCCCCGTACACACTGAGGGGCAGATTTATTAAGCCTAGTGAAGTGATAAAGTGGAAGGTGATAAAGTACCAGCCAATCAACTCCTAGCTGTCATGTTACAGGCTGGGTTTTAAAAATGACAGTTAGGAGCTGATTGGCTGGTGCGTTATCACCTTCCACTTTATCACTTCTCCAAGCTTAATAAATCTGCCCCTTAGTTATAAATAGTGCAATGTGTATATTCTTCTATGGGGTAAAAAATATAAATTTGCACATAAAATGCGACCTCCTGATACCACTGTTGCTGGACCATTGCAGGAGCGCTTTAAGCCGTCTATCGGCTAACACTCCTGCATCGCTCCAGCATACACACCTATACAATCGTTGGGAAGATGAGCCAATGTTGCGGATCAGCCCGACAGCTGTGCACCCAGTTTAAGGGCGTATTCAAATGATATATCACGCCCAATCTCCTTTGTAAAGTGATCCCCATTATCGCGCATATCACGCCCATCGTAATCAGGTTTAGCTGCATAAAGGGTTGGGTGATCTCGCTACCCCAGGGGTAGCGAACTGAAATGATGATACCACTTCCATCAGCAGAAACAGAATGGGCGTGGAAGGGGGTGAAAAGAATTGAATACCGCCCTAAGTCTACAATTTATACAATGGTTACCAATGAGACACTGGACTGTATGGCTCATATGACATTGCACCTAGTCTGCGAATGAGTCATAAGAGCCTACAGCCATGTTGGCAAGGTTTGAGGATACTGAACATAAAATAATTTATTATAGATAGGACATATTTTCTTCTTAATAATCTGAAGAGTGAGCCAAGTTTATGTTGCCAATAAATCCGGCATAGGGAGGTAAAAATACAATGTATGATATAAACTCGTACTTGTTGCGGAAATTGTCATCTGATTAAAAAAAAAAGAGCGGTATAATTTTTGATTTTGTAAAACAGTGTACAAATGCTTTACACAGCGTCTAGTCATTGTACGCAGCTGACGCCTGCCTCCGCCATCTGTAAATATGGATGAATACGGAATGTACCCCAGCGCTATATAATCATCGTGTTATCTCTACATGATAAAGCAATAGTAAGCATAATAATCAGGAGATGATAAAATGATTGCTTGACAACACATCAAAAGTAATGCGCCGGACACTCCATTAGACTGAAAGGTAATCTACTAATTATTAGCGAATAGTACCGGCTTCTACAACCATCAATCTGCATTTGATCTGACAGTAGCACTTATCTCCAGGAACAAGTGTTCTATTTTCTTCTGACTACCGAAAAACAGCCTAGCACACATGAGCGGGCACCATGGGCGAGCCCAGATACGGGGCCATACCAGCATGGCAAGGGAAGAGGCCATTCACTAAATGTGGCACCTGTTTAATGCCCTGCTTGTGCGGTGTTCCCATGCTGTGTGTACACAGATGCGTGCCCCCAATCCATGCATTCAGGCTCTGTCTCAGCAGGCTCATAGACTCAGTATATACAATAGGACCGGTACCTGAAATAAACGTCGTCAACAGAAATATTACCATAGTGGTGGCTGCTAGGTCGTATTTGCCCATCCGTTAATCTGTACTATTGATTGATTGATTGATTGATTGATTGATTTTAGATATTGCTAGACTGATCATTTATTTATTGATTTATTTATTTACACCATATGCTGGCCCCCGATGAAAATAGTGCTTAGCTATTGAAACATTGGAATAAAATGAATCTTCTGGAGTCTCCGAATACAACCTATTTTGTCTGCTGTTTATATATATATATATATATATATATATATATGTGTGTGTGTATATATATATATATATATATATATATATATACACTTATATACTGGCCGAATATGTCGTTTCAGCATCATTCACTGTGTACGTCCAATCTACGCACTCCTGTGTTGGTTAGCGATATCTTCCGGTTGGCTGTGCTTCACGGCCGACCAGTCGATATTGCACGCGGCACCATGCAGTGTAATGAAGGACGAGGGATTGTTACGTCCTTCATTACATCATTCTGATGTGTGCCGTGGATACGATATGTCACCCTGTCGACCACCATCATTCGGGTACACATAGCTAAATTTGGGGTCATATGTATTGAAGCTTGCAGAGATAAAGTACCAGCCAATCAGCTCATAACTGTCATGTTACAGGTTGTGTTTGAAAAATGACAGTAGCTGATTGTTTGGTACTTTATCTCTATCCACTTTATGTCTCCTCAAACGTTGATACATATAGCCCTAAAGGGTTCTATTTACCAAGCCTTAGATAGGAATAAAGACTTAAGTGGAAAGAGATAAAATACCAACCAGTCAGCTCCTGTCAATTTTATAAAACAGTCTGTAACATGGCAGTAAGGAGCTGATTGACTGGTGCTTATCTCTCTCCACCGTACCACTCTTCAAGCTTAGTAAATAGTCTCCTATGTGCTAGCTGAGTATCCTATTAGTAATCATCCTCTCATGAGTTATTTGATGCCTGCTAAAGGGAGTACGCATTTTGGACCTTCAAGTCCAAGTTAATTTATCTCACCTTCTTCACACGGTATGTTCCAGTAACAGCGGTATGACCCCCAGGCTGACCTAATGTTCAGCGGCCACACTCTGTTCTTCATCACTGCTTCCTACTCCTGCCAAGAGTTTAGACTCAGAGTGTTTTTATATATTCCCTATTACCACCTCTTGAAAGATCATTCGAGATACGTCTTGTACGTTCTGATTTTGCTGGTCTTGACAGCTGCAATAAGGGTCGACATTATTTATAAATTACCGTAACACAAAATAATCCCCTACTGCCCTCTGCATTCTGCTGACGTACAAAAAGATGAAGAGGAAAGGTGAATATATATGTATTTGTTCATGGAGAATTGCATGACAATCTACCTCTCCTGCAGAAAGCCATCATTATATGTTGCTAAACTAACTAGCCTTGAGAAGAAACCTCTTTGCATTCAATCTCCTGACCCAGTAAGTACTTTCTTCCTACCGTCAGGAGGTGTTGGGAGCAAAGTAAATTCAGCAGCGACTGTGGAATAAAAACATGAGAAAAATATGATATTGTGCTGTGATGAAACTAAATTGAGATAAAAAAGTGTTTGGCAAACACGTGAAATATAAAGAATTAATTGCAGAAGTAGAGCTCATATTGCAACCTGAGATTGATGGCTGGAATTTTGAAGTGTAACATGAATAATAAATGACTAAAGGAGATTACAACTGGAGAACAGCATATATATAAATGTGTTGCAGATTATTCTATTTTACAACAAAACTGTCCCTTGACAACGGTTGCCGTGGTGCGGTTCTGAGGGCGCCTCCCCCCCCTTTGCACGGTAATTGGCTGGTTGTAACAAACTGTGCAGGAAAAAATAAGATCAACTTTATCGACAGCTGAGCCATTGACATGGTTATCTACGCAGTATTGGACTGGGGCATGAAGGGAATGCAGTGATAGGCCCAAGAGTAAGGGGTGTGGCCAGCCAACACAAAGGGACTCAGATTACTATTACAGAGGACATAACCTGCCAACAACATGGCCACTTTAGAAAATAGGGACAGGGGTGTGTCAGCAATAACAATTTGATTGGCAGAAACAAACCAAGCACCCAAGTTCAACCATGGTCCTGTTCCACCAAGTTACTAACCTTATGCATAATTTGAGTGCACGGTCTGAAACCTGACCGTTATGGGAGTGTCCCAAAGGGAGTGGGCCCACTTAGGGCTATTCCCTGTACACCTGGGGACCAGTTCAACTCTGGTGCTACTTCTGAGATGTATTGAGGCAATGCCCCGTTCCACCAATGGCCGGGTCGGGGGATCTGTAATATTAAATATGTTTAAAACTCTCAATCGCCCAATCCTGACCACTTTTTGAGTTGAGAACGGGGAATTGGGCATTTTTAACATGTTTCATATCCCTAATTCCCCGACGGATTGGTGATCATCGCAGATTCGGTTGGCAGATCGGCATGTGCCGGCATTTCGGGGGAATTGGAACATCCCAGTTGCTGATGTACGGGGTCCCATAAACATTTAAAAGTTACTACTCAACCAGGTCAGAAGGGTATCATAGTAAAATAAGAGTAAATAAGTGTTAGTTTAAGTTATGATTCTACAGAATGTTATCATGGTAGTAATGTTATTTCAAGCATTTTAACAGTGTCGGCAGTATAACTTTAAACGCGATGGTACAGCATCATGCTTAAAGTTAGTTTTCCGACACGGATAAAAGGCTTGATGTAATATTATCACTATGTCAGCGTTATGTTGTTGACAGCACATTAATTACAAAGTTAGGACATCCTGGAAAACAAAATGTGAAATTATGATTTTATATATAAGGCCTTGTACTATATATTATCATTTGCATACTTGCTTTTTTCCCTTTAAATGTCATTGACCTATAAACAGTATTTTAATTTATTACATTTATATTTAAACATTTTGTTTGGACCTACGCTACTTACTAAAGGTAAATAGCAGAAAATGAAGTACTGATACTATTGACCATTCAGTCATCACCACAGGAATACTTTGTGAGATCATTACTCAATCACAAGTGACATACGACACATTTTTTTTTCTCCACCATTTCCATATCATTATCTACCACCTGTAGTAATATACGATAATCATTTCACCTGCAATGACTTTTATTATAAGAAACTGGTTGAGGGGCTGAGATATTGGAGTCAATGGCCCAATAAATGGGTCTTACATGAGAACAGGCTTGGAAAATTACATTGATACATGTTTCCAAACGGTGTGGTTTCCCTTTATAAAATTAGCAGCGAGATCTTCTAGTTCTGCCGACTGATACGACGTAGAAGGTATCTTTAAAGATTACATTTTATGTTTTGCTAATGATATTCATTTTTTTTTTTTAATACTCACTATAAATCAGTTTTACTTAATACCAGTCACACCGTCCTCTTCCCTTCTGATGAATCTGCAATATTCTAAATCTCATTAAGAAGTAATTGGATTCTTCTTGTAGTAGGATTGAGAAAACAAACACATTAGAGAGTGAGATAAATTAAAAAAAAAAAAAAAAGTTTCCGGTGCCTTGTTATAATCCCCTACTCCCTATTTCCTCATTGGCGTCTTATGGTCTTGCTGACTTCTCTAGATTTTGGCCAAAGTCTCTGCATACAGATTTGACATTTGCTTCATCTTTTATTCCTTTTGCCGTTCCACTCTTAGATCTCGAACATGCGTTTATATAACGGGGGAGATGTAGCAAAGCTTGGAGAGAGGTACAGTGGATAGAGATAAAGTACTAAGCAATCAGTTTCCAACTGTCACTTTCAAACACAGGGGTCTATGGGGGTCATTCCGAGTTGATTGTAAGTGTGCTAAATTTAGCACAGCTACGATTAGGCACTAAGACATGCGGGGGGACGCCCAGCACAAGACTAGTCCCACCGCATGTCAGTGCTGCCCCCCCTTCCCGCAGAAGTGCAAAAGCATCGCACAGCGGCGATGCTTTTGCATTTCAGGAGTACCTCCCGGTCAGCCCAGCTTCTGCGGCTGCCTAGAAGAACCTCTTTGCTGCCCGGATCGCAGCGGCTGCGTGTGATGTCACGCAGCCGCCGCAGCCCGCCCCCCCCAACGGTCCGGCCTCGCCTGCATTGGCCAGACCACGCCCCCCCCTAAACAGCGGCTTAACGCCACCGTGCAGCCCCCTCCCACCCAGCGACGGCCACTGCCTGTCAATCAGGCAGAGGCGATCGCTAGGCAACGGCGCATTGCGGCGCATGCGCAGTTCTGACCTGATTGCACTGCTGCGAACAACTGCAGCGTGCGATCGGGTCAGAATGACCCCCTATGAACTAAAAGTACACATACCACGGTGATAGGGCAGCTCCTGCTTTGATTATTATTGTGATGTATGAGGTAGCTGTTACCGTGATGTGGACTAACAAGAAGCCGGCCAAAGAGCAATAGTCATCCCCTCAGCGGTTTTAGCTCAAGACCCCTGGCGCCACTGGCGCATCTGTAATGTTCCCCACTGATATTTCGACTGACTCTGATAAAGTATGGTTTTTTTTTCAATAACTTTATTAAAATTAGCACTTTTAAGCATAGGAAACTTCTCGCCAACCCCTTCTTCACTTGTGCTGAGGCGGCTAGATATGGGAAGTTTGAAGTGGCGATGACGACGTTGGAGGAGATACCCGGCAGTAACTGCCTTTTCATGTTAGTGATATATGGGTTCTCTAGCACCGCCAAAGGTGCCTATGGTGGATCTACTAACTGTGCCTGATTTAGCGCTTGCAGGTAGAAGACAGTGAAACTCCCTTTGGTACATATTAAGAAGCATTATGTAGAGGGATTTTCTCTGTCTGTTTTATTTGTATCTCTCATCGCTGGTTAGTACATGAGCCCCATAGCCTGTAAAATGACAGGAGCCGATTGGTTGGTTCTTGATCTCTTTCCACTTTATTTCTCTCCAAGGCTTGATACATCTCTCCCACTGTGTATTAAGAGCCAGAGACAGATCAAAGAGGGCCACTCTTACAGTCTACAGTAGTGACAGGCAGTCTGATGCGCTCCAGGGGCCTCTAACCTTCATAAGTGCCACACCTTACCCTAATCTCAGTAATAGATGAAATCAAATAGACGGGTCACAATACCGACGCCGGGATATGGCTGTGAGATCGCCGGTGGGAGGGGGGGTGTGGTGTGTGTGTGTGTGTCGACCTTTTGACCTGTCGACCTAGAGACCCTGTCGACCTAGTTATTGTCGACCAATAGTGGTCGACCTAGTTACAGTCGACCTAGAGACCGGATCCCGGCTGGCGTATACCATCCTTGGCCCACCACTGAGCTTCTGGATCTTTGTAGATATACAGTAAAATAAGTCAATACAATCCAAACAAGCTTTACTGACAACTCTGTTTTGTGTTACACTTTTTATTCCCATGATTGCATCCATTAAGTTGCTATCTTTGTTTCTTAATGGATAACCCTCATGGAGTTAGGTGGAGTAAAAGGCAACCTTTGTTACGGTAGCAATTTTAAGATGGTGAAAATAGTGCCCTGTACATCCATATGAATGCTGGTAATTGTAGACTGAAGCTGTGCCGACTGTTAAGGAACCTGAATGGTAAATGCAGAGGGGGCCATTTTTACATGTAATTTGAGAGGAATTATGCATTAACCTGCACCTAGTTTACGGTCCGGCACACAATACCTAGACGTGGAACGGTACTGTTGCTATAGCGAACAAAAGGCTGCAAAAGTTTTCTTTTTGTTTTTTTTTGTATAGCCTTTTAAACTGAAACTTGTAGGTTTTTTTGTCACTATTAGTGCGATTCATTTGTACAAAAGAAACGAGCTTCATGCTGAGAAGATGGCAACGACTCTGAAAGATTTTAGTCATACAATAATCAACATGTATAGCATGGTTTGTCCAGAAAATATTTGCTTTCAACTGTTAGCTTGGCAGGAAGAGATAATAGGCCGCACAAGAAAAAAAAAAATCAAATGTGTCAAAAGGGAACCCATTAGCGGGGAATAATTCCAGTCAGCGACTGAGCCGTGCAGTAAATAGGAATAAAACAGTTCGTTCAACATGGAAAGCTGAAGGGCCTGGCCTTTAACAACCTGTCCTTTCCTCTTGGCCTTTTGCTTGTTGTTTTGCATTTAAAACAACTTTTATAAAAGGCACAACAGGAAATTCCTTCAAGGGATAAAATAAAATTATCGCCCACCTGATGCATTTTTAGCCAGTTTACTGTGATATGTGGAGGCAGCCATTTTGTGGGTTAGATAAAAGCGAATGGTGCTGTCATTGCTGAATCAGTCGGCTCCCAGATCATGGTTGAGATTGCCAAATGGCTTCCTTTACTTTACACAATCTTAATGAACCTGTTTTGGAACATCCTTCACTGTAATTTAATAAATATGTTTATTAATAATAATGATTACTGGTTTATATATATATATATATATATATATATATATTATCTGCACAAATCGCCCACTTATAAAGCAACGATTATGCTTTTGCTGTGAGCAATACTAGCCAATCACAACTTATCTTTGAGTCAGGGGTAGACTGGCCTTCAGGTACCTCTGGTAAATGCCAGAAGGCCAGTCTGGCGGTCTGCTCAGCCGGCATGCTGAGATGAGGGAGTGTTGCAAGGCAATGCACCCATCACTCATGGTCATGCACATTTCCTTGCCCCCAATCCATCCCTTTTTGTGTTGTGCATTTCATAGGAGGTATAGCACAACCCTGATGTAACTGGACCTGAGCAATGTCTCCTTACTGGAGCCATCATCTTTCCAGCAATGTCTTCAGAAAGATGGCGCCAATACAGAAGACAGCAAAGACACCAGCTCAAAGACGGTCTTGCCCCATCAGCCTGGCGACGTG
The DNA here is from genome assembly GCF_028390025.1 of Pseudophryne corroboree. Classification (NCBI taxonomy): domain Eukaryota; kingdom Metazoa; phylum Chordata; class Amphibia; order Anura; family Myobatrachidae; genus Pseudophryne; species Pseudophryne corroboree. The sequence goes on along the minus strand of NC_086444.1, from coordinate 61,889,205 downwards.
GGGAGGGGGAATCTGGGGTGGCTTGTATTGGCAGGCACATTAAAGCAGTCACAGATGGGGCAGATAGAAAACAAAATATAGTCCCCCTTATTTGTTAAAATGCTCCATATTACAATATACAAAATAGATTTATGTTTCCGTTTCTGCTGTCATTGGTAGATATAACTGCATATTTCGGATTGCTATAGGATTTTCCCGTACTATGCAAAAATTCTGTGTTATGCTTGACTGGCCAGTCTAGTTGCTAACTGAACAATATATGCAGTATGTATGTAAGATTTATGTTACTCGAAAGGTTTTGCAACTATAAGCGTACTAAGTCACAGCGAATCAACGTTTTCTGATACACATTTTAAAAAGCAGCGTACGGTGTCAAATCACATCATTATCCCCAGGCCAGCTTACAGAGTGAGGGAAGAAATGCACAAAACAAATCAACAAGAACGCCGCATACGTGCCAAAGTTCTGAACACAGCAAAGAGGTCTCATGTTTTGATTTTTTTGGGACTTTTTACAAACAAACAATGGTGACACTTCAAATTTTTTTTGTTTTTTGTTTAATCAAAGCCCAACTGTGTTCCTGGAAAATGGACAGAATAGTGATGAATTTAATATGCTCTATTTTTTATTCTTAGGGCCCCACTTAATAAAGAGTCTTATTACAAGCAGCATATTTTTGTTCATTATCGTGGTGATGCTAACGAATATGCCATTGGTATTCCACATTAATTAGCCCTCTAACAATGTCGCCATCCTCGCCTCCATCCCCCGACAGGCTGCTGTGCCGTGTGCATGTGTGACGGACAGTCTGTGTATGCATATGTTATATTCACTCGGCGCAGACAGCCAATGCCGGCTGTACTGAACCAATGGGGTCCGTATCGCTTTCATCATCTATAGATGGTGATGCAGGGGCAAACAGAGGTAAGTTCTAGGTTTGTAGGTTCTTTTTTGCTGTAATTTTTTTAATTTTATTTATTACTTTCCACCTTCAAACAGCTTTACTTATTGGCTTATACATGTCCTATGACGCAGCTTATTATTTTATGTGATTTTCAGGCATTTGTTTATATGGTTTGTGTACGAAATTCCGACAATTAGCATCCCGACTGTCAAAATCCCAACACATCCCAGTAAGTATTTTAACCCTATCCCATCCTTCCGGCAGCCTAACCCTAACCTCCCCACCCTCGCAGCTTAACCCTCCCCCTTGTGCCTAACCCCTTCGGGATCCTTCGGTACCCTAGCATTCTGGACGAGCAGGGACGTATGGTGTAAGTTCCTCTGTAGGTCAGTTGTAATGGTCTTAGGGCCTAATTCAAGATTGATTTCAAAACAACATTTCTCTGACGTCCTAAGTGGATGCTGGGACTCCGTAAGGACCATGGGGAATAGCGGCTCCGCAGGAGACTGGGCACAACTATAAAGAAAGCTTTAGGTCTAACTGGTGTGCACTGGCTCCTCCCACTATGACCCTCCTCCAGACTTCAGTTAGAATCTTGTGCCCGGCTGAGCTGGATGCACACTAGGGGCTCTCCTGAGCTCCTAGAAAGAAAGTATATTTAGGTTTTTTATTTTACAGTGAGATCTGCTGGCAACAGACTCACTGCAGCGAGGGACTAAGGGGAGAAGAAGCGAACCTACCTAACAGGTGGTAGTTTGGGCTTCTTAGGCTACTGGACACCATTAGCTCCAGAGGGATCGACCGCAGGACCCGACCTTGGTGTTCGTTCCCAGAGCCGCGCCGCCGTCCCCCTTACAGAGCCAGAAGCAACGAAGAGGTCCGGAAAATCGGCGGCAGAAGACTTCGGTCTTCGCCAAGGTAGCGCACAGCACTGCAGCTGTGCGCTATTGCTCCTCATGTACACCTCACACTCCGGTCACTGATGGGTGCAGGGCGCTGGGGGGGGGGGCAATATATATGACACCTTGGCTGGCAAATCTACATCATATATAGTCCTAGAGGCTATATAGATGTAAAATTACCCCTGCCAGTATTACAGAAAAAGCGGGAGAAAGTCCGCCGAAAAAGGGGCGGGGCCATCTCCCTCAGCACACTGGCGCCATTTTTCCCTCACAGCTCCGCTGGAAGGAAGCTCCCTGGCTCTCCCCTGCAGTCTGAACACTACAGAAGGGTAAAAAAGAGAGGGGGGGCACTAAATTTAGGCGCAGTATAGATATATATATATATATATATATATATATGATATATAAAAAAGCAGCTATAAGGGAAAACACTCATTTATAGTGGGATCCCTGTGTTATATAGCGCTCTGGTGTGTGCTGGCATACTCTCTCTCTGTCTCCCCAAAGGGCTTTGTGGGGTCCTGTCCTCTGTCAGAGCATTCCCTGTGTGTTTCCGGTGTGTCGGTACGGCTGTGTCGACATGTTTGATGAGGAGGCTTATGTGGAGGCGGAGCAAATGCCTGTAAACGTGATGTCACCCCCTGCGGGGTCGACACCTGAGTGGATGGTGCTGTGGAAGGAATTACGCGACAGTGTCGACTCCTTGCATAAAAGGTTTGACGACATACCTAATGTGGGACAGCCGGCTTCTCAGCCTATGCCTGCCCAGGCGTCTCAAAAGTCATCAGGGGCTCTAAAACGCCCGCTACCTCAGATGACAGACACAGATGTCGACACGGATACTGACTCCAGTGTCGACGACGATGAGACTCATGTAACTTCCAGTAGGGCCACACGTTACATGATTGAGGCAATGAAAAATGTGTTGCACATTTCTAATGTTACCCCCGGTACCACAAAAAAGGGTATTATGTTTGGAGAGAAAAAACTACCAGTAGCTTTTCCTCCATCTGAAGAGTTAAATGAAGTGTGTGAAGAAGCGTGGGCTTCCCCTGATAAAAAGCTGGTAATTTCTAAGAGGTTACTAATGGCGTACCCTTTCCCGCCAGAGGATAGGTCACGCTGGGAAACATCCCCTAGGGTGGATAAAGCGCTCACACGCTTGTCAAAGAAGGTGGCACTACCGTCTCCGGATACGGCCGCCCTGAAGGAATCTGCTGATAGAAAGCAGGAGGCTATCCTGAAATCTATATATACACACACAGGTGTTATACTGAGACCGGCTATTGCTTCAGCCTGGATGTGCAGTGCTGCTGCTGAGTGGTCAGATTCCCTGTCAGAAAATATAGATACCCTAGACAGGGACACTATATTGCTAAACGTAGAGCATATAAAAGACGCACTTTTATACATGAGGGATGCACAGAGGGATATTTGCCGGCTGGCATCCAAAATTAGTGCAATGTCCATTTCTGCCAGGAGAGGGTTATGGACTCGGCAGTGGACAGGAGATGCAGATTCCAAATGACACATGGAAGTTCTGCCTTATAAGGGTGAGGAGTTGTTCGGGGATGGTCTCTCGGACCTCGTTTCCACAGCAACAGCTGGGAAGTCTACATTTTTACCCCATGTTCCCTCACAACCAAAGAAAGCACCGTATTATCAGGTACAGTCCTTTCGGCCCAATAGGGGCAAGCGGGTTAAAGGCGCGTCCTTTCTGCCCAGAGGCAGAGGTAGGGGAAAGAAGCTGCAGCATACAGCCAGTTCCCAGGAGCAAAAGTCCTCCCCCGCTTCCTCTAAGTCCACAGCATGACGCTGGGGCTTCCCAGGCGGAGCCAGGTACGGTGGGGGCCCGCCTCAAACATTTCAGCAATCAGTGGGCTCGCTCACGGGTGGATCCCTGGATCCTTCAAGTAGTATCTATGGGGTACAAGCTGGAATTCGAGACGTCTCCCCCCCGCCGTTTCCTCAAATCTGCCTTGCCAACCACTCCCTCAGGCAGGGAGGCAGTGTTACAGGCAATTCACAAGCTGTATTCACAACAAGTGATAGTAAAGGTGCCCCTACTTCAACTAGGAAGGGGTTACTATTCCACAATGTTTGTGGTACCGAAACCGGACGGTTCGGTGAGACCCATTTTAAATTTGAAATCCTTGAACACATACCGGTATATAAAAAAAAATTCAAGTTCAAGATGGAATCGCTCAAGGCGGTTATTGCAAGCCTGGACGAGGGAGATTACATGGTATCACTGGACATCAAGGATGCTTACCTGCATGTCCCCATTTGCCATCCTCACCAGGAGTACCTCAGATTTGTGGTACAGGATTGTCATTACCAATTCCAGACGTTGCCGTTCGGTCTATCCACGGCTCCGAGGGTCTTTAATAAGGTAATGGCCGAAATTATGATACTCCTTCGAAAGAAGGGAGTTTTAATTATCCCGTACTTGGACGATCTCCTGATAAAGGCGAGGTCCAGAGAGCAGTTGTTGGTCGGGGTAGCACTATCTCGGGAAGTGCTACAACAGCACGGCTGGATTCTAAATATTCCAAAGTCACAGCTGGTCCCTACGACACGTCTACTGTTCCTGGGGATGGTTCTGGACACAGAACAGAGAAAAGTGTTTCTCCCGGAGGAGAAGGCCAAGGAGCTGTCATCTCTAGTCAGAGGCCTCCTAAAACCAAAACAGGTGTCAGTGCATCACTGCACGCGGATCCTGGGAAAAATGGTAGCTTCCTACGAAGCGATTCCATTCGGCAGGTTTCATGCAAGAACCTTTCAGTGGGACCTGTTAGACAAGTGGTCCGGATCGCATCTTCAGATGCATCGTCTGATAACCCTGTCTCCAAGGACAAGGGTGTCTCTGCTGTGGTGGCTGCAGAGTGCTCATCTTCAAGAGGGCCGCAGATTCGGCATACAGGACTGGGTCCTGGTGACCACGGATGCCAGCCTTCGAGGCTGGGGAGCAGTCACACAGGGAAGAAACTTCCAAGGACTATGGTCAAGTCAGGAGACTTCCCTGCACATAAATATTCTGGAACTAAGGGCCATTTACAATGCCCTAAGTCAGGCAAAACCCCAGCTTCAAAACCAGCCGGTACTGATCCAGTCAGACAACATCACGGCGGTCGCCCATGTAAACCGACAGGGCGGCACGAGAAGCAGGACGGCGATGGCAGAAGCCACTAGGATTCTCCGATGGGCGGAAAATCACGTGTTAGCACTGTCAGCAGTGTTCATTCCGGGAGTGGACAACTGGAAAGCAGACTTCCTCAGCAGGCACGACCTCCACCCGGGAGAGTGGGGACTTCATCCAGAAGTCTTCCAACTGATTGTAAACCGTTGGGAAAGGCCACAGGTGGACATGATGGCGTCCCGCCTAAACAAAAAGCTAGAAAAGTATTGCGCCAGGTCAAGAGACCCGCAGGCGATAGCTGTGGACGCTCTAGTGACACCGTGGGTGTACCGGTCGGTTTATGTGTTCCCTCCTCTTCCTCTCATACCAAAGGTACTGAGGATAATAAGGAGAAGAGGAGTAAGAACTATACTCATTGTTCCGGATTGGCCAAGAAGATCTTGGTACCCGGAACTTCAAGAAATGATCTCAGAGGACCCATGGCCTCTGCCACTCAGACAGGACCTGCTGCAGCAGGGGCCCTGTCTGTTCCAAGACTTACCGCGGCTGCGTTTGACGGCATGGCGGTTGAACACCGGATCCTGAAGGAAAAGGGCATTCCGGAGGAAGTCATTCCTACGCTGATTAAAGCTAGGAAAGAAGTAACCGCAAACCATTATCACCGCATATGGCGAAAATATGTTGCTTGGTGTGAGGCCAGGAAGGCCCCAATAGAAGAATTTTAGCTGGGCCGTTTCCTGCACTTTCTACAGTCAGGGGTGACTATGGGCCTAAAATTGGGTTCCATTAAGGTCCAGATTTCGGCTCTATCGATTTTCTTCCAGAGAGAACTGGCTTCACTACCTGAAGTTCAAACTTTTGTTAAGGGAGTTCTGCATATTCAGCCCCCTTTTGTGCCTCCAGTGGCACCTTGGGATCTCAACGTGGTGTTGGATTTCCTAAAGTCACATTGGTTTGAGCCACTTAAAACCGTGGATTTGAAATATCTCACGTGGAAAGTGGTCATGTTGTTGGCCTTGGCTTCGGCCAGGCGTGTATCAGAATTGGCGGCTTTGTCATGTAAAAGCCCTTATCTGATTTTCCATATGGATAGGGCAGAATTGAGGACTCGTCCCCAGTTTCTCCCTAAAGTGGTATCAGCGTTTCATCTGAACCAACCTATCGTGGTGCCTGCGGCTACAAAAGACTTGGAGGCTTCCAAGTTGTTGGACGTAGTCAGGGCCCTGAAAATTTATGTTTCCAGGACAGCTGGAGTCAGAAAGACTGACTCGCTATTTATCCTGTATGCGCCCAACAAGTTGGGTGCACCTGCTTCAAAGCAGACTATTGCTCGCTGGATCTGTAGTACGATTCAGCTTGCACATTCTGCGGCTGGACTGCCGCATCCTAAATCAATGAAAGCCCATTCCACGAGGAAGGTGGGCTCTTCTTGGGCGGCTGCCCGAGGGGTCTCGGCTCTTCAACTTTGCCGAGCAGCTACTTGGTCGGGGTCAAACACGTTTGCTAAATTCTACAAGTTTGACACCCTGGCTGAGGAGGACCTAGACTTTGCCCATTCGGTGCTGCAGAGTCATCCGCGCTCTCCCGCCCGTTTGGGAGCTTTGGTATAATCCCCATGGTCCTTACGGAGTCCCAGCATCCACTTAGGACGTCAGAGAAAATAAGAATTTACTCACCGGTAATTCTATTTCTCGTAGTCCGTAGTGGATGCTGGGCGCCCATCCCAAGTGCGGATTGTCTGCAATACTTGTATATAGTTATTGCTTAACTAAAGGGTTATTGTTGAGCCATCTGTTGAGAGGCTCAGTTGTTATCATACTGTTAACTGGGTATTGTATCACGAGTTATACGGTGTGATTGGTGTGGCTGGTATGAGTCTTACCCGGGATTCAAAATCCTTCCTTATTGTGTCAGCTCTTCCTGGCATAGTATCCTAACTGAAGTCTGGAGGAGGGTCATAGTGGGAGGAGCCAGTGCACACCAGTTAGACCTAAAGCTTTCTTTATAGTTGTGCCCAGTCTCCTGCGGAGCCGCTATTCCCCATGGTCCTTACGGAGTCCAAGCATCCACTACGGACTACGAGAAATAGAATTACCGGTGAGTAAATTCTTATTTTTCCTCTAATGGGCAAAACCATGTGCAGTACAGGTGGGTCCGATGTAACATGTGCAGAGAGAGTTAGATTTGGGTGTGGTGTGTTCAAACTGGAATCTAAATTGCTGTGTAAAAATAAACCAGCCAGTATTTTCCCTGCACAGAAACAAAATAACTCACCCAAATCTAACTCTCTCTGCAACTGTTACATCTGTCTGCACCAACCCCCCCCCCCCCTCCCCTGCAGTGCATATGGTTTTGCCCATTAGAGGAAAATGTTGTTTTGCAATCAACCTTGAATTAGGCCCTTACTACTCTATCTCATTGGGAAGAGAATATAAAGCTGCTGTATACTGTACATTATTTCAATATCAGTTTACTGTGACCTCTTAATTATTAACAGCACAGCAGTCTGGTACTAGTAATATGTATATTAGCCCATATAGAGTAAATGTGTATTTCTCTAACGTCCTAGTGGATGCTGGGGACTCCGTTAGGACCATGAGGAATAGACGGGCTCCGCAGGAGACAGGGCACTCCAAGAAAGAATTAGGATACTGGTGTGCACTGGCTCCTCCCTCTATGTCCCTCCCCCAGACCCCAGTTTGAATCTGTGTCCGGACGAGCTGGGTGCACCTTAGTGAGCTCTCCTGAGCTTGCTAAAAAGAAAGTATTTTGTTAGGATTTTTTATTTTCAGAGAGATCTGCTGGCAACAGACTCTCTGCTACGTGGGACTGAGGGGAGAGAAGCAGCCCTACTCACTAGAAGATAGGTCCTGCTTCTTAGGCTACTGGACACCATTAGCTCCAGAGGGATCGTACACAGGAACGCACCCTTGGTCGTCCGATCCCGGAGCCGCGCCGCCGTCCCCCTCACAGAGCCAGAAGACAGAAGCCGGCGTGAGGAATGTTAGGGTAATAGGCTTACACCTTAACTTCAACGCCTTAGTAGCCCTTCTGTCTTGGAGATTCATGGTTCTGGATACAGTCGACCGGAGAGCAAGAAGTCACACTACACAGCTGTATGTATAACACTGCTCTGTCCTGTGACAGAGAGAGCTTTTATTTATACCAAAAGAGAACTGGGCTTTTACATGCCCTCCAATCACAGTGAAGTATAAAGTTAGCTAATCATATATATATTACAAGCTTCAGTGACATAGAAGGTAATATTCAGAAGACACAGTTCCAAAGTATTCCTGGAGTCTGTCTTGACAGGTCAGAGAACGAGGTGATAGCTGAAGATCTCTATTTCTGTCATTCTCTGTCTCCTGGCTTCACATTCTTATCTTGTAAAGTATCAAAAGGAAACCACCTGTTGTCTCACACATACAATACAAGCAGCGATGTCCTTATAATATATGTAAAGGGACATATATACAGTCTTTAGAATATAGTGAAACAATAATACAGCAAAAGCATTTTAATCAATATTACTCTCACAAACCCCTCTTTTGATTAAAATCTTACTCTTATCCTGCCTTACACATATTGTAATAGTAATAACCTGAGCACTTCTGATACCTTATATCACCTCATATGTTATCATAAGAACCACATATGGATGGATGTCAACCGATCATTCGGAACCCATACTCCGATTAAACTATGACAATACTATTTCTACTTAAACCATTAGGGGATGTGAGCAATACATACATGTACTTCTGTTTCCTATGTTAGGTCTTTTGCATTTGCTACATGTTTCTTCCTTTGTGCTCACAACAAGCGCTTTTACTGGGGTCATACTTCTAGTAATCATTTTTCTGAAACTACAGGATAGATAACAGTTCCAAAGGATGAGCAGAATCAATAGTACTATTATCCCTATCACTGGATGTATCAGAATGTTATATGCTTTAGAGAATGATGGAGATTTACCTGTAAATATATCCCACCAATGATGCTGTACGTTTTCCCTTTTATTCTGCTGCTATTTCTGCAAATTTTGCTGCTTCTATAATTGTTTACATCTGAACGTGACGAGCTGAATAGTTTACTCTCTCTAGATGTAGTTCATGTTTTATCGTCTTGTTAATGGCATTGATAATACCTTGAACCTCTTTTGAGAACATCATTTGCCCCCTGGTGTCACCTGTTCTTTAATATCTCTAAACTAAGTATTGTTATTAACACGTAAAAAGGATTCATGGTGACTTGATCTTCACAGCCAGCTTTACGAGGCGTGTATTCAGGTGTCTTTTAGCTCAAGCTTGACTGCTGTAGGGGTTATTAGCAGACCCTGGAATGGACCATCAAAGCGTGGTTCTAGTGCTTTCTTGACATGCCGCTTAGTATAGACCCAATCTCCTGGTTTGTAATGAACATCATCCTACAATGGAGACAAGATCTGGAAGAGATGGAAACACTGTATTGTGTACATTAATCATTTGTTTGCTTAACAAGGTAACATAAGTAGTCATATCTCCATGATTACGTCACATCTGCTGGGGAAAATAACATCCTGTCTTAGGTGCTGTCAGGAATAACAGGTGTCAGTTTGTGTTTCTTATTGGGTGTGTTCTGAATATAGGGCTATAGGTAGACACTCTAACCATATTTTCTTTGTTTCTGCCATTATTTCCTGTATCTTTTTTAATTTAAGGGTGCTGTTTCAGGTGTTCTACCCTGCCACTCACCTCTGACCTGTGGAGGGTGTGTGTGAAATGCCTAACTGATACCCAAATCCTGCATTATGTGTTGCATTATTTCTCCTATAAAATTAGTTCCTCTGTCCGATCAATTGTTTCTGGAACCCCATATCTGCAGACCACATCTTCCATTAGTTTCTTAGTCATTTAGTTCAGCTTCTTGCGCAGAAAAGTGTGGTTGGAGTTCTTGAACCAGGACTTCATCCATTGTTGTTACTGCATAAACTGTACATGGTGACCATTCATGATAATACCTGGATCCATCCATAAACAGGGTAAGATCTGCATTGTCCAATACCAGTTTGATAACATTATCAAGAGGAGACATCTCTGATCTCATAAGTTCAAAACAAACATGATGAAAAATTTTTTTTTGTTGTTGTGTATTTCCAGAGTTTGCTGTATCTTCTTCTGTCATCATATAGTTCATCAGATAATGTGTACTTTCTCCCCTCTTTTGAATCCTCTACTGGTAACAATGTAGCAGGATTCAATACCGTACAACGTGAAATGGTGACATTCGTAGGACTCAACAGCACTACTTCGTATTTGGTCAATCTAGCTCCTGATAGATGTTTGGTTCTTGCTTGAATCAGAATTTCTATAACTGTGTGCGGTACCTGTATTGTTAGGGGTGGTTAAGCACAATGTCTGAAGTCTTCTCTCTAAGTTTCAGGTGGACAGGTTGTACTGTCAGTAATCCAACATCTGTCTTTCCTTTGGACCAGAGTTTATGGTACCTGGTCTAGCCATTCTGGAAATTGATCACCTTGTGGCTTCTGTTCTTCCATCAACATTGTAGCAGCTAGTACAGCTTGATGAAGCTTGTCACTTGTTCTTGTGGATAATGTTATTTCTTTACTTGTATACTGTACTGTCGCTTGAATGGCTGATAACACATTGGTTCCAAATAAATTGACTTGACAGTCTTCAGAGATGAGGAACTGCACAGGTACTGAAATGACTTCTTGTCCCACACTGATTTTGCAGGATTGCTTTTCTTTAGAGGGACTGTTGTACTTGCCATTCCTGTTCCCAATATAGTTTCTTGTGCTTGCAGTTTTGTTGGTACCTCCTGTTATCTTAATATAGTTCATCTTGTTCTGGTATCTACAATACAGTCCAATTGTTCCCCTCCCGGTAGGGTAAGTGTGGTTGCTACTTTGGGTCCAGGAGAGTCAATTACTTGGACCAAAAGGTACAGTTCTGGAGCGCCTGTTTCCTATGGGCTGGCTTCAGAGGCCGCCCTGTTCTGAGCCCATGTCTTGTATTTGGAACATTCCTTCCTCATATGTCCTTGTTCATTGCTGAAGAAACACAAACCCTTTGTCTTCGCTTCTTCTGAAGAGACTTTCCTTTGGGGCTTCTTTCCTGTGTTTCTGGACATCTGTTACTTGGATCTTGTTCCTGTTTCTTGCATACATGGACAGTTATTCTGGGTACAGAGCTCTTTTCTTTCTGTTTTCTTTTCTTCTCTTCTTGTATTTCTTCTATGGCCTCTAAGACTTGTAGGAGTGATTCCATGGTTAAGGTAGAGGCTTCTGGTCTAACCTGGAACAATTCTCCTCTCAGGGCTTCTGTGAGATCATTTAAAAAATGTGTTTTCAAAAGCCTTTCATGTTGGGTATTGGCCACATCAAATCCTCCATCTATATGTCCTTGATGCACCATATCATGGTACTGTCTGACAGTCTGACCACTCTTCTGTTTAACATCTGGAAATGCAGGTACTCTGTTTCTTTGCTGGTTACACCAGTGTTCTAATCTGTGCATGTACTGTTCCCCGCTCATCTTTGTCCTTTGTGCATCTTCTGCTAGTGGGGCTACTATGTTCGCAGCTGCTCCTGCTGGATATCCTCTTACTTCAGCTTCAGCTGATGAACACAATAACACTGAGTTTAGTTCTCGAATATCTATCCAAGATCCTGTCCAAACAAGATTTATTCTCTTCATATAATTCAAATATGCATTTGGACACTTGCGTGGGTATAGAGCTCTAGAAATTATGTCATTCATGTCTGATGCAGCCCATAGTCTGTGGTGTTCCTGTCTGCTAGTCCCGCGGCATTAAGGTCTCTAGTGATTTGTACAGATACTGGGTATGCCGTGATAGTCTCTTCAGGATATGGTGGTGGCTGCATCTGATAAAACATCTGGACATGTGGTGCACAGGTATTACATGGACATGGTGTACTAAAGTCCCCTGATTGCATTTTCTTACACTGTTCTTTTCTATGTATTATCCTTGTCCCAATAGTCTGGGGACTATTTGCCAGAAACGGGTTGTTCTTAGAGATTATGGGTGTGTTCTGGCTATTGTCAGAGTGTGGTTCGTTGGGGGGTACCCAATTGTCACAAAAGGGGCAATGTTCATATCCTTCAGGTATACATTGGTGACATTGTGGACACTTTCTCTGTCTCAATTCCTTTTGCAGATCTGGATATATTGGATTGTATGGTTCTGAAGAAACTGTATACCACTTGCCATCTCTTTTCTTCAGTACCACATTAGGTTCTCGTGAGTGTAAGGGTGCTGCAGTTGTAGTCAGAGTTGGTGCTGTGTTAGGTACAAATTATGGTGGTACCTGAATCAATGGTGTCACTTGTGGTGGTGGTGGGTTTACTACTGGTGTTGGTACTGGTATCTGTATGTCCCATGCTATGTCTTCTAAAAATGTTTGTTCTTTTTTGGGCAGATATTCTGCAGCTACTTTCTTCCACATTTCTACTTGATGTTTCTTTTCTATCCAAACATTCTGTTCCCTTAAAAAATATTTCCCATCTCTTGAAATCTAGAGTTCCCTGAGGGGAAAATCCTGCCCTTTTGAATACTTTTTGTATTCCCTTAATGGCTTCAGGACCTTCCTTTTGTCTGACTATCTCAATGGGAGTCTTGGGCGCTAGGTCCGCCATACCCTTGCTCCCCTGTGCCCCCATATGGGTTACTGGTCACAGTTACCTTAGTGCCCCCGTATGAGTTCCTGGTCACAGATACTTTATGTATAGTCTGACCCTTTCAAGGTCCTTATATTCCCCTCCCTCTAGATTCAATTACCTTATATACTGCAACTTCTATTACCTCCTGTATTATTTTGTAAAGACAAAAATATTTGCCCTGCTTTTATTCATGGGCAAATTTAACATCAGTGATACCCAAATAATGCCTTGTAATTTCTTTAGATAATTGTGGTATGATGAGTGTGTTCTCTGACTAATATGGTCAGTGCGTGTTGTGCCTTTATGTGATTCTCTAATGTACACCCCTGGAGTTGTTCCTGGAAGCAGGATCCCCCGTAAGTGTGGGTATGGGATCTCCCTCTGTTTGGAATACTACAACTCCTGTACAATACACACAACTAAGATCACTAGACCCTTATTCCACCATTCAGTATTTTCCTAACACCTTGTACCCCCTGCCTAAGTTATCAAAGACAGTATAATATGACTAACAGCGCTTAGAGACACACTAAAGTGATTATCCCAATTTCTGTACCCTCCATCTAGAATCATAGAAAGAATGGGGAAATTGGAAACACTCTGCACCAGCTAACAATTCCTTTTGTCATATCTATGAAAAGATCCTGACTAATATCCGTCAATAAGTTATGAATCTACTACTGGATATTCAGAGACAAAATTAGTTGACCAGTAGAAGAGAAAAGAATGTCTCTTTGTTGGTGCACGTAGAATAATTAAAAATTAACTTTTAATAAATACATTAAAAAATGTCTGATAACGAAATAAAAATAATATAACAATATATTTATCATACATACTTTTCAGTGAATAAAGTGGTTAATAAAGTGAAATTTAAAAAAAAATCAAGGCTCGCTACCTGTATCATGTATTTATTCATCAAATAGTTTGAATATATTACTATAGATCAGAGTCCAAATATCAATCTCTGATTGAACCGTTATGTGTGGGGAAAGAGGGTATTAACAACCATCACCTAAGTGTTCCATAATTACACCAAGAATAATTATTCAATGTTCCACATATACTGTGTCAATATATATTGTAGTCTGCATGGTGATTATTTACCTCCATTATACTGAGCTCATACATACATACATACATACATACATACATATAGATTGTTCATACTATATAGATCACATTCATGTTATCTCTAAGTGAGAGCCTGCTACCTATGACATATATATCTTTATAGACTTCTTAAACTACCAGCTATTCAATAGTGTTTACAGTTGTCACAAATTAATATAAGTGTAATTATTCCATCTGTTCAGTAATAGCTGAAGTTGTTACAGATTGATACAAATATGACTATTTATCAGAATCACTGAGTACTCCCTCCAGTTACATTTTCATAAGTTCACTAAGTTACTTATGAATTTTAATGAATTCCCATAACTTCAGTATATAATACCCCAGTAGATCTCATAATATGTCTGATGGTTTTATTATAAGGTATTTGACAGCTTCCGTCATTAATATAGTGAGAAAACCTTTCAATAGTGCATCCTTATAAGTTCTCTACTGAATTCACTCATATAAGTCATTCATGTTCAAAGAGTCTGTGCGTCTACTATTTCTGATACTCTGAACTTCAGGGTATCCTCTTAAAAAAATAATGTTTCCTATATATGTATGTATATCTGATGCAACAGGTATATAGAGCTGGACCATAGGACACATACTATGTATCTATACAGAAATAAAACTTACTGGATAGTATGTGATCACCTTACACCAATCTTATCCTACAACTTGTGACAGATATTTTCTACTGAGATGTGTTCCTACAATGACCACTGTTTCCCCCATCACCCTGTTTTTCACCCAAATACAACCAACAGACCTATCTGCAATTCCTACAATTTTTGATGCTGCAAAGACTGAACATTTAAGCAAAAAACAAATGCAGTTTTAACATAAGTCTGGCAATCTAGACATATAACACAAATGTCATACAAGACACCCTCCAGCCTTAGGAGCCCCGTAGGGTCACCTAGAGGAAACGTGAAGGACCCTGACCTGGAATCGCGGGTACGTATCCGGACACCTTACATAAGAATGTCCACGTATCACTTCTTTCTCATGAGAGCCAAGGTCTATATGCAGAAAAGATCTTTGGACCCAGGGGCATCTATTCCCAAGAAGACAGGACAAGCCTTTAAGTTGCATCCAGGAAGGGGTAGTCTTTGGTCCTCTGATCAATTCTGCCAGCCTTTTATATACATCTCATGTACCACTCATACAACACACTCATATCATGCAGTCATACACTGATAACAAGACAACTTATACTTTAAAGACAGAAGGTTACTGGATTCTTATTTCCCCATTATCCCATCAACACTGAACCCCACTATACCTCAGGAAGAGCTGAAAAAGAGTAAGAAGGTGCCAAAGCACTTGTCTTTGCTTACCCCACTGTACAGATTATTTCAGCTGGTTCCTGGGCATCAGCGGTTGGTCTGGTCAGTGACGGCAGGAATGTAGGGGAATCCCGGACCAGACCCCCAGGAATGTTAGGGTAATAGGCTTACACCTTAACTTCAACGCCTTAGTAGCCCTTCTGTCTTGGAGATTCATGGTTCTGGATACAGTCGACCGGAGAGCAAGAAGTCACACTACACAGCTGTATGTATAACACTGCTCTGTCCTGTGACAGAGAGAGCTTTTATTTATACCAAAAGAGAACTGGGCTTTTACATGCCCTCCAATCACAGTGAAGTATAAAGTTAGCTAATCATATATATATTACAAGCTTCAGTGACATAGAAGGTAATATTCAGAAGACACAGTTCCAAAGTATTCCTGGAGTCTGTCTTGACAGGTCAGAGAACGAGGTGATAGCTGAAGATCTCTATTTCTGTCATTCTCTGTCTCCTGGCTTCACATTCTTATCTTGTAAAGTATCAAAAGGAAACCACCTGTTGTCTCACACATACAATACAAGCAGCGATGTCCTTATAATATATGTAAAGGGACATATATACAGTCTTTAGAATATAGTGAAACAATAATACAGCAAAAGCATTTTAATCAATATTACTCTCACAGAAGCAAGAAGACATGGGTGAGGAATTGTTTGGGGACAGTCTCTCGGACCTGGTCTCCACAGCTACGGCTGGAAAGTCAATTTTTTTGCCATATATTCCCTCACAACCTAAGAAAGCACCGTATTACCAAATGCAGTCCTTTCGATCACAAAAAGGCAAGAAAGTCCGAGGGCCGTCCTTTCTTGCCAGAGGCAGGCGTAGAGGAAAGAAGCTGCACAATACAGCTAGTTCCCAGGAACAGAAGTCCTCCCCGGCTTCCACTAAATCCACCGCATGGTGCTGGGGCTCCACAGGCGGAGCCAGGCCCGGTGGGGGCGCGTCTCCGAAATTTCAGCCACAAGTGGGTTCACTTACAGGTGGTTCCCTGGGCTATAGAGATTGTGTCTCAGGGATACAAGCTGGAATTCGAAGTAATGCCCCCTCACCGTTACCTCAAATCGGCCCTGCCAGCTTCCCCCATAGAGAGGGAAATAGTGTTAGCTGCAATTCACAAATTGTATCTCCAGCAGGTGGTGGTAAAGGTTCCCCTCCTTTAACAGGGAAGGGGTTACTATTCGACAATGTTTGTGGTACCTAAACCGGACGGTTCGGTCAGACCCATATTGAATTTAAAATCCCTGAACATATACCTGAAAAGGTTCAAGTTCAAGATGGAATCGCTCAGAGCGGTCATCGCAAGCCTGGAGGAGGGGGATTTTATGGTGTCTCTGGACATAAAGGATGCTTACCTTCATGTCCCCATTTATCCACCTCATCAGGAGTACCTCAGATTTGTGGTACAGGATTGTCATTACCAATTCCAGACGTTGCCGTTTGGTCTGTCCACGGCACCGAGAATATTTACCAAGGTAATGGCAGAAATGATGGTGCTCCTGCGAAAGCAAGGAGTCACAATTATCCCATACTTGGACGATCTCCTCATAAAGGCGAGGTCCAGAGAGCAGTTGCTGATCAGCGTAGCACGCTCGCGGGAAGTGTTACAACAGCACGGCTGGATTCTGAATATTCCAAAGTCGCAGCTGATTCCTACGACGCGTCTGCCCTTCCTGGGCATGATTCTGGACACAGACCAGAAGAAGGTTTTTCTCCCGACGGAGAAGGCTCAGGAACTCATGACACTGGTCAGAGACCTCTTAAAACCAAAACAGGTGTCGGTGCATCATTGCACGCGAGTCCTGGGAAAGATGGTGGCATCATACGAGGCCATTCCCTTCGGCAGGTTCCATGCGAGGACCTTTCAATGGGATCTGTTGGACAAGTGGTCCGGATCGCATCTACAGATGCATCGGCTGATCATCCTATCCCCCAGGGCCAGGGTTTCTTTTCTGTGGTGGCTGCAGAGTGCTCACCTTCTCGAGGGCCGCAGATTCGGCATTCAGGACTGGGTCCTGGTGACCACGGATGCAAGCCTACGAGGGTGGGGGGCAGTCACACAGGGAAGAAATTTCCAGGGTCTGTGGTCAGGTCAGGAGACTTGCCTTCACATCAATATCCTGAAGCTAAGGGCCATATACAACGCCCTAAGTCAAGCGGAGACCCTGCTTCGTAACCAATCGGTGCTGATTCAATCAGACAACATCACCGCAGTGGCTCATGTAAACCACCAAGGCGGCACAAGGAGCAGGGTGGCGATGGCGGAAGCCACCAGAATTCTTCGATGGGCGGAGAATCACATACGAGCACTGTCAGCAGTGTTCATTCCGGGAGTGGACAACTGGGAAGCAGACTTCCTCAGCAGGCACGACCTCCACCCGGGAGAGTGGGGACTTCATCAGGAAGTCTTCACGCAGATTGCAAGGCGATGGGAACTGCCACAGGTGGACATGATGGCATCCCGCCTCAACAAAAAGCTACAGAGGTATTGCGCCAGGTCAAGAGACCCTCAGGCGATAGCTGTAGACGCACTAGTGACACCGTGGGTGTTCCAGTCGGTTTATGTGTTTCCTCCTCTTCCTCTCATACCCAAGGTGCTGAGAATCATAAGAAAAAGAGGAGTGAGAACAATACTCATTGTTCCGGATTGGCCAAGAAGGACTTGGTATCCAGAGCTGCAAGAAATGCTCACAGAGGACCCATGGCCTCTGCCTCTAAGACAGGATCTGTTGCAACAGGGGCCCTGTCTGTTCCAAGACTTACCGCGGCTGCGTTTGACGGCATGGCGGTTGAACGCCGGATCCTAGCAGAGAAAGGCATTCCGGATGAGGTTATTCCTACGCTGATAAAGGCTTGGAAGGACGTGACGGCTAAACATTATCACCGTATATGGCGAAAATATGTTGCTTGGTGTGAGGCCAGGAATGCCCCTACAGAGGAATTCCAGCTGGTCCGTTTCCTTCACTTCCTACAGTCGGGAGTGACTTTGGGCCTAAAATTGGGGTCCATTAAGGTCCAGATTTCGGCCCTATCCATTTTCTTTCAAAAAGAACTGGCTTCTCTTCCTGAAGTTCAGACGTTTGTAAAGGGAGTGCTGCATATTCAGCCCCCGTTTGTGCCTCCAGTGGCACCTTGGGATCTTAACGTGGTGTTGAGTTTCCTGAAATCACACTGGTTTGAGCCACTTAAATCCGTGGAGTTAAAATATCTCACGTGGAAGGTGGTCATGCTATTAGCCTTGGCTACGGCTAGGCGTGTGTCAGAATTGGCGGCTTTGTCACATAAAAGCCCCTATCTGGTTTTCCATATGGACAGGGCAGAATTGCGGACACGTCCGCAATTTCTGCCAAAAGTGGTGTCATCTTTTCATATGAACCAACCTATTGTGGTGCCTGTGGCTACTCGTGACTTGGAGGATTCCGAGTTACTAGATGTAGTCAGGGCTTTGAAGATTTATGTAGCCAGAACGGCTAGAGTCAGGAAAACTGAGTCGCTGTTTATCCTGTATGCATCCAACAAGCTGGGTGCTCCTGCTTCAAAGCAAACTATTGCTTGCTGGATCTGTAACACGATTCAGCAGGCTCATTCTGCGGCTGGATTGCCGCTGCCAAAATCAGTGAAAGCCCACTCCACAAGGAAGGTGGGCTCTTCTTGGGCGGCTGCCCGGGGGGTCTCGGCATTACAGCTTTGCCGAGCGGCTACTTGGTCAGGTTCAAACACTTTTGCAAAGTTCTACAAGTTTGATACCTTGGCTGAGGAGGACCTTGTGTTTGCTCATTCGGTGCTGCAGAGTCATCCGCACTCTCCCGCCCATTTGGGAGCTTTGGTATAATCCCCATGGTCCTTACGGAGTCCCCAGCATCCACTAGGACGTTAGAGAAAATAAGATTTTACTTACCGGTAAATCTATTTCTCGTAGTCCGTAGTGGATGCTGGGCGCCCGTCCCACGTGCGGACTTCTTCTGCAATACTTGTATATAGTTATTGCTTAAATAAGGGTTATGTTATGGTTGCATCAGGGTTTATCTGATGCTCTGTTGTTGTTCATACTGTTAACTGGGTATGTTTATCACGAGTTATACGGTGTGATTGGTGTGGCTGGTATGAGTCTTACCCTGGATTCCAAAATCCTTTCCTTGTACTGTCAGCTCTTCCGGGCACAGTTTCCTTAACTGGGGTCTGGGGGAGGGACATAGAGGGAGGAGCCAGTGCACACCAGTATCCTAATTCTTTCTTGGAGTGCTCTGTCTCCTGCGGAGCCCGTCTATTCCCCATGGTCCTTATGGAGTCCCCAGCATCCACTACGGTCTACGAGAAATAGATTTACCGGTAAGTAAAATCTTATTTTTTTAACTTTATTTTCATGCTCAGCAATGAGTCACTACAGTATATTATCTCCTGATCTTCATAGTCCACTCCAAACATGATGTGCAGTGTATGCATATGGCAATAGGAAAGCTGATTAACAGGATTGAGTTCACTACAAGAATCTTCAGAGTTTGATTCTTGACCTTCATCAGCTGTTCCTCTTTATGCACATATTACTGTAAGCGCACAGTTCACTTAATTAGATGGTGATTATTTCTTTCCTGTTTATACTTACGCTGTATCATCTGTCACAGACAGGTAATGCTCAGGGACCTCTGATGTACTGTACACGGAGACTTGGTCTGTCCTTCCAGTGGCCATTGCATAGTTTGTATGCATTGCCTTCACTCGATGCCTTTCTGTGTACATGTTATATCCATGAGATGCTGCAACCAGGCCCCTGGGCACAGCAATGCACTGGTACCCCTACCCATCCTTTAGAAGTAGGGGTGGGGGGTGCTAACAGCAGCAGCTTTGATGACCCGTGGGCGGTAGAGGATGGCATGTCGGACTTAGAGCAGTAATTTCTGCTAATTACTCCTTTACTGCACAGATGGGGCGGCAGGGGGAGAACACTAAACAGTAGAAGGGGGCATTGGGCTGAATGAAGGGGCCCCAGTACATGACTTCCAGGGCAGTAGAGGTTATTTAATACGTAGGGAGGGGTGGATAGTCAAGTGGGTTTAATATTCAGCATTTTCCGGGGGTCAGGGCAGCTTGCTTGACTGCAGATATCTCCAGTTCTTAGAAATAGATTTCTTAGCTTTCAATGGGATAAAAAAAATTAGAGAGTCCCACCTTTCAGGAGGTTCTGGGGACTTGGGGATCAGAGTTCAGGAGCCAGAGCAATCCACCAACTAAAATATAAAACTGCATATTAGGCGTGCGGAGCTGGAGCAGGGACCAGCTGCTGGAAGGCTGATATCTCTGGTTCTTGGCATAGTAGAGACAAGCTGCCAGTGACCACCAAAAGGGGAGAGTCCTGAATTTGGAGTATATCCCCAGAAAAACTCTATGTTAGACAGAACCTAAGATATCTGGCTGGGAAGAGCAATTAACAGGCTTGGATGGGGACCACTGCTTTATAGTCAGATATCTCCGGTTCCCCAGGGCCGATGTTCAAAAATCTGGTACCCATGGAAAGTGGAGACCCTCAGCTATGAGCCTGGGGCCCTTATATCCCTGGGGCACTTGGGCAAGAGCCCATTGAGCCCATACGAAAACACGGCACTGGCTGCAACAGGTCTGCCAAAAGTCTTTCCCTTCACAGTGGTCATTTTAAAGGACTCCAAAGACTTAATATTTCATATTTACTTAATATTTGTGGCTGTACAGAGCAATTCTGGGGTCTAGTCATGAAGCAGTGGAAATTGTGGAGACGTGGGCCAGTGGAGAAGTTGCCCATGGCAACCCATCAGCATTGAAGTAACATTTATACTTTGCATACTATACAATTGTACGGAGCAGGTGATTAGTTACCATGGGCAACTTCTCCACAGGCTAACTTCTCCACTCTTTTCACTGCTTCATGAATGTCCGCCTGAATTTAAATTTAACCTGCAATGGAGGATCTATAACTGCCGCAATGAGGAGAATCACTACGGTCCTAAGCAGTAGCTCAAATCTGTAGAGCAACAAAAACACAGCCGGACATATTTAGGGAAGCATAACATAATTAGGTATTGTCAGGTATATTATGTAGCCCAGTGATATGTATGCCCCGTATGTATATATGTATGTGTCTGCCCTTTCATTACCAGAACTGAATTCTGTCTGAATCTAATGTAATACCATGGATTGGGCAGTATCTTGTCTCTGGGCCACCCGGAGATGCATATTATCTAATTCACAGGATATATGGCTATTACAGGATTATTCAGGCACTTTGAAATTATAATTTATTTAAAGGTATTTTCTTTTGCCAGCGAAAACAATTTATTTATCAGATTGAGTGCAGCCAATCAGACCACCAGCGCTGCTTACTTACCCTTCAATTCTTCATATCCCATGATGTCACTATTACACACAAGACTTACTATAGCCTTACTTACATTAGCATAAGCAAAGATTTTAGCACATACAGTAGCGATACAGAACAATACTTTGTTTATTTGATGTACATAATAGGCCCTTAATTGGGGTGTAGTAGGGTATGCCGGTGGCCGGGCACCCAGCGGCCAGCATACCGGCGCCGGAATCCCGACCACCGGCATACCGACAGCTGAGCCCCTTGCGGGCTCGCTGCGCTCGCCATGCTGCGGGCATGGTTTCTCCCTCCATGGTGGTCGTGGACCCCCAAGAGGGAGAAAAGATGTCGGTATGCCGGCTGTCGGGATTCCGGCGCCGGTATACTGTAAGCCGGGATACCGACAGCCGGCAAACTGAAGACCACCCCTTAATTGTATAGCCTTCCAGCATAAAAAATTATAATAATAATTTATTGCAGTAGTTTTTCCAGTTATTTTTGTCGGATCATGGTGTTAGAGCAAATATGGCAGTGGGACAAGTAGCACTGCCATACATGAAAAATGGGCTCCTCCATGCAACCCTTTTGAGATTCATGTATAGAAAAAGCAATATTGTGGGTGATAACAGCAGATTGCACTAGTAATAAGGCTTTTCTCCCAGTGGGCGAGCCCGTTACCCTAAAGATGTGTGAGGAGCCCCAATGCTCTGGAACGGATTGGGGTGGCAATAGCACCGAGAGAGGGTAGAGAGGGTACTAATTACCTAGGCCCAGGTCTGATGGAGGGGCCCAGTGGGGGCCCAGGCCCCACCCCCCTCCATACCCAGCTGCTGCAGCTGCAGCTTTTCTCCCCAGACCAGTGCACGCTGCTGTGTACTGGGCTACAATGTGGCCAGGGAGGTGCTGAAAATACCATTTTTGGGGTATTTTTTTTAGGGTGCATGGCCACGCCTCCTGTGATTAGGACACGCCCCCTGAAAAGTACCTGGGCCCAGCCCTTGTCTTTACTGCCCTGTGGGGAAGGTAATACTTTACTGTTAGTGTTTAACCGTTCTGCAGGGAATGTCAGGGTGACAGTGAACAGCGTGTTTTATCTTTAGGTTCATATCCGAAAATGGAAATGCTGCTTTTTTAGTACATCTTCAAGTCTTTTTAAACATTGAGCCTTATCTCTTTGTTTACAGTAATACAGTATATATATATATATATATATATATATATATATATATAAAATATGGATTGGTACTTGAAAGCATAGCACTTCCGACAATAATAACTTGTGTTATTATTTTTTCATCTATTGATACTGTATGTATTTTTATTTCATGCATGGTTTTCATTTGTTAGCAGTTTGTGTATTCATCACTTAACGGCAATTCCAACTTTTGTTTTTGTTCACCTGCAATGACTAAACCGTCTTTCATTAAGTATTGAAACCAGAACAAACGACTGATTACTAATTGCAGCCAGAATGACTGCCGTTTAATCACCGGTTCATCCTTGTAGATTTGTGCATGTAAATTCCTAATATATAGGTGATGTTTAAGTCGGGGCTGATTAACTCCGGAGGGTATAGATACCAGTGGCAGAAAATCATTGCCGGTCTCTGAGTGAATGACATTGTCAGAACGAGTCTGGGTGCCATGCAAATGAGGAAAATGGTCAAATTGCTCATGTTGGGGAGATAATTTGTCTGTGTGTCGTTCTTAAATCAATGTTTAATTATCCACATTCTATCTTAGAACTAGACACAGAAATCTGCATCTGCATACCTCAGCTGTACTAATTGCAGACCTTACTCTGTGATTTTTGTGTGTATCTCATTAACTCTTGTCTATGTCTCTGTTCCCAATGTAAGAGTCACTAGTTGCCACACTGCCACAGTGCTGCCGCCCTTCCTCCCTCCCTCTCTCTCTCTCTCCCTCCCTCCCTCCCTCCCTACCTACCTACCTACCTACCTACCTACCCAGGGTCGGACTGGCCCACAGGGGTACCAGGGAAACCACTGGTAGGCCCCACTGCCTGAGTGTCTACTCCTTCCTCTAGGGATCAGGTTCCAGACTGTGCACTTGTATTATACATGGTAGATATGTTGCATTACACTGCACTAGACTATTGTGTATTCCAAGCCTCTGTGGAGGCTGGCCACACCTCCTTTGAAGGCTGGCCACACCCATAAGTATGGGCCCCTATCACTGCATTCCCCCGGTGAGCCCTTCATGCCCCAGTCCGACACTGTCCCTACCAGACCCTGCGTTGGAGGGTCAGGGCTATTATGAAGAAAAAGGATGGCCATTGGTGGGTTAAAGATCAATGGTCATCATCGGTGATTATTATCCATGGCATGAAACCCCCCCAACATAGACAGGGAAGAGTCTATGCTTTGAACCCGATGAACATCCCTGCAGAGGGGAATGGCATGCAATGGGCCAATCACTGAAAGGGGTGGGTTTAGGGGTGTGGCTGGGCATTTCTGACTTTCAGCCATCGATGGAGAACCACTGAATCTCCAATATTGATGGCAAAGCTATCGATCAATGATGTATGTTAGCCATCAGTGGTTGATGGGAATCCCTAGGGACAAGGGGCATCAAGCATAGGAGATGGTGACTGAGGGTGGACTTGAACCATTTTTAGTGACAGAGGGAAAATACAATTTAAGGCATTACATTGGCCCAGGTGCCCTAAAACACATCTAGAGGGCGGAGAGAATTTTGCACATGCTCCACCCATGCTATTGCTGTACATATAAAATATTTAGGCAGGGAATTATCAAAGTTTCTAAAGAGGACAAGTCAAGATGCCGCCCATAGCAGCCATTTATATTGTAGCTACCGTTTATCTAGTACACTGCATAAAATGATAGCTGGCTCTATGTTAATTGGTGGCATTGTACTGACTGGGAACATGTGTTTTCATTTAAAGTTTCTTAGCTTCAATTAAATCCCTTACTAAAAACAGGGCAGGGTGCAAGGAACTCCATCTGGTTGTAGGGAGCCCCTGTAATACCACCTTTCACCTTTTAAATGCTGTAAGGATATAAACATTTTATGTGCCAGATTTCAGGACATTATCATTATCTAATCCCGGCGGTCAATATACCAACATCGGGAACCCGACGGAGGACAGAAACCCGGCATCACTTAACCAACACCAAACGGGATGCCGGCATCAAAATACCGACAGCTGGCACCCCGATCGTCCTGAGAGCGGGACGCACTGCCGCCCTGCCGCGAGGTGTGTGTGTGTGGGGGGGAGTTAGGTTTAGGCTGCAGAAGGGGGGTTAGGGTTATGCTGTAGCACCAGAAAGATTAGGGTTAGGCACCGGGGAGAAAGGCTTAGGGTTAGGTACATAGAAGGGGAGGTTAGGGTTAGGGTCGGGAAAAGATGACAATTAGGGGGCTTCCTGGGGGGGCTGTCGGGATTTTGATGGATGGGATGCCTCTGTCGGTATACTGACTGATGGCATCCCGTCCATCAGTAAATCATACTGATCCCTTATAAGGAGCCCTCTTGCACCCCTTTGTGTGCCTCAAAACCCCCTCATGGCACTTTATATCCTCAAAGCCCCCTTGTGCCCCTTTATATCCTCAGAGCCACCTCATGCCCATTTATATCCTCAGGACCCCTTTATACCCCTTTATATCCTTAGAGCCCATTTATACCCATTTATATCCTCAGTGCCCCCTTATGCCCCTTTATATTCTTGAAGACCCATTATGCCCTTAATGCTGGATTTATCGGACTCTACCAATCCAAGATTAGCAACTCTCCTTTCCAATAGAATCCCAGATGCGTTATAACCTTTGTTCCACCTTTTATGAATTATGGTGGCCACTCCTGTGGTCCTGACCATGGACTGCCCCGAGATTTTATAGGCCACAAGCCGACTCTTACTCCAGCCTCATCTCCTGCTGTCGTTGGGTCAGTCTATGCTGATGTCTGCAGCCCCAGTGGCAGTATCATCATACTCGGCCCTTCAAACTTCATCAGCGTGGCAAAGGATCCGTGGGGGGTGTTGGCATAGGAACCAGGTGTCAGGCATTAGTTGTGAGAGGTGCTCCTAGAATTCAGGCAAGGAGGAGAAAGAAGAGCGAGGGTTAACTTTTTGAATGTGACACTATAAAGATGGAATTAGCCTTTTAGTACCGGAAACCTCTAAGGCTTATACAGATGTTTATATTTTTCTATCCTAATGCATAACAGCCAAAAGCAAATCAGTCTTTTCTCCAAATCTAAACGGTTGAACAATAATAGGTCATTCCCCGATTAGAAGACCATACAAACGTTTTACAGAGTCTTTGCATTAATTCCAGGGCTTCTCTAAAAGCTTTTTTATAGGAAATGTCCATTGACAAAAGGTTCTAGGATGGAGTTTTCTAGCATTAGACTTCCATGGCTTTTTATTTTTTTTCTTGACAGCCAATTTAGATTTAAAAGAATCTGGCTAAAAGATATGACACTGCGGTTTTCCCTTATAGGCTTATTAAACAGACATTTTAAGATTTTGATCTTCCTGGTTTACTGGATGCTTATTCTTCCAGATAAAGCGAGAAAATCGAGACTGGTATTATACAGTGGGAGACGGGATAATCCGACAGTCCATTACATGAACAGTCATAAATGTGAAATCCTTGGCTAGAAAAGAAATACATACTAAAAAACAGTCCAGCTCAGATCAGACAGAAATAGGCAGCTGTCCTTCATGTAGAGGTACATGAGGAAGCAAGTTAGACCTGAGATTGATCGATGATGTTCTCCAATGTTCTCCTCAGTCACTGCTGATTAAAAGTTTGCTGTTTTGTTGTCACTTTCCCCGTCTCGCAGAATAAATTGTGCATTGTCGTTATGTAAACAGAGGATAGTCGTTTGGAGGAGGGGGGAGGGTGTTCTTCTGTCAGTATTTGGGAAAATATATTCAACCTGTGAATCATGCTGATGGTGGGACTCACCCAGAGGTGAATGTGAGTTGCGGCCATAACTCAGCCACACATGGCTGTAATTAGGCACAGTGTCGGACTGGTGCGTGAAGGGCCCACCGGGGAATGCCGTGGTAGGGGCCCAGTTTTAGGGGTGTGGACAGTCTCCAAAGGGGTGTAGCCTACCACATTGGTTTGCCTAACTATTAGAAAGTGCATGGTCTGGGCCCCTTGATAAATATATTTAGTAATTACTGCAAGTAATATACCAAATTAATTGCAGAAATGCACTGCAGAGAATACACCATAGTCCTCTGTAGTATAAGGTAACATATGTTTAATGTCAAGTGCACAGTCTGGAACCTGATCCCTAGAGGAGGAGGTGGGCTGGCAGTGGGGCCCACCGGGGGTTTCCCCCCGTACCCCTGTGGGCCAATCCAACCCTGATTAGGGGTGCCTCCCGTGTGTTGCTACTGCCCAGGTCACAAGGCAGAGGAGGTGGCACCTGCCTTTGACTTGCATGTTACCTGCGATAGTACCTTTCAGCCTGCAGGTGTGATTGAGGGGTGTCGTAAGGTATGCCGGCGTCCAGGCTCCCGGGACCAGCATACCAGCGACGAAATCCCGACCGCTGGCATACCGACAGCATGGCAAGCGCAAATGAGCCCCTTGCGGGCTTGCTGCACTCACCATGCTGTGGGCACGGTGGTGCGCTACGCGCGCCACGCTATTTATTCTCCCTCCAGGGGGGTCGTGGACCCCCAAGAGGGAGAAAAAAGTGTCAGTATGCCGGCTGTCGGGTTCCGGCGCCGGTATACTGTGCGCCGGGATCCCGACAGCCGGCAAACCCCTGATTGAGAACCGCCCTGTGCATCCTTGCTCAGCTTATTGGTCCTGGGGGTCGCCTGTCCCCCTCTTTGAGATGTCATGATGACACGTGCAAGAGACAGGGCTGGCACAAAGCACATTATCGCCCTGCCACGGTTCTGCAGCTACATCTTCACTTGCACTTGAAGGTGCGGAAATGGGTGGTAATAGGGCTTTTGCACATATTTTAGCAAGGGCGTGTCAACGGAATTGATGGCTGCACAGATTTCTGATTATGTATGTTTTCAGACAGATCGCTTGCTAGAGCATACTGATTGTGGCTATGGAACTAAGCATATGGTTAGGGCCAGGGCTGTGGCATGGACATATGCAATTGTCCATATGGGCGTACAGTATGTTCAAAAACCCCAGGGTGTGCATGCAGGGTTGGACTGGCCCACATGGGTACAGTGGAAACCCCTGGTGGGCCCCACTGCCTGGTGCCCCAGACGATGCACTCTCTAATGGTTATACAAACCTCTGTGGCAGCTGGCCACATCCCTTCTGCAGACTGGACACACCCCTGCTCATGGGCCCCTACCACGGCATTCCCCGATGGGCTCTTCCCGACCCCGTCCGGCACTGTGTGCATGTAAGTTTACTAGTTAAATCTTTTAACTCACAGGTTCTCAATCTCGGTCCTCAGGACCCCACACGGTTCATGTTTTCCAGGTCACCTGTATATTTTTAAAATGTGACAGTTGGTGATACACAGAGCACCTGCTGGGTGACATGGAAAACGTGAACTGTGTGGGGTCCTGAGGACTGAGTTTGAGAACCACTGTTTTAACTGAAACACTAAAGTCTCAGTAGGTAAATCAGCTCAGATTGCCAAAGGAAGCAAATGGCTCAGTCTATTTCAGATAACCTTTTGTCTCATTTGAACATCAGTATGGCCCATAGAGGACTGAAGGTCATCCTTTACATTCTGTAAAAAGGCAATTTCACCTCGCGCCAGGTAGTGTTTCATTCTGGGAACATGCAGTGCGCACTGGGAATCTGGTACCAGTGATCTGTATTAGCATTTAGAGACATGTGTAACATGGAAGCCAACATGTCCAAAAGATCAGGGCTACCGCTCACATTATCCTGCACCCCCCACATAGCAGAAAGACTCCTCCAATGAGCACAAAATCAGGACTATTAAATAATCATTGATAGACAGTACTGCAGGCTTTTTCAACCAGTGTGCCGCAACCAGTTGCAAGGTGTGCCGTGGAGCCAGAGCAGCTTCCTGCACCTTCAGAGTGAACTGTTGGCCCCGGGATCTTCTTAGAGGATGTCGTGCTCCGGCCGTGACCTATGCCTGGAAGACACGGCGGTGTCATATCATAGGTCACGGCCGCCGCGTCTCACCACCCAGCCAGCCCACCCGCCTGCATACACATCTTCTAGTTCCCACCTGCAACCACAGCTTTCCTTGCCCACCCACATCCACACCTGCCTGACCGCCCCCTGCTCAGTATTGGCAGCACTCCACTATGAACCACCCCCGCCACTGAGGAACAGGGAGGAGGACAGCTGACCGGTAGGGGCTAATATTTGTTATTTTATTTCTCCTGTGGGGAACAATAGGATTTATATGGGGAGAATAAGGATTTATGGGGGGAACAATGTGAATAATTCATGTGGGGAGAAATAGGATTTATGTGGGGAGAAATGTGATTGATTTATGTGTGAGCAGCATGATTTATGTAGGGAGCAATGTGATTGATTTATGTGGGGAGCAATAGGATTTATGTAGGGAGCAACATGATTTATGTGGAGAGCATTGTGATTGTTTTTTCTGTGTAGGGCAATGTATGTGTGGATTTTTTTTACTGTGAGGGCCAATGTGTGTGGTTTTTTTTCCTGTGGGGAACTGATGGTTTGCCTTGGCAATTTTCAAATATTGTTCGGTGTGCTGCGAGTAAAAAAAAGGTTGAAAATCACTGCTGTACTGTAATGGCGTAGCGATGTTTTTGTATTAGTAAAGACATCCAGGAATAACAAGATGAGGTGGTGATTTATATTTATAGTATAGGCAGTCCTTGGTAGACACAGGCGCACTTTAGGGCTTGTCCACACTAATTTCATTATTTATTAGGGATAGGCATGGTATGTCGACAGTCATAATGTCCATCGTGTTGACCTGAGAACGTTGGCTTAGTTATAATGGCGACGTGACCATGTTGACGTTCATCAAGTAGACACTGCTGAAGTATTGACATTTCAGAATGTTGCCATATCTATCATCCCTGCTTTTCCCAGCAGCCACTTACAGTACTTACTCCTATCTGCTGCAGCTGCTCCAGCTGAGCTTCTGGATCCCGCCGGTCATGTGACTGTCACCTCCAGGCCAGGGCTGTAATGCTATAGCTTTCCGGGGAGAATTCTTCTATCCCTAATCCTTATTCTAATCCCTACCCCTCACCCTCCACCATAATGCCTAATACTAATCTCACCCCCCACCCCCCGCAGCCTAAACACAATCCTCTTGCACACTGCCTAATCCTACCACCCCCCCCAGCAGCCTAGCCATAACTCCTCCCACAGTCTATCCCTAATCAACCCACAGCCTAACCCTGATGTCTACATTCTGACAAAGTCGACATTTCAGATGTGCGAAATGCGAATGCCGATATGTTGCCTGTCGACATGTTAACAAGAGGTCAGACGATAAGGAAATAAATTCTATTTAGTAAAAGAAATGGTAATTAGTATCCAATTACAGTCACTCCATTACATTGTGGCAGTTTTCTCTCTAGCTGGTCCATTCTATTCATGAAGCAGTGAAAAGTGAGGAAGTGAGCCAGTGGAGAAGTTGCCCATGGCAACCAATCAGCATTTCCGTAACATTTTTAATTTGCATACCTTACAATTGTACGGAGCAGCTGATTGGTTGCCATGGGCAACTTCTCCGCAGGCTCACTTCTCCGCGCTTTTCACTGCTTCATGAATAGACCCCTTAGTGTACCTCGGCTATAGAGCCACTATGTAAATGAGACTATTTCAGATTGTCTTCTACAAGAATATCCCCGTCAGCCAGTGATACTACCACGTTCTGTACAGCCCACACTTGTTTTCCCATCATTAACTAGGTTCAACATCATTAACGGGAATGTTAATAGTGTGAAAAGTAACAAGGCCCTAAAAAGGGCACATAAGCCATTTCCTTTTATGTTCTTCGAATTCTAAAATAGCGATTGACCAGCTGCTAATCTTAAATGTGCGAAGGTTTTACACACTGTTTATGCAAAAAAAGGGAAATCTAGTTAGGTGCGTTGTTTATTAATAATGTTGGTGTTAAGTTCCCAGACCTGATATTAGTGTAATGTAAGTGATGTTTTGCTGGTGGTAATAATAGCTGGCATCTGCTGCATGTCATGTATCATCATTCCTGATTGTGAGCAGCGTTGAGCTTCCACGTCTCCGTCCACTTGCTGTGTCCCATCTTTGATGCTCCAGAGAATACTTGAATTGATTAAACACTGATGGAATATTCTACACTGCAAAGTGGGACTGGAAAAAAAAAGAATGAAAAGGATGGCAAAGGAAAGAGGACGATATAGAATGACAGCACTTAATCACAGATATAACACCGGTCTCGTAGGTGTCTGAGGTGTGCAGTCACCTACAGCTCTCGGATCTGTACATGTTACCTGTATTCATCAGTAGGGCACACACATGCAGCATTATGTTTGTTTCTCCTATGGACATGGCACCCTACCCCCCTGGGTTATTGCACCCGTCACCCGCTGCTTCTTACTTTGGATGATGTGATGATGGGGGTGGGCAAATACATAACACACTGACATGGCGGAGCAGCAACCGTCAGCATCATAACTAAGGGGACACCGTGAGGGCATTATAAATACTAAATGAGTGACATTATAGAACTCATTAATTGTTTTAAGTGTCCCCTTACCATTGGCCCCCCTAGGCAAATGTCTAAAGGGAAGACATATCGAACTGTCTAAATAGTAAAGAAGTGGAGAAGTTGACCATAGCAGCCAATCAGATTCAAGCAAGGAGTTGGGGCTGAAATTAATCCTAACCCTCCCTTACCGCAGCATAAACCTCACTAAACCCCCCCCCCCCAGCAGCCTAACCCTGACCCTCCCTGGTGGTGCCTAAACCTACACCCCCTTCCCGCAGTCTAAACGTATCCCCCCTTCCCATAGCCTAGCCCTAACCTCCCCCCACCATGGCTTAAATATACGGCGGCCCGGCATTCACTCGTTCGGGATTGTGATCTCATTCAGGATGCTGGCACCGGCATTTCCAAGCTGTGTCGGGATTCTGGTATCGGCATTGTGACTGCTGGGATCCCGACCGTCGGGATTCTGACCCGATCCCCTCCACTCTTTTCATTGTTTGTTACATCTGCCCTGACCTCCCTAATGGTAGCCCCAGCCCATACTCTTACTTGACAAAAGTTTCCTGGTGAGTCAAGACCCGGTTAAGAACAAGTCAAGTGAAAGTCTGATGCTATTTCATACAAGTTACTCTATGAAGATCCCTATCATTCATCTTTGAGTTCCATTATAAAAAGGCCACCTATCTACAGTATATACCTGAAAACTTGCACTGTGAATATCATTAAATAGTGAAGCCCTGTTATTGTAGTACAACTATGCTGACAGAAGTATGGCGGGACAGTCCCACTAAATCGGGGTGCTTTGGTGGGAGGTGTGCTGTAACCTATGGTAACCAATCAGATCTGATACCAATTGCGTAATCCAGCACAGATCTCAATTGTTTGTGTTACTGTCTCATGTCACAAACTGGAGTTAGGCAATTTTGTTCTCCTATGGATCTTTGTTCCCCTTTATTTCCTCATCAATAATCTACTAATGCAAAAGTTTTCTATACTTCACATTCAGTTATATAACCAATTTAGTGTGCACTTTACTGCCAGCTGGTAAAAGGAATTAAGTGGTTCATCTTGATGAAGTCAAAAATGAAGAATTCCTCAAAAAGATTATTTTAGACAGGAACAAGACAGATATTCTGAAATCCAACTGTGTCTCATATTTTTTCGGTCTTGTGTCTCCACCCAAGTGTATTCACTTACTTTTCAAAGTATGTCCATAAAATCCTTCTCTACAAAGAATGTCTAGATATCGGGAAGAGTCATGTAGCTAAATGTTTAGAGATATTAAGACTATTGGAGCTGTACACAGTTTGAAGCTTCCTCACTAGACATTTCTTTGATATACAGGATAATTAAGTCCCAACATATCTTCCATAAGAGCCTGCAAAGATGAAACATTCAGACGGGCATGAATGATTATTGAGCATTAGCCTCACGCGCCGAATAACAAGATATTTTGTGTTGCTTTGCAGGCAATATTTGGCTAAAATTTACATCACGCTATGAAGGAACCGTCCATCTGACAGAATGATGTAGAATCTTCAAAGAGTGATGCACAATTATCGATACAAGCTCCACTATGCTCTAATATTACACACTGATAAGCATTATAAATACTTCTGCAGGGGATAAATAACATATTAAAATAGCGTGTAAATCATTGCGGTAATTAAATTCCTACGACTTTTGCAGACAACTTCTGGCACAAAATAAGTTTTCAAATGACTCTTAAAGTGGCAATTTCCTTTGACGTGTAAACTAATTACAGTAACCTAAATATAACATATCTCTAAATATAACTTATCAGATGTTAAAAACAACTCTTTATGTACCAATCAGTTACTGTATTTGCTTTTATTATTCTAGTAGGGTTGGCTTTCGACCATCAATAGCTAGTAGTCAGCAATGGTTTACCACAGATGGTCGATGGCTTGGTCATCTATGGTGGAAATTCAAGGGTTCCACAATAGTGGTTTTCAAACTGTCTTCAGGACCCTGGACAGCTCACATTTTCCAGGTCACCTAGGAGGTGCACAGTTGTAGTCATTAATCACCGACACATTTTAAAAGGTGGAGCTAATTATTTCACTTGCGATTCTGTAAAGGAGAACTGGAAAACATGAACTGTTTGGGGTCCTGAGGACAGAGTTTGAGAAGCTATCAATAGCAGAGAAGGAAGCAAGGGAATCGTCTTTCTTCACCACTGTCAGTTCCCAGTTAATGGTTCCATGCCATCGATATTAACCACCGATGGCATCATTGATAATTAACCCACCGATGTCCATCCCTATATTCTAGAGGTGGCTGACAACTACTGTAGTCATGTACTGTATGTATGTATGTTTTCGCCATTCATGTACATACAGATTTGACTAAATCTGAAGGATCTGTCCATTTGGCCTGGATGCTGCATTTGCACAGGGGATGACCAGGCTCACAAAGTCATCTGGGTCTGAGCAGAAGTTTGCATTTGTTTTCATTATGCTACAGATGGAGCCACGCTTATCTTGGCTTCTCTGCTGCGCCTAGGCACACCATGGTTTATTAGCATAAGATCTTCATCTATTGTTCTCAGTTGCAATACAATACAGAGAGAACAATACATCAGGGGATTAAGTCATTACAGCAGGGGATTAAGTATGACTGCCCCGACTCAATGATTCCTATTAAAGGCCAAGATAAAGATGGCTCCATCTGTATTCATGATTTACAGTTTGCCAATTATTACTACTACAATAGATGCCCCTGCTTATTTACAGCACAAGTCCCACCACCAGCTTCCTTTGCTATCATGGCCGTGCAGGTAATGCTGTGACTGAATCAGGAGACCCTGTCCGCAGTAACAAGCCAGAGGCACCCGCAAACCGCGCTGCTATTTTGATGTTCAAGTAGTTGAGTGATTATGTTCTGCGGTGCATGCTCGAATACCCCTACGACACATGCATTATCCTAAGTGTACGCACAAAGGTGCTATTGCGTTCGGGACTGATGGTATCACAAATAGAGAAGTAAAGCTAAGAGCGTTCTTGGATCATGACTGGGGGGTGACCTGAATGCAAAAAATCCATCTAATAGGCGTGTTTTGGGAGTTTACGAGCGTGTCAGTGAAAGCGGCTGTGTTCTCAGACGCATAGCGGCTTCTACAGAGGAATTGTTCAGCCTGAGTTACTGAACCTGCCATAGGCAGATGCAAGTGTCAATGGTGGTGGTGATGGTGCACCGATGGTGGAGTGTCTAGAGCTGCCGGTGGTGTTACAGCGTGCATGGGTACAGAAAGTGGTCCTCAGTGCTAACACATTCAGGTGCACGCAAGTGCTCAACGGGAAGGCTGAAAGTAGCGTCTGTAGTTTATCGCATCCACGACTCCGGCAACAGGCTCTACAGTGGATGCAGTAGCCTTCCCATCTGCATCAGCCCCTTAGCCTCATGCTAAAAAGTTACAAAAACTTTTCAGAAGTAAGAAAAAGGTCTGTGTGGGATTGCAGATTTGAAGCAGGTGACTAAATAACAACTTTAAAATTAATACAATGTATGTCCCACTGTGTGTAGACGACAGGGGTCACTGAATGCAGCTCCCTTGCTGTGCGTAATCTGCCCAATGTCCACCCATACGCGTGGCCGAATTGTAAACTGTTACGTTCAGTAGTCGTACCAAAACAGCCAGATGTAGATGCATGTATGGGCAAATACCCAAATGTAGAACAGCAAGATGTAGATGCATGTATGGGCAAATAGCCAGCTGTAGAACAGCCAGATGTAGATGCATGTATGGGCAAATAGCCAGATGTAGAACAGCCAGATGTAGATGCATGTATGGGCAAATAGCCAGCTGTAGAACAGCCAGATGTAGATGCATGTATGGGCAAATAGCCAGATGTAGGACAGCCAGATGTAGATGCATGTATGGGCAAATAGCCAAATGTAGAACAGCCAGATGTAGATGCATGTATGGGCAAATAGCCAGATGTAGGACAGTCAGATGTAGATGCATGCATGGACAAATAGCCAAATGTAGAACAGCCAGCTGTAGATGCATGTATGGGCAAATAGCCAAATGTAGAACAGCCAGATGTAGATGCATGTATGGGCAAATAGCAAGATGTAGGACAGCCAGATGTAGATGCATGTATGGGCAAATAGCCAGATGTAGAACAGCCAGATGTAGATGCATGTATGGGCAAATAGCCAGATGTAGGACAGCCAGATGTAGATGCATGTATGGGCAAATAGCCAGATGTAGGACAGCCAGATGTAGATGCATGTATGGGCAAATAGCCAGATGTAGATGCATGTATGGGCAAATAGCCAGATGTAGATGCATGTGTGGGCAAATAGTCAGATGTATAACAGCCAGCTGTAGATGCATGTATGGGTAAATAGCCAAATGTAGAACAGCCAGATGTAGATGCATGTATGGGAAAATAGCCAGATGTAGGACAGCCAGATGTAGATGCATGTATGGGCAAATAGCCAGACATAGAACAGCCAGATGTAGATGCATGTATGGGCAAATAGCCAGATGTAGAACAGCCAGATGTAGATGCATGTATGGGCAAATAGCCAGATGTAGAACAGCCAGGTGTAGATGCATGTATGGGCAAATAGCCA
This sequence comes from Pseudophryne corroboree, assembly GCF_028390025.1. Classification (NCBI taxonomy): domain Eukaryota; kingdom Metazoa; phylum Chordata; class Amphibia; order Anura; family Myobatrachidae; genus Pseudophryne; species Pseudophryne corroboree. The sequence continues at coordinate 61,853,526 of NC_086444.1, read as the reverse complement.
AATGTAGAACAGCCAGGTGTAGATGCATGTATGGGCAAATAGCCAAATGTAGAACAGCCAGCAGTAGATGCATGTATGGGCAAATAGCCAGATGTAGAACAGCCAGATGTAGATGCATGTATGGGCAAATAGCCAGATGTAGAACAGCCAGATGTAGATGCATGTATGGGCAAATAGCCACCTGTAGAACAGCCAGATGTAGATGCATGTATGGGCAAATAGCCAGATGTAGGACAGCCAGATGTAGATGCATGTATGGGCAAATAGCCAAATGTAGAACAGCCAGATGTAGATGCATGTATGGGCAAATAGCCAGATGTAGGACAGTCAGATGTAGATGCATGCATGGACAAATAGCCAAATGTAGAACAGCCAGCTGTAGATGCATGTATGGGCAAATAGCCAAATGTAGAACAGCCAGATGTAGATGCATGTATGGGCAAATAGCCAGATGTAGGACAGCCAGATGTAGATGCATGTATGGGCAAATAGCCAGATGTAGAACAGCCAGATGTAGATGCATGTATGGGCAAATAGCCAGATGTAGGACAGCCAGATGTAGATGCATGTATGGGCAAATAGCCAGATGTAGGACAGCCAGATGTAGATGCATGTATGGGCAAATAGCCAGATGTAGATGCATGTATGGGCAAATAGCCAGATGTAGATGCATGTGTGGGCAAATAGTCAGATGTATAACAGCCAGCTGTAGATGCATGTATGGGTAAATAGCCAAATGTAGAACAGCCAGATGTAGATGCATGTATGGGAAAATAGCCAGATGTAGGACAGCCAGATGTAGATGCAAGTATGGGCAAATAGCCAGACATAGAACAGCCAGATGTAGATGCATGTATGGGCAAATAGCCAGATGTAGAACAGCCAGATGTAGATGCATGTATGGGCAAATAGCCAGATGTAGAACAGCCAGGTGTAGATGCATGTATGGGCAAATAGCCAAATGTAGAACAGCCAGGTGTAGATGCATGTATGGGCAAATAGCCAAATGTAGAACAGCCAGCAGTAGATGCATGTATGGGCAAATAGCCAGATGTAGAACAGCCAGATGTAGATGCATGTATGGGCAAATAGCCAGATGTAGAACAGCCAGATGTAGATGCATGTATGGGGAAATAGCCAGACATAGAACAGCCAGATTTAGATGCATGTATGGGCAAATACCCAAATGTAGAACAGCCAGATGTAGATGCATGTATGGGCAAATACCCAAATGTAGAACAGCCAGATGGAGATGCATGTATGGGCAAATAGCCAGCTGTAGGACAGCCAGATGTAGATGCATGTATGGGCAAATAGCCAAATGTAGAACAGCCAGATGTAGATGCATGTATGGGCAAATAGCCAGATGTAGGACAGCCAGATGTAGATGCTTGTATGGGCAAATAGCCAGCTGTAGATGCATGTATGGGCAAATAGCCAGATGTAGAACAGCCAGGTGTAGATGCATGCATGGACAAATAGCCAAATGTAGAACAGCCAGCTGTAGATGCATGTATGGGCAAATAGCCAAATGTAGAACAGCCAGATGTAGATGCATGTATGGGCAAATAGCCAGATGTAGGACAGCCAGATGTAGATGCATGTATGGGCAAATAGCCAGATGTAGAACAGCCAGATGTAGATGCATGTATGGGCAAATAGCCAGATGTAGGAAAGCCAGATGTAGATGCATGTATGGGCAAATAGCCAGATGTAGGACAGCCAGATGTAGATGCATGTATGGGCAAATAGCCAGATGTAGATGCATGTATGGGCAAATAGCCAGATGTAGATGCATGTGTGGGCAAATAGTCAGATGTAGAACAGCCAGCTGTAGATGCATGTATGGGTAAATAGCCAAATGTAGAACAGCCAGATGTAGATGCATGTATGGGAAAATAGCCAGATGTAGAACAGCCAGATGTAGATGCATGTATGGGAAAATAGCCAGATGTAGAACAGCCAGCTGTAGATGCATGTATGGGTAAATAACCAGATGTAGAACAGCCAGATGTAGATGCATGTATGGGCAAATAGCCAAATGTAGAACATCCAGCAGTAGATGCATGTATGGGCAAATAGCCAGATGTAGAACAGCCAGATGTAAATGCATGTATGGGCAAATAGCCAGATGTAGAACAGCCATATGTAGATGCATGTATGGGCAAATAGCCAGCTGTAGGACAGCCAGATGTAGATGCATGTATGGGCAAATAGCCAAATGTAGGACAGCCAGATGTAGATGCATGTATGGGCAAATAGCCAGACATAGAACAGCCAGATGTAGATGCATGTATGGGCAAATAGCCAGATGTAGAACAGCCAGATGTAGATGCATGTATGGGCAAATAGCCAGATGTAGAACAGCCAGGTGTAGATGCATGTATGGGCAAATAGCCAAATGTAGAACAGCCAGATGTAGATGCATGTATTGGCAAATAGCCAGATGTAGGACAGCCAGATGTAGATGCATGTATGGGCAAATAGCCAGATGTAGAACAGCGTGATGTAGATGCATGTATGGGCAAATAGCCAGATGTAGGACAGCCAGATGTAGATGCATGTATGGGCAAATAGCCAGATGTAGGACAGCCAGATGTAGATGCATGTATGGGCAAATAGCCAGATGTAGGACAGCCAGATGTAGATGCATGTATGGGCAAATAGCCAGCTGTAGGACAGCCAGATGTAGATGCATGTGTGGGGAAATAGTCAGATGTAGAACAGCCAGCTGTAGATGCATGTATGGGTAAATAGCCAAATGTAGAACAGCCAGATGTAGATGCATGTATGGGAAAATAGCCAGATGTAGAACAGCCAGCTGTAGATGCATGTATGGGTAAATAACCAGATGTAGAACAGCCAGATGTAGATGCATGTATGGGCAAATAGCCAGATGTAGGACAGCCAGATGTAGATGCATGTATGGGCAAATAGCCAGACATAGAACAGCCAGATGTAGATGCATGTATGGGCAAATAGCCAGCTGTAGAACAGCCAGATGTGGATGCATGTATGGGCAAATAGCCAGCTGTAGAACAGCCAGATGTAAATGCATGTATGGGCAAATAGCCAGATGTAGAACAGCCAGATGTAGATGCATGTATGGGCAAATAGCCAGCTGTAGAACAGCCAGATGTAAATGCATGTATGGGCAAATAGCCAGATGTAGAACAGCCAGATGTAGATGCATGTATGGGCAAATAGCCTCAGTACTGTACTTGTGTCTGCTGTGCCAGGGGACCTTCTAGTAAATTAATATAGTGACACACACAGGTCGCGGAGATCTGATTATTGCATTAGTTTTCTGAAATGTGATTTCTTATCCTGCATGCCTAGCTTTGCATCTCATTGCCCTGCAGGGAAAACACCAGCAAAACTGATTACAGTAGCTTTTTATTTTCACTCCAGTTATCTTAATCTAAATACATGAAAAGCAAAGTGTTTTATTTCCCTTTGTTAGAATGCTAAATAAGCTGTTTCTTTTTGGAACCCTTATTTGTAGTGTTTCTCGTTAGTATCCAGGTGTTATTTCATAGCTGTACTTCATCACATGAACCTGAATAAACCTGGAAAGGTTTGGGCTTCAAAATTGAAGTTGCCGTTGAAGGGGATAAAATAAACCCCCAAAACAGACTTTGCTAAACAAAAAAATGCATTGTGCAGAGCCTTTTACTTTCTGAATGTACTATTATCATTACTATTACATACCTCCCAACTGTCCCAATTTTCACGGGACAGTCCTGTTTTTTGGGACTGTCCCACCCATGTGCCGCAGTGTTCTGCGGTGAAGGTAGGGGGACAGTTGGGAGGCATCCTGTCCCTAGCAGCTCTGCTGTGAACAGGGGCGCTTTAAGAGAGGAGGAGGCCTGTGTGCAGCCTTCTCCGTTCGGGTCCCCTCCTCTCTGCCAGCAGTGATGTGAGTCTGAGCACTAGAGCGCTTAGACTCTACTGCTCATGCGCAGATCTCCGGGAAAATGGCGCGGCAGCCATTTTTCCAGTGATTTTTGTACCGTGCATGCCGTGGACGTCGGGAGGGCTGAGTATTTAGAAAATGGGTTCAGTGTGTGTGGTGAGGGCTACCCCTGAACTCAGAGCCACGTGTGCACCGCACACACTACACCCATGACTGAAACGCCAGTGTCTCTTCAAGGGTGACAGAGGGTCTGGGGGCATGACAGCGGCTCAGAGAGTGACGGTGACAGCTCACACAGTGACGGAAAATGGGGGGGCGTGGCTCGTGATCGTGGCATTGCAGCAAAGCCACACCCATTTTGCATAGGGCATGCCCCCTTTTTGCGAGCGTGCGGCTTTGGCTCGAGATTTCATAATGTGTGGAGGTATGCTATTATCTGTTTAGTGTTCCGTAATGCTGTAAAACAGAATTACTTACATTTCAAAAACATGAAGGTGTCTTTTGTAAATCATTGGGTTTTTTCACATTCTTCTGATTTACAAACCTTTGCTACCACATGTTGACAATTAAAGGATTATTTATTATTCCTAGAGCTACAATCTTAACCACTCAACCTGCTAATATTCTCCCAAAAACTGCTCAATAATGATCATATTGATAACGGAATTAGGTCAACAGCATCTATGTAGAATTTACCCAAACAATTTTATTTAATAAAATAGATTTTTTTTAAACACAGTATACCATAAAAATAGCAATTTGTATGGTATTCTCTGCATGAACTTGAAATGTAAACACTTTTAAACTATTCGGGAAATAGGCCGTATCGATATGGGATCACCACAATCAAAATGCTCCATGAAATTAACTTTCATTATATTTCCGATTCAAATAAATATTATTTATTCCTGTTATATTGAAAAACGATTAGTATCAACAACCTGAACAAACACGGGGGACTTGGGCTCTGCTATATATACCTTGCAGGTGCTCCTCTCGGCAGCTGTTAGGCATAAACAGACCAGTGTGCTGCCTGATTTACATTTCACTGTAAGCTGCACAGAGGAACAGCTGCCGAGCATTGTTGCTGCCTGGACTGAACCATTGCCTATTGCCCTGATTATCCTGTTTGCTGTCTGGACAGAACCTTTGCCTGTTACCCTGATTATCCTGTTTGCTGCCTGGACTGAACCTTTGCCTGTTACCCTGATTATCCTGTTTGCTGCCTGGACTGAACCTTTGCCTGTTACCCTGATTATCCTGTTTGCTGTCTGGACTGAACCTTTGCCTGTTACCCTGATTATCCTGTTTGTTGCCTGGACTGAACTATTGCCTATTACCCTGATTATCCTGTTTGCTGTCTGGACTGAACATTTGCCTGTAACACTGATTATCCTGTTTGCTGTCTGGACAGAACCTTTACCTGTTACCCTGATTATCCTGTTTGCTGTCTGGACTGAACCTTTGCCTGTTACCCTGATTATCCTGTTGCTGCCTGGACTGAACCTTTGCCTGTTACACTGATTATCATGTTTGCTGTCTGGACTGAACCTTTGCCTGTTACCCTGATTATCCTGTTTGCTGTCTGGACTGAAACTTTGCCTTTTACCCTGATTATCCTGTTTGTTGCCTGGACTGAACTATTGCCTTTTACCCTGATTATCCTGTTTGTTGCCTGGACTGAATCTTTGCCTGTTACCCTGATTATCCTGTTTGCTGTCTGGACTGAACCTTTGCCTGTTACCCTGATTATCCTTTTTGCTGCCTGGACTGAATCTTTGCCTGTAACCCTGATTATCCTGTTTGCTGACTGGACTGAACCTTTGCCTGTTACCCTGATTATCCTGTTTGTTGCTTGGACTGAAGCTGTGCCTGTTTCCCTGATTATCCTGTTTGTTGCTTGGACTGAAGCTGTGCCCGTTACCCTGATTATCCTGTTTGTTGCCTGGACTGAACTATTGCCTGTTACCCTGATAATCCTGTTTGCTGTCTGGACTGAACCTTTGCCTGTAACCCTGATTATCCTGTTTGCTGTCTGGACTGAACCTTTGCCTGTAACCCTGAATATCCTGTTTGTTGCCTGGACTGAACCTTTGCCTGTTACTCTCAATATCCTGTTTGTTGCCTAGACTGAACATTTGCCTGTTACCCTCATTATCCGGTTTATTGCCTGGACTGACGCTTTGTCTATTACCCTGATTACCTTGTTTGTTGCCTAGACTGAACCTTTGCCTGTTTCCCTTATTACCTTGCTTGTTGCCTGGACTGAACCTTTGCTTGTTACCCTCATTATCCTGTTTGTTGCCTGGACTGAAACTTTGCCTGTTACCCTGATTATCCTGTTTGCGGTCTGGACTGAGCCTTTGCCTGTTACCCTGATTATCCTGTTTGTTGCCTGGACTGAACTATTGCCTGTTATCCTGATTATCCTGTTTGTTGCCTGGACTGAACTATTGCCTGTTACCCTGACTATCCTGTTTGCTGCCTGGACTGAATCTTTGCCTGTAACCCTGATTATCCCATTTTCTGTCTGGACTGAATCTTTGCCTGTTACCCTCATTATCCTGTTTGTTGCTTGGACTGAACCTTTGCCTGTTACCCTGATTATCCTGTTTGCTGTCTGGACTGAATCTTTGCCTGTTACCCTGATTATCCTGTTTGTTGCCTGGACTGAACTATTGTCTGTTACCCTGATTATCCTGTTTGCTGCCTGGACTGAATCTTTGCCTGTAATTCTGATTATCCTGTTTGCTGTCTGGACTGAACCTTTGCCTGTTACCCTGATTATCCTGTTTGTTGCTTGGACTGAAGCTGTGCCTGTTACTCTGATTATCCTGTTTGTTGTCTGGACTGAACCTTTGCCTGTTACCCTGATTATCCTGTTTGTTGCCTGGACTGAACCTTTGCCTGTTTCCCTGATTATCCTGTTTGTTGCTTGGACTGAAGCTGTGCCTGTTGCCCTGATTATCCTGTTTGTTGCCTGGACTGAACCTTTGCCGTTACCCTGATTATCCTGTTTGCTGTCTGGACTGAACCTTTGCCTGTAACCTTGATTATCCTGTTTGCTGTCTGGACTGAACATTTGCCTGTAACCCTGATTATCCTGTTTGTTGCCTGGACTGAACCTTTGCCTGTTACCCTCATTATCCTGTTTGTTGCCTAGACTGAACATTTGCCTGTTACCCTCATCCTGTTTTTTGCCTGGACTGACGCTTTGCCTGTTATCCTGATTTCCTTGTTTGTTGCCTAGACTGAACCTTTGCCGGTTTCCCTGATTACCTTGTTTGTTGCCTGGACGGAACCTTTGCCTGTTACCCTCATTATCCTGTTTGTTGCCTGGACTGAACCTTTGCCTGTTACCCTCATTATCCTGTTTGTTGCCTGGACTGAACTTTTGCCTGTTACCCTCATTATCCTGTTAGTTGCCTGGACTGACGCTTTGCCTGTTACCCTGATTACCTTGTTTGTTGCCTAGACTGAACCTTTGCCTGTTTCCCTGATTACTGTTAGGATCTCCTGCTCTGTGCTGCCACGTCGAAATGGCAACCGGGAGGCAAGTGTTAGCGAAGTAACCTGAGCGCAGCTTATACTCCGGTCTGGGTTTTTACTGTGCAGTGGTTACAGGCTCTGTGCACGGCAGGGAATCCGGCGCTGGTTTTGTGCTCACAGTCTGTGAGGTCTGTGTGGGGCGTGGACAGCACCTGCTATATAAACCATCCTCTCAGGCTAGGCAAATGCTGCTGAATCTTTGTTTGTTAGTCAGTTCCAGAGAGTTAGCTAGTACTGTGTGACTTTGTGTTTACTTGTTGCTTACTGCAAATAGGCCTTGGGATTCGTTACTTCATTCTGCCAATCCGGACCTAGCAGTAAGACTGGAGTCAGTTGTTTAACCTGCTGGGGTTCTTTTGCCATTCTGTGAACCCAGTAGGTTTGCGGCTGTACTCTCAGACCTGCTTGCTTAATCCTCCCTCACTGTGCAGGGCGTCCAGGTGTCAGTTTAGTGGCAGTAAGCTGAACCTGTGCCCTGCAAGTGGGGGTTAGGATTGTGGATACTCTCCTAGTGTCTATATTACTATCTCTGACCAAGGAGTTTATTCCCACACCCGTTGGTAACCCTTAGGGTTTTTTCTGTTGCTCTTAGCAACATCATTTTGGGTGCTCCACATGTTAAATCACTACATCTCGCTTCATTGTCCGCTCTATTCCATCTGAGCATCCCTGACACTAGGGAGACACCCAGTTCCTGAGCCTTAGGGCTTCTCCGTTCACTTTGTGTTTATTAGTTATTCCATCACCTCCTGTGTATGTTATGTTATACTGGCTGTGAGTTCATTTGCTTCGCATCCCTCTCTGTTCATACACCGGTATACTCCGGTTAGCACTGGTGTGCATAACAATTACGTTGTTTGTTGCCTGGACTGAACCTTTGCCTGTTACCCTCATTATCCTGTTTGTTGCCTGGACTGAAGCTTTGCTGTTACCCTGATTATTCTGTTTGTTGCCTTGACTGAAGCTTTGCCTGTTACCCCGATTTCCTTGTTTGTTGCCTGTACTGACCCTTTGCCTGTTTCCCTGATTATCCTGTTTGTTGCCTGTACTGAACCTTTGCCTGTTACCCTGATTATCCTGTTTGTTGCCTGGACTGAAGATTTGCCTGTTACCCTGATTTTCCTGTTTGCTACCTGAACTTTTGACTGTGACCCCAGTTATCCTGTTGGCTGTTTGCACCGAGTCTTGGCTTGTGAACATGACTACCCTATTTGCAGGCTGGATCAGCCTTTACATGTGACTTTTACTCTGCAGAACAATCAATATGTTCCCATTACCTGCTTGTGTTGTACACTGTTACACTTTTATAACATATTGCCATTTACAGCACCATTCTCCATGCTAGCTCAAGTCATCCTTCCAAACAGCTAACTCCTGCTTTTCTGGACATCACTTGCAGTTCTGCTCTTTCCAACTAATTCTGGTTTATTAACTTCTGTTCAACCCTCACTACTACACCATTGCTTCATGCATCAGGCAGCCAGCGAGAGCTAAGAGTGGAGGGGCTTCTCCCTCCTCCAGCTGTCACCGCACAACTGCAAGATGGACACATTAGGAGACTATATATTAGAGTTAAACATTAATAGGAACTGTAACCTCCAACATTTCAGCATAAAACACTTTTAAAATGATTGTGTTCTGCAAATGGGTGAGTTCTGATTCTCCGGTGAAGGCAGACAGAGAAGTTGAGAAAAATAATTGTATTTTGCCTTCAGCAAAACAGATTAAAAAGTAAGATGAGTTCATACTATTATATAATTGCTTTCTAGTTGATAAGATTTAAACCAAAAGATATTGCCCTAGTAAAAACAGAGATGATTTTTTTTTTTTAATTCTCCAATCTTCAATGTCAATTTTTCTTGGTGGAATATGTTTTACATATAATAACACCTCTGTGAAATCACCACGGGAGCTTGCGCTCAGGTTCAAGGGTGGCATGCTAGCAGGGCTTGCAATATAATTACTTGCACTTCAAACACACAGAGATGTCTCTTGCAAGTCTGGAGTTGGCCATCTTGTTGAATTACACAGTTCCTTCCTCCTGACAAAGCATTAATACCAAGGTCCTGTTTAATCCGAGTAACGCAGGAGAAGCTGGGTTGGGAGGCCCCAGCCAGCCGAAATGATGGTTACCCTGATGTTCTTCATTGACACAAGATTGGCTTCTACCGTTTGAATACATTTTCTTTACTCTCAGAAATGCATCGACCTCGGGGGAAAATAACAAGATTATATCAACAGTCATTTAAATTGAACAATGTGCAGAAACAAAGATAGCGGAGGGGAGGTAACAGGCAGGGAATACATTATAACAGAAATTGAAATAGATGAGAAAAAATATATAAAGCAAACGTAGGACAGAAAAAAACCCATAAAACATAGATAAGAAATTATGAAATTAGGGGAATGTACAATTGGGATAAATCCTGGAGAAAATACACACAAAACATTAATGCAAAAATATAGATTTAAAATACAAGATTCTGATACAGTGAAAGTTTTTGAAAAGCTGCCTCTGATTGTTGGTTGAGATTCCTGATGGTTTTAGGCACCGGCCAGTCTGCGTTAGCTGAACCTTACTCAGGCTGGCCATAGGAACTGAACACCTGGGTCCAGGAAGTCTGCGTCCGACAACGCAGACCCTGGACCCTTCACGCCTTCAAATCGCGGCCAACAGCCCCCCATTTTGAAGACCGGTGCCGGATGCCACCCAGACACTGATAGGGAGCTGCGAGCGACATTACAAGACCCGTTCTGCACATGTGCATCATGGGTTTAGCGCCTGCGCAGACCCCCCAAACATGGGTGTGCATACAAATATGAATTAGGTCCATTGTTTTATCTAGCTGTCTTCTTTCTCTCAGATTCATCTCTCTTGTATCATGCAGAGTTGTTTGTTTTTGTTGTAGGGGGTGATTCAATTTCATGTGATGTTATGTCACTTGAAATACAGGTGCAACGCGAATATCACCCACACATACGGTAGCCCAACATCTTGGGCACCGCTATGGGAGGCAAAATGGGGGATGTTGAGGTGATCTGTATCGGGGACAGTGGGCATGGTTGAATGTCGATGTTGAACTCCGTGGAGTGACCTTTTGCTATTGCACATTTATCTAAGTTGCACTGCGCATACACCACAATGGTGTCAGCTGCGGAGGTTGCAGTGAGGATTTAATCGCAAAGTAAGTGACAGGCAGGGAGCATTTGTGGGAGGTAACGGGGAGATATGACGTAACGGGGAGATATGACGTAGACTGAGGCGTGTCGCAACCGATTCGGGGGCGTGTCACAGCTTGCTACTATGATCCTGCATGTGCTTTATTTCTGCCGGCCATTCTGCGAGACAATAGGTTTACACAGTTGGTCGGTTATCACTTATTGTGCGTCTGATTTCTACATCTTCACACACAAGTGGCGGATCTGAGATGTCTCCAGGACAAATCCCAGCAACTGTGACATTTGCGTATTTTTGCACAGCCACTACGTACTAAATCACAGCTACTTATCTGAATTAGGCTCAGTGAAAGGGGGGGAGGAGTATGATTGGGGAAGCAAAATACTTTGGGGCCATTTATCAATGAGTTTTAGTTATTTAAAACTCGCTCGGTGTAATAATAGTGCTCCAGCCAATCAGCTCCCAATTGTAATTTTTTTCAAACACATGACAGCTACGAGCTGTTTGGCTGGAACACCATTTTTCATACACAACAAGTTTTAAATGGGTTGGGTATGGGTGACCGGCGCTTGGGATTCCGCCGCAACGAAGCCCCTTGCGGGCTTGGTGGACGCCCATGGTCGTGGACACCCATGAGTGGGAACAGAACCTGTTAGTAGGCATGTCGACTGTCAGGATTTTGAGGGGGCGAGATGTAGGCGTCGGTATTGTGACCGCTGGTCTCCTGACATAAACTACATCCTGTTTAAAATAGCTAAAACTCGTTGATAAATGGGCCCCTATGCTCTACTTGTTTTACTTTATATCAACCCCTCATACAGTCTAAACAGACACAACAAATACAGGGGGAAATGTACTAAGTACTATTGTACTAAGCCTCGGAGAGTGATACAGCGGAGAGAGATAAAGGGGCCTATTTACTAAGCCTTGGGGGGAGATAAAATAGAGAGAGATAAAGTACCGGTCAATAAGCTCCTAACTTCCATGTTCCATGCTAAGCAGAGCAGCGATTGACAGAGCCTCCCAACTGACCCCCCCACCGCGGGACACTGCGGCCCGCGGGTGGGACAGCGGGACAGTCCCCAAAAAATGGGACTGTCCTGCGAAAATCGGGACAGTTGGGAGGTATGCTCTCTGAGGCTTAGTACATCTTCCTCATAGTATCTTCTGCTTCCTCTGGTGTCTCTGTCTCGGTTCAGAAATAGAAACATAACCGCCCTAACAATGTGTTAATGAATAAATCAATTTACTATTGTCAGGAGATTAATCTCACACGCGGCAATCTGCTCACACTCAGGAAATCTTTCCATGAACTTTTGTGTTTTTGTTTTTCTCTATTTATCCTCACTACATTTGTATTGAAATGTTTTCAAATGGTAGAACATACTGTACTCGCCTGCTTTTATGAAAACATATCAGGGAGAATGTAAGAGTAACACCTACCAGCGCGGACGTGTACTGCTACATCTGAGAGGTATCTGACAGCGACTTCCATCCAAATATAAATGAACTCCAAAGAAGTTAGAAAGATCTACTTATTGAGGAAAGTCACTGATACATTTCAGAGCTTGCTCGTGTATTGTGTTTTACCAGTGGTTCCATATAAGTGGCCACGTGGAACCTTACTTGAAAGTGCATGTAGCCATAGGGATCATTGTGCTTTATAACCAATGCAGGGAAGTGGCACTGATGCACACAGCGTCTATTCATGGGATATAGGGCGACTGGGGGCATGGACAGCAACTCACAGAGCGCTGGGCATGCCCCCATATAGACGAAAATGGGAGGCGTGGCTTGAGCGTGCAGCATTCCTGTGAAGCCACACAACTTTTGCAGTGGCCACACCCCCTTTTGGCGACACACACGCGCAAGAGTCCCGATCTGGCCACTCATGATGTTGGGAGGTGTACATTTAGTATACTTACCTCTCTAGAGTCTTGGATTGGCGCTGCACAAATCAACTAGATAATGGCAAGGCTGCAATTTTCCCAGAGATTTGCGCATGCACAGTATAGAGTTTACTTGCAACTGTGCTGTGGAGAGAGGAAGGTGTCCCTCATGGAGGGGGCTCCTCATGGAGGCTGCACACAGCCTCCTCTATTAATCTGCCTCTGGTTGCGAAGATTCATAATGATTTCCTCACCAGAATGGGTTTGCTTTAATGTTAACTAACCATGCTTCTCACCAAGCAAAACATTTGGAAGCGGCTCTCCCCTTCGGAATTTAGTGTGACTAAAACCACTGAATATTTAATAACTGTTCCTGCTAGAACCCTAAGGTCTGTTTCCCTAATGATAAGCATTTATATTAAGTGAACTTTAATTACTTAATAATTATACCTTCTGCGGGGGAGGCGGGAGTCCCGATAGGCTGCTGTCTGTGCCCCAGGCCAAATCCGAGTTGTATTCACCATTTCCAGGTTAGAATTGATTTCCAGGTACGGAATAATACATGGAAGCACTGGATGGAAAACAAGTCTCCCGCGGGAACAGATGCATAAAAGTAAATTGAAAAGATTTCATTTCCAGCGCGAGTCACATTCTTGCGTGGCATTAAAACAAGAGCAGACACTAGAAAGAAAATAAGAAAATAGTTGACATATATTAGACAGTTCTGTTCACAACAATTTACAGCACTGATCTCAGGGTTTGCACGAGCATAAAGCAAGGTAGCGCTGGCTGCTTAATTGTCTGTATTCATTTCTCAGTTATTATCTAACTAAAGGAAGGTGTCTGTATTAGGCGTATAAAGAATTCAGCGTGGCTCTGCAATCTTTGCAAGTACCAAAGCTGAAACTAAGTCTTAATGATCTATTGTGTACAGTGTAACGGAGAGATTAGCGGGAGCATCATATCCCGGGGTGAACAGTTTTCTTTTGCACACTGCGGCACAAACAACATCCATTTACATACGGGTCGTAATTCAGACCTCATTGTAGCCCTGCAAAATTTAGCAGGGCTACGATCAGGCACACTGACATGCGGGGGGACATCCAGCACAGGGTTAGTCCGCCCCGCATGTCAGGCCTTCAGAAGTACAAAAGCATCGCACAGCGGCGATGCTTTTGCACTTCAGGAGTAGCTCCCGGCCAGCACAGCTTTTGCGTACTGGCCGGTAGCTACTCGTCGCTTACCGGGTGGCAGCGGCTGCATGTGAAGTCACGCAGCCACTGCGGCCCACCCCCCGCACGGTCTGGCCACACCTGCATTGACTGGACCGCGCCCACAAAACGGTGGCCAAATGCCGCCGTGCTGCCCCTTCCCGCCCAGCGACCACCTCTGCCTGTCAATCAGGCAGAGGCGATCGCTAGGCAACGACAGCCGCCGGCTGTCAGCCATGCACTGGCGCATGCGCACTTCTGACCACGGCAGCGTGCGATCAGGTCAGAATGACCCCCACAGTCCGTCAGATTGGCGGCAACTGTTTTTTTTATACTGTATTCTAACAGGTTTTTCCCTCAAACTTATTCACAACGCATCCTTTTACCACATCCATGCAACTTATTTCTCAGTATCACTATGTACTAAGCCTTGGAAAGAGAGAAAGTGGACGAATTTGCTATCCTTACTGAATTAGCCCCTAAAGCTGCCCATAAACCAAAAGATTTATCTTCCGATCTGGCTGGTTGGAATGAAAATCTGGTAATGGATGGAAGCAAATAACATGGATGGGAGCAAATGACAGTTGACCATTTCAAATGGTCAACTGTCATTTGCTCCCATTCCAACCAACCAGATTGGAAGATAAATCTTTAGGTGTATCGGCACCTTAAAGCTGGGTGCACACTAGGACGACTGACAATCAGGGAAATTACCCTTCGCCCTCCGCAATGAAATGAATGACGGAACAATATCTCGTTCCGTCCTTCATTACATTGCACCGGGTTGCACATGATATATTCCAGTTGGCCGTGCAGTGTGGCCAACCGGAAGATGTCGCATGCGACCAGCGGGAGCGCGCAATCACAGGTACACATTAGGCGATCAGCACGATTTGACGTTCTGAGACGGCAAAGTGTGCCGATATCGTCTAAGTGTGTATCTAGCCTAACTGCCCAAACCTGGCACAGATCTCAGCTACTCTCTCCTGGGATTACTTTTTCAGCTTTTATAAAAAAACACCATTGCAAAGTGATCAAGTCACCTGTATGTGGCATTGAAGCAGACTAAAACACATCACTAGATGGAGAGCGTGGAGTCCAACCAACGCGTTTCATTGCAAAGACTCCATCAAGGGCTTTATTTGCAACAAATCGCGTTGGTTATTCTCTCTTACTCTCCATCTGGTGATTTGTTCCTATCAGCTTACATGCTGTGACCTGACCGGCTGTGGAGTAGCAGTGTCTGTATGATGTGACCGGTTGTGGAGTAGCAGTGTTTGTATGATGTGACCGGCTGTGGAGTAGCAGTGTTTGTATGATGTGACCGGCTGTGGAGTTGCAGTGTCTGTATGATGTGACCGGCTGTGGAGTAGTAGTGTTTGTGTGATGTGACCGGCTGTGGAGTAGCAGTGTTTGTATGATGTGACCGGCTGTGGAGTAGCAGTGTTTGTATGATGTGACCGGCTGTGGAGTAGCAGTGTTTGTATGATGTGACTGGCTGTGGAATTGCAGTGTTTATGTGATGTGACCGGCTGTGGAGTAGCAGTGTTTGTATGATGTGACCGGCTGTGGAGTAGCAGTGTTTGTATGATGTGACCGGCTGTGGAGTAGCAGTGTCTGTATGATGTGACCGGCTGTGGAGTAGCAGTGTTTGTGTGATGTGACCGGCTGTGGAATAGCAGTGTTTTTGTATGACCTGACCGGCTGTGGAGTAGCAGTGTTTGTATGGTGTGACCGGCTGTGGAGTAGTAGTGCTTGTATGATGAGACCGGCTGTGGAGTAGCAGTGTTTGTGTGATGTGACCATCTGTGGAGTAGCAGTGTTTGTATGATGTGACCGGCTGTGGAGTAATAGTGTTTGTGTGATGTGACCGTCTGTGGAGTAGCAGTGTTTGTGTGATGTGACCGGCTGTAGAGTAGCAGTGTTTGTATGATGTGACCGGCTGTGGAGTAGCAGTGTTTGTATGATGTGACCGGCTGTGGAGTAGCAGTGTTTGTATGATGTGACCGGCTGTGGAGTAGCAGTGTTTGTATGATGTGACCGGCTGTGGAGTAGTAGTGTTTGTGTGATGTGACCGGCTGTGGAGTAGCAGTGTTTGTATGATGTGACCAGCTGTGGAGCAGCAGTGTTTGTGTGATGTGACCGGCTGTGGAGTAGTAGTGTTTGTGTGATGTGACCGGCTGTGGAGTAGCAGTGTTTGTGTGATGTGACCGGCTGTGGAGTAGCAGTGTTTGTATGATGTGACCGGCTGTGGAGTAGCAGTGTTTGTATGATGTGACCGGCTGTGGAGTAGCAGTGTTTTGTATGATGTGACCAGCTGTGGAGTAGCAGTGTTTGTGTGATGTGACCGGCTGTGGAGTAGCAGTGTTTGTATGATGTGACCGGCTGTGGAGTAGCAGTGTTTGTATGATGTGACCGGCTGTGGAGTAGCAGTGTTTATGTGATGTGACCGGCTGTGGAGTAGTAGTGTTTGTATGATGTGACCGGCTGTGGAGTAGCAGTGTTTGTATGATGTGACCGGCTGTGGAGTAGTAGTGTTTGTGTGATGTGACCGGCTGTGGAGTAGCAGTGTTTGTATGATGTGACCGGCTGTAGAGTAGCAGTGTTTGTGTGATGTGACCGTCTGTGGAGTAGCAGTGTTTGTGTGATGTGACCGGCTGTAGAGTAGCAGTGTTTGTATGATGTGACCGGCTGTGGAGTAGCAGTGTTTGTATGATGTGACCGGCTGTGGAGTAGCAGTGTTTGTATGATGTGACCGGCTGTGGAGTAGCAGTGTTTGTATGATGTGACCGGCTGTGGAGTAGTAGTGTTTGTATGATGTGACCGGCTGTGGAGTAGCAGTGTTTGTATGATGTGACCAGCTGTGGAGCAGCAGTGTTTGTGTGATGTGACCGGCTGTGGAGTAGTAGTGTTTGTGTGATGTGACCGGCTGTGGAGTAGCAGTGTTTGTGTGATGTGACCGGCTGTGGAGTAGCAGTGTTTGTATGATGTGACCGGCTGTGGAGTAGCAGTGTTTGTATGATGTGACCGGCTGTGGAGTAGCAGTGTTTTGTATGATGTGACCAGCTGTGGAGTAGCAGTGTTTGTGTGATGTGACCGGCTGTGGAGTAGCAGTGTTTGTATGATGTGACCGGCTGTGGAGTAGCAGTGTTTATGTGATGTGACCGGCTGTGGAGTAGTAGTGTTTGTATGATGTGACCGGCTTTGGAGTATCAGTGTTTGTATGATGTGACCGGCTGTGGAGTAGCAGTGTTTGTGTGATGCGACCGGCTGTGGAGTAGCAGTGTTTGTGTGATGTGACCGGCTGTGGAGTAGCAGTGTTTGTGTGATGTGACCGGCTGTGGAGTAGTAGTGTTTGTATGATGTGACCGGCTGTGGAGTAGCAGTATTTGTATGATGTGACCGGCTGTGGAGTAGCAGTGTTTGTATGATGTGACCGGCTGTGGAGTAGCAGTGTTTGTGTGATGTGACCGGCTGTGGAGTAGCAGTGTTTGTATGATGTGACCGGCTGTGGAGTAGCAGTGTTTGTATGATGTGACCGGCTGTGGAGTAGCAGTGTTTGTGTGATGTGACCGGCTGTGGAGTAGTAGTGTTTGTATGATGTGACCGGCTGTGGAGTAGCAGTGTTTGTATGATGTGACCGGCTGTGGAGTAGTAGTGTTTGTATGATGTGACTGGCTGTGGAGTAGCAGTGTTTGTATGATGTGACTGGCTGTGGAGTAGCAGTGTTTGTGTGATGAGACCGGCTGTGGAGTAGCAGTGTTTGTGTGATGTGACCGGCTGTGGAGTAGCAGTGTTTGTATGATGTGACCGGCTGTGGAGTAGCAGTGTTTGTATGATGTGACCGGCTGTGGAGTAGCAGTGTTTGTGTGATGTGACCGGCTGTGGAGTAGTAGTGTTTGTATGATGTGACCGGCTGTGGAGTAGCAGTGTTTGTATGATGTGACCGGCTGTGGAGTAGCAGTGTTTGTATGATGTGACTGGCTGTGGAGTAGCAGTGTTTGTATGATGTGACTGGCTGTGGAGTAGCAGTGTTTGTGTGATGAGACCGGCTGTGGAGTAGCAGTGTTTGTTTGTGTGATGTGACCGGCTGTGGAGTAGCAGTGTTTGTATGATGTGACCAGCTGTGGAGCAGCAGTGTTTGTATGATGTGACCGGTTGCGTAGTAGCAGTGTTTGTATGATGTGACCGGCTGTGGAGTAGCAGTGTTCGCGTGATGTGATTGGAGTAGTGGAGTTGTCAGAACCGGTCCTAGGCATAGGCAATTTAGGCAAATGCCTAGGGCATTTAGTATGCCTAGGGGCACAAGCAGCTTCTGCTGATTAAAATGATATGCGGCATGCTTATATTCTTTATGCGACTGTGGCTGTATCTGAAATGCTACGTTACAGTGTCTTTCTGGAAATCACTGTAACGTAGCATTTCATACAGCCACAGTCGCACACAGTATGTTGGCATGATGCATATCATTTTAATTAGCAGAAGCTGCTTGTGCATCCTAGCCACAGAGTAATGCAGCTAAGATGCATTTTTTTGTAAAAAAAGACGCCCGATGTTAGCAGGGCTGCAAGCTGACTCATGCCAGGCATCTCCTGCTGCATGGCGTATTGAGGCAAGATGTATGAGGACACATCTGTATCCAAGAAGAGGTCACAGTGTTAGCGGCCAAGTGAGTGCTGTGTGTGAGTGGGTTGGTTGTGCAGTAGTGTTCGGCATATTTCTAAGGGGCATTATGTGTGTCATGTGTATAAATGCATTCATAATGTGCGGCATATGTGTAAGGGACACTATGTGTGTCATTATGTGTATACGTGCACTAATAATGTGTGGCATATGTGTAAGGGACATTATGTGTATAAGGGCATTAATAAAGGTTGTCATAATGTGTAAGGCACATAATGCTTATAAGGACATTAATAATGTGTGTCATGAGTGAGGGGCATTACTGTGTGGTATTATGTGTATAAAGGCATTACTAATGTGTGGCATTATGTGTAAGAGTCATTACTGTGTGGTATTATGTGTATAAATGCATTACTAATGTGTGGCGTTATGTGTATAAGGTGCTCTACTGTGTGGCATAACATATAGAAAGGGCACTACTGTGTGGTCTAATGTGAATAAAGAGCAATATGGTGTGGTATAATGTGAATAAGAAGCAATTCAGTGTGATGTAATGTGAATAAGGGGCACTACTGTGAGGAGTAATGCTCGTATATAAGGTAAAGTGGTACTACTGTGTGATGTAACGTAAATAATGGACACTATCACATGATTAAATGTGAATACAGTTGCACTACTGTGTGGCGTAATTTGAATTGGGGGTACTATTGTGTGACCATGCCCCTTCCCAGCAAGAACACACCCCTTTTTGAGCTGTTCGCCTCTTGTGTGCACTGTTCCTATTTAAAATATAGGACTGCTATGGGTGGGGGGTGATGGTGCTGGGAAAGGAGGTGCAGGGTCAGAAGCAGAACTAGTGGTGGAGCTAGGGGGCACCAGCCAAAATCTTGCCTAGGGCATCATATTGGTTCGGGCCGGCTCTGGGAGTTGTGCAGTAATAGTGTTCATGTAACCTGGTTCTTCTGAAACTTATATAGGCTGATTGATCTATGCACTTTAGTGAGCATATTTTATGTACTGTAGGAACATTTTTGAATGAATTACTCTTTCAACAGTATCATGCGAGTTGGCTGTATTTTCTTGTACTGTCTGTTCCGATACACTAGAGCAGTGACATTACTTTTTTTCTTGGGATAGAATTATGACATTCAACGCGAGAAGATAACCAATATGAACTAGTTTCATATAGTTACAAGCATTAATTTGTATATTATGTGTGTATATATATATATATATATATATATATACGTGCCTGAGTGGTACAGGGCACTATTAGCACACCCTTCTTTTTTTTTTTTTTAGGTTGTGTGTTAATTCCAGGCTGGTGTTGATTACAAACATATACAGTAGGAGTCTATTTACTAAGTCTTAAAGTAAAGTGGACAGAGATAAAGTCCCAACCAAAAATGGCAGTTAGGAGATGGTTGGTTATACTTTACCTGGGTTCAGTATGGTTTACCGATGTACTGGATGCTGGTGGTCAGAATACCGACAGCAGCCTCCCGTCCATCAGAATTCCGGCAGCCCCTCTAAAGTCCCCTAACCCTCCTCTGCCCCCTACCCTAACTCTCCATTGTGGGTGCCTAAACTTAACTCTCCTGGGTGGTGCCTAATCCTAACCCTCCCCGTTGGTGCCCAACCATAACCCTCCCTTCCCCACTGCCTAAACCTAACCCTCCCCGCTTGATGCCTAACCCTAACCTCCCCTTCTATGTTCCTTAACCTAACCCATCCTTCTCTGGTCCCTAACCCTAACCTTCCCGGCCCTGCACCCTCACCCGTCTTCTTCTGCCTAAAGCTAACCGCTCCCCCCTCCGCTGCAGGACGCCAGCACATTCCGCTGTCAGGACAATTGTGATGCTGGCTGTTGGTATTCTGAAGTCGGTATCCCGTGCGGCGTTGGTATGTAGACATCGGGATTGCGTCCTCCTTCGGGATCCCAGTGTCAGTATATTGACCGCCGGGATCCCATCCGTTGGGAAGCTAACTGCTTCCCCTTTATCTCTGTCCACTTTACCTCCATCCAAGGCTTAGTAAATAGACTCCATAGTTTTGAACTGGCTCCAACCAAAAACTAGCACTATACTACTATTAGTGATTCATGTAAATTTTATGGGCTCCAAAGAAGGGTCCAAAGAATATAAATACCACTGAATTAGGGCCTGAGTATGGCCAAGATGCTGACTCACCTGCAAAATATGTAGAGTGCTTTGAGTCCTACTGGGAGAAAGGCGCTATATAAATAAAGAATGACGATGATGAAGATGATAATGATGATGATGATGATAATGAACAGTACTATACAGATTGGGCAGTAGCTCGTACATCTGTTCTGTTCCATTTTTGCACACAGGGAACAGCTACAGTAACTTACTGTAAGTGGGTTTTGAAATAAACAAAAAACCTCCAGATAACATCCAGGAGTTAGTTCTATTTCCTGTGGAATATTGGTTTTATATTTTCGGTGCTTAGCTATATTGAAGACCGTTTTCAGTGGGTAATAGATGCAATCACTAAGGAGAAAAAAAACTCAGAAGAAATCTAAATTAAAAGCTTATTTTTAAACTGCCCTCTTGTGATTGACACAGAGCCTGAAATTAGACACGACAAAGGCTGTGAATTAAATACCAAACAGCTCTATATTGAAAAGACGTCAATCAGATCCTTGTTTAGTCCCCTTGTGTTCTTCACAACACCGAACGGGAAACTTTTATACAACTTTTACAAGAATTTAGAAGAGCAGCAGATAATTAGCTAAATTTTATTTAAGGCTTTAGAAAACGTATTTCTCGTTGCGGTTACGGAAATAGAGCATATTAATTAGTCAGTAAGGGATTAATTGGAACTATTTTCTCCCTGTGTGGTGTCGTGTCAGCCACCCCAATTCCACCTCATTCATTGTGCTTGATTGCCACCAAACTTTGGGGGTCATTCCGAGTTGATCGCTAGCTGCATTTGTTCGCAGCGTAGCGATCAGGCTAAAAAACAGCAGTTCTGCGCATGCGTATGCGGCACAATGCGCACGCGCGTCGTACGGCCACAATGAACGATGTAGTTTTGCACAGGGTCTAGCGAAGCATTTCAGTCGCACTGGTGGATGCAGAGTGATTAACAGAAAGAGGGCATTTCTGGGTGTCAACTGACCGTTTTCAGGGAGTGTTCGGAAAAACGCAGGTGCACCAGCAAAAAGGCAGGCGTGGCTGGGCGAACGCTGGACGGGTGTGTGACGTCAAAACAGGAACTGAACAGTCTGAAGTGATCGCAAGTGCTGAGTAGGATTTGAGCTACTCTGAAACTGCACAAAAAAAGTTTGTAGCCGCTGTGCGATACAACCATTTGCACTTCTGCTAAGCTAAAATACACTCCCAGTGGGCGGCGGCATAGCGTTTGCACGGCTACTAAACCTAACTAGCAAGCGATCAACTCGGAATGACCACCTTTGTGCCTAGCTTCACCAAATTTGGCATGGTAGTATAGTTTGACCAGGAGTAGATTTTTGACTAGGTTGAAGGGCGCTGACAGCTTTGCCGACCCTGGTAAAGAGGGGGTGTGGCTAATGAGGGAGGAGGTGTGGCCAGACAGGTCAGTTTAAAAAAAAAAAAAATAGATGCAGAATCGGTGTGCAGCGTACGGCATTGGACTCCGGGCGGCAGCCGGCGCGGTGGGCAAGAGTGTTTGAGGATGGGCGCGATCGCTCTCCTTCATTTCATCCAGCAGTCAGAGAGAACTGGCTGCTGTGCAGTTGCCTCTCTCCCAAACGTGTGCGCACTTGGTTACAGAACACGTGTAGTGTGAAAAAGTGTAAGAAATGTTCTGCAAACAGATGTTTGTTCAACTATGCATTAAACCAAAGTCCTGGCTCCGTTGTTATTACCCTGTAATCCAGGCTGCCGCCTATAATACAATCCGTAATTGGTGAAGGCGGTATGGCCACCTGTAGTCTTATACTTTTAGGCTGCATCCTTGTAGTACTTTTATTTTCTGCGGTTGTAGAACATTACAGATGATACGCCTTGCTTTATAAATAAATGACTAGAAGAAATAAAATGATACAAACAAATCATTATTATTTGTGCAGTGCATGAGCGGAGCCGATTTCAGTGTTAATACTATGCAAAAAAAAAACCAGGCGAGTACAGAATTGCTGAACCCAGGGGCAGGACACACATTTGGTTTGTTGTAGAGGAGTAATGGAGTGAAAGTAAGTTGAATGACTTATTTGGTAATCCGTAAATGGTAGCCTGACAGAGGGATTTACACACCTGTGCTTTGGGAGACAGCGTTTCTTCCCCTGTACTGCGCTTCTGTATATTCTGAGCTTAGTGAGCTATAAGCTAACAGAGAAAAACAACCATTTGCAAGCACGCACCTCGCACCTAGGGGCTATGAATTGCACATGCGCCGGGCCGCGGTGCGCCCGCGCATGCCAGAAAACCGATGGCTGTCTTAGCCCTGCAGGGCCCTGATTGACAGGCACAGGCGGTTGCTGGGTGGGAAGGGGGCAGTCCGGCGGCATTTGGCCGCCATTTAGGGGGCGCAGTCCGGGCAACGCAGGCGTGCGACCCAGGCAGCGACGAGTAGCTCCCTGCCAGCGCGGTGGAGCTGCGCTGGCTGGGAGCTACTCTTCCAGTACAAAATCATCGCCGCTGTGTACGTCACGCAGCTGCTGCGGCCTGCCCCCTGCACAGTCCGGGCATGCCTGCGTTGCCCTGACCACGCCCATAAAACGGCAGCCAAATGTCGCCGGCCCGCTCCCTCCCACCCAGCGACTGCCTCTGCCTGTCAATCAGGGCACTGCGGCGCCGGAACATGCGCAGTTCAGACCTGATCGGCTGCTGTGCGAAAACGCGCAGCAGCGATCAGGTCTGAATTAGGCCCCCTGTGAACGGTTCGGTGGATAATCTTGGGTTAACCAGATACCCTTGGATAAAAACAATCTATAGGGATGCAGTCAATTTGCCGGCTGTCGTGATCCCGGCGTTCAGGATACCGACCTCAAAATCCCGACAGCCGTCAATGCCGCCAGCTGGAATCCCGGCGCGCCAGGGCTATTCCCACTTGTGGGTGTCCACGACACCCATAGATTGGGAATAGATCCTGTGGAGACCCACAGAGCACGCCAGGCAACTCTCAGCGCTCGCCTTGCTACCGGCATTCTGGCGGACAGGATGCCGCTGCCGGGATATGGACAGCTGGCACTCCGTTCGCAAGTGATATATACGGAACCCAATCTATAGTATGGTTGGGACAGCAGAAGATCAGTAGGAGACACAAGAGGTGATCTGATCAATTCTGATTCGCTCTCCAATAGTATACTCACTTAGGGATCGTACACACCATCATATCTGGCCAATGTTCTGAGAGCTGGTGACGTCAATGAGCCGGGATTTAGGATTTATTTGAGAGCAGAATGTTATTTACAGTTCATATTGCTGACTCTTTCCCTTGGCTGTCCTGGAGATAACAGGGGGGGGGGGGGGGGGGGGGGGTAAAGAAGCAGTGGAAGGTGCGTGGTCATGTAAATCACAACATCACAGTGTGTGTCCCCCCCCCCTCCGAGTCGTACCATTGATTTAAATAAATGTAGTTTGACTGAGACATTTCCAGACATGTTTCAGGATTCTTTGTATCATTTTTGTTTTCCTTGAACTAATACTGTAAATTAAAAATCTGAGAATCTTTTTTTTTATTCATGCATCATCCATAACACATGGGTGTTTCCAGGCATGGAAGGACATATATGTGTAAGAAGTTTGTTGGGAAAAAAACATTTACTGTAGGAGGGAAAGACAAATGAAGTGTGTATTTATTTACGTACGTTGGCCCCGGAATGTGTTATCTGGTGGTGGGCAGTGACCTATGTTATCCTGTGACTGCATTAGTGAGAACAAGACTTCAGTGACATCATGTGAGGAGGGAATGGAGGCAGCAAGAAGAAGCCCCCAGCAGCACAGAGTATATCAGGAGATGAGTGATGTGTCAGTCAGGACAGGGCTGTATGTGACAGGGGCAGTGACATGATGTGAGGATGGAATGGAGGCAGCAGGAAGAGGCCCCCAGCAGCACAGAGTATAACAGGAGATGAGTGGTGTGTCAGTCAGGACAGGGCTATATGTGACAGGGGCAGTGCCATGATGTGAGGGGGGAATGGAGGCAGCAGGAAGAGGCCCCCAGCAGCACAGAGTATAACAGGAGATGAGTGGTGTGTCAGTCAGGACAGGGCTATATGTGAAAGGGGCAGTGCCATGATGTGAGGGGGGAATGGAGGCAGAAGAGGCCCCCAGCAGCACAGAGTATATCAGGAGATGAGTGGTGTGTCAGTCAGGACAGGGCTGTATGTGACAGGGGCAGTGCCATGATGTGAGGGGGGAATGGAGGCAGCAGGAAGAGGCCCCCAGCAGCACAGAGTATAACAGGAGATGAGTGGTGTGTCAGTCAGGACAGGGCTATATGTGAAAGGGGCAGTGCCATGATGTGAGGGGGGAATGGAGGCAGAAGAGGCCCCCAGCAGCACAGAGTATATCAGTAGATGAGTGGTGTGTCAGTCAGTACAGGGCTGTATGTGACAGGGGCAGTGACATCATGTGAGGAGGGAATGGAGGCAGCAGGAAGAGGCCCCCAGCAGCACAGAGTATAACAGGAGATGAGTGGTGTGTCAGTCAGGACAGGGCTATATGTGACAGGGGCAGTGCCATGATGTGAGGGGGGAATGGAGGCAGCAGGAAGAGGCCCCCAGCAGCACAGAGTATAACAGGAGATGAGTGGTGTGTCAGTCAGGACAGGGCTATATGTGAAAGGGGCAGTGCCATGATGTGAGGGGGGAATGGAGGCAGAAGAGGCCCCCAGCAGCACAGAGTATATCAGGAGATGAGTGGTGTGTCAGTCAGTACAGGGCTGTATGTGACAGGGGCAGTGACATCATGTGAGGAGGGAATGGAGGCAGCAGGAAGAGGCCCCCAGCAGCACAGAGTATAACAGGAGATGAGTGGTGTGTCAGTCAGGACAGGGCTGCATGTGACAGGGGCAGTGACATCATGTGAGGAGGGAATATAGGCAGAAGAGGCCCCAAGCAGCACAGAGTATATCAGGAGATGAGTGGTGTGTCAGTCAGGACAGGGCTGTATGTGACAGGGGCAGTGACATGATGTGAGGAGGGAATGGAGGCAGTAGGAAGAGGCCCCCAGCAGCACAGAGTATAACAGGATATGAGTGGTGTGTCAGTCAGGACAGAGCTGTATGTGACAGGGGCAGTGACATGATGTGAGGAGGGAATGGAGGCAGCAGGAAGAGGCCCCCCAGCAGCACAGAGTATATCAGGAGATGAGTGATGTGTCAGTTAGGACAGGGCTATATGTGACAGGGGCAGTGACATGATGTGAGGGGGGAATGGAGGCAGAAGAGGCCCCCAGCAGCACAGAGTATATCAGGAGATGAGTGGTGTGTCAGTCAGTACAGGGCTGTATGTGACAGGGGCAGTGACATGATGTGAGGATGGAATGGAGGCAGCAGGAAGAGGCCCCCAGCAGCACAGAGTATAACAGGAGATGAGTGGTGTGTCAGTCAGGACAGGGCTATATGTGACAGGGGCAGTGCCATGATGTGAGGGGGGAATGGAGGCAGCAGGAAGAGGCCCCCAGCAGCACAGAGTATAACAGGAGATGAGTGGTGTGTCAGTCAGGACAGGGCTATATGTGAAAGGGGCAGTGCCATGATGTGAGGGGGGAATGGAGGCAGAAGAGGCCCCCAGCAGCACAGAGTATATCAGGAGATGAGTGGTGTGTCAGTCAGTACAGGGCTGTATGTGACAGGGGCAGTGACATCATGTGAGGAGGGAATGGAGGCAGCAGGAAGAGGCCCCCAGCAGCACAGAGTATAACAGGAGATGAGTGGTGTGTCAGTCAGGACAGGGCTGCATGTGACAGGGGCAGTGACATCATGTGAGGAGGGAATATAGGCAGAAGAGGCCCCCAGCAGCACAGAGTATATCAGGAGATGAGTGGTGTGTCAGTCAGGACAGGGCTGTATGTGACAGGGGCAGTGACATGATGTGAGGAGGGAATGGAGGCAGTAGGAAGAGGCCCCCAGCAGCACAGAGTATAACAGGATATGAGTGGTGTGTCAGTCAGGACAGAGCTGTATGTGACAGGGGCAGTGACATGATGTGAGGAGGGAATGGAGGCAGCAGGAAGAGGCCCCCCAGCAGCACAGAGTATATCAGGAGATGAGTGATGTGTCAGTTAGGACAGGGCTATATGTGACAGGGGCAGTGACATGATGTGAGGAGGGAATGGAGGCAGCAGGAAGAGGCCCCCAGCAGCACAGAGTATAACAGGATATGAGTGGTGTGTCAGTCACGACAGGGCTGCATGTGACAGGGGCAGTGACATGATGTGAGGGGGGAATGGAGGCAGCAGGAAGAGGCCCCCAGCAGCACAGAGTATATCAGGAGATGAGTGATGTGTCAGACAGGACAGGGCTATATGTGACAGTGGCAGTGACATGATGTGAGGAGGGAATGGAGGCAGCAGGAAGAGGCCCCCAGCAGCACAGAGTATAACAGGATATGAGTGATGTGTCAGACAGGACAGGGCTGCATGTGACAGGGGCAGTGACATGATGTGAGGGGGGAATGGAGGCAGCAGGAAGAGGCCCCCAGCAGCACAGAGTATATCAGGAGATGTGTGGTGTGTCAGTCAGCACAGGGCTGCATGTGACAGGGGCAGTGACATCATGTGAGGAGGGAATGGAGGCAGCAGGAAGAGGCCCCCAGCAGCACAGAGTATATCAGGATATGAGTGGTGTGGCAGTCAGGACAGGGCTATATGTGACAGGGGCAGTGACATGATGTGAGGAAGGAATGGAGGCAGCAGGAAGAGGCCCCCAGCAGCACAGAGTATATCAGGATATGAGTGGTGTGTCAGTCAGGACAGGGCTGCATCTGACAGGGACAGTGACATGATGTGAGGAGGGGAATGGAGGCAGCAAGAAGAGGCCCCCAGCAGCATAGAGTATATCAGGAGATGAGTGGTGTGTCAGTCAGGACAGGGCTATATGTGACAGGGGCAGTGACATGATGTGAGGAGGGAAATGAGGCAGCCGGAAGAGGCCCCCAGCAGCACAGAGTATATCAGGAATATGAGTGGTGTGTCAGTCAGGACAGGGCTGTATGTGACAGGGGCAGTGACATGATGTGAGGAGGGAATGGAGGCAGCAAGAAGAGGTCCACAGCAGCACAGAGTATAACAGGATATGAGTGGTGTGTCAGTCAGGACAGGGCTGTATGTGACAGGGGCAGTGACATGATGTGAGGAGGGAATGGAGGTATCAGGAGATGAGTGGTGTGTCAGTCAGGACAGGGCTATATGCATACCCTCCAACTGTACCTTTTTAATAGGTACAGTACCTTTTTTTGATGGTCTGTACCGATTTTTAGCTCTTCAAGCTTCCATTGAAAGTATAGGAAAAGGGGCGTGACCACACCACCTTTACCCGTGGCCACGCCCCTTTTACTACTTTGTACCGATTTTTATGTGTAAAATGTTGGAGGGTATGCTATATGTGACAGGGGCAGTGAGATGATGTGAGGAAGGAATGGAGGCAGTAGAGGCCCCCAGCAGCACAGAGTATATCAGGAGATGAGTGGTGTGTCAGTCAGGACAGGGCTGCATGTGACAGGGGTAGTGACATGATGTGAGGAGGGAATGGAGGTATCTGGAGATGAGTGGTGTGTCAGTCAGGACAGGGCAATATGTGACAGGGGCAGTGACATGATGTGAGGAGGGAATGGAGGCAGCCGGAAGAGTCCCCCGGCAGCACAGAGTATATCAGGAGATGAGTGATGTGTCAGACAGGACAGGGCAATATGTGACGGGCAGTGACATGATGTGAGGAGGGAATGGAGGGAGCCGGAAGAGTCCCCCAGCAGCACAGAGTATATCAGGAGATGAGTGATGTGTCAGTCAGGACAGGGCTGTATATGACAGGGGCAGTGACATGATGTGAGGAGGGAATGGAGGCAGCCGGAAGAGTCCCCCGGCAGCACAGAGTATATCAGGAGATGAGTGATGTGTCAGTTAGGGCAGGGCTATATATATTCATTTCAGATTATGGGGTACATTAAACAGATTGACATTCATTGTGTTACAGTAAGTGTTTATTCTAAAACAGAGTTCCCACATTATGATATGTTCTCACAACCCGTGTTCCTGAGATTGATCCTCACTGTTGTCTCGTTCTATAAACCAGGATGTTTGTATCTTGTTATGTAAGGACAATAAATATAATGAATGTGAGTATTGGGCGTGCTGATCCAGAGAGAGGTAATTACCTTTGGTTTCTCATCAACAGCCAATTCTCATCATGTGGCTGCCACAAGGATTTAGTATTTTATTATTGGACTGACAGCGCGTGTGTCAAGAGCAGCTGATTAGATAGATGTGGCAGGCATCCAATCAGGTGCTGACCACTGAGGAAAAATGTAAATTACTGTTGATGGCCATAGCAGAATAATGATCCATTATTAAGGTGAATGGGTAAGCGACTCTCAAATAATGGGATCTGCGAGTATTGTACCGGTATTGCCCTGCAGAGCGTGTGCATGTTACTGCTAGATATTGTGTAATCGTATCAAGGTGATGCGGCGGTCATGTGACCGACACCAGAACCCCCACATCCGATCACTCAGGAAACTGGCGCTGAATCAACCGACAGCCGACATCCCAAAGGTGAGTTTCGAGGTGGGGGTTAGAATTAGAGCCCAGGGGGGCAGGGGAGGGGGATTTAGGGTTAGGCCTGTGCCGGATTTAGGGGTCAGGACGCCCCTAGGCACATTATTGGCTGCCGCCCCCCACCTTAACCCCTTCATCACGCCATTGCCCCCTTCATTTCGGGTGCCAGTCCGGATGCCTCAAGACCACCAAAGCCACTTCAACCTCACACTAATACCAACTCCTGGCCCACAATTTGCTGTTCATTGTTTTACCCCCATCATTTGCAAAATTATATATATATATATATATATATATATATAATACAAACAAAATTCCCAAGTGCGCTATATAGGAACGTCTTTACGGTAATTCTTCCAATGTTGTTTCCATAGGTGTAAGTTGGATATTGGAGAAAGTTTGTGACCGGGAACCTGTAACGGACACCCCTCACCAAATGGTCACCCAAACAAGAGGCCCAAGGCCAATTATTAAAAGATTATTTTAATAACATTCATTTGAACAAATGCAATTTTTACATAGTTCATCATGTAATGAGTATACAGATAGTTAATATAAATGTCAGTAAAAAAGACAACCACTGCGTTTGTTGAATAATTTGAACTCTAGATACTCCCTCACCTTTTTAAGGTGTGAGCTCACAAGGGAGAATCTTCACAAACTAAGTAGGAAACTTCTGACTGACAAACCCAACGCGTTTCGTCTTATCGACTTCATCAGGGGTAACAAATATAGATGACAGGTTTACTTGTCATAAGTGAGTTTAAATGTAGAAAATCACAACCTTAAATATAAGGATAGTAAAATCTCCTATATTAGCTCCAGGAAGGGGGCTTATTATAGATGGAAATTTCCACAGGCTGCCTTAAAAATAATGGATGGAGAATATCCAGATCTTATAATCAGAATTATTTCAGATTCGGGTGTTTACCCATAAAAATATAATTCAAAAAGTATAAAGCTGATTTGACAATCACAATGCAATGCAACTTCCTCAGTAAAGCTCACAGAACGGATCCTGGAGAGCTTTGGCTGTGGATGGAAGTGGCAGATGTATGTATATATAAAACGAAAAAAAAAGAATCATCTGGCCCATATCATCCAGGTGTGCCGCCCCTAGGCACGTGCCTCACTTGCCTAGTGGGAAATCCGCTACTGGGTTAGGCGGGGGGGGGGGGTGTTAGCCCTAGCCGCAGCCCCCGGAGGGGTCAGTCGTGACCGCTGGGATATAGTATGTATTCCGTATCAAGGCTTCTAAAGAGGACAAGTGGAAGTGGCCAGAGCAGCCAGTAAGCTACTTGTTTTCATTTTATAGGAGGTACTAGATAAACAGGCCCGCCATCAGTGAGTGCTGCGGGCACAGATGTCCCGGGCCCGGCCTCTCTGACAGGAGGAGAGGGCCCGGATCGCTCATGCCGCCGCCTGCCGCTGCGATGCTCCGCTCACTTTTCATTACTGAGTTCTCACACTGTCAAAGGAGGGGGAGAGGACGCTGCAAGCTTCTATTGTAAACGTCCCTCCCAAAATGGCCGCCGCCTCAGAGGAGACAGTTATTAAAGATACTAGAGGAGGCTTCTCTAGTATCTTTATTAACTGTCTCCTCTGAGGCGGCGGCCATTTTGGCAGATACTTTTCAATAGAAGCTTGCAGCGTCCTCTCCCCTCTCCTGTGACAGTGCCAGATCTCGTCGTGAAAAGGGGGTGGAACTACACGAAATGGAGGGGGCGGAGCTACATGGGAGCAGGCTGCTACAGCTCCGGCCAGCCTGTTATCAGTAGCGGATCTTGCCACGGGCAAGCAGGACTTTTGCCCTGGGCGCCGCCTTCTGGAGGGCATCGGCGCCATCCGGAGGGCGCCGCACCATGGCAAGATCCGCTGCTGCTGTGCTGTCCGCTGTCGCTGCCCGCTGTGAAGGAAAACTAGACGCTACGCGTCTAGTTTCCCTCCGTGGAGAGGACCTTTACTGTAATGATGTGCGGTGCGCGTTGACGTCATCGCGCATCACACATCATTTCAGCGGCGCTACTACTGTACAGGGGGCTAACTGACCACGCCCCCTGTATGAAGCCACGCCCCTATTGCCGCCCGGGGCGCAAAAAGCCCCTGGACTGGCCCTGCCTGTGATAGGTAAGTGTGTGTGTGTGTGTGTGTATGTGTATATATTTATTTTGTATGGTATATATAATTTATTTTTATTTTTTTAGGGGGGGTCCCTGCCTATTTTGTGAGTCCTGGGTCCCAGAATTACTGATGACGGCCCTGTAGATAAATAATAGCTAGATTCTGATTGGTTGTTATAAGCACTTGCCCTCTAAGACGGTTTGATAAATCTTCCCCCCTAGAGTGGATGCGCTTCACCTTTGAATAAAAAAAATAAAAAATGAATTAATAAATGGTCAATTCTTGATAGAAAAAAAAATTGTGTTTCCATAATACAATTATACTTAGTAAATGCTGTATCTGCAGATTCTATATATCTTCTCTGGGGATCAGGAGGGAACATAGGACTTGTCCCGTGTGTCTGTTTAGCAAATGATTGACAAGTTATTAGAACGTCACTGTTTCTACCTCTCCAGCATAACAACCTTATTTTCTGTGCATAGTTGTCAGTGCTGCTGTCACCGCAGTTTCCATTTTCTAATATTTATACTGCAGCAGCATATTATATTGTACTATGTACAACATGCTGTGTATCATAGTGGTTTCCTATATACTGTAATATACAAAAGAGGCATTTAGATTTTTTAAATATTGACAGAAAGGTAGGCCATCAATTGACCGCCAGACGGCATCCCGGGGGTGAATATACCAACGGCGGAATCCCGACACCATCTGCAACACCGGCGGTCAGGGCTGGTTTCCCCAACCGGGTTTTGGCTCACGCCACCACCTAAGGGGGAATAGAACTTTGTGGCGACCTAAGGTTACCACCAGGCCCGGAGAATGGCGGGCTCAGCAAGCCCGAGAGGGGACACGCTGCGCTAGCCGCCGGGATCTCGGCTGTCGGTATCCCGGACTCGGTCTCCTGACCGCCGGGATTTCTGTCTGCCGGGATCTCATACTGATCCCGACCGGAAATGTTCTGGTTGATGAAGCTATAACTGTCCTGCACACAAGCCATGTTGTACAACCTGGTATCTCTTTTTGGGGTTCACGGATTATCAGTTATGAATATGCAATACAGTATGTCGTATCCTGGAATCCCAGAACGTTGGCACACGAACACTATGGGTCCCCGCTGAAAAAGTGTCCTAAGTGATGGAGGCAGCCATTTTGGGTGAAACATAATTTCGCTAAGGACTAATGATGTTGCTGAATGGATAAATCAAATCAAAATATTTGGGAGTTCAGAATTGAGGGGGAAAGGGCATGATCGAGCCACACTAGGGGCATAGCCACATCATAGAGGGCAAGAGAAGAATACCTATCCACCCCCATCCACAGATCAGGACAATCATTATAGGAAAACAGGCAGTCCACTCAAATCGGGACTCTGAAGTAGTAATTGGGATAACGGGAGGCAGCGTTGGACTGGGGCATAAAGATCAGCCCTGGGGTATTGCAATGGTCGGGCCCATGCTGGTTACCTGCATGGAAAGACATGGAGTTGTACTGTTTTCCTTACTGGTTTGGTTCAAGCAGCCAATAATGATTTGTAGTCTGCAAAGTGGAAAGACATTACCCTGATTAACAAAGTCACCTGGCAATGATGTAGTGAGCAGAGAGGCTTTGTAATGTCCCTCTTCTCAGTAAGCATATTCATAGCATAATGTCCATTCCCCTTTATTCCTCTGCCATCACATGACTATGGGGGAGCTTGGTAACTGATTGGCTGAGATGCAGAGGTCAGGTGACAACCTCCTTGGCACAATCGAAAACCCCACAGACCAATACTGCAATGGAAAAGCTAAGATAGGAGAATGACTATCATCTTCATTTTCATGTTACAGATACAACATGTGTAGATTAATAATAATGTTCCCATTCGCACAGTGTCCTGGTCTGTCCTGGTCATATTTGATTTCAAAATGCCCGACACAGGCAGGTTTGCACTGAGAGGAGGACACATCTGTAGAAATTATTCTGGGGTCGAATGTCCATTTTTTGGAAATTTTTAATACTGTAGATTCAAAAATAGCTAATACTATTGATAGGTTACCATTGCTATTTCTGTTTATATGGTTTTCTTTTATTTATAGATTTTTAGCAAAGAACAACTGTTGCGTCCTTGCGGTTGGTATGATTGTTCTGTGTGATATCTAACGTCTCGTCGAGGAATCAATTGTCTACGTAGCCTTACTGATACCGTCTCTGTGCACAGACGTAATTATTGGGAAACCACAATGTTTTACTTGATAAGTGGTTTATAATTGCAAACATGCCTCTATATCCATCAATCTGAATCCATTCCAAATTACAGTGTATTTTTAGACGATAGAAATGGCTCCTTTGACAGCTTGCAAAAAAAAAAAAAAAGCTTGCTGAAAAAAAAAATGAAATTTGGGAGGCTGAGTTAAATAATACTTAGCGCTATTACTCTACTGATCTAGGAAGTTCCTCTAGATTCAACAGCTGTATTTTAAACTGGATTATTTAAGCAAATGTCTATTTGCACAGGAGACGTGTTATTTACAATTTGTGGGTTTAATGGGTTTTGTTTTGCATTTTAGGTCCGTTGAGGTTCCTTTCCCAGACAGAATCTGTCACGTCGTTCGTCGGAGATACCGCCCTGCTGAAGTGTGAAATAGTTGGCGAACCCATGCCCGTGGTTCACTGGCAAAAGAACCAAGAGGACCTAGTACTGGTGCCCGGTGACACACGCATTCTGGTTCTACCCTCGGGTGCGTTGCAGATAAGTCGTCTGCAATCGGCAGATGCAGGACTTTACCGATGTTTAGCCAGAAATCCCGGCAGCTCCAGGACAGGAAATGAAGCTGAAATCCGCATATTATCTGGTGAGTGAATTTTTTTTTGCATGGAGCGTAAATCGCTGACATTGAAGGCTGACACGTCGGTATTCACTATAATTTCTCTTTGTGCTTAATACTATCCAATACTGATATCTACACATAAGGGATTATTCTGAGTCATCTTAATGTTTGCATTTTTAGGGAAAGATTCAAGCCACCGCGATGGTTGCAAAGTGCCTGCTGGATCGGCCGGATGTTGGCAATTATCATCGCTAATTTTTCCTTGCACCTCATAGAGGTGTGCAGTAATATTAGTGATATACGGTGATGTGCACAGTCAAACATCACGCCGTCACGTTGTCAAGTATAATTACACCATAGAATGTTTCAGATTCTGTCTTATTCTTATTTGCAGGCATTAGGGTAAGAAGGGAGGCGGTAACTCACAATAAAGTAATATTACCTCTAGAACATAAGGTTTCATGGCGAATCATCTTCAAGATTGACTTACTTAGTTTCAAAGCACTACATGACCAGGGCCCAAGGTACCTGAAGCAGCTTCTGACCCCATACTGCCCCACTCGATTACTGAGATCTGTAGATGAAGGACTTTTAGCAGTACCTAGAATCTCCCGTAATTCTTCTTGGGGTCGAGCTTTTAGTCATGCGGCTCCGACTCTATGGAATTCACTTCCCCGCACAGTGCGAGAGGCCCCAAATATAGAATCCTTCAAAAGTAGACTCAAGACTTTCCTGTTTACTCAAGCATTTCCATCAGTGGCGGAACTAGCGAGCGGTGGGCCCAGGTGCAACAAAATGCTATAGCCCCCCCCCCCCCACTTCTCATCCCGTCCAAGTCCACTACCCTCCCCCCCAACTCCAAATTAGAGATTCTTTGCATGCTGCCGTATTTTATATATATATATATATATATATATATATATATACACACACACACATACAGTATACACAGTGGTGCAAGTCGGAAAAAAAAATGTTAGTTGTACTGTGTACGCGCGCCACATGCCACATGGGGCATGGCCAATGAAAATGGGGGCATAATACACATATGACCCAAATACAGTAGTGCAGTGTGTGAATGCCAAATTGTTTCCTCACAAATATTTAAAATGCCCGCTCTAATATACATTGTAAACGCCTGCACCTCTTATTACCATTTGCCATGAATGTGCGCTGTACATCGCAAAACACTGCATCCCATAAGAGAAAACAATACACCCACACATTATCTGAGTTCCAAAGCTCATTGATGTATATATTTGTTATTAAAAGGATATGGATTCAATATATATTACAATGTACAGTATACCTATAATTACATGATTACAACTCACACAGTAAGCAGTTAAAACATACAGTTACAGTTACATACAGTTATAGTTACATACAGTTACAGGCCAGCGATACAATTACCATATCTTTCTCTTAATATATCCGTCCCTCCATATCACTCTCTCTCTCTCTCTCTCTCTCTCTGTAAAATCATGCAGGCACTCCATCATCGTCTGATACAAAACAGCAACTGACTGTTGTGTGATCAGCAATGTGTTATCTAGTTTGGGGGAGGGAACTTACTCATTCATGATGAGTCACTAGTCTGTGTATATGCTAAACAGGTTCAGCCAAATCAGACATCAAAAGGGGCTGGCTTGAGCTTCCTGTCCACTACCTGTTTGGAATATCTATTGTTCTAATAGAAGTAATTTTAGCTTTTATACATTTAATCATAACTATTTGTTGCAATGTCCTACAACTTAATAACAAGTATCAAATGAATCTACACATTAATCTGGTTGCTTTAATAGTAAATATGACAGGTCTCTCTTGCTTCGTTCAAATAATACACATACATGACATTACTTCATTATATAATTTTAAATCATCATGATGTCTGGTGCTTGATATTATTATAATTATGTACTGTATGAAATAAGTGTCGA
This sequence comes from Pseudophryne corroboree, assembly GCF_028390025.1. Classification (NCBI taxonomy): domain Eukaryota; kingdom Metazoa; phylum Chordata; class Amphibia; order Anura; family Myobatrachidae; genus Pseudophryne; species Pseudophryne corroboree. The sequence goes on along the minus strand of NC_086444.1, from coordinate 61,817,562 downwards.
ATCCATCTCTGTGACATGTCCGTGTAAATGCGTGTGTTACCATATATTGCTGTGCTTGCTGCGCGTATTTGCAAGTATAGCGACTCATAATGTGTGTAGTTTGTATGTTCTTTTTATGTAATATTTTTGACTTCGACAAGTGCCAGATACAAATATGCCCCCACAGTGCCAGATATGACCGCACAGTGCCAGATACACACATGCCCCCACAGTGCAAGATACACATATGCCCCCACAGTGCTAGATATGCTCCCACGGTGCCAGATACACATATGCCCCCGTAGTGCCAGATATGCCCCCACATTGCCAGATACACATGCCCCAACAGTGCTAGATATTCCCCCACAGTGCCAGATACACATATTCCCCCACGTTGCCAGATATGTCCCCACATTGCCAAATACACATGTCCCCACAGTGCTAGATATGCCCCCACAGTGCCAGATACACATATTCCCCCATGTTGCCAGATATGCCCCCATATTGCCAGATACACATGCCCCCCTGGTGCCAGATATGCCCTCATAGTGCCAGACATGGCCCCACAGTGCCAGTTTAGATATTTTTACCTGCGCATTGCCAGGGGTTTAATGCGCGTTGGCAGAGGTTTCATGCGCGTTGCCAGGGGTTTTACATGTTGTGTTATGTTTCTTCCCAGGGGTTTTATGCTCTGGGATCCATGCTCGTTGCCACGGGGAATGCTCGTTGCATAGGGGTAGCTAGGGATGGCTACTGACCATCGATGTTATCCATCGATGGTGACCATCAATGGATAACCTACCGATGACCATCCCTAGCATTTACTGGTGGGCACTAGTATCTACATGCTTCTGTATTTTATGAAAATCTGTTCTGTACTTCATTCTTTTCTGTACTATATTATGCTATGTATCTGTTAAGCGCCTTGAGTCCTATTGGAGAAAGAGCGCTATATAAATAAAATTATTATTATTATTATTATTATGGGCAGGGCCCTCTACCCAGAAGGGACATTGTGAGCGATATCTTTCACTGTCTCATCTGGTGTGTACATTCAACATCCCTCACCGCCGGCTTGCACTTGCCGATGCCGGCACCCCGCTGGGTCCCCGTCGCAATCAATATTGGCTTACGTCTCGTGTCTGTCCGCTCTCTGTCATCCTTGTTTGGTTTTCTCCTGTCTTATGCCGGATTGTTTCTGTACTGTGTGATTTGTTCTGCTGATTGCATCAATGCATCTATCATCGTTTTTATTTGTTCTCATGTATGCGCAGTTCTCATGAATGTCTTCATTTGCATGATTTGTTATGTACTTATAATTTGCAGCTGTTTGTTCATAGTATAACTCTGTAAGGTGTGTTCACTTTTTTTGTTGTAAATGTGTAATATTATTCACCCTACATATGTATGGGGATGTGAGCACTTTGCGGCACCTTACTCTCTAAATAAAATAATAATAATAATAATAATAATAATAGTAATAATAATAATAATAATAATAATAATTATTATTATTATTTATTAATTATAATAGTAATAATAATTATTTTTTATTTTATTATTATTACTATTTTCTTTAGCAAGTAAATGTGTAATGTTATTCCACCTATGTATGGTGATGTGGGAATTATTATTATTATTAATAATAATAATAATAATAATAATAATAATTATTATTATTGCTTTTATTGTTGTTGTTGTTGTTGTTGTTATTATTATTATTATTATTATTATTATTATCATTTATATTTAGGCCCCTTGGTACACGTTTCAAGCATGATACTTAGATTCATAGTCATAGGTATAAGTAGGAAAGGTTGGGTGTATTTTATGTAAAAGAAAAAACAGTTGCCAGTGTTGATCCTTTTTTGCTTGTCCTAAAAATCACCAATTATCCCATGTACAAAATTGTTGAAGATTCACTAATCTTTAGCGCTGTTGGTGACCATAGGTCAAAAATGTTTTCTCAAATGTATGATTAAAGCTGATACAGAAGGATTCAATTTTGACTGTACATGACAATCCCTTGGGAAAACACTTGGCAGATCAGTTTGTTCAATTTTATCTGCTAAAAAATATAATAATAATTTTGAGTGGACAATACAGTGCACAGAATATGTCTTCCTCTTTAATATCTTGTCTAATTAGAATGTAAATGAGATTACATTACTTTGCATGATCTTAAATGCTGTGTTAGAATAAATAAAAGCAGCTATACAGATGTGTCGTCACTCGTCATACACCTAGCAGCTATACGCCACACAGCACAAGACCCCCGGGTGTGATTGAGCCGCTCCGAGAGGAGACGCGTTCTCTCTTATTCTTCCAATTTGTTAACTTACATCGCAGACGCAGCAAAACACCACTCACAGTGCACTGCAGACTCCAGGCTGCAACTTTTACTGCACAGGAATTAGTTTTACACACATGTAAAGTCGCAGATGAAGCACAACGGAACTTGAGACGAAGGTGCAGTCGCTGCATTGTAGCACTGCATATGCAGATTCAGACTCAGTCGCACACAGATGTACAAGTGTCGCACATCAAATTCATCAGTGCAGTCTAGAAAAGTAGTTTTGTCACTTCCAGTCATTTTATTTATGTGAATAAGACGCACAGGGTGGGATGTACTGAAGCCGAAAATGAGGCCAAAACTCAGAAAATCTTGTTTACCAAACTGGAATACGATATATTCCGGAGCTTACGCCATCTTCATGTGGAATTACTCTATAGAAGCCTATGGGCTTCTTTTTTCATTTTTCCCCTGAGATGCAACCAATCAGATTTCTCCCTGCACCCCACTCAGCAGCCCTAAACCCGGATGTCCTTCTATCGCAAAGGTCAGCACTTATCGGGAGAGCAGTCCTTTGCGATTTTAATGAGTTCTAAGTACATACCAGTGTTATTAACGCCTGTATGTACCCAATAAGTGTCAGGAAGGATGCAGATGCGATGCTTAGTACATCCCACCCACATTGTATGTAAGAAAGGCACTGGGAGCTACTGAGTTGCCAGGGACCTGACCTGGGGCAATTCAACAGAGGAGGGGGCCCGTGTGCACTTCTGGGTGGGCCCCCTCCACTGCACGGCGCAGTAGTCTCCAGCATTTGCCAGAGTCTACTGTGCATGCGCAGGTCTCTGTAAACATTGCGCAAGCCATGTTCCGGAGACCAATTTAACTACTGCACATGCGCGACGGCCATTTCCACCGCAAATTGCAGCGGCCGACGCTGGACTCCGGACAGGTAAGTATTAAATTATGGGTGCAGTGTGTCAAGTGTGGCCCGTGTGCACCTCACACATTGTACCCATTATAGAAACAACAAGGGACCTGGCGTTCTGAGAGGGGGCTGTTCAGTGCGACTGAAGTCACATTGTGTCACATATGTCATTCCACCACTACAATATTCTTCCTAAATGGGGACTCTGCGAAGCTAAAATACCTTTAAATAATAATTAAATCTACAATACTCGGATGTTAATGCCAAAAATTCACGCCCACTCAGTTACCACCACTTCATGTCAATTCTTAACACTCAAAATTTAGGAGACCCCTTTATAACCGTTTCAGGCAATTCAATAAGCAAGACTCATGGGGCCTCAGACAAGACACTGCTAGAGCCTTGTTTCCCAAACACAGTCCTCAAACACCATAAGAGTCCGGGATTTTAACGATATCCGTGCTTGATCTCAGGTAACTTAGGGGCAGATGTATTAAGCCTGGAGAAGTGATAAAGCAGTGATAAGTGCAAGGTGATAACGCTCCAGCCAGTCAGCTCCTAACTGTCAATTTACATATTGGAGCTGATTGGCTGGTGCGTTATCACCTTCCACTTATCACTGCTCTATCACTTCTCCAGGCTTAATACATTGGCCCCTTATTACCAGAGGCAGCATCGGGGTCAGTGACACCGATGCAGTAAATCCCCCCCCCCCCCCCACCCACATACGTTTGATGCACATGACCCAAAGAGAGCATAGCCTCAGTGAGGCTGCCCGCATTCACTTAAATCTGGGGTGTGGCCTACCAGGGAGGGGTGTGGCCTCACAGGAAGCTACCATTACATCATTCCAGGGGGGAAGGGGGGCAGGGGCAACATTCTCAGAGATGCTGGGCTGCCCCTGGAGACTCTGGTTACACAGCCGGCTCCTCTTCAGTGACAGAAGCCAGGTGCTGCATGATGTTACGGTGCAGCACCCAGCTCCCAGTTGCTGTGGCGGACCGGCATTTTGGCGTCATCACCTGGAAGGGTGCCATCTGGATGTGGCCTGCACCCCCCTTGTGACGTCTCTGCTTAATACCTCACTCTTTGCATGCCTTGTGAACTCTCCTAAACTTGCGTCCTTCAGCTACCGCTAAACCATTTTAAACATAAATGAACTGAGCCATAAATTTACCCCAATAACCTGTCAGCAAAAACTTTACTAGAGATGTGTTGCCAGGCAGCGCAATAAAGATTCCTATTAAAACCATTTTATGCAACTGCAACAATTTAGCAAGTACTAAATACTTGACAATAGCGTGATGTTAATAATCGCCGGTAGACTAATATCTCGCAGCTCCCAAAGAACGCAGCATCTATTAAACACAAACATAAAAATGATATAAACAACGTAAATATCATTACACCAGGGAAATTAGATGAAAATGAATAACATAGTTAACAACCAATAACACTCTGTCATTTTTAGACGTGCCACCGGCAATCGCAGAAATGGCTCCCTAAGCGTATTGCGGTTTTAAACTTTATTCATCCTGACAGTCTCCCAGCATGTTCCACCCAGCCAGCAGTTCATTCTAAAGAGTAATTATGAGATTTCGGAGTAGGTGTCTCTCTTGCAAAATTATTTGTTTTGTGTAAAACAGCGGAGAGTTATCACTATAACCCGCACTGGAAACGGCTGAATTTTCATATAAAAGAAATCTTGGGGCAGATGTATTAACCTGGAGAAGGCATAAGGAAGTGATAAACCAGTGATATGTGCAAGGTGATACACGCACCAGCCAATCAGCTCCTAACTGTTAATTTGCATATTGGAGCTGATTGGCTGGTGTGTTTGTCACCTTGCACATATCACTGGTTTATCACTTCCTTATGCCTTATCCAGGTTAATACATCTGCCCCCTTGTTCAATATAATATTACCGGAACTGGTATTTTTCCCAGCTGAACCAGATTTTATTCTCAGCAAAAATACCTAGTGCGAGATCTTGCGGCTGTGACATGATGTACGGGCCGCCGAGCGACACAACAGTGTCACAATAGTAGCTATGAATACATTTTATTTATGGGATGAGAGATAAATAACGCGGCAAAAAGAGGAACATATTTTAGAGTGTTTACCTGAGACAAGTAATAAAAAAAACAACAGGGCTGAGAGCGTTGGCTGATTTATTTTTTTGGTGATGGTGTGAGTGATATCTGATAAAGTCTGCGGCAGAGAAACATCTCACAGCGCAGTGACAACTAAACAGCAGCAGGGAGCGATTTACAAAGTGACAGCCGTATTTTCACAAGCGGAGGCCATCGCCGCCCCCCCTCCCTGCCCCCCAAACAGCAGCAACCTGTCAATCACTGACGGTCTGTTGCCGTTCTGCGTCCTGTGTTGCAGGACGCATTCATGCAGGCTCAGAAAGGGTCCTGTGCAAGCTCACCTCCAACCACATGTGACTCAGTCCAGTGCTTTGTTGCCATTTAGATGGTGCAGGAAATATACTGTAAGTGAGATGAATGGTTTCAGCCACATCCAAGAATGGAGTGTTAAGCTCATTTGAGTGAATAAAAAAGACTTGCAGAAGCCTAGGAAAAAAAGAAAAGAAAAAGAAAAAGCTGGAAAAAGGCTAGCAGTCGGGAAATTCTTCCTGAAGGCGGCTCTTTGACGTAGACTGACGACCTTCTCTGTATGGTTGTCAGCTCTCTCTGTTAACACTGCAGCTTGCTCTGTGAGACTTGCAGCTCTGCTAAGGCATGGGCACTGGGCAGCCCTACTCATCTGCAAAGGACCAATGGCCCTCATTCCGAGTTGTTCGCTCGCTAGCTTCTTTTAGCAGCAGTGCACACGCTAGGCCGCCGCCCTCTGGGAGTGTATTTTAGCTTAGCAGAAGTGCGACCGAAAGGATCGCAGAAGTGCTACAAAAAAAGATTGTGCAGTTTCTGAGCAGCTCGAAACTTACTCCTAGCTAGCGATCACTTCAGACTGTTTAATTCCTGTTTTGACGTCACAAACACGCCCTGCGTTCGGCCAGCCACTCCCCCGTTTCCCCAGCCACTCCTGCGTTTTTATCGGGCACGCCTGCGTTTTTACACACACCGCCCAAAAACACCCACTTCCTGTCAATCACTCACCGATCAGCAGTGCGACTGAAAAGCATGTCTAGACCTTGTGTGAAACTGCATAGTTTTGTGTGAAAGTACGTCGCGCGTGCGCACTGCGCACCATACGCATATGCAGAAATGCAACTTTTTCACCTAATGCCGCGCTGCGACCGAAAGCAGCTAGCAATCAACTCGGAATGAGGGCCAATGTTCGGTACTTTGTGCATGCCCCAGACCCATACGGAGCATGTGCAGTACAGGTCTGCGATGGCGGATGGAGTACGGCATCAGACTGTCGGTGATCGACAGTCTGATGCCGTTTTAGGGGGGATGGGGCTGTGACGGCCTTCGTTTCTCAAATCGGAAGCATGCCATCGCCATTGTTGGGGAAGGACGAGGCCAGGATCTCCGCCAGAAAATGGAGATTTCCATGCCTCTTGCTCGGACTTGTGGCTGGTGGCTTACGCAACCCCATGGGTGGCACATCTGGCTGATTGTGTTGCAGTTGATCCGATGCTGCATCCCAGGACGCAGCTTGGATCAGTAACGCATGCAGGAGATGTGGCGTCCCCTGCTGCATCACCATATTAGTGCTATCGCTGCGCTTCCATGTAAGTAGCAGCGATCGTACCTCCAACCATATCTGAATCATACCCACTATGGGGGTCATTCTGACACGATTGCATGCTGCAGTTTATCGCATGCCAGACGGCCACCACGATCGCCTTGGCGGGCCGCCTCGATCGCCTCGGCCTGATTGACAGGCAGAGGCGGTCGTTGGGCGGGGGCGGAATGGCAGCGTTTGACCGCCGTTTCGTGGGCGTGGTCTGGCCAACGCAGGCGTGACCGGACTGAATGGGGGCGGGCCGTAGCAGCTGTGTGAATGGGGGGTGGGCCGTAGCGGCTGTGTGATGGCTGCGGGTCATGGAGCGATGACCTCCTATGTGCAGTGCGCTCTTTACCTTGTTCTACAGCATTTGCAATTACAGTGCTCACCCTCGCTGCGTTCCTCCTCGCCTACATTCTATAGCCGTAGCCGCATTCCACGCTCTACTACGGTATAAACACCCGCCTCGTGGCACACAAGAGCAGCATGATTCCGCACAATAGGAAAACTGTTTGACTGAGAGCCATTTAGTTGTCAAGGGTGCTTACTGCCTTACAAGTACGCAGAGAAATTCCGTCCATCAATAAAATATCAAACACTCACAATCCCATCAATAGTTTTTGACTGTTGCAATTCTCTGCCATTAGAGAGCTTATCGCTTTTCAGACCCCCCACCCCCCCTGAATGTTGGCTGAGTGATGCTCGCTCATCCTCGAACAGGTCTCAAGTGTTTGTCAGCCACATCCAATCTTCCTGCACGTTTAAAAGTAGTTTTAACCAGTTTACTTCTACGCCAATTACTACTGATGCACTTGACCTGTCTGACACCAATTTTAGTAAATGCACTCGGCCCGTGCGTCTCCCATCATGCCACATACTAAAGACTGTAACCTCCCAAGGTCAGGCTTTATGTTTCCACTAAATTGTCACTCATACATCTGAACGTTTTCATTCCTGAACCTAAATATCCTCAATATGGTATCATGTTAATAAGCAGATATGTGCAAACATATAATTAGCATTTAACATGTGGTTAACCGTAGGTATCAATGTCTCTTTGAAAGGAAAAGATAATTATATACAGAGACATTTAAATGGTTTGTATTTTGCTAGTACATTGAACGTATATGTTGTAGATTTCCCTGGGAGAAAAGGAAAAATGCAGCCGTGCAATTTACATCTAGATTCACAAATGCACCTGTTAGGGTCTCCTGCTCTGTGCTGCCACGTCGTCATGGCAACCGGGAGACAAGTGCTAGCGGAGTAACCTGAGCGTAGCTGATACTCCGGTTCGGGTCTTTTGCTGTGCAGTGGTTACAGGCTCTGTGCACGGCAGGGGATCCGGTGCTGGTTTTTGTGCTCACAGTCTGTGAGGTCTGAGTGGGGCGTGGACAGCACCTGCTATATAAACCCTCTTCTCAGGTTAGGCAGATGCTGCTGAATCTTTGTTGGTTAGTCAGTTCCTGAAAGCTAGCTAGTACTGTGTAAACTTTGTATTTGTTTGTTGCTTACTGCAAATAGGCCTTGGGATTTGGTATTACACTCTGCCAATCCAGACCTAGCAGTAAGACTGGAGTCAGTCGTTTAACCTGCTGGGGTTCTTTTGCTACTCTGTGAACCTAGCAAGTTTGCGGCTGTATTCTCAGACTTGCCTGCCAAAATCCTTTCTCACTGTGCAAGGTGTTCAGGTGTCAGTTTAGTGGCAGTAAGCTGAACCAGTGCACTGCAAGTGAGGACTAGGATTGTGGAGACTCTCCTTGTGTCTATTATTCCATCTCTGACCAAGGAGTTTACTGCCACACCCGTTGGTAACCCTTTAGGGTTTTGCTGTTGCCCTTAGCAACAGCATTTCGGGTTCTCTACGTATTAAATCACTACATCTCGCTTCTTTCCATCTGAGCATTCCTAATACTAGGGAGACACCCAGTTTCTTAGCCTTTGGGCTTCTCTGTTCACTTTGTGTTTATTTTGTTACCCTATCACCTTCTGTGTACGTAATGTCATATTCCCCAGTCTGTCTGTGAGTTCATTTGTTTTGCATCCCTCTCCGTTCAGACACCAGTACATTCCTGCTGGCACTGGTGTGCATAACAGATCAGACACCAGTACATTCCTGCTGGCACTGGTGTGCATAACAGCACCGTACATGCCTACTACTCACCTTAACTCTGCATTCTGGGCAGTGGCGTTTCAACAGAGGAGAGGGCCTGTGTGCACCTCCGAGTGGGCCGGAGTCTACTGCACATACGCAGGTCTCCGGAAACGTGGCACCCGCGCATGCGTGGTAGCCATTTTGGTCACGATTTCCGCCACTAACGCTGCACCCACCACTGGACTCAAGTAAGGTAAGTATTAAAATGGGTGCAGTGTGTGCGGGGCACTCCGGCCCCCGGGGGTCCAGGGGGGCCCACACCGCACACCATGCACCCATTAATAGAAATACTTACCCTCCAGAGTCCCGCGGCTGCCGAAATCACTGGGAAAATGGTGCAGCGCCATTTTCCTGGTGTTTTGCGTATGCACAGTAGGTAAATCACTGGGGAAATGGCTGCCGCTGTGGACTCTGGGACAGCGCTAGGGTCCCCTAGGGACCCTTGTGCCCAGAGTCTACACAGCGCTGCCGGCTAGAGAATAGGGGGGCCAGCCGGCCCCTGCACATGGGCCTTCTCCTCTCTAGAAACGCCCCTGCTGGGGGTTCACCCAAAACAAAGCTCTGTGCGGGCTAATTTCAACTTTTCTGTTTACTCCAGTGGTTCCCAAACTGTGTGTCATGGCACCCTGGGGTGCCTCGGGACATTTGCAGAGGTGCCCTAGTTCAATTAAAAAAGTTATGGTCAATGTAATAGGCAAAACCAGTGCTGGTGGCTGCCAGTCATAAAATATGTGGACAAACAGAGGCAGATTTTGACCCTCACCACACAAATGAACCTAAGGATGACGTATAAACACAATTTACTTAATTTAATATTACTTTCTACATTTCTCAATAGGAATCTTTTGGCCCAGGGGTGCCGTGAAAACAGATCTGATACTCTAGGGCGCTATGATTAAAAGAAAGTTTGGGAACCACTGGTTTACTCCGTAAATGCTGCTTGGTGTATGCTCTTTTATGCATTAAGTTTTAATAGGGTTAGGCTGCGAGGAGAGAGGGTTAGGGTTAGGATGCGGGGGTGGGGGGGTGTTAGGGTCAGGCTGCGGGCAGGGAGGGTTATGGCTATGGGGTTTGACGGGGAGGGCTAGGATTAGGCTGCGGGTGAGTGGGGTGGGGGTTAGGGTCAGGCTGCGGGCTGGGATGGTTAGAGTTAAGGGGTTAGACGGGGAGGGTTAGGATTAGGCTGCGGGTGAGTGGGGCGGGGGTTAGGGTCAGGCTGTGAGCTGGAAGGGTTAGAGTTAGGGGGGTAGACGGGGAGGGTTAGGATTAGGCTGGGGGTGGGGTGTTAGGGTCAGGCTGTGGGCAGGGAGGGTTATGGCTAGGGGGTTTGACGGGGAGGGTTAAGATTAGGCTGTGGGTGAGTGGGGTGGGGGATAGGCTCAGGCTGTTAGCTGGAAGGGTTAGAGTTAGGGGGGTAGATGGGGAGGGTTAGGATTAGGCTGCGGGTGTGTGAGTGGGGGTTAGGGTCAGGCTGCGGGCAGGGAGGGTTAGAGTTGGGGGTAGATGGGGAGGGTTAGGATTAGGCTGCTAGTGAGTGGGGTGGGGGTTAGGGTCAGGCTGTGAGCTGGGAGGGTTAGAGTTAGGGGGGTAGATGGGGAGGGTTAGGATTAGGCTGCTAGTGAGTGGGGGGGGGGTGTTAGAGTCAAGCTGTGAGCTGGGAGGGCTAGAGTTAGGCGGGTAGACGGGGAGGGTTAGCCTGCGGGTGAGTGGGGTGGGGGTTAGGGTCAGGCTGCGGGCAGGGATGGTTAGAGTTAGGGGGGTAGATGGGGAGGGTTAGGATTAGGCTGTGAGTGAGTGGGGTGGGGGTTAGGGTCAGGCTGCGGGCAGGGAGGGTTAGAGTTAGGGGGGTAGATGGGGAGGGTTAGGATTAGGCTGCGGGTGAGTGGGGTGGGGGTTAGGGTCAGGCTGTGGGCAGGGAGGGTTATGGCTAGGGGGTTTGACGGGGAGGGTTAAGATTAGGCTGCGGGTGAGTGGGGTGGGGGTTAGGGTCAGGCTGTTAGCTGGAAGGGTTAGAGTAAGGGGGGTAGATGGGGAGGTTTAGGATTAGGCTGCGGGTGTGTGGGGTGGGGGTTAGGGTCAGGCTGCGGGCAGGGAGGGTTAGAGTTGGGGGTAGATGGGGAGGGTTAGGATTAGGCTGCTAGTGAGTGGGGTGGGGGTTAGGGTCAGGCTGTGAGCTGGGAGGGTTAGAGTTAGGGGGTAGATGGGGAGGGTTAGGATTAGGCTGCTAGTGAGTGGGGGGGGGTGTTAGGGTCAAGCTGTGAGCTGGGAGGGCTAGAGTTAGGGGGGGTAGACGGGGAGGGTTAGCCTGCGGGTGAGTGGGGTGGGGGTTAGGGTCAGGCTGCGGGCAGGGATGGTTAGAGTTAGGGGGGTAGATGGGGAGGGTTAGGATTAGGCTGTGAGTGAGTGGGGTGGGGGTTAGGGTCAGGCTGCGGGCAGGGAGGGTTAGAGTTAGGGGGGTAGATGGGGAGGGTTAGGATTAGGCTGCGGGTGAGTGGGGTGGGGGTTAGGGTAAGGCTGCGGGCAGGGAGGGTTAGAGTTAGGGGGGTAGATGGGGAGGGTTAGGATTAGGCTGCAAGTGAGTGGGGTGGGGGTTAGGGTCAGGCTGCGGGCAGGGAGGGTAAGAGTTAGGGGGGTAGATGGGGAGGGTTAGGATTAGGCTGCGAGTGAGTGGGGGGGTGTTAGGGTCAGGCTGTGAGCTGGGAGGGTCAGAGTTAGGGGGGGTAGACGGGGAGGGTTAGCCTGCGGGTGAGTGGGGTGGGGGTTAGGGTCAGGCTGCGGGCAGGGAGGGTTAGAGTTAGGGGGGTAGATGGGGAGGGTTAGGATTAGGCTGCGAGTGAGTGGGGTGGGGGTTAGGGTCAGGCTGCGGGCAGGGAGGGTTAGAGTTAGGGGGGTAGATGGGGAGGGTTAGGATTAGGCTGCGAGTGAGTGGGGTGGGGGTTAGGGTCAGGCTGCGTGCAGGGAGGGTAAGAGTTAGGGGGGTAGACGGGGAGGGTTAGACTACTTACCTACCAGGTGTCAGGATTATGCACTTTGGGATGCTGCTGTTGGTATTCTTACCACCGGCATCCCAAGCGCGGGATTCCAATACCATCCCCCTTATTCCTACCACAAACAAGTGAAAGAACAAAACAAGGACAATCAGAATAGGGAGAGAGGAAAGGAGGGAATTTCCAGAAGACAGTATGATGATGCAATCTGACACCCCCTAAAATCACTATAATAACTCTGCCCCTTACCTCCAATAGGCTTCCTTACCACTAGGGGGAAAAACAGAACCCTAACAAGTGTCAATCACTTATATCTTAAAGGGGAAGGGGCAATTTTCATCTCTATCTCAAGGTTTAAAATGTTCTCAAGATTCCAATTAGCCTTACGCGTCATTACTGGAAATACCCACCTAAATGCTCCAATATTTCCCCCCATATTCTCATTTGCATACTCTCATCCCACCAGGGTCATAGCATGCGTCAATATTTTTTCAGAAGTCAAACACTATAGGTTGGTTCCACTAGATGGATAACACATTGCCATATGCTGATATCATGGAGAATTGAATTCCCTGTTTATTGGCGCACAAGGGGGTGGGGGTTTATTCAGTTGTTTGAAAAGTCAGTTCTGTGTCTGTTTTTTCCTATCTAATAGACAGGGAAAAAACAGACACCCAACTGACTTTTCAAACAATTGAATTCCCCCCAAAGTCCAACAGGCTATATCAGTTATATAGAGTGAGAAGTCGGTATACTATATATAATTTTTGATGGAAAAAAAATGGAAAGGACGCAGCTACAGTTTCAGATAAATGATGCGTCTCGCGTCCGTAAAACCTTATCTTGTGCATTTCTTTAACTGCATACAGCAATTGAGCTAAACCATAATGCACATAAAATACAGTATGTATCCTTTTGCATAATAGAAACTTACTTCATTACCACCAGGCACAAAGTGTATATACCTTTAGCGGCATAGCAGAATATTATCCTAGAGAAGAAAATTAGGATTAGTTATTAAGACTCCAACACAAATTGAAGAAAATGCATTTCCATCTTTCCACAGACTGGACATAATTCCGCCTATTGACAGCTGATCAGTGAGGGTGTTTTCAGGTATACAGTTCATCAAGCAGAAATATGTAATTACTGTACATGTCCTGCCATGTATGCCTCTATTTATCGGCCCATAAATAACAGCGATGGCCCTATTCCCCGCAGCAGTGGTGATAATTCATCAGGCAATATAGACCTGTAAATAACATTTGACAGCCATGCAGAATAGCATATTTCAGCAGTTTTCCCGCCAGTTTTGTGGATTATGGGGGTAATTCCAAGTTGATCGCAGCAGAATTTTTTTTAGCAGTTGGGCAAAACCATGTGCACTGCAGGGGAGGCAGATATAACATGTGCAGAGAGAGTTAGATTTGGGTGGGTTATTTTGTTTCTGTGCAGGGTAAATACTGGCTGCTTTATTTTTACACTGCAAATTAGATTGCAGATTGAACACACCACACCCAAATCTAACTCTCTCTGCACACGTTATATCTGCCTCCCCTGCAGTGCACATGGTTTTGCCCAACTGCTAAAAAATTTCCTGTTGCGATCAGCTCAGAATTACCCCCTATGTTTCTTAATAAATAAATACTCATGTTTACAGCAGCACAATATCAGAGTCCCCATTTCCGCTCAATAGTCATGCGGCACTGAGGTTCGCTCCAACTGCAGGCTGAACCTGGCACTGCTGTTACATTTCTCCTCAGAGATATCTGTCTATTTTCTATTCCATTTTGTTTTTCTTTGCTTAGAAATCATTGGGCCTGATTCTGAGGTGGGAGTAAAGGGAAAAAGGTATCCGGTCTATAGGTCTACACTAAAAAGGTCTAGAGTCAATAGGTCGACCACTAATGGTCGACATGCATTAAGTTGATAGGGTCAAAAGGTCGATAAACAAAAGGTCGACAGGGCCAAAAAGTCGACAGTGAAAAGGTCGGCGGTCAAAAGGCTGACCAGGTCAAAAGGTCGACAGTCAAAAGGTCGATAGGGTCAAAAGGTCGACACATGTGTTTTAGGGTTTCATACATTTTTACAGCTTTTGCTGCATTTACTTTCCATGTCACAAACTATGACCTTTAGTCACCTTGTGGCGAGTGAAGCGGAGTGAGCCACCGAGCCTGAAGAGTGGTGGCCACAGCGAGCCCGCAAGGGGACGCATTTAATAAAACTGACTGTCCGTGTCACAAACTATTACCATTAGTAAGTAACCTTGCCCAAAGTGTGGCGAGTGGAGCGAGCCACCGCGCCCAACGCATGGTGAGCGAACGCATTTCAAAAAATTGGGCAAACATTTAAAAAAAATACAAAACAACACCAAATGTTTTTTTTTCTGTTGACCTTTTGACCCTGCCGACCTTTTACTGTCTAACTAATGACTGTCTATCTTTTTAATATCTACTTTCTGTATCAGAACCAGGAAAAAAGGGCAAGTAACCGTGCTCTTTGGCAAAAGCATGCTGCACCATGTGCAGAGAGTTTTAGATTTGGGAGGGTGCATGTCCGAACTCTGCAGTGTACATATACAACTTTGCAGCATTTGCAGGCTACATGCGAAAGCAGCCAGTATGTAAACTGCTTGCAAAAGCAAAACATGTACCACCCCCCCCCCCCCCCAACCCCTTTAGTGCAACATAGCTGGACAACTGGTCACATTATTAGTCCTGTATAAAACGCCAGGTGGATAATTCTGTTAAGGTGGGTACACACTAGTAGATATATCTATGGACGGATCGGGCAGTGTGCTGTGCATACACACTGCCCGATCCGTCGGGGACTGACGTCATGAACTGGGCGGGCGTGTACACACGCCCGCCCAGTTCAGCTGTCAATCACCGCCGGCCGCCGCAGCATGTGTACGGGCGGTCGGCCGACCGCCCCGTACACACACAGCGACGCGCCAATATATCGGTAGATATATTGGCCGTCGGCTGTGCTGCGCGGCCAACGCGATACGTCTGTGAACAACGGAGTTCACAGACGTATCGGCCGTACACACTGGCCGACGGTGCCGCGATTTATCGGCCGTTCAAGAGAACGGCCGATATATCGACCAGTGTGTATGGGCCATAACTGTACTCACAATGGTAACTGTTGACTGACATAATAGTTACATTCCTGTATGCTCAGGTTCTGTGATAAATGCAATCAACTTGCTGGGACCAAATCAATTCCTCCTTCATATAAGACATTTTTTATTTAAAGTAATAGATATTAACTTTTAAATCACCACATTCCATGTAGATCCTTGTTTCTCAAAGTGGGGGGTGCTGAACTGCCCTAGGTGGGCTCTAAGAGGCTCTGAGCTACGGGGGAGTGCTGGAAGTGCCCACGTCAGTTTCATGTACATTTCTAGGCATGAGCCTAGCAGCAGAACATCAGGAGTCGTTTGTCCCAGAGTGATGGAAAGACTTTTCCTATAGGCACTAGCAATAATACTGTATACAGCAGATCTGTGTGTTCCAGAGTGATGGACAGACCTGACGGCCAATGGAATCTATGTGTCTCTGAGAACGCCCGACAGAGGGGAGGGCTTTGAGTCAATAAGGTGGCTTGAGGGGCATGATTGTGAAGCCCCTGTACTGAGGGGTGACTGATTTGAGATGTTGGGGACAGGGTCAGATTAACACTGAGGCAGGTGGGACTACAGATCTAGGTCTCCACATCAAAATAGGCCCATCATCTTGACAGCCTGATGAAGAGCGGCCACCCAGCTGCTAAGTATTCCAATTGTATTTGTATTTCCCTCACAAGATTATGCAATTCTTATTTTTTTTACATATTTAAGAAGACATTGGTACTGATAGTGCAAGGGGTGTACATGCCCACATGGCACTGGCCACACCCACACTCTACTGGCCACACCCACATAGCACTGGTCACACCCTCGCCGCTTTTCTAGGTGTGGCTGAAGTTTCCCTTTGACTTCTCCCAAGCCAGTATCTGTACTGGTCATAGTGGTTTGGAGGGACTGAGTATAACCTAGCCATGGATTGAGAGTGACCCATTGAGAGGGGCGGTTTGGCAAACCTTTACATTGACCCTTGAGGTCCGATATTTGATTGTCCTGAGAAAGTCTGCTACAGGTAGGATGTACGGTGATGAGAGCTTTAGAGTCCTATGTGGTATCACTACTCCGTACAGCGATGTTATGTGTGTACTTTGGGGGTAATTCAGAATGCATCGCTGCAGCGGCAGTGATCGAAGTCTGAATTACTTTGTGGAGTGCGCACGCGCAGCGGCCGCACTGAGCATGCGCAGTCCGGGAGTACAGTAAGATGCTATAAGAATCTCACCTGCTGCAATTGCCTCTGTCTGATTGACAGGCAGAGGCGGTTGCGGGGCGGGAGGGGCTTTCCAACGGCGTTAGAATGCCATTGGCGTGGAGCGGTCAGGACAACGGAGACACGTCCGGACCGCTGGGGGGCTGGCAGCGGCGACTGTGTGGTGCAGCCGCTGCATCCTGGGACTGCGGCCAGTAGCTTCCTGCCAGCGTGCCAGGAGCCGAGCAGGCTGGGTGCTACTCGTCAGGTACAAAAGCATCGCCACTGTGCGATGCTTTTGTACCTGTGCGGGGGAGGGGGGGAGGGAGGGCCTGACATGCGGGGCAGACTAGCCCTGTGCTGGGCGACCCCCCGCATGTCAGAGTAAATGATCGTCAATGCAGTTAAGTGTGTTTTGTATGTACATGGATTATTATATACACATGACCATATTGTTCTTTCTCAAAGACGTCTCTTGAAAAACAAACTATGTTTTGCACATCATTACGTAGACATTGATTATTGAAACATAGCGTTATTTATTTGTTTTATTCTCACGGAAATTCTACTTAATATTTCATGATTAAACAAAAAATATATATTTTTCTGTAAAAAAAATAATGCTGCAATCCATATTTTTAAAATAAGGCTGACGTATTTCCACCACAAAATACAATTATATTAACAAAATATAAACCTCACCAAACACACAGCTGTTCCGAAACAGAAAACATCAATTTACAGAGCAGTTTCCAGTCTGCTGGAACAGAAAGTTCTGTTCTCTATTCATATGGTTTTATATGTAGCATCCTTAAGCAATAACATACCGTACCCTCCAACCTGGTTGTGCCAAAAATTGTTACAAATTGGGGAAGGGGGTGTTGCCATGGGCAAAGGGGGCGTGGCCTGCTGCGTTCCCATAGGAATCAATAGGGAGACGCTGAAACCTGTTACAAAGCTCTTTATGTCCAGTACAGACCATAAAAAATGGTACTGTATGGGCCAAAAAGGTACGGTTGGAGGGTATGACAAACAGAAGACGTGGCTATATGTGTGTTTGTCCCATTATGAAAGATTCGCAAAACAGACCTTGCTGTGTGGGGGAAGCTATATAGTGATGCACCGCGAGCTTCCTGTCCATCACTGTGCTACTGTATGGCAAACTGAACTTTGACAGCTGTTTTGCATATGGACTGTTTCAACCGGGTTCAGTATGATTTACCGACGGACACAATACCAATGGTCATAATACCGACAGCCATTGACCGACAATGAAAATAACGATGCGGTCAAAATGCCGACATTCATTATGCCGCCATGTTCAAAATGCCGACACAGTCAGAATACCGACATTTGCAAGGCTAACATTTCAAAATACCAACATGAGTTTTTCGTGTGTGTGGGGGGGTTGGTGTCACTGTCGACATTGGTCATCATGGACACCGTGTAAGTGTACCGCGTCCCCTCGCATGGCTCACTGCGCTCTGCGCACTATTATATTCCCTCTCTTGGTCCACTGGGATGGTAAAGTCTGTTTTGGGGCAAAAATTCCTTAAAACGAATGTCGACATTTTTACACGTCGGCATTTCAAATGTCGGTATTCTAACTATGTCGGCATTTTGAACATGGCGGTATACCATATGTCGGTATTTTGACCATGACGGTATTTTGACTGTCGGTCAATGGCTGTCGGAATTATGACCGTCGGTAGGTATTGTGTCCGTCAGTAAATCAACTGCTACCCGTTTCCACCTAATCCTGCATTGTCAGTCCAGGGGACAAATGTAATAAGGTCCAGGTCAGCGGATATACAGGACTACAAAATGAGAATGCACATATTTTTAAAGTGCCAATCTTTACAAGGCAAAACCAGGTTGGTTTTGCCTTGCAAATTCTTGCCACTTTGAAAATTCAGACCCTATTACATTTACTCCCAGGAGTCCATTTTTCCCTCAGAGTAAATGTAAGGTAACACAGGCCATAATATTTCCCTTACTACAGTATATACAATGGAATGCTTTTTTGTTCACATAAAACCTCTTACCATTTTTCCGTATGCCGGTTATTACAGACTATTATTTTTCGATTGTGGCGAAGGCTGTTCTTTGACCTAATGCTTAAACTCCGGGCTTGAGATCCAACAAAGCGCTTGGATCAGCCGGCAATTACGTGATGTTGGTGCAGATAGCAGTAAAAGCATTTATGGGGCTACACATTAACATTAATCCCATGGCCAGTGAAAAGACTGGAAAAGCTGCATTACTTTGTATAAAGGGCTGCTGAACTGGCACGCTAATTCTTACTGTTCTTCCAACTGTGTTTTTGATAATTATACCTGAACTTCATCCATCCGGCACAAAGCCTCTTATAAACACTTCATCTTCTTTCAGCTGATAGGGGCGTCATTTGCTTTTGAACCAACACAATATACAGTATTTCCACGTAAAGAAACATTGCACAATTCTATTGACATCTATTATTGGACCATCTAGAACAACAGACACAAGCTGAGGAACTGAGATCGTTAACAAAATGCGCAATTGGTTTTATTGACTTTTCGGATAAAAAGAGATGAATTCACAGCATATTTTTTTTTCGTGCCCATTGTGAACCTTACCCTCATAATTGGAAAAGAAAGAAATGTTTTCAGTGTGTATAAATAATACCAGTGTTTTACAGATGGCCAATTGGTTCCCTGGCTTATGACTGGTTTCAGAGCTCGCAACGAAATTAGTCTTTTAAAGTGATGTTTTTGAACAACAAATTCTAAGGGAAAAAGGCCAAAGATGACAAATGAGTGAAATCTGCATTGTAAAATCCTTTTTATGCCCCGTCAATGTCTTATTGTTGTTTGAAAAGCTATTACAAGATTTGCGGAAACGATTAGTCGGCAGGTGAAATGTTGACACAATAGTTCAGATCATCCCGCAAGACCAACGTCTGGGGTTATTCCTCCTATTTAACTATATACACTGCTCAAAAAAATAAAGGGAACACTAAAATAACACATCCTAGATCTGAATGAATGAAATATTCTTATTAAATACTTTGTTCTTTACATAGTTGAATGTGCTGACAACAAAATCACACAAAAATGATCAATGGAAATCAAATTTATTAACCCATGGAGGTCTGGATTTGGAGTCACACTCAGAATTAAAGTGGAAAAACACACTACAGGCTGATCCAACTTTGATGTAATGTCTTTAAAACAAGTCAAAATAAGGCTCAGTAGTGTGTGTGGCCTCCACGTGCCTGTATGACCTCCCTACAACGCCTGGGCATGCTCCTGATGAGGTGGCGAATGGTCTCCTGAGGGATCTCCTCCCAGACCTGGACTAAAGCATCCGCCAACTCCTGGACAGTCTGTGGTGCAACGTGGCATTGGTGGATGGAGCGAGACATGATGTCCCAGATGTGCTCAATTGGATTCAGGTCTGGGGAACAGGCGAGCCAGTCCATAGCATCAATGCCTTCATCTTGCAGGAACTGCTGACACACTCCAGCCACATGAGGTCTAGCATTGTCTTGCATTAGGAGGAACCCAGGGCCATCCGCACCAGCATATGGTCTCACAAGGGGTCTGAGGATCTCATCTCGGTACCTAATGGCAGTCAGGCTAACTCTGGCGAGCACATGGAGGGCTGTGCGGCCCCCCAAAGAAATGCCACCCCACACCATTACTGACCCACTGCCAAACCGGTCATGCTGGAGGATGTTGTTGGGCTGTAAGCACAACCCCCACCTGTGGACGTCGGGCCCTCATACCACGCTCATGGAGTCTGTTTCTGATCGTTTGAGTAGACACATGCACATTTGTGGCTTGCTGGAGGTCATTTTGCAGGGCTCTGGCAGTGCTCCTCCTGTTCCTCCTTGCACAAAGGCGGAGGTAGCGGTCCTGCTGCTGGGTTGTTGCCCTCCTACGGCCTCCTCCACGTCTCCTGATGTACTGGCCTGTCTCCTGGTAGCGCCTCCATGCTCTGGACACTACGCTGACAGACACAGCAAACCTTCTTGCCACAGCTCGCATTGATGTGCCATTCTGGATGAGCTGCACTACCTGAGCCACTTGTGTGGGTTGTAGACTCCGTCTCATGCTACCACTAGAGTGAAAGCACCGCCAGCTTTCAAAAGTGACCAAAACATCAGCCAGAAAGCATAGGAGCTGAGAAGTGGTGTGTGGTCACCACTTGCAGAACAACTCCTTTATTGGGGGTGTCTTGCTAATTGCCTATAATTTCCACCTGTTGTCTATTCCATTTGTACAACAGCATGTGAAATTAATTGGCAATCAGTGTTGCTTCCTAAGTGGACAGTTTGATTTCACCGAAGTGTGATTGACTTGGAGTTACATTGTGTTGTTTAAGTGTTCCCTTCATTTTTTTCAGCAGTGTATTATAATCATTTTTCATTTCAATAAAAAAATCATGTAGATGATATGAGGCTTATTTATTCTTTATAGCAGCAATAAGATATTAAGTAATGCACCATAATGTTACATTATGCACATGCAGGAACGGGAGCCCATCCATGCAATGCGTTAGATGTAAGTGATCGCTAATGTAGAACTGGGCGCATATTGATTTTCATATGTATTTGTCAGTGTGATCACATTATTCTCTGTTATGTGTGTGGCATTTCATTACATTATTATATTGTGTACAAATAGGGTAATTTTAACACGTGCCTACAGTTTCGCTATAGTATTGCGGACAGGGGCGTATTAAGAGAGGAGGGGCCCCCGAGTGCAGCCTCCGTTGTGGGCCCCCTCCTCTGCAGCAGCAGAGTCTTCTACGCATGCGCAGGTCTCCAGGAACATGGCACCCGCACCTTGTTGCCGGGGACATCTCCAGTACGTATACGCAAATCACTCAGAAATGGCTGCGGTGGCAATTTTCCAAGTGATTTGTGTCCGCAGTGCCGGGTCGCCACCATGGGCCGGAGGGGTAAGTATAATAGATGTGTGCTGGGTGTGCAGTGTGGGCCCCTCTTGGACCTAGCGGCCCGTGTGCACCGCACACACTGAACCCATTATAGAAACGCCTATGTTATCGATCTATCATGTTATTGATCTATTATATCAAGTACATATGTATCAAATATCTATCTATCTATCTATCTATCTATCTATCTATCTATCTATCTATCTATCTGTCTGTCTGTCTGTCTGTCTGTCTGTCTGTCTGTCTGTCTGTCTGTCTGTCTGTCTGCCTGCCTGCCTATCTATCTATCTATCTATCTATCTATCTATCTATCTATCTATCTATCTATCTATCTATCTATCTATCTATCTATCTATCTATCTATCTATCTATCTATCTATCTATCTATCTATCTACCTGTGTCTATCTATCTATCTGTTGATACGCTGCTATACAGTGCATTTAAAAGCTCCCCCAACATTTTGACACTGCCAGCAAGTGGGCTGAATTACCCAATCATACAGCTGTAATTTTGCTGATTGGGAATGCAAATGATGTTTTCCTCTGTTTTAAATGCTAACACACACTGTGCTTTTCTTCTCAGTTCAAAACTGTCATTAAGAGAGTGAATTCTAACAAAGGATTCAGAGTAACAGAATGTTTTCCATTTGCAGAATCTGGGTTACATCGGCAGCAAATCTTTCTGCAAAGACCTTCAAATGTTGTCGTTGTTGAAGGACAAGATGCGGTTCTGGAATGTGCTGTATCTGGGTATCCAACGCCAACCGTCTACTGGATGCGTGAGGAGGAAGTCATTCCAGCAAGGTATGTACTAATAGTAATACATACTGTAAATGTTCTATAACACATGTGGGTACTGTAATTCCCAGCATACCCTGCCAGCTAGTGACACACTAGGACTTATAACTTAACAATTGTCCTCTGCCCCAACAAAACCTTTATCGACACATATTACGGCAATAAGGTATATGCTTTGGGGGCTATGTATTATCCCTCAAACGCCAAGGCCGCAGGCCTACTTAGAACCCACCCCAATGATTAGTAAGAAATAAAGTGATATTCGATATGTCCTGCTTTCCACCTTCTTAAAGACTAGTCATATTAAATTCTGTCCTCAAACATGCGTCCTTAAACAGCTATTTTCATATTTTCTCTATCGTCCTAAGTGGATGCTGGGGTTCCTGAAAGGACCATGGGGAATAGCGGCTCCGCAGGAGACAGGGCACAAAAAAGTAAAGCTTTTACCAGATCAGGTGGTGTGCACTGGCTCCTCCCCCTATGACCCTCCTCCAGACTCCAGTTAGATTTTGTGCCCGAACGAGAAGGGTGCAATCTAGGTGGCTCTCCTAAAGAGCTGCTTAGAGAAAGTTTAGCTTAGGTTTTTTACTTTACAGTGAGTCCTGCTGGCAACAGGATCACTGCAACGAGGGACTTAGGGGAGAAGTAGTGAACTCACCTGCGTGCAGAGTGGATTTGCTGCTTGGCTACTGGACACTAGCTCCAGAGGGACGATCACAGGTACAGCCTGGATGGTCACCGGAGCCGCGCCGCCGGCCCCCTTGCAGACGCTGAAGAGAGAAGAGGTCCAAAATCGGCGGCTGAAGACTCCTGAGTCTTCATAAAGGTAGCGCACAGCACTGCAGCTGTGCGCCATTTTCCTCTCAGCACACTTCACACAACAGTCACTGAGGGTGCAGAGCGCTGGGGGGGGCGCTCTGAGAGGCAAATAAAAACCTTATTAGAGGCAAAAAATACCTCACATATAGCCCACAGAGGCTATATGGAGATATTTAACCCCTGCCTAACTTCAAAAATAGCGGGAGACGAGCCCGCCGTAAAAGGGGCGGGGCCTATCTCCTCAGCACACAGCGCCATTTTCTCTCACAGAAAAGCTGGAGAGAAGGCTCCCAGGCTCTCCCCTGCACTGCACTACAGTAACAGGGTTAAAACAGAGAGGGGGGGCACTGATTTTGGCGATATTGTATATATATAAAAGATGCTATAAGGGAGAAACACTTATATAAGGTTGTCCCTATATAATTATAGCGTTTTTGGTGTGTGCTGGCAGACTCTCCCTCTGTCTCCCCAAAGGGCTAGTGGGTCCTGTCCTCTGTCAGAGCATTCCCGGTGTGTGTGCTGTGTGTCGGTACGTGTGTGTCGACATGTATGAGGACGATGTTGGTGAGGAGGCGGAGAAATTGCCTGTAATGGTGATGTCACTCTCTAGGGAGTCGACACCGGAATGGATGGCTTATTTAGAGAATTACGTGAGAATGTCAACACGCTGCAAGGTCGGTTGACGACATGAGACGGCCGACAATCTATTAGGACCGGTCCAGGCGTCTCAGAAACACCGTCAGGGGTTTTAAAAACGCCCATTTACCTCAGTCGGTCGACACAGACACAGACACGGACACTGAATACAGTGTCGACGGTGAATAAACAAACGTATTTCTCATTAGGGCCACACGTTAAGGGCAATGAAGGAGGTGTTACGTGTTTCTGATACTACAAGTACCACAAGAAAGGGTATTATGTGGGAGTGGAAAAAACTACCTGTAGTTTTTCCTGAATCAGATAAAATAAAATGAAGTGTGTGATGATGCGTAGGGTTACCCCGATAGCAAATATTGGCGTTATACCCTTTCCCGCCAGAAATTAGGGTACGTTGGGAAACACCCCTTAGGGTGATAAGGCGCTCACACGCTTATCAAGTGGCGTTACCGTCTCCAGATACGGCCGCCCTCAAGGAGCCAGCTGATAGGAAGCTGAAAAAAAATATCCTAAAAAGTATATACACACATACGTTGGTTATACTGCGACCAGCGATCGCCATCAGCCTGGAGATGCAGTGCTGGGTTGGCTTGGTCGGATTCCCTGACTGAAAATATTTTATTCATGTAGAGCATTTAATAGGATGCATTCTATATATATGTATGTGAGATGCACAGAGGGATATTTGCTCTCTGGCATCAAGATAAGTGCGTTGTCCATATCTCCCAGAAGATGTCAGGGACACGACAGTGGTCAGGTGATACAGATCCCATACGGCAGATGGAAGTATTGCTGTATAAAGGGAAGGAGTTATTTGGGGGTCGGTCCATCGGACCTGGGGACCACAGCAACAGCTGGGAAAACCTTTTTTACCCCAAGTTACATCTCAGCTAAAAAAGACACCGTCTTTTCAGCCTCAATCTTTCCTTTCCCATGAGGGCATGCAGGCAAAAGGCCAGTCATATCTGCCCAGACATAGAGGTAAGGGAAGTAGACTGCAGCAGGCAGCCCTTTCCCAGGAAAAGAAGCCCTCCACCGCGTCTGCCAAGTCCTCAGCATGACGCTGGGGCCGTGCAAGCGGACTCAAGGTGGGGGGGTAGTCTCAAGAGTCTCAGGGCGCAGTGGGATCACTCGCAAGTTGACCCCTAGATCGTACGAGTATTATCCCAGGGGTAAAGATTGGAGAGTCGAGACATCTTCTCCTCGCAGGTTCCTGAAGTCTGCTTTACCAACGGCTCCCTCCGACAGGGAGGCAGCATTGGAAACAATTCACAAGCTGTATATCCAGCAGGTGATAATCAAAGTACCCCTCCTACGACAAGGAAAAGGGTATTATTTTTCCACACTATATTGTGGTACTGAAGCCAGACGGCTTGGTGACACATAGTCTAAATCTAAAATGTTTTGAACACTTACATAAAAGGTTCAAATCGAGATAAAGTCACTCAGAGCAGTGATAGCGAA
Organism: Pseudophryne corroboree; assembly: GCF_028390025.1. Taxonomy (NCBI): domain Eukaryota; kingdom Metazoa; phylum Chordata; class Amphibia; order Anura; family Myobatrachidae; genus Pseudophryne; species Pseudophryne corroboree. The sequence goes on along the minus strand of NC_086444.1, from coordinate 61,792,523 downwards.
CCGGAAAAAAGGGGACTATATGGTGTCCCTGGACATCAAGGATTACCTCCATGTCCAAATTTTGTCCTTCTCATCAAGGGTACCTCTGGTTCGTGGTACAGAACTGTCAATATCAGTTTCAGACGATGCCGTTTGAATTATCCACGGCACCCCGGGCCTTTTTACCAAGGTAATGGCCGAAAAGATGTTTCTTCAAAGAAAAAAGGCATCTAAATTATCCCTTACTTGCACGACCTAAAAAGGGCAAGTTCCAGAGAACAGTTGGAGGTCGGAAGAGCACTATCTAAAGTAGTTCTTCGACGGCACGACTGGATTCTAAATATTCCAAGAATCGCAGCTGTTTTCCGACGATACGTCTGCTGTTCCTAGGGATGATTCTGGACACGGTTCAGAAAAAGGTTTTTCTTCCCGAGGAAAAAGCCAAGGAGTTATCCGACCTGTCAGGAACCTCCTAAAACCAGGAAAGGTGTCTGTACATCAATGCACAAGAGTCCTGGGAAAAATGGTGGCTTTTTACGAAGCAATTCCATTCGGCAGATTCCATGCAAGAATTTTCCAAAGGGATCTGTTGGACAAATGGTCAGGGTCGCATCCTCAGATGCACCTGCGAATAACCCGGTCGCCAAGGACAAGGGTATATCTTCTGTGGTGGTTGCAAAAGGCTCATCTATTGGAGGGCCGCAGATTCGGCATACAGGATTTGATCCTGGTGACCACGGACGCCAGCCTGAGAGGTTGGGGAGCAGTCACACAAGGAAGAAACTTCCAGGGGGTATGGACGAACCTGGAAAAGTCTCTTCACATAAACATTCTGGTACTAAGAGCAATCTAAAATGCTCTAAGCCAGGCGGAACCACTCCTGCAAGGAAAACCGGTGTTGATTCAGTCGGACAACATCACGGCGGTCGCCCATGTAAACAGACAGGGCGGCACAAGAAGCAGGAGTGCAATGGCAGAAGCTGCCAAGATTCTTCGCTGGGCGGAGAATCACGTAATAGCACTGTCAGCAGTGTTCTTCCCGGGCGTGGACAACTGGGAAGCAGACTTCCTCAGCAGACACGATATTCACCCGGGAGAGGGGGGTCTTCATCCAGAAGTCTTCCACATGCTAATAAACTGTTGGGAAAGACCAATGGTAGACATGATGGCGTCTCGCCTCAACAAGAAACTGGACAAGTATTGCGCCAGGTCAAGAGATCCACAGGCAATAGCTGTGGACGCACTGGTAACACCTTGGGTGTACAAATCAGTATATGTGTTTCCTCCTCTGCCTCTCATACCAAAGGTATTGAAGATTATACGGTGAGGAGGAGTAAGAACAATACTAGTGGCTCCGGATGGCCAAGAAGGACTTGGTACCCGGAACTTCAAGAGTTGGTCACGGACGACCCGTGCCCTCTACTTCTGAGAAGGGACCTGCTACAACAGGGTCCCTGTCTCTTTCAAGACTTACCGCGGCTGCGTTTGACGGCATGGCGGTTGAACGCCAGATCCTAAAAGGGAAAGGCATTCCAGAAGAAGTCATTCCTACCTTGATTAAGGCAAGGAAGGAAGTCACCGCGAAACTTTATCACCGCATTTGGCGAAAATATGTCGCGTGGTGCGAGGATCGGAGTGTTCCGACGGAGGAATTTCAACTGGGTCGTTTCCTACATTTCCTACAATCAGGATTGTCTATGGGTCTCAAATTGAGATCTATTAAGGTTCAAATTTCGGCCCTGTCAATATTCTTCCAAAAAGAATTGGCCTCAGTTCCTGAGGTACAGACTTTTGTTAAAGGAGTACTGCATATACAGCCTCCTGTGGTGCCTCCGGTGGCACCGTGGGATCTAAATGTAGTTTTAGATTTCCTCAAATCCCATTGGTTTGAACCATTGAAAAAGGTGGATTTTAAATATCTCACATGGAAAGTGACTATGTTACTGGCCCTGGCTTCCGCCAGGAGAGTATCTGAATTGGCGGCTTTATCTTATAAAAGCCCTTATCTAATCTTCCATTCGGATAGGGCAGAACTGAGGACTCGTCCGCATTTTCTCCCTAAGGTGGTATCAGCGTTTCACCTGAACCAACCTATTGTGGTGCCTGCGGCCACTGGCGACTTGGAGGACTCCGAGTTGTTGGACGTTGTCAGAGCCTTAAAAATATACATTTCAAGGACGGCTGAAGTCAGAAAATCTGACTCGCTGTTGATACTATATGCACCCAACAAGTTGGGTGCCCCTGCTTCTAAGCAGACGATTGCTCGTTGGATTTGTAACACAATTCAACTTGCTCATTCTGTGGCAGGCCTGCCACAGCCTAAATCTGTTAAGGCCCATTCCACAAGGAAGGTGGGCTCATCTTGGGCGGCTGCCCGAGGGGTCTCGGCATTACAATTCTGTCGAGCAGCTACGTGGTCGGGGGAAAACACGTTTGTAAAATTCTACAAATTTGATACCCTGGCAAAAGAGGACTTGGAATTCTCTCATTCGGTGCTGCAGAGTCATCCGCACTCTCCCGCCCGTTTGGGAGCTTTGGTATAATCCCCATGGTCCTTTCAGGAACCCCAGCATCCACTTAGGACGATAGAGAAAATAAGAATTTACTTACCGATAATTCTATTTCTCGGAGTCCGTAGTGGATGCTGGGCGCCCATCCCAAGTGCGGATTATCTGCAATACTGTACATAGTTATTGTTAACAAATTCGGGTTATATTGTTAAGGAGCCATCTTTAAGAGGCTCTTTCTGTTATCATACTGTTAACTGGGTTTAGATCACAAGTTGTACGGTGTGATTGGTGTGGCTGGTATGAGTCTTACCCGGGATTCAAATTGCCTCCCTTATTGTGTACGCTCGTCCGGGCACAGTACCTAACTGGAGTCTGGAGGAGGGTCATAGGGGGAGGAGCCAGTGCACACCACCTGATCTGGTAAAAGCTTTACTTTTTTGTGCCCTGTCTCCTGCGGAGCCGCTATTCCCCATGGTCCTTTCAGGAACCCCAGCATCCACTACGGACTCCGAGAAATAGAATTATCGGTAAGTAAATTCTTATTTTCATGATAGAATCAGCTTAGTGCCCCTACTGGGATTATATACAAGGGTTTAAGTTTTCAGAAGTAATACAATTCCGGCAATCTTAGCTGCAGAATTATTGTAAAGTGGCAATGATTTAAATGGCAAAACGAACCTGGTTTTGCCATTTAAACTATCGCCGTTTTAAATCTGCCGCCACGATCGCCGTAAGGTGCACTGCTAATGAAAACTCGCACCCTATTACATAACTCCCCTATATTGAATGTCTTCTAAAGTCTCTACTCGCTAACAGCCCAGGAAACACATGAAAAGTGCTAAATTATTGGTCCTTCCTTAGTATCCAGATATTTGGGTCTTTGCTCAGACCACCAAATATGTTCATCTCATGGACAGGCGTACCAAGCCACACATATGAATTACACGGGTGCAGGGCTGCGTCACAGTGGTATCAGATTGCAAGTAAGCAGCATGCAGTATTTGTGGAGCACATACAGTGCCGTTGCTTAGAGTACGGGTTATTCTGCTTCATACTGTAATTACTTTGCATTACCATCAGAGCCATACTTACAGTACCACTGGATGCAGGGCTAAGGGAGTGGTGGGGTTGCAGTTGTACCCAGGTACCCAGCTACCTGGAGAGGCTCCGGGCACAATCTTATAGTTTGCACCTGATGCCCAGCTTCCTGCTTCCACCTTCCTCTTCTATCGTGCCCTGGGAGGGAATGGGGGGTAGGGGTAAGGGCGGCTGCCAAGGGTGCTATAGTGTGCTGATCCTCAGCAGAGTCGTAAGTAGACTATTTGGTGCCCTGTGCCAGAGAGAGAATTGGTGCCCCCAGCTATTTTTCCAATAGGGACATAGGGGGTCATTCCGACCCGATCGCACAGTGCAGTTGTTCATATCACAGCGATCGGGTCGGAGCTTGCACCGGCACCGCAGTGCGCCGGCGCATGCCAGATGGCCGAAGGCTGTCGTTACCTAGCGATCGCCTCTGTCTGATTGACAGGCAGAGGCGGTCACTGGGCGGGAGGGGGCGGCACAGTGGCGTTTGGCCGTCGTTTTCGGGGAGCGGTACGGCCAACGCAAACGTGGCCGGACCATGCGGGAGGCGGGCCGCAGCGGCTGCATGATGTCACACGCAGCCCCTGCAACCCGGGGCAGCGACGAGTAACTCCCGGCCAGCAGCAGGTGCTGCGCTGGCCGGGAGTTACTCTTCAAGTACAAAAGCATCACCGCCGTGCAATACTTTTGTACTTGTGCGGGGGGGGAAGGGGGGGCGGACTGTCATGCGGGGCGGACTATCCCTGTGCTGGGCATCTTCCTAAAGTGCATGCCTCTTGGGGAAGGGGCATGACAAGATTGATTCCAGAGAAAGCACAAGCTATGATGCCCCTTTCCACATTATATATATTATATATGTATATAATACACACACACACACAATATATATATATATATATATATATATATATATATATGTATATATACAGTGCCTTGCTTAAGTATTCACCCCCCTTGGCTTTTTACCTATTTTGTAACATTACAACCTGTAATTTATTTATTTTTTATCTGAATTTTATGTGATGGATCTGCACAAAATAGTCTAAGTTGGTGAAGTGAAAAATTTCTATAAAAAATAATTTCTCATATGTCCTAGAGGATGCTGGGGACGCTTCAAGAACCATGGGGTATAGACGGGATCCGCACCAGACATGGGCACTTTAAGACTTTGAAAGGGGTGTGAACTGGCTCCTCCCTCTATGCCCCTCCTCCAGACTCCAGTTTAGAATCTGTGCCCAGGCAGACTGGATGCACACTGAGGAGCTCTACTGAATTTCTCGGAAAAGACTTTATGTTAGGTTTTTTATTTTCAGGGAGGACTACTGGCAACAGTCTCCCTGCATCGTGGGACCTAGGGGAGAGAAGTCAGACCTACTTCTAGGGAGTTTAAAGGCTCTGCTTCTTGGCTACAGGATACATTAGCTCCTGAGGGTTTGGAACACTAGGTACGCCTAGGGGTTCACTCCCAGAGCCCGCCGTCACCCCCCTTGCAGAGCCAGAAGTCAGAAGACAGGTGAGCAGGTGAGTAGAAGAAGATAGAAAACTTCAGTGACGGCTTTCTGAGGTACCGCACAGCGATCGCGCTGAGCGCCATGCTCCCATACACAGCGGCACTGCAGGGTGCAGGGTGCAGAGGGGGGGGGGGGGTGCCCTGGGCAGCATTAGAAACCTCTTTTATGGCTGGCAGAGTAAATTCGTACCCCTGCCGGCTTTATTTGTTTTAAAAAAGAGCGGGCTGAAGCGCGCCATGTAGGGGTGGGGCTTAGCCCTCACAGCTCTCATCAGCGCCATTTTTCTCTCCAGAGCTGCAGAGACGCTGGTCCTTCCTCACCACTGCTATAACAAGTAACAGGGTGCAAAACGGGGGGGCACAGCAAATTTGGTGCAAAATTCTGTGATTTTAAAGCGCTGTAGGGTCTGAGGCAATATATATATATAAGGTTTCAGAACCGGGACAGGCGCTAGGTTGTGAGCTGGCAAACTCCCTCTGTGTTTCTCTGACAGGCTTTACTGTGGGTCTGTCCCCCTTTTGGCCCAGTGTGTCTGTGGGTGTCGGTACAGGTGTGTCGGCATGTCTGAGGCGGAGTGCTCTTCCCAGGAGGAGACTGTGTTGGGGGCAGAAACGGCCGTGGAAGTAACCCTGTCGGCACCGCCGACTCCTGACTGGGTGAATGTGTTGAATGCTTTGAATGCTAATGTGGCTCTTATTAATAAGAGATTAGATAGATCTGATTCTCAGAACCAGGCATGAAAGAAATCTGTGGAGGATGTGTTATCACAGGCACAGACCCCCTCGGGGTCACATAAACGTTCCTTTGCTCAGTTGGCAGACACAGATACCGACACGGACACTGACTCCAGTGTCGACTATAGTGATACCAGATTAGACCCAAAATTGGCAAAGAGCATTCAGTACATAATTGTGGCAATAAAAGACGTGTTGCATATCACCGAGGACCCTGCTGTTCCTGATACTAGGGTCTGTATGTATAAGGGAAAGAAACCTGAGGTAACGTTTACTCCCTCTCATGAACTGAATGCCCTTTTTTAAAAAAATGTGGGAAAATCCTGACAGAAAGTTTCTGTTTCCCAAAAGGATTCAAATGGCGTATCCGTTCCCCTCTGGGGATAGAGAAAAGTGAGAGTCACCTCCCATTGTAGACAAGGCGCTGTCATGGTTGTCTAAAAAGGTGGCTTTACCATCTCCAGATACGGCAGCCCTTAAGGATTCGTAGACAGGAAAATATGCTAAAATCCATTTACGTCACACAGGTACACTACTCAGACCAGCTATTGCATCTGCGTGGGTGAGTAGTGCTATCGAAAAGTGGGCAGATAACTTGTCATCTGATATAGATACCCTGGATAGGGATACCATTCTTTTAATGCTAGGTTATATCAGGGACGCTGCAGCCTACTTAAATGAAGCGGCAAGAGATATTGGCCTCTTGGGATCAAGGGCCAATGCCATGGCAGTCTCAGCCAGGAGAGCATTGTGGATTCATCAATGGAATGCTGATGCTGACTCTAAGAAGGCTATGGAGTCTTTACCGTTTAAAGGTGGTGTGTTGTTTAATTAAGGTCTCGCTGAGTTGGTATCTACGGCTACCGCGGGTAAGTCGTCATTTTTGCCTTATGTTCCTCCACAACAAAAGAAAGCTCACCACTTGCAGATGCAGTCCTTTCGGCCAAATAAATACAAAAAAGGCCGAGGTTATTCCTTCCTTGCTAATAGAGGAAGAGGAAAAGGTAAAAGATCTCCAGCGCAGCAGGTTCTCAGGAGCAGAAGTCCTCCCCGGCTTCTGCAAAGTCTATGGCATGACGCTGGGGCTCCTCTGCGGGAGTCCGCACCGGTGGGGGCACGTCTCAAGCTTTTCAGTAATTTCTGGGCTCGTTTGGCCCTAGACCCGTGGATTCTAGAAATAGTGTCCCAGGGGTACAAACTGGAGTTTCAAGACGTACTCCCTCGACATTTTTTCAAATCAGCCTTACCAGCTTCTCTGCCAAGCAGGGAGGTAGTATGCAATGCAATACAAAAGTTGTGTCGGAATCAAGTCATTGTCAGGGTTCCCCCGGCACAACAGGGAGAAGGCTTTTATTCAAGCCTGTTTGTGGTCCCGAAGCCGGACGGCTCGGTCAGACCAATTCTGAACCTAAAATCCCTCAATCTTTACCTAAAAAAATTCAAATTCAAGATGGAATCTCTCCGAGCAGTGATCTCCAGTCTCGAGGAAGGGGATTTCATGGTGTCGGTCGACATAAAGGATGTCTACTTACACATCCCCATATATCCTCCGCATCAGGCTTACCTGCGGTTAGCTACTCAGGATTGTCATTACCAATTTCAGACGCTGCCATTTGGTCCATCCACGGCTCCGAGGATTTTCACCAAGGTAATGGCGGAAATGATGGTTCTCCTACGCAGGCAAGGAGTCACAATTATCCCTTACCTGGACGATCTCCTGATAAAGGCGAGATCCAAAGACAAGCTGGACCAGGACATTGCGCTCTCCCTGACAGTTCTGCAACAACATGATTGGCTCCTAAACCTGCCGAAGTCACAGTTGAATCCGACGAAGCGGCTGTTGTTTTTGGGAATGATTCTGGACACACAATTACAGAGAGTTTTTCTTCCAGAAGAGAAGGCTCTGGAAATTCAGAGTTTGGTCAAACAAATTCTGAAACCAGCGAGAGTATCATTTCATCAATGCACTCGGCTGCTGGGGAAGATGGTGGCGGCCTACGAGGCCATTCAATTTGGCAGATTCCATGCCAGGGTGTTTCAGTGGGACCTGTTGGACAAGTGGTCCGGATCCCATCTGCACATACACCGGAAAATAATCCTATCCTCCAAGACCAGAATCTCACTCCTGTGGTGGCTGCACAGTTCTCACCTTCTAGAGGGATGCAGATTCGTGATCCAGGACTGGATCCTAGTAACCACGGATGCAAGTCTCCGAGGCTGGGGAGCAGTCACACAGGGTATATGGTCAAGCCAGTAAGTTTGTCTACACATAAACGTTCTGGAGTTAAGGGCCATTTACAACGGCCTTCTTCAAGTGGAACGTCTTCTTCGCAACCGGCCCGTCCTAATACAATCGGACAATATAACAGCAGTAGTGCACATGAATTGCCAGGGCGGAACAAAGAGCAGGGCGACAATGGCAGAGGCCACAAAAGTTCTCCGCTGGGCAGAAAGACATACAAGCGCTCTGTCAGCGATCTTCCTTCCAGGAGTGGACGACTGGGAAGCAGACTTCCTCAGCAGACACGATCTCCATCCAGGAGAGTGGGGTCTTCATCAAGAGGTTTTCACAGAAGTGACAAGTCTTTGGGGAATTCCTCAAATAGACAGGATGGCGTCTCGCCTCAACAACAAACTTCAGAGATATTGTTCCAGGTCGAGGGACCCTTAAGCAATAGCGGTGGACACGCTGGTAACACCATGGGTGTTTCAGTTGGTGTACGTGTTTCCTCCGCTGCCACTCATTCCAAAGGTGCTAAAGATCATAAGAAGAACAAAGGTTCAGGTGATCCTCATTGCTCCGGACTGGCCAAGTAGGGCTTGGTATCCAGATCTTCAAGAATTACTCATAAGAGATCCCTGGCCTCTTCCTCTACGAGAGGATCTGTTACAGCAGGGGCCGTGCGTGTACCACGACTTACCACGGCTATGTTTGACAGCTTGGCGGTTGAACGCTGGATCCTAGCCCAAAAGGGTATTCCCAATGAAGTTATTCCTACACTTCTTCAGGCTAGAAAAGAAGTAACGTCTAAATATTATCATCGTATTTGGAGAAAATATGTGTCTTGGTGTGAATCCAAGAAGGCCCCTACGGAAGAATTTCAGCTAGGGCGTTTTCTCCATTTCCTGCAAGCAGGTGTGGATGCAGGTCTAAAGTTAGGCTCGATTAAAGTACAAATTTCGGCCTTATCGGTTCTATTTCAGAAACAATTGGCCTCCTTTCCAGAAGTTTAGACTTTCGTGAAGGGAGTTTTGCACATCCAACCTCCATTTGTGCTCCCAATGGCACCATGGGATATTAACGTGGTGTTGCATTTTCTTCAATCACATTGGTTTGAACCTTTACAGAAGGTTGAGTTGAAATTTCTCACTTGGAAAGTGGTCATGCTATTGGCCTTAGCATCCGCTAGGTGGGTGTCTGAGTTAGCGGCTTTGTCTCACAAGAGTCCTTATTTAATCTTCCATGAGGAGAGAGCGGAGTTGAGGACTCGTCAACAATTTCTGCCGAAGGTGGTTTCATCGTTCCACATGAACCAGCCTATTGTGGTACCAGTGGCTACTGATGCCTTCAAGGAGTCAAAATCTCTCGATGTTGTCAGGGCCTTGAAGATTTATGTCGCCAGAACGGCTCCACTTAGGAAAATGGAAGCTCTGTTTATCCTGTATGCTGCCAACAAGGTTGGAATTCCTGCTTCAAAGTAGACTATTGCGCGCTGGATCTGCAATACGATTCAGCATGCTCATTCTACGGCTGGATTGCCGTTACCGAAATCATCCTGGGTGGCTGCCCGTGGGGTCTCAGCATTACAACTCTGCCGAGCAGCTACTTGGTCAGGTTCAAACACTTTTGCTAAATTTTACAAGTTTGATACCTTGGCTGATGAGTACCTCATGTTTAGTCAATCGGTGCTGCAGAGTCATCCGCACTCTCCCGCCCGTTCTAGAGCTTTGGTATAAACCCCATGGTTCTTGAAGCATCCCCAGTATCCTCTAGGACGTATGAGAAAATAGGATTTTGATACCTACCGGTAAATCCTTTTCTCTTAGTCCGTAGAGGATGCTGGGCGCCCGTCCCAGTGCGGACTCTATCTGCAGTTATTAGTTATTGGTTATGTTTACACACGGGTTGTGTAATGTAATTGGTCAGCCTATTGCTGGCGTTGTTCATGCCGTTGACTGATTTTCTGTTAAATGCCATGTTGTACGGCGTGTTTGAGGTGTGAGCTGGTATATGTCCCTTAGTTAACAATAAATTATTTCCTCGAAATGTCCGTCTCCCTGTGCACAGTTCCTATAACTGGAGTCTGGAGGAGGGGCATAGAGGGAGGAGCCAGTTCACACCCCTTTCAAAGTCTTAAAGTGCCCATGTCTCCTGCGAATCCCATCTATACCCCATGGTTCTTGAAGCATCCATAGCATCCTCTACGGACTAAGAGAAAAGGATTTACCGGTAGGTATCAAAATCCTATTTTTAATAAATAAAAAATTTAAAATTTGCATGTTCAAATGTATTCACCCTCTTTGCTATGAAGCCCCTCAAAAGTTCTGGTGCAACCAATTACCTTCAGAAGTCGCATAATTAGAATAATGAAATCACATAATTAGAAATGAAGTCCACCTGTGTGCAATCTAAGTGTCACATGATCTGTCAGTATAAACACACCTTAACTGAAAGGCCCCAGAGGCTGCAACACCACTAAGCAAGAGGCATCACACCAGGAAGACCAAGGAGCTCTTCAAACAAGTCAGGGACAAAGTTGTTGAGGAGTACAAGTCAGGGTTGGGTTATAATAAAATATCCAAATCTTTGATGATCCCCAGAGCACCATCAAATCCATCATCTTAAAAAAAATCTACCAACGCGTTTCGTCAAATAGACTTCATCTTGATGAAGACTTCATCAGACTTGATGTCTATTTGACGAAACGCGTTGGAAGACCTGTACTGACCTCATATCCAGATAAGGAATAACCATTTTAATATTTTTATTCTAGTTTTTTAACTCTGATTTTAAGTATTATAGCTCAGCTGTGTTTGTACTGTATGTATTGTCCCATTTTTTCATAAATGTGTCTAATGTGATATACTTTGTTAATAAATTGTAATTATTTTTATATCAATTTGGTATACTACCTTATTGCAGACACCAGTGGTCACTGTATATCCCTTATCCTTTCTTTACCAATTCCGATCATTCAGGGAAATTACCATCTCTGTTCTTTTTTGAGAGGAAGAGCTGATGCCTCTTAATTAATAGTGGGGAGTGTCTAACAGTTTATAATTATAACATATACAACATATCTGATACGTTTGTTCCCATCACATGTGGCGCAATATCAATCCATTTTTCTATATATATATATATATATATATATATATATATAGGGTTTCCCAATTGCGCTTAGGAGTGTCTAAAGCAGCACCTCTAGATGAACCTTCTGTTAGCTAATATTCAAGGGAAGTAGTTATTGGACAGATCAGGGAGCGCTAATGTTTACAAGTACCTAATTTTGACCATCCATAATGTAACAAACACTTTAAGACATATATGTAAATAAAAACTTAATTTTTAGTCATAAAAATGTATTCACAATGTTATTAAAACAGTTGATGATGTGCAAAAGGCACATGAGTTAGTTCAGTGAAACTCTGTGAGGAACTCATATGCCTTTTGTGCATCATCTCTACAGAAGGTTGTGCGCCATCTACTAAAAACTTCAGTGATGTTTGTTTCTTTACAGCCTAATGGTCAAATATGGGCCCTCATTCCGAGTTGTTCGCTCGCAAGCTGCTTTTAGCAGCTTTGCACACGCTAAGCCGCCGCCTACTGGGAGTGAATCTTAGCTTATCAAAATTGCGAACGAAAGATTAGCAAAATTGCGAATAGACACTTCTTAGCAGTTTCTGAGTAGCTCCACACTTACTCGGCAACTGCGATCAGTTCAGTTAGTTTCGTTCCTGGTTTGACGTCACAAACACACCCAGCGTTCGGCCAGACACTCCTCCGTTTCTCCAGCCACTCCCGCGTTTTTCCCAGAAACGGTAGCGTTTTTTCGCACACACCCATAAAACGGCCAGTTACCGCCCAGAAACACCCACTTCCTGTCAATCACATTACGATCACCAGAACGAAGAAAAAACCTCGTAATGCCGTGAGTAAAATTCCTAACTGCATAGCAAATTTACTTGGCACAGTCGCACTGCGGACATTGCGCATGCGCATTAGCGACTAATCGCTCCGTTGCAAGAAAAAAATAACGAGCGAACAACTCAGAATGACCCCCATAGACTGTTGGTCTAGACGTTAAAGACTCCTATGTCAATTATGATTTAACCCCTCAGACATAAGCTGATCCATCTGAGTTAATATTTTCAGTGATATAGGCACTTTTTTTTTAAGCTACCTTTATCACGTTTAGTTTGGGCATCTGATCTTGTACCCCTGAAGAAGTCCTTTGTGATGAAACGTGTTGAGTTCTTCATCTGTTTCACCTTTATGTCATACGCTGATTTTACGATAACTTAAGAGATTCTAAATTGCGAAATTGTGAAACTGTACAGATGCTCTTTTTTTTACTATAAAAGAAACTGTTTTAATAACATTGTGAATACATTTTTATGACTAAAAATTACGTTTTTATTTACAAATAAGTTTTAAAGTAAACAGCGCCCTGTCCAATAATAGCGATGGAAGGCGGCACTCCAAGGTTTTCATTCAGTGAAAAATAAGGTGTTTATTGTTATATATATAGTGTATATAAATATATACATTTATAGACCACTGCAAGAAAATGGATTTGGACACAAATCCTCTTTATACCACATGCATGCACTTATCTTGAGAGCTCACTGTTATTCAGTTACAATATCCTTTATTAAATATCACATTTCAATATACTGTCATACCCCGAATTCAGACCGAGAACCTGTTGAATTCTAATTACACCCTACTCATGGAGCTATTTGATCCTGCATAAAAACTATGAGAACTATATGAAGCTACTGGTTATTTGTAAAAAAAAATAATCAGCTTTGCAATTGAGCAGATCTATGTAGTGTGCAGCCACACATCCAATCACTTGTAGCCACACACTACATAGATCTGCTCAGCCGCAATGCTGATCATTTATTTACAAAGTACAAGGTGAGCTTCAAATAGAATTCTCCAGCTTAGAATGATCTACCTTTCTATGCAAGGGCAGATCAATGAATAGATTGTCTGACTGCAATGCCACAGGCAATGGGTTTGAATCCCGGGTATATCAGCATCTTGATATGTAATAATGGACAGTGCGACTGAATAACAAAGAAATCTCAAGTTGATTTCATGAATGTTGTATAGGTATTAGCGACAGAAGGGGTCAGGGTAGGAGACAGGGGCGGTCAGGAGATGCTGGGCTTCAAAAAGGGGGGAAGCTGCAAGTGAAAGTAATTAAAACAAATAATTGACAAGTGCCGCCAACAGCGCCCCCTACCCTGCAGCGCTATGTGCGGTGCCCCCTCCGCACCCACCTAGTTACGGCCCTGATCCTCTGATCCGGTACTGACCATGTAAGCACATATGGAAATTTGCTTATTCATATATATATGTGCAAACATTATTAGCCCTATACATAAAGGTTATTTCTGAATGCTAATTACTTTTTCGTTATGTGTATTTATTTTGCCTCTGAAACATTCTGTCGAGCAGAACTATAAACAAACGCGTCTTGTTTTCCGTGGCGCTGTAATATTGTGCACTGTAGCTGCTGATTTTCATTTTCGCTATGAGGTGTCAGTCGGCCCATGTATTATTTTTCAATCATTACGGAGCCTAGGAAAATGCGGCTTTCAGATGTAATGACAACATGCTGGAGAGTGCAAGAGATAACACGTAACACCTGCAACTCGAGATATCATTAATTCTGATTGTTCCACTGGAACAGACGATCGTTGTTTTTATCCCCAGAGAAGCATCATACACCTGACTGACTGAGGAGTGGGAAATTATAGGACTGTGAGGCTAAAAAGAATTGCGGACCCCAGCGTAGAGCCATCAAATAAACGCAATCATAAAGAAAACTTCTGAGTGTTATTTAAACACAGAAAATAACTGAGTAGAGTAAAACATCTGGCGGCTAATGCTACTTCTAGCCCCGCAATATGATTGTAATCAAAGAAGACTTGATGTTTTTGTTTTGTTTTTTTCCCTTTTCTTTCTGGAGTTTTATTGTGTCCCAGGGGAAGATTTATCAAAGCTGGGAGAGAGTTAAAGTGGAGAGAGATCAGGGGGTCTATTCATGAAGCAGTGAAAAGTGTGGAGAAGTGAGCCAGTGGAGAAGTTACCCATGGCAACCAATCAGCTGCTCTGTATAATTTTACAGTATGCAAATTATAAATGTTACTTCAATGCGGATTGGCTGCCATGGGCAGCTTCTCCATTGGCTCACTTCTCCACACTTTTCACTGCTTCCGGGAATAGACCCCAAAGTCCCAGCCAACCAGCCCCTAACTGTCATTTTTCAAACACAGCCTGTAACATGGCAGTGAGGAGCTGATTGGCTAGTACTTTATCTCTTTCCACTTTATCTCTCTCCAAAGCTTAGTAAATAGATCTCCAAGTATTGAATATATGCACGTTTGGAATTAATCTCAGTGGTCAAATGTCAACAAGCAATATGCTACCATAATACCGTAGTTTGGGCATAGTTCACCACGGAATGCAGGTACGATTGCGATCACATGCTGATGCCCTGTGATGTGTGCGTATGCAGTGCGCATGCGCATACAGTGAGATGCAACAGCATCTCACTGGTGCGAACGCCTTTGCCTGATTGACAGCACAGTCCAAATTTCAAGTAGGGGAGCCGCACCAACTGTCACCAACTGTCATCCCAAATTGACTCTCTGGCAGTTGGTGCGGCTCCCCTATTTGAACTTTGGACTGTGCTGCAGCCCCTCCTCTGGAGCTGCCTAGCGCAGCTTTGAAGTAATGCATGTATGAGATCTTAACAGCTATACAAGTGAGCTAAAACCTTAGCCAAAAAAAATCTGATCAGTTATGAGTATAGCAAGTAGTGCTCTTCAGTAATTCCATTACCAAGAAATTCTGGTAGCAAAATGATTTCATGGATAGATGCAGCTTTTTAAAACAAACATCTTATAGCAAGCTGCTAAGAAACAGGTCATAACCCTCCACTGCAGTGGGTGCATGAGTATATAACTCTCCACTGCAGGGATACATGCATTTATCCCATGAGTATATAACTATCCACTGCAGGGGTACATGCATTTATCCCATGAGTATAATCCTCCACTGCAGGGGTACATGCATTTATCCCATGATTATACTCCTCCACTGCAGGGGTACATGCATTTATCCCATGATTATACTCCTCCACTGCAGGAGTACATGCATTTATTCCATGAGTATATAGCCCTCCACTGCAGGGGTACATGCAATTTTCCCATGAGTATATAACTCTCCACTGCAGGGGTACATACATTTATCCCATGAGTATATAGCCCTCCACTGCAGGGGTGCATACATTTATCCCATGCGTATATAACCCTCCACTGCAGGGGTACATGCAATTTTCCCATGAGTATATAACTCTCCACTGCCGGGCTACATGCATTTATCCCATGAGTATATAGCCCTCCACTGCAGGGGTGCATACCTTTATCCCATGAGTATATAACCCTCCACTGCAGGGGTACATGCATTTATCCCATGAGTATATAGAACTCCACTGCAGGGGTGCATACATTTATCCCATGAGTATATAACCCTCCACTGCAGGGGTACATGCATTTATCCCATGAGTATATAGCCCTCCACTGCAGGGGTGCATACATTTATCCCATGAGTATATAACCCTCCACTGCAGGGGTACATGCATTTATCCCATGAGTATATAACCCTCCACTGCAGGGGTACATGCATTTATCCCATGAGTATATAACCCTCCACTGCAGGGGTGCATGCAATTTTCTCATGAGTATATAACTCTCCACTGCAGGGGTGCATATATTTATCCCATGAGTATATAACTTTCCACTGCAGGGGTGCATGCATTTATCCCATGAATATATAACCCTCCACTGCAGGGGTGCATGTATTTATCCAGTTTATAACCCTCCTCTGCCGGGGTACATGCATTTATCCCATGAGTATATAACCCTTCAATGCAGGGGTGCATGATTTTATCCCATGAGTATATAACCCTCCACTGCAGGGGTGCATGCATTTATCCCATGAGTATATAACCCTCCACTGCAGGAGTACATGCATTTATCCCATGAGTATATAGCCCTCTACTGCAGGGGTACATGCATTTATCCCATGAGTATATAACCCTCCACTGCAGGGGTACATGCATTTATCCCATGAGTATATAACCCTCCACTGCAGGAGTACATGCATTTATCCAATGAGTATATAGCCCTCCACTGCAGGGGTACATGCATTTATCCCATGAGTATATAGCCCTCCACTGCAGGGGTGCATACATTTATCCCATGAGTATATAGCCCTCCACTGCAGGGGTACATACATTTATCCCATGAGTATATAACCCTCCACTGCAGGAGTACATGCATTTATCCCATGAGTATATCACCCTCCACTGCAGGGGTGCATACATTTATCCTATGAGTATATAACCCTCCACTGCAGGGGTGCATGCAATTTTCTCATGAGTATATAACTCTCCACTGCAGGGGTGCATACATTTATCCTATGAGTATATAACCCTCCACTGCAGGGGTGCATGCATTTATCCCATGAGTATATAACCCTCCACTGCAGGGGTGCATACATTTATCCCATGAGTATATAACTCTCCACTGCAGGGGTGCATGCATTTATCCCATGAGTATATAACCCTCCACTGCAGGGGTGCATGTATTTATCCCATGAGTATATAACCCTTCACTGCAGGGGTGCATGATTTTATCCCATGAGTATATAACCCTCCACTGCAGGAGTACATGCATTTATCCCATGAGTATATCACCCTCCACTGCAGGAGTACATGCATTTATCCCATGAGTATATTGCCCTCTACTGCAGGGGTACATGTATTTATCCCATGAGTATATCACCCTCCACTGCAGGAGTACATGCATTTATCCCATGAGTATATAGCCCTCCACTGCAGGGGTGCATACATTTATCCCATGAGTATATAACCCTCCACTGCAGGGGTACATGCATTTATCCCAAGAGTATACAACCCTCCACTGCAGGGGTACATGCATTTATCCCATGAGTATATAACCCTCCACTGCAGGGGTACATGCATTTATCCCATGAATATATAACCCTCCACTGCAGGGGTACATGCATTTATCCCATGAGTATATAACCCTTCACTGCAGGAGTACATGCATTTATCCCATGAGTATATCACCCTCCACTGCAGGAGTACATGCATTTATCCCATGAGTATATCACCCTCCACTGCAGGAGTACATGCATTTATCCCATGAGTATATCACCCTCCACTGCAGGGGTACATGCATTTATCCCATGAGTATATAACCCTCCACTGCAGGAGTACATGCATTTATCCCATGAGTATAAAACCCTCCACTGCAGGTATTTATCCCATGAGTATAATCAATATTTTTTTTTTTATTTCCTTAATTTTCAAGGACAATGAAGTATTCCCTACTGGGAGGCAGCAATCTGCTGATTACGAATGTAACGGATAATTACGCTGGGACATACACCTGTGTGGTTACCTACAAAAACGAAAACAGCAGCGCCTCAGCGGAACTGAGCATCATGGGTAAGTGCTCCAGTGTGACAATAACACCCATTGTGCAGGATACCGTATGAAGTGTTTTCATTATTGTGCCAAGCGTCTGTGGGAAATGTGTCAAACATTCTAAAGAGGATAAAAGGAGGTGTTACCTATCAACCAATCGGATTCTAGGTTTCATTTTACAGACTATTAGATAAATTATAGCAAGAAGCTGATTGGTTGTTCAGCAACTTCTCCACTTTTCCCCTTTAGAATATTTGATATCTTCCCATGAGTGTTTACATGTGATACTTAGCTATTTTACTTACCCAGTAAGTACTGTTACATCAGCTCGTCTGGAGGTATGGAGTTATTAGGCTACAGTACATGATACTTCTGTGTAGGGTAGATATATTGACGTGTGTGGATCATAATTACAAGCTTCGTTCTCAGCAATAAATGGAGCGATGGGTCCATAGTCAGCTGTATATTAGAACACAGTAATGTATACAAAGTAACAAGGTTGTCTCTTAGAAGAATTGTGCATGACTCCCTCACCCTCCTGTCCTCATCACTCCAGTTGTTTCCTGTTGGGATTTCAAGTACAAACCTTATTTCTCCATAACTTTTGACCTTCTTCCCTTTCCACAGCAATAAACTAGCATTGATATGTGCAATATCTGCTGGGACCAGCATTTGAAGCTTGGTGTTCAGTGAATTCTAAATATACAATACTGAGTGTATATTACAGTCCACCAGTTTGGAGTGTGAAGGAAGTGGTAGGCGCAAAAAGAGAAATTAAACAAATCCATGGTGATCCTACTCCCTGTTTGTATCTGTCACATGCTACAGCTCAACTTCTGATAGTCCGTCAAGGGAAAACGAGCAGCTCCACAGCCCGCAGGAAATTTATGTTGTCTTTCACAAGGTGCTAGATTCCATGGGCGGTATTCAAAGTACCAGCCAATCAGCTCCTAACTGCCATGTTATAGTCTGTGTTTGAAAAATGACAGTTAGGAGCTGATTAGCTGGTACTTTATCTCCGTCCACTTTATCTCTCTCCAAGGTTTAGTACATTAGACCTCATATTTATTAAAGCCATGTTGCAGGAAATCCCCCGCAAAATCTAAGTATCTCCTAAATGTAACAGGGAGGGACCACAGCAGATACATGTGTCTTCAATCACAACAACACTCCAATGCTATGTTAATCATGATTAGACTAATACATACATGCTTGTTGAGTGTATATTCAATAATGGCATATGTATTTGGTACAGGGGATTGGTGGTAGAAGTGGGGATGAGTGACATAATACAACTGAGTGGAACCCCATAATAATTCACTGAGGATTCTTTGATGCACATGTGATATATATTTCAACACAATGAAGAACAAGTCCGGTCGGGTTGTGGTGCGTGACTGTTCATGACCTTTTCCAGTTTAGTTGTATACTGTAAGTCACGTCTCCGCTTTTATTTGCAGTCACATTTCTAAGAGAGATTACTAGTGACAGAGTGTGTTACTTTCAATCATATTTAATTTCATACAGCATAATACAACTGTATCTCGATGCCATCTTTTCTTTAACAATTATGTAAGATGACTGTTTTAGACTAGCTATTATTTGTTTACTCTCACAAAAAAAAGAATAGGCCGTTAAGTGCCTGAGATATCCTATTGTTAGCGCAATACAGAGATACACATATTGTTCTAGGAACCACATAAAAGCTGACGGAGACAAATAAATATGCGGCACATCACTTTTCTGTAAACACAAATATATAAAAATGGCCTCAAAGGAATTATATTTTCCCCATATTCTTTGTTCCAGAATACAATTCAAAATCAGCAAACAATAAAACGCAGCCTCACCCTGTAATTTAAAAGTAAAATACATAATTCTGGTACATTTTTGTTCCTCTGCTTTATAAATCTAAAAAAATACTTTTTCTGTGCGTTTTTTCTAAATGTATTGATTGTTCATAGGAAACAGAATATGCCAATGAAACAGTAAATATTTGGGCATCCGGTCAGGATCCCGGCAGTCCGAATAACGACGCCGAGATCACGACACTTACTCGGAATGCAGAATAGGGTCACAAGCCTGCCGACGGAATTCCGGCTGCCGGGCTCTCAAACGATCGTGTACCGGGCCACTTGAGAGGTAAGCCGCGCGCAGAGTGTGTGTGTTTAGTAGTGATGTGCACCGGAAATTTTTGGGGTTTTGGTTTTGGATTCGGTTCCGCGGCCGTGTTTTGGATTCGGACGCGTTTTGGCAAAACCTCCCTGAAAAATTGTTGTCGGATTCGGGTGTTTTTTTTACAAAAGACCCTCAAAAACAGCTTAAATCATAGAATTTGGGGGTAATTTTGATCCCATAGTATTATTAACCTCAATAACCATAATTTCCACATGGCTAAGCTAAGCGACCCAAGTGGCCGACACAAACACCTGGCCCATCTAGGAGTGGCACTGCAGTGTCAGACAGGATGGCACTTAAAAAAATAGTCCCCAAACAGCACATGATGCAAAGAAAAAAAGAGGTGCACCAAGGTCGCTGGATGGCTAAGCTAAGCGACCCATGTGGCCGCACAAACACCTGGCCCATCTAGGAGTGGCACTGCAGTGTCAGACAGGATGGCACTTAAAAAAATAGTCCCCAAACAGCACATGATGCAGAGATAAATATATATATATATATATATATATATATATACTGGTGGTCAGCAAAATTCTGCACTGTCCTCCTACTATAATACTGCGCACAACTACAATGCAGCACAGATATGGATAGTATACTTGACACATAGGTAGAGCAATGGACTACTGTACCGTACTGCTATATATATACTGGTGGTCAGCAAAATTCTGCACTGTCCTCCTACTATATACTGCGCACAACTACAATGCAGCACAGGTATGGATGGATAGTAAAATTTACGACACAGAGGTAGAGCAATGGCCTACTGTACCATACTGCTATATATATATACTGGTGGTCAGCAAAATTCTGCACTGTCCTCCTACTATATACTGCACACAACTACAATGCAGCACAGGCAGAGAACGTAGATACAGTATTTGCAGCACACTGAGCACAGATATTTGCAGCACACTGAGCACAGATATTTGCAGCACACTGAACACAGATACTGAGAGGACGCCAGCCACGTCCTCTCGCTATCATCTCCAATGCACGAGTGAAAATGACGGCGACGCGCGGCTCCTTATATAGAATACGAATCTCGCGAGAATCCAACAGCGGGATGATGACGTTCGGGCGCGCTCGGGTTAACCGAGCAAGGCAGGAAGATCCGAGGCTGCCTCGGAACCGTGTAAAATAGGTGAAGTTCGGGGGGGTTTGTATCTTGACGAACCGAACCCGCTCATCACTAGTGTTTAGGTGTAGGCTGCAGGGGGAGGGTTAGGCTTAAGGGGGGTACTCACGGAGCGATATTCTAAGCAATCTGACTAGATTGCTTAGAATATCGGCAGGATCGCTCCGTGTGTAGCCCCCTCGGCGATAGCGATGCGCGGCCCCGCACATCGCTATCGCCGCTGCTAGATTGGCCTGCATGCAGGCCAATCTAGCGGGTCGCTCACTTCACCCGCTGGGTGAAGTGAGCGGCCCCCCCGTCTCCCCCCGCACGCTCAGCACAGATCGCGCTGTGCTGAGCGGCAGGAGAGATGTGTGCTGAGCGGTTCGCTCAGCACGCATCTCTCCTTGATCGGCCCGTGAGTACTGGGCTTTAGGCTGCTGGGCGAGGGTTAGAGTTAGGCAGTTTGTGTGGGGGGAGGGGGGTTAGGTTTAGGCTGCTAGAAGGGAAGGTTAGGGGGCCATTGGGGGAAGGTAATTATACTTACCTTCCCCTTTCGGCATTCTGAGCACCGGGATGCCGTGGTCGGTATTCTGACCGTCGGCATCCCAAATGCTGGCATATCGATCCCAACCTATCTAAGTGGTGGTGCTGGTGGCTTTCGTGTCTGGGAGCTAGTGCAAAAGTCGCAAGATCTGATCGCATTCGGAATTGCACGCAACTCAGAACCAGGCCCCCCCAGTACAGTACATGTACAGTAACAGATAAACACGGAGGATCTAATACATTCTCAGGCCCACCAGTAGCTGTCAGCAAACAGACTCATTTGATTTGTCCCATTTAAAGAGCCGGTGTTTGATGAACGGAGGCAAGCTGCGGCTACGTCTTATAAATTGGTAAGATAAGTGGTCCTGTGGGGAGAATAAGACTTCTGTTATATTAAACATGCCGCTGTCCATTAGCATGGCATTGACTGTAATAATACTGAATCACGGGGACGGATACATTGCCCAATAAGTGCTTTGTAATGATGCAGGTATTAGCGGGAAGCGCGGCTTCGTTCGGCTCTCCCAGCTGTTTGGAGAGGAGATGCAATGAGTAGCTGTGAGTTATGGAAAAGTGGCAGCACAGCAGCACACAGGAGACCTGCGGGGCCTGAGCGCTGGAGGTCAGATCAATGAGTGTCTGCTGATGCAGCAAGGTGAAATGACACTCGGGGGACCCAGGCCGTAAAGTGGGCAAGTTCCCGGAAATTGTAATTTATGTATCTTTAAGATTCCGCAGAAAGACTGATGATCTGCCTGGGTGTAAAGGGAAACAGTGGCAACTGAATATATTGTAGTGTCATCCTGAGAGATGTTTCCCTAAACCAATATATTAAAAAAAAATATATATATACTGTATATGTATACTGTATGTGTATATACGGCATGAATGATGAAACCAGATTTCTACCTTGTTCATTCAAAAGTTGTCATGGAGATGAAGATGAAAGGTGTATGATTCAGGATTATAGGGGGCTAATACAGATGTGTTTGGAGGTGCTAACATGGTAATGCAGCAGGGGGCGTCACGCCTCCTGCTGCATTATTGATCCGAACTGCGTCCAAGGACGCAATATCGGATCTTCCCCGGCACCGGCGGCACCCATGTGGGCAGCTCTGTGCTACTACAGAGATCCCTGGCTTCATTCCTCCCCCTAAACAGTGATGGCATGCCTCCGTTTTCACAAACAGAGGCTCTGGTTACCCCATCCTCACCCCCAAATTGCATCACTCACTGACAGTCTAATGTCGGCCCTGTGTCCTGTGTCGCAGAACGGGTCTTGTCCATACATCAGTAATTTGCGGCTCGGGATGGCGCTCTGCCCACATCAGAATGAGGCCCATAGTGTACTCTGGTCGCACATACGCAGTTGCTCAGCCGGTCCAAACTCAGAAGTAAAGTAATCGCCTCAGCCGGCAGAATCCATGTCCCGGCAAGACTGCGTTCATAAATTCCCCGGATGTAACATTTCTTATTGCCGCGATATGTGGCGATAAGAAATTAACTTTGGGGGTCATTTAGACCAGATCGCACGCTGCATTTTTTCACAGCCGTGCGATCGGGTCTGAACTGCGCATATGTGTGGTCCCAGAGCCGGCCTTGGGCATAGGCAAACTAGGCAGATGCCTAGGGCATTTGGTATGCTTAGGGGCACCAGCAGCTTCTGTTGATTAAAATGATATGTGGCATGCCTATATTCTGTGTGTGACTGCGGCTGTATCTGCATACGAAATGCTACGTTGCGTGTATTCCTGGAAATCACTGTAATGTAGCATTTCGTATGCAGATACAGCCGCAGTCACACACAGAATATAGGCATGCCACATATCATTTTAATCAGCAGAAGCTTCATGTGCATTCTGGTCAAACAGCAATGCTAATAATATGCATTTTCATAAACAAAAGGCGCCTGACGTTAGCAGAGCTGCCAGCTGACTCATGCCAGGCATCTCTTGCAGAACTAGCGGCGGTGCTAGGGGGCACCAGCCAAAATCTTGCCTAGGCAATGGTTAGGGCCGGCTCTGTGTGGCCCGCAGTGCGCATGCGCGTCGGCCACCAGTGACGGCCGTCGACGGGCAGCGACGAATCGAACAAAGAGACCCAACGCACCGGCGATCGCAAGAAGATTGACAGGCAGAAGGCGTTCGTGGTTGGCAACTCACCGTTTTCAGGGAGTGTCCGGAAAAATGCAGGCGTGCCCAGCTGTTCTGGAGGAGGATTCCTGACGTCACCACCAGTCCGGATCGTCGCAGCGGCTGAGTAAGTCCTGGCTTGTGCAGAAACTGCACAGCCGATCGCACCCCTGCCAAGCGTTTATACCCCCACCCCTGTAGGCGGCGATTACCTGGTCGCAGCAGTGCAAAAAACCGCCTGCGTGCGACCAGGTCTGAATTAGGCCCATTGTCAGGGCGAAAATGCTAAATCAGCCGCATAGTGACATAGCTAGAAACGGAAACTTACAGACATTATTGGAGTACGAGATAAAAATGCAATGAACTTTTTGTAACAGTAAATGCTATAACAGATGTTCTCACTGTTTTGACCTCAGGTAATAAATCAGTTTAACTCTCTCCTAAATTGTTAATGTCCTCGGTCCCTATGGAGAAAATCTGTTTATAGATCACTGGCTCTGAGAACAACAGGCTGTTTCCCCGTGTTCCCAGAAATACATTCAGGTCTCCCAGGCTTCCTATGTCCCACTGTAGTCCTGGAATATATTGTATCACATCTTGTAAGTTTACAAATGCCCAGTATACAGTACGTATCCAGGGTACACAAGGATACAGATATAAGACCTGATTCAGGTTCAGTAGCAGATTCTGCTAAACAAGGCCGCCCAGCGCAAGGTAACGCTACCCAGTATGGGAAGTGCCGCCCTGAAATGCCTTTGCATTTAAAAATGCAATGACATCGCAGGTGCCTGCATTGCGGTAGCCCCCTTGCATACCTAGCCGTGCATAGGCCTCGTGTGACGTCATGCGGCCGACCCTAAAACAATCTGGATATGCCGCCGTTGTCTGGACTATGCCCCTGCAATGCCACAACGCTGACCCTCTTTGGCCTGTCACTTTCAATCAAAATGAGATCGCATCCTCCCAGGATGCAGTCGCATTTTGACCCCCTCACACGCGCATTAGCAATGCTGTGCATGCACAGGTGGCCAAAATCGCTGTATGCAGCAGCAGCAACTGCTGCTGAACGAGCTGCATAATCTGAGGTAATTTCTAGCAAACTTGGTATAAACAGCATCATACGGTATAACATTATCTATATGAAGAACATCTGTAACTCGTGTAAACCACGTCTGTGCAGACTGTGACTTCTAACTGTTAAAAGAGGTTGATTTCTGATCTGATTACTTCAGAGTTCATTAGGAGATGTGCAGTATAAGGAATGATGCAGCTCCTACTGTGATTTAATATGTGATCTTCTGTGACTGACATAAAACTCTGTGGTGACTTCTAATAGCCTTATAATTGACAATAACAGATATAGGAACTAATTCAGTATGGGACGCATCAGCAATGCATTCGCATTAAGCCCCTGTGTAGTGTGGCACGTGTGCACACAGGGAGATACGACGGCATCTCCCTTAGGCGAGCGCCTCTGCCTGCGTTCACAAGATGGGCAGAGGCATCGACGCAGCATTTTGTAGGCGCCAACGTGGTAATGGGAGGGGGGGGACAGTCCGGAGCCGCTTGCGAGGTTGAGCGTGACGTCATACAGTATGTAGCCACTACAATCTAAAACATGGCGGCCCGGCAATATGATTTGTAGGCTTGCTAAAACAGAATTCTTATATGCTATATTTATGCAGTGTGGCCACTAGGGTTACCCCAGAGCAAGAGGCAGAAGGGGCAGCACTATTGTCCCCGTATTTGACTCGCTGCATCCCTGGAACCGTGAAACCCGGTGAGCCACCCCAGAAAGTGGCCTGGCTGAGCTCAGATTTCAGGTCTCGGCCCCCTCTTCGTGGTGTCACGATGGGGGTCATTCCGAGTTGTTCGCTCGCAAGCTGCTTTTAGCAGCTTTGCACACGCTAAGCCGCCGCCTACTGGGAGTGAATCTTAGCTTATCAAAATTGCGAACGAAAGATTAGCAGAATTGCGAATAGACATTTCTTAGCAGTTTCTGAGTAGCTCCAGACTTACTCGGCAACTGCGATCAGTTCAGTGCTTGTCGTTCCTGGTTTGACGTCACAAACACACCCAGCGTTCGCCCAGACACTCCTCCGTTTCTCCAGCCACTCCCGCGTTTTTCCCAGAAACGGTAGCGTTTTTTCACACACACCCATAAAACGGCCAGTTTCCGCCCAGAAACACCCACTTCCTGTCAATCACATTACGATCACCAGAACGAAGAAAAAACCTTGTAATGCCGTGAGTAAAATACCTAACTGCATAGCAAATTTACTTGGCGCAGTCGCACTGCGGACATTGCGCATGCGCATTAGCGACTAATCGCTCCGTTGCGAGAAAAAAATAACGAGCGAACATCTCGGAATGACCCCCGATGTCACATGTGCAGCGGGGGGGGGGGCGTGAGTGAGGAGGCGGCCTTACTGCCTGCTACAGCGCTGAATTTGCGTTTATCATGCATCTACACTATGCAGGGTTCAATAATGTAATATAGCATTTGATAGAAGGTGAAGGTTGAATGGGGCCCATGTGAATACTGGAATAGTTTCCATTTTATCCTTACAATTTGGAATCCCCCCTCAGGAAAGCTGTATCCTGAACAAGCCTTGTTTTTTTTACGATACCTCCTTCTTTTTCTTTTTTTTTTCTTTCTTTCATTCCAGTACAGACTGAAGTGGAAACACAACTATAAACTTAGAATGAAATAAAATTTCTACAACCGGAAGATTGGCAAAACCATTTGATAGGCCCTAAGGCATGAATTAATTATGAATTGAAATAAAATGTTTCTCACAGAGCCCTTGCTGTGCATACAATGAACATAAAAGAGAATCAGGAACAGAGATATAATCGTATTGGCACTTGCTACACATTTACTACCAACGCTATTAAGTGTGTTTAAATGATACAGACATAATTGATGTCTTATGCAATTTTGGATCCTGTGTCGAATACACAGAGGGAGAGATTTTTATTTATTCAATGTAACATTATTTTTCATATAAGCAGTGTAGGTGTTTTGTATGTTCTGTACTGTATGTGAATGGTAATCTGACTAGCCTTCCCTAAGGCTTATAAGTGTAAATTGCTGTTTTCCTGTTTGATTATATATGTACTCTGTAATTGGGCGCTGCGGAACCCTTGTGGCGCCATATAAGTAAAGGATAATAATAATAATAAGAAGAAGAAGAAGATCTGTGCGCCTTTAATCGGGAAGTTATTCTGCCCACTATGCAACTTCAAGCGAGAAGCTGCTCCGCCCACTGGGGCAGATGTATTAACCTGGAGAAGGCATAAGGAAGTGATAAACCAGTGATATGTGCAAAGTGATAAAGGCACCAGCCAATCATATTGGAGCTGATTGGCTGGTGCATTTATCACCTTGCACATATCACTGGTTTATCACTTCCTTATGCCTTCTCCAGGTTAATACATCTGCCCCAACTGTTTTTCCATCCACATCCATAACTGTCATCCTTAGGATCGGTATGCTGGGTTGCAAGAGATCCGTGTGATACAGGCTTTCCTTCCCCGCTCGCAAGAAACAGAACAGTTCCGTGCGATCGCATGTTCAACGCCCTGCTCCCACCCTGAAACGCCCAATTCACGCAAAGCAAGATCCATCATAGATCAGTCTGCCTCAGATTTGTCCAGAGATACACAGCAAATTTGTTAGCTATTGGGCAAAACCATGTGCACTGCAGGGGGGGGGGGGGTCAGATGTAACATGTGCAGAGAGAGTTAGATTCTGGTGGGGTGTGTTCTAACTGAAATCTAAGGGCCTAATTCAGACCTGATTGTAGATGTGCTAAATGTAGCACATCTACGATCAGCTTCCCTGACATGCCGGGGGACACCCAGCACAGGGCTAGTCCGCCCCGCATGTCAGGCCCAACCCCGTCGCACAAGTACAAAAGCATCACAGGCGCGGCGATGCTTTTGTATTTGAAGAGTAGCATCCTACCAGCGCAGCTCCTGCGCGCTGGCAGGGAGCTACTCGTCGCTGTCTGGGTTGCAGTACGGTCCACTGCGGCACCGGGGCATGCGCAGTTCAGACCTGATCGGCTGCTGTGCGAAAACGCACAGCAGCGATCAGGTCTGAATTAGGCCCTAAATTACAGTGTAAAATAAAGCAGCCAGAATTTACCCTGCACAGAAACAAAATAACCTACCCAAATCTAACTCTCTCTGCACATGTTACATCTGCCCCCCCCCTGCAGTGTACATGGTTTTGTTCATTAGCTAACAAATTTGCTGCTGCGATCAGATTTGAATTAGTCCCTAAGGCCCTCATTCCGAGTTGATCGCTCGCTAGCTACTTTTCTCTGACGTCCTAGTGGATGCTGGGAACTCCGTAAGGACCATGGGGAATAGCGGGCTCCGAAGGAGGCTGGGCACTCTAGAAAGATTTATGACTACCTGGTGTGCACTGGCTCCTCCCACTATGACCCTCCTCCAAGCCTCAGTTAGATCTTGTGCCCGGCCGAGGTTGGATGCACACTAGGGGCTCTCCTGAGCCCTTAGAAAGAAAGTATAGATTTAGGTTTTTTATTTTCAGTGAGACCTGCTGGCAACAGGCTCACTGCAGCGAGGGACTAAGGGGAGAAGAAGCGAACTCGCCTGCTTGCAGCCGGATTGGGCTTCTTAGGCTACTGGACACCATTAGCTCCAGAGGGATCGACCGCAGGCCCAGTCCTTGGTGTTCGGTCCCGGAGCCGCGCCGCCGTCCCCCTTACAGAGCCAGAAGCAAGAAGAGGTCCGGAAAAACGGCGGCAGAAGACATCAGTCTTCACCAAGGTAGCGCACAGCACTGCAGCTGTGCGCCATTGCTCCTCATACACACTTCACACTCCGGTCACTGAGGGTGCAGGGCGCTTGGGGGGGGCGCCCTGAGCAGCAATAAAAACACCTTGGCTGGCAAAAATACCACAATATATAGCCACAGAGGCTATATATGTGGTAAATACCCCTGCCAGAATCCAGAAAAAAGCGGGAGAATAGGACGCTGAAAAGGGGCGGAGCTATCTCCCTCAGACACACTGGCGCCATTTTCTCTTCACAGTGCAACTGGAAGAAAGCTCCCCAGGCTCTCCCCTGTAGTTTTCAGGCTCAAAGGGTAAAAAAGAGAGGGGGGGCACTAAATTTAGGCGCAATATTGTATATACAAGCAGCTATGGGGGAAAATTCACTCAGTTATAGTGTTAATCCCCTCATTATATAGCGCTCTGGTGTGTGCTGGCATACTCTCTCTCTGTCTCCCCAAAGGGCTTTGTGGGTCCTGTCCTCAGTCAGAGCATTCCCTGTGTGTGTGCGGTGTGTCGGTACAGCTGTGTCGACATGTTTGAGGAGGAGGCTTATATAGTGACGGAGCAGATGCCGATAAATGTGATGTCGCCCCCTGTGGGGCCGACACCAGAGTGGATGGTTAGGTAAAAGGTATTAACCGACAGTGTCAACTCCTTAC
The DNA here is from genome assembly GCF_028390025.1 of Pseudophryne corroboree. Lineage (NCBI taxonomy): Eukaryota > Metazoa > Chordata > Amphibia > Anura > Myobatrachidae > Pseudophryne > Pseudophryne corroboree. Next base: position 61,763,510 of record NC_086444.1, on the reverse strand, counting down.
ATAAAAGGGTGGATGACGTAACAGCTGTGGGACAGCCGGCTTCTCAGCCCGTGCCTGCCCAGGCGTCTCAAAGGCCATCAGGGGCTCAAAAACGCCCGCTCATTCAGATGGCAGACACGGAGTCTGACTCCAGTGTCGACAAGGTTGAGACATATACACAATCCACTAGGAACATCCGTGACTTGATCCCGGCAATAAAAATAATGTGTTACACATTTCTGACATTAACCTCTAAAAATGGGGTTTTTATGTTTGGGGAGAAAAAGCAGGCAGTGTTTTGTTCCCCCATCAGATGAATGAATGAAGTGTGTGAAAAGCGTGGGTTCCCCCTGATAAGAAACTGGTAATTTCTAAAAAGTTACTGATGGCGTACCTTTTCCCGCCAGAGGATAAGTTACGCTGGGAGATATCCCCTAGGGTGGATAAGGCGCTCACACGGTTGTCAAAATAGGTGGCACTGCCGTTTTAGGAACGGCCACTTTGAAGGTACCTGTTGATAAAAAGCAGGAGGCTATCCTGAAGTCTGTATTTACACACTCAGGTACTAGACTGAGACCTGCAGAGCGTGCTGCTGCAGCGTGGTCGGTGACCCTGTCAAACATACTAGTTTGCTAACATGAGAACATATTAAAGACGTCGTCTTATATATGAGGGATGCACAGAGGGATATTTTGCCGGCTGGCATCCAAAATGAATGTAATGTCCATTCTGTCAGGAGGGTATTAGAGACCTGTCACTGGACAGGTGATGCTGACCTTAAAAGGCGCATAGAGATTCTGCCTTATAAGGGTGAGGAATTATTTGGGGATGGTCTCTGGGACCTCGTATCCGCAGCAACAGCTGGGAAGAAATATTTTTACCTCAGTTTTCCTCACAGACTAAGAAAGCACTGTATTATCAGGTACAGTCCTTTCGGCTTCAGAAAAGCAAGCGGGTCAAAGGCGCTTCCTTTCTGTACAAAGACAAGGGAAGAGGGAAAAATCTGCACCAGTCAGCCTGTTCCCAGAATCATAATTCTTCTCTCGCTTCCTCTGAGTCCACAGCATGACGCGGGGGCTCCACAGGTGTAGCCAGGTACGGTGGGGGGCCGTCTCAAAAGTTTCAGCGATCAGTGGGCTCGCTCACAGGTGGATCCCTGTTTCATTCAAGTAGTATTTCAGGGGTACAAGCTGGAATTCGAGATGTCTTCCCCCGCCGTTTACTCAAATATGCCTTGCCGACAACTCCCTCAGGCAGGGAGGCTGTGCTAGAGGCAATTAATAAGCTGTATTCCCAGCAGGTAATACTTAAGGTGCCCCTACTTCAACAAGGACGGGGTTACTATTCCACACGGTTGGGGTACCGAAACCGCATGGTTCGGTGTGACCCTTCTTTATATTTAAAATCCTTGAACACATGCATAAAAAAATTCAAGTTCAAGATGGAATCGCTCAGGGCGGTTATTGCAAGCCTGGACGAGGGGGATTACATGGTATCCCGGGACATCAAGGATGCTTACCTGCATGTCCCTATTTACTATCCTCGTCACTAGTACCTCAGATTTGTGGTACAGGATTACCATTACCAAGTCCAGACTCTGCCGTTTGGACTGTACATGGCACCGAGGGTGTTACCAAGGTAATGGCAGTAATGATGATACTCCTTCGAAAAAGGGGAGTTTTAATTATCCCGTACTTGGACAATCTCCTTATAAGGGCGAGGTCCAAGGAGCAGTTGCTAGTCGGGGTAGCACTATTTTGGAAAGTGCTACAACAGCACGGTTGGATTCTAAACAGTCCAGAGTCACAGCTGGTTCCTACGACACGTCTACTGTTCCTGGGGATGGTTCTGGACACAGACCAGAAATAAGTGTTTCTCCCGGTGGAGAAAGCCAAGGAGCTGTCATCTCTAGTCAGAGACCTCCTGAAGCCAAAACAGTTATCGGTGCATCATTGCACGCGAGTCCTGGGAAAAATGTTAGCTTCCTACGAAGCAATCCCATTCGGCAGGTTCCATGCAAGAACTTTTCAGGGGGACCTGTTGGACAAGTGGTCCGGGTCGCATCTTCAGATGCATTAGGCTGATAACCCTGTCTCCAAGGACCAGGGTATCTCTACTGTAGTGGCTGCAGAGTGCCCATCTTCAAGAGGGCCGCAGGTTCGACATACAGGACTAGGTCCTAGTGACCATGGATGCCAGCCTTTGAGGCTGGGGGGCAGTCACACAGGGAAGAAACTTCCAGGGACTTTGGTCAAGTCAGGTGACTTCCCTACATAAATATTCTGGAACAGAGGGCCATTTACAATGCCCTGAGTCAGACAAGGCCTCTGCTTCAAAACCAGCCGGTCCTGATCCAATCAGGCAACATCACGGCAGTCGCCCATGTAAACCAACAGGGCGGCACAGGAAGCAGGATGGCGATGGCAGAAGCCACAAGGATTCTCCGATGGGCGGAAAATCATGTGTTAGCACTGTCAGCAGTGTTCATTCCCGGAGTGGACAACTGGGAAGCAGATCTTCTCAGCAGACACGACTTCCACCCGAGAGTGTGGGGACTTCATCCAGAAGTCTTCCAAAGAATTGTACACCATTGGGAAAGGCCACAGGTGAACATGAAGGCGTCCCGCCTCAACAAAAAGCTATAAAAGATATTGCGCCAGGTCAAGGGACCTTCAGGCGATAGCTGTGGACGCTCTGGTAACACCGTGGGTGTACCAGTCGTTTTATGTGTTCCCCCCTCTGCCTCTCATACCAAAGGTACTGAGAATAATAAGAAGGCGAGGAGTAAGAACGATACTCGTGGTTCCGGATTGGCCAAGAAGAGCCTGGTACCCAGAACTTCAAGAAAATGTATCAGAGGACCCATGGCCTCTGCCGCTCAGACAGGACCTGCTGCAGCAGGGGCCCTGTCTGTTCCAAGACTTACCGCGGCTACGTTTTGATGGCATGGCGGTTGAACGCTGGATCCTAAAGGAAAAGGGCATTCCGGAGGAAGTCATTCCTACGCTGATTCAAGCCAGGAAAGATGTAACTGCAAAACATTATCACCGCATATGGCGGAAATATGTTGCTTGGTGTGAGGCCAAAAAAAAAAAAAAAGGCCCCAACAGAGGAATTTCAACTAGGTCGATTTCTGCATTTCCTACAAGCAGGAGTGTCTATGGGCCTAAATTTAGGCTCCATTAAGATACAGATCTCGGCTCTGTCGATTTTCTTCCAGAAAGCATTAGCTGAACCTGAAGTTCAGACATTGTAAAAGGAGTGCTGCATATTCAGCCCCCGGTTGTGCCTCCAGTGGCACCTTGGTAACTCAACGTGGTGTTGAGTTTCTTAAAATCACATTGGTTTGAACCACTAAAAACCGTGGATCTAAAATATCTCACGTTGAAAGTGGTCATGTTATTGGCCTTGGTTTCGGCCAGGCGTGTATCAGAATTGGCGGCTTTGTCATATAAAAGTCCTTATCTGATTTTCCATATGGATAGGGCAGAATTGAGGACTCGTCCCCAGTTTCTCCCTAAGGTGGTATCAGTTTTTCACTTGAACCAACCTATTGTGGTGCCTGCGGCTACTAGGGACTTGGAGGATTCCAAGTTACTGGACGTAGTCAGGGCCTTGAAAAATTATGTTTCCAGGACGGCTAGAGTCAGAAAAATTGACTCGCTATTTATCCTGTATGCACCCAACAGGCTGGGTGCTCCTGCTTCTAAGCAGACTATCGCTCGCTGGATCTGTGACACGATTCAGCAGGCGCATTCTGCGGCTGGACTGCCGCATCTTAAATCAGTAAAAGCCCATTCCACAGGGAAGGTGGGCTCATCTTGGGCGGCTGCCCGAGGGGTCTCGGCTTTACAACTTTGCCGAGCTGTTACTTGGTCAGGGGCAAACACGTTTGCAAAATTCTACAAAATTGATACCCTGGCTGAGGAGGACCTGGAGTTCTCTCATTCGGTGCTGCAGAGTCACCCGCACTCTCCCGCCCGTTTGGGAGCTTTGGTATAATCCCCATGGTCCTTACGGAGTTCCCAGCATCCACTAGGACGTCAGAGAAAATAAGATTTTACTCACCGGTAAATCTATTTCTCGTAGTCCGTAGTGGATGCTGGGCGCCCATCCCAAGTGCGGATTGTCTGCAATACTTGTATATAGTTATTGCCTAACTAAAGGGTTATTGTTGAGCCATCTGTTGAGAGGCTCAGTTATATTCATACTGTTAACTGGGTATAGTATCACGAGTTATACGGTGTGATTGGTGTGGCTGGTATGAGTCTTACCCGGGATTCAAAATCCTTCCTTATTATGTCAGCTCGTCCGGGCACAGTGTCCTAACTGAGGCTTGGAGGAGGGTCATAGTGGGAGGAGCCAGTGCACACCAGGTAGTCATAAATCTTTCTAGAGTGCCCAGCCTCCTTCGGAGCCCGCTATTCCCCATGGTCCTTACGGAGTTCCCAGCATCCACTACGGACTACGAGAAATAGATTTACCGGTGAGTAAAATCTTATTTTAGCAGCCGTGCAAACGCATAGTCGCCGCCCACGGGGGAGTGTATTTTCGCTTAGCAGAAGTGCGAACGCCTGTGCAGCCTAGCAGCTACAAAAACCTTTTGTGCAAAACAAGACCAGCCCTGTAGTTACTTATCGTGTGCGATGATTCTAGCGACGAAGGACCCGGAATTGACGTCAGATACCCGCCCTGCAAACGCCTGGTCACGCCTGCGTTTTCCTTACCACTCCCTGAAAATGGTCAGTTGACACCCAGAAACGCCCTCTTTCTGTCAATCTCCTTGCGTTCTGCTCTGCACAACAACGATGCTCTTTGTACCTGTACGATGCGCATGCGCATTACGGTGCATACGCATGCACAGATTAGTCTTTTTTTAACTGATCGCTACAGAGCAAACAACGCCAGCTAGCGTTCAACTCGGAATGACCCCCTAAATCCGCTGCTGAGCTTTAGAGATTTACAATTTGGTTTTCTAGAAATCCGAATCCACCCCGAATTTTGTGGATCCGAACTATACAAAAACCCGGTCCGGATCCTCCAAGGAGAAGTCCTGGTTCAAATCTTTCTACGGTTCGGAATTTGGATTTTTAATTCGAATTTCGTGTTTTGGGTTGCGAACATTACATGATTTTAGCCGTTGTTATCGATTTTTATCATTGATTATCAATCTTTTTTATTAGATTTTAAACCGAACCGAAATCCGAATCCAAACCAAAACACTTGAGGGTGAAAAAAAAAAAATGACGATGAATTAGAACCAAAACCAAAACACGGGGTTCCGTGCATACTGCACATGTGAAGCAGCCCAGCAGAACGCAAGTGTCATTTGATTAAGAATGTTGGTGCACTGAATTTTTCCAGACAAAAAAAGGTATCGTTCAGAAGAGCTGACTCTCTCCTGTTACTTTACAACCAGAGAGTGCATTAGAGATCCTCACAGCTGTAGCACGTTTTTACCTTCAATTCTCAATGTTTACGCTCCCGGAGAGTCCAAAAGACGCTCTAGGCAGCTCTGCAATAGAGATACTGGCTGTAACGTGCAGTTCCATGCAATCTGCAAGCCGAACGCAGCGGCCATGGGGCAGTGATTGTAATGCCCACAAGGCTCTATGCCCTGGGTAACCGCACCGCTCGCTCACCCCTGAATGCTTAATGTATGAAAAAACATCTTTCTGCATACAGGAATGGTACGTCTCGGTTCCCCAGTGCAACAATAATAAATAGACTCCTCAACGTGATTTAGCTAACAACAAAAATATACTGTAGCTTTCACCACCTCTGGATGCACTGGATGTGTTATGGTGCCTTTCATGGACAACTGAAATTGAGCAGGAAATACAGTATGGGATGAGAATGAGAGAGTGCTAATGGGAAGCCAGGGCGAGATGTGCTGCTGATATCGCTGCCTCAATACTACTTTAATATAATAAAACAAGTGCTTAGCGGAGATCTAAAATAGAATAGTATAGCCTATGGAAGAAAAGACGGATATAAATTAAGAGCCAAATTGCATCTCAAGCTCCCCTGCTAAGAAATCATTTTCCTTTAATGCCTCAAGTGCAACTATCACAAAGCAAAGGCGCCTATTTTTCTTTTTCTTTAAAGCTGACGCAATATTCATGAGAATGCAGCCTTTCAAAGCAATTAAAGCTTCATGTAGGTGCTTCGCTCAAATGGACGTGCTCTAGAATCCCGTTATCCTCCACCAAGTCAAACTCAAAGGATGTTAGAACTGGCCGTACCTTGCATTCCATGAAAACGCGACTCCATATCACATCGAAACTGTGACCAACTATGAATCAGGCACCATGTACCTGGCAATTGGAACTCCTTGTAGTATTAATCGGTGGTGCAAGCACTGTTGACATTTGGTAACGGAGTTTCTGTAAGAAACAACTAGCACTAAATTCAGATGTTCTAGGAGAGAGTGGCTATAAAAATGAGTTTCTACCTATACAGCGTTTTGTACACTGTGCCTGTTGGGTGGCTGTTGGACAAATACCATTCTAACTACCATAAGTGCACTTAATAAGTTGCATATTATTATCTCTATACATAAAAACAGTTGTCCACGAGAAGTACTCGTGGTTCTGGATGGTACAAGAAGAGCAAGAGAATTGTATTAGTTGTCTCATCCATCCTCACAATGTTGTATTATCCATTAGGCTGACTAGGCTGAAGCCTAGGGGTCCCGCGAGGAAAAGGGGCCGTCAGTTGTTTTTTGCAGTGGCACTGTTACCTGCACCCTAAGACTTCAATGGTAAAGGCACGAACGTTGTCAGCTAAGGTTTGCTTTGAGACAGTAGGGGGGTGGGGGGTGGGGGGTGGGGGGCAGTGGACCAGTAGCACACTAGCGCTATTTCAAAAGAGAAGAGAAAAGGAAGAACGATTGCGCTGCGAGAAAAGAGGTCAGCAGACTTTATTTCACCCGGGTATCGGTAGCCGTGTCAATACTGAAAGTGTAAATGAACTCTGGTTCCCAAACATCACCTGTAGTGGGGTGCCGGAGGGGTCCGAAATACCTGAAAGCCTAGTGGCAGGACATTGGGTTAATACGGCTTTGCGCCCTCATCCTCTAATGTGTTGAATGCACCAATCTACAAATCAGTCACTATTTTCCAAGATATTTTGACATGATTGGAGGATATAAAGTAATATAGAGTTTTCCTCCATTGCATCGTATCTGAGTTTCTCACCTGTGTGGCTCTAGAACTTCGAGGTGACAAACTCTCCCGTGTCCAGTAGTAGAGAGATTAGTCTAGTGTGTGGTCCATGAATTCAGATATACATTAGAGTCTCTGTAGCAGCGATCGGTGTAGCTCTGATGCGATGTCACAATATATCAGCTGCGTTGGCACTAAAATCCGGTGAGCTGGGTGAGGAAGGGGCCAGCAGTTAGCATAGAGACCAGCCAAACAGCCACTACATGACAGATGAACCACATTCATTTATTCCTGTCTACCTTCTTAAATGAGGTGCTCCTGGGAGCGGAGCTGGCACGTTGCCTGGTAACTTCAAAGAGTGTGTGACAGATAAGCCATCCAACATTTATGGAACAATCTTGGGGCAGCCATGCGTGGAATCACTGTAGGCCTGAGTTGTGCTTGTGACATTACCTGGATTGTTAACCTGTAAGCAACTGGCGGGCAAAACAGAGCTCTCTTCCTTACAGAAAATAATACAAATTAAAAAGTAATTTCTTAATTAAATTGGCAGGTGTAGTCGAATGTCGTCGGACTGTTCACTTCAAGCGTTAAAAACAAACAAAGTCTTGAATAATTTTATGGCATTATTTTTTCATTTAAAGTGCAGCTGTTTCCTGCCTGCGTGCTGAGTAGCCTGTGGTCCAGGATCCGGGACGTAGTTTTGTGACCGGCAGTCAGGATACCGACGGTCACAATACCAGCGCAGGGATCCCGCCCCCTCACACAACAGCCATAGAGTGGGAATAAAACCTGTGGCGAGCCCGCAAGGGGCTTCTTTGCGCTTGCGTCCCATCCCCCCCCACCTCACCCCTCGCCGGGCATCTAATAGCTGGGATACCAGTGTCAGTACGGTCACACGAACCCAACCCCAGGATACATATGTAAATCCTCATAGAGGATACTGGTGACAGCGACTTCCCCTCTTCCTACAGACTGTGGCGCCATAGGGAGCGCAGTACTGTCAGGCAGTCAGCCTATGGAGCTAGTTAGTGTGTGATTGGATGGTGATGTCACCCAGTAAGCGCAGTGCAGTGATACCGGCTATGTAGCTAGTTAGTCTATGATTGGATGGTGATGTCACACAATACGCGCAGTGCAGTTATACACAGATGGAGCCAAGCCAGTCATGGCTCCGTCTGTGACTAGGCCTATTGCCGAGAGCGTCCCCCATTCGGCCGTTCTCTTGAATGGAGAGCGTCTCCATCCACGCGCCCGGACAGAGATGCTCAGAATGGGAGAATCTCTGTGCACTCCTGGCGTGACTAGGCTGACTAGTGCAATAATGGCTATCTGTTCTTATTGCACATGCTCTTATGTCTGCCATCAATGGTTTAAACCATCAATGATTTTCCACCTGTGGTACTTAGATAGAGCTATTAATGGAAGACATGTTGATGGAGAGCACTAGTGTGCGACTGGATGGCGAGGGCCCAAGGTGAGCACAGTGCAGTCACACAACCTATCTAGCAGTCAATGTGCCAGGTAAGTGTGTGACTGGATATTGTGACACTAAGTCAGTATACATAACTTTTATTAGAAAAAAAAAAAAAGCTGCAGCTGCTACATTGTAGCACTTCATAAACATATTCAGAGACTCAGTCGCACACAGATATACAAGTGTCGCATGGCAAATTAATCCGCATAGTCTCCCAGTAAATGCTATCTGCGGCACGCCTAAGACTCATTTTTGGTAAAAGACCAAAAACAAACGTGCAACGCTATCAGAGTCTTACAGGACCTGGTGCGCTGAGGGGGGGGGGGGGGGGGGGCTGCTTGGCGCGGCTGCATCAATCATGTATGTGGACACATCTGTAGATTAAGCTTTATTATCCACCAATCTTATATAATAACTGTTAAATTGGAACCAGAATTATCCAGGTCAACTCAGTCCATCCTCTGCCCTTCCCAATCCAGCTCCATCTTCTCCCTGAGATCACACCCTCCCCATACTGTTCCCTCACTCTGCGTTATGTACCTTACCCAGTTCTAGGTCACCTTCAATGGTACCATTGATGGATAACCTCGATGGTGTAAAACCATCTGGAGGAAATCCATCAATGGTTTTACCTATCGATGGTCACCTTTGCATTACTGTTCAATGAAATGCAGGCCAATCAGAGCCCAGGGCGTGGCTTTGTGGGTGTTGGGTTGCAAAGCTTCATGTCAACCTTTTTCCATGTCGACCTAATGAGCAGGTCAACATATTTCCTGTGTCTACCTACTCACTGTCGACCATTGGGTGTTGACATTATTTGTGTCGACATAGACCCTGTCGGGATAGCAGATATAACATGTGCAGAGAGAGTTGGATTTGGGTGGGATGTGTTCAAACTAAAATCTAAATTGCAGTGTAAAAATAAAGCAGCCAGTATTTACCCTGCACAGAAACAAAATAACCCACCCAAATCTAACTCTCTCTGCACATGTTACATCTGCCCCACCTGCTCTGCACATGGTTTTGCCCAACTGCTAGCAAATTTGCTGCTGCGATCAGATGTGAATTAGACCCCATGTCCGCAGTGGGAGTTGTTGGGGAGTGCTCTGGCTCCCACTGCACATGACACAGACGGGACAGCCTAGGGCATTACATAATATATACACTGATTCCTAATTGTGGTGTACTTGTAATAGGAACTTTATAATCTAATGCTTTTTTTGGACAGCTCAGTCTATCAATTCCTTAGCAGCAGCGTAACTGATGGTTCATTTGATCCAGACCCCAAAGTGATTGCATTCACTGGCAAAATAAAATACCCCTCCTCTATAGCACTTGTGAGTGGTTGAAAGATGAAGATTTATCATTGGAAATATTGGAAACATGCAAATCAGTCTTTTTTCTTTTTTTTTCTTTTAAAGAAATTGATTCTGCGTGGGTCATTGACTGCCTGCACCTCACCGGTGTCCAATCTTCTCTCCAAGTTATAATTAGCATTTTGTACTCGGTGAATATGACACTGTATGACATGGCGAGGTGTTGCAGTCAGCTCACTGGTACACACAAAGCGGTCATGGTGGATTCTATTCCCATTATCACACAGTATCAGTGTGAGTGATGCGGCGCGCTGGGGGGAGGGGTGCCAGGAAATGTGTTTGAGATCTGCTAGATGGATTGATACTTAATGATATATCAGCGGATGCAGCAAGAGCCGTGTCTGAGGTCTTTTTGTCCTCTCAATGAGAGAATTTAATTTATTGCTGGAAGTGGGAATGATTTTTCCCTGCAGCCTTTTCACATCTTGCGGCTGGAAGTGCAGTTATTGGGCAGAGCTAGTTAATATTCATGTGGACATGGTATATATGCATAGTATCCAGTTACAGATGGAGAGTGGCTGCACCTGGCCTCGCCGGTGAGTGTAAAGAGACGCTCCCATTCACTTTTTTAATGGGGTGCGTGCGCATCTACGACGCACGCACATCCCATTTGTTCCCGGAAGTGCGCCTCACCTGGTGCACTGAGTCGCAGACGGAGCCACGATTAGCGTGGCTCCATCTGTACATAGGGCCTAATTCAGAGTTGATCGTAGCAGGAAATTTGTTAGCAGTTGGGCAAAACCATGTGCACTGCAGGTGGGGCAGATGTAACATGTGCAGAGAGAGTTAGATTTGGGTGGGGTGTGTTCAAACTGAAATCTAAATTGCAGTGTAAAAATAAAGCAGCCAGTATTTACCCTGCACAGAAACAAAATAACCCACCCAAATCTAACTCTCTCTGCACATGTTATATCTGCCTCCCCTGCAGTGCACATGGTTTTGCCCAACTGCTAACAAAATTCCTGCTGCAATCAACTTGGAATTACCCCCATAGTATCCAGTTACATTGCTGACTTAGGGGTACATTTACAAGGTTCTAAAAATGAAAAGTGGTGATGTTGCCCCTAGCAGCCAATCATATTCTGTCTATCGTTTCTCTGTTGCATCCTGGAACATGATAGACAGAATCTGATTGGTTGCTATGGAAAACATCACCACTTTTCATTTTTAGAACCGTTAGTAAATTTACCCCATAGTATTTCCCTTTATTAAGCTGTCCCCGCCTTATCTGAATGACATTTCCTGACAATGCAGTATTATGCAAATGAGTGGGAGGGGCAAATTAAGTAGCAATTTATGCAAATGAGTGGTAGGGGCAGATGAAGTAACAGTTTATGCAAATGAGTGGGAGGGTCAAATGAAGTAGCAGTTTATGCAAATGAGTGGGAGGGGCAGATGAAGTAGCAGCTAAGGTAAAGTGGAAGACGCCATGAAGTTATATACACATATACTTTCTATATAAGTGGAGAAGCTGGCTAACCAGATCTTCATAATCCTGGGCTGTCCTAGGAAAATCAGGCATGCAATCTGTATGATCCAAGAAATGGAAGAATTCAAGTTCATTAAGCAGATGGTCACATTTTATCATAAGGAGGCATGAGGCGACACATGAAACCTGTAGCTTTTGAACCAATAGCGTCTCTACAGTATAATGGCTGCAGGATGCCAATGAGCCAGACAGCACATGCTGTTCCCACTGAGTATACTTACCCTGCGGCCACCGCTGCAAAAATCAGCTACTTCCCCGGGCATATGTTCATGCGCAGTAGATTGAAGTAGATTATCACTTTGTATTTTTCGGAATATCATCCATCCTGTGAGTGTGTGTATATATACACAGTATATATCTATATATATATCTCTATATATATTAGAGATGAGCGCCTGAAATTTTTCGGGTTTTGTGTTTTGGTTTTGGGTTCGGTTCCGCGGCCGTGTTTTGGGTTCGACCGCGTTTTGGCAAAACCTCACCGAATTTTTTTTGTCGGATTCGGGTGTGTTTTGGATTCGGGTGTTTTTTAAAAAAAAAACACTAAAAAACAGCTTAAATCATAGAATTTGGGGGTCATTTTGATCCCATATTATTATTAACCTCAAAAACCATAATTTCCACTCATTTTCAGTCTATTCTGAATACCTCACACCTCACAATATTATTTTTAGTCCTAAAATTTGCACCAAGGTCGCTGGATGACTAAGCTAAGCGACACTAGTGGCCGACACAAACACCTGGCCCATCTAGGAGTGGCACTGCAGTGTCACGCAGGATGTCCCTTCCAAAAAACCCTCCCCAATCAGCACATGACGCAAAGAAAAAAAGAGGCGCAATGAGGTAGCTGACTGTGTGAGTAAGATTAGCGACCCTAGTGGCCGACACAAACACCGGGCCCATTTAGGAGTGGCACTGCAGTGTCACGCAGGATGTCCCTTCCAAAAAACCCTCCCCAATCAGCACATGACGCAAAGAAAAAAAGAGGCGCAATGAGGTAGCTGACGGTGTGAGTAAGATTAGCGACCCTAGTGGCCGACACAAACACCGGGCCCATTTAGGAGTGGCACTGCAGTGTCACGCAGGATGTCCCTTCCAAAAAACCCTCCCCAAACAGCACATGACGCAAAGAAAAATAAAAGAAAAAAGAGGTGCAAGATGGAATTGTCCTTGGGCCCTCCCACCCACCCTTATGTTGTATAAACAAAACAGGACATGCACACTTTAACCAACCCATCATTTCAGTGACAGGGTCTGCCACACGACTGTGACTGATATGACGGGTTGGTTTGGACCCCCCCCCAAAAAGAAGCAATTAATCTCTCCTTGCACAAACTGGCTCTACAGAGGCAAGATGTCCACCTCATCATCACCCTCCGATATATCACCGTGTACATCCCCCTCCTCACAGATTATCAATTCGTCCCCACTGGAATCCACCATCTCAGCTCCCTGTGTACTTTGTGGAGGCAATTGCTGCTGGTCAATGTCTCCGCGGAGGAATTGATTATAATTCATTTTAATGAACATCATCTTCTCCACATTTTCTGGATGTAACCTCGTACGCCGATTGCTGACAAGGTGAGCGGCGGCACTAAACACTCTTTCGGAGTACACACTTGTGGGAGGGCAACTTAGGTAGAATAAAGCCAGTTTGTGCAATGGCCTCCAAATTGCCTCTTTTTCCTGCCAGTATAAGTATGGACTGTGTGACGTGCCTACTTGGATGCGGTCACTCATATAATCCTCCACCATTCTTTCAATGGTGAGAGAATCATATGCAGTGACAGTAGACGACTTGTCCGTAATCGTTGTCAGGTCCTTCAGTCCGGACCAGATGTCAGCATCAGCAGTCGCTCCAGACTGCCCTGCATCACCGCCAGCGGGTGGGCTCGGAATTCTGAGCCTTTTCCTCGCACCCCCAGTTGCGGGAGAATGTGAAGGAGGAGATGTTGACAGGTCGCGTTCCGCTTGACTTGACAATTTTCTCACCAGCAGGTCTTTCAACCCCAGCAGACTTGTGTCTGCCGGAAAGAGAGATCCAAGGTAGGCTTTAAATCTAGGATCGAGCACGGTGGCCAAAATGTAGTGCTCTGATTTCAACAGATTGACCACCCGTGAATCCTTGTTAAGCGAATTAAGGGCTCCATCCACAAGTCCCACATGCCTAGCGGAATCGCTCCGTGTTAGCTCCTCCTTCAATGTCTCCAGCTTCTTCTGCAAAAGCCTGATGAGGGGAATGACCTGACTCAGGCTGGCAGTGTCTGAACTGACTTCACGTGTGGCAAGTTCAAAGGGCATCAGAACCTTGCACAACGTTGAAATCATTCTCCACTGCGCTTGAGACAGGTGCATTCCACCTCCTATATCGTGCTCAATTGTATAGGCTTGAATGGCCTTTTGCTGCTCCTCCAACCTCTGAAGCATATAGAGGGTTGAATTCCACCTCGTTACCACTTCTTGCTTCAGATGATGGCAGGGCAGGTTCAGTAGTTTTTGGTGGTGCTCCAGTCTTCTGTACATGGTGCCTGTACGCCGAAAGTGTCCCGCAATTTTTCTGGCCACCGACAGCATCTCTTGCACGCCCCTGTCGTTTTTTAAATAATTCTGCACCACCAAATTCAAGGTATGTGCAAAACATGGGACGTGCTGGAATTTGCCCATATTTAATGCACACACAATATTGCTGGCGTTGTCCGATGCCACAAATCCACAGGAGAGTCCAATTGGGGTAAGCCATTCCGCGATGATCTTCCTCAGTTGCCGTAAGAGGTTTTCAGCTGTGTGCGTATTCTGGAAACCGGTGATACAAAGCGTAGCCTGCCTAGGAAAGAGTTGGCGTTTGCGAGATGCTGCTACTGGTGCCGCCGCTGCTGTTCTTGCGGCGGGAGTCCATACATCTACCCAGTGGGCTGTCACAGTCATATAGTCCTGACCCTGCCCTGCTCCACTTGTCCACATGTCCGTGGTTAAGTGGACATTGGGTACAGCTGCATTTTTTAGGACACTGGTGACTCTTTTTCTGAGGTCTGTGTAAATTTTCGGTATCGCCTGCCTAGAGAAATGGAACCTAGATGGTATTTGGTACCGGGGACACAGTACCTCCAACAAGTCTCTAGTTGGCTCTGCAGTAATGATGGATACCGGAACCACGGTTCTCACCACCCAGGATGCCAAGGCCTCAGTTATCCGCTTTGCAGTAGGATGACTGCTGTGATATTTCATCTTCCTCGCAAAGGACTGTTGGACAGTCAATTGCTTGGTGGAAGTAGTAAAAGTGGTCTTACGACTTCCCCTCTGGGATGACCATCGACTCCCAGCAGCAACAACAGCAGCGCCAGCAGCAGTAGGCGTTACACGCAAGGATGCATCGGAGGAATCCCAGGCAGGAGAGGACTCGTCAGAATTGCCAGTGACATTGCCTGCAGGACTATTGGCATTCCTGGGGAAGGAGGAAATTGACACTGAGGGAGTTGGTGGGGTGGTTTGCGTGAGCTTGGTTACAAGAGGAAGGGATTTACTGGTCAGTGGACTGCTTCCGCTGTCACCCAAAGTTTTTGAACTTGTCACTGACTTATTATGAATGCGCTGCAGGTGACGTATAAGGGAGGATGTTCCGAGGTGGTTAACGTCCTTACCCCTACTTATTACAGCTTGACAAAGGGAACACACGGCTTGACACCTGTTGTCCGCATTTCTGTTGAAATAGTTCCACACCGAAGAGCTGATTTTTTTGGTATTTTCACCAGGCATGTCAACGGCCATATTCCTCCCACGGACAACAGGTGTCTCCCCGGGTGCCTGACTTAAACAAACCACCTCACCATCAGAATCCTCCTGGTCAATTTCCTCCCCAGCGCCAGCAACACCCATATCCTCCTCATCCTGGTGTACTTCAACACTGACATCTTCAATCTGACTATCAGGAACTGGACTGCGGGTGCTCCTTCCAGCACTTGCAGGGGGCGTGCAAATGGTGGAAGGCGCATGCTCTTCACGTCCAGTGTTGGGAAGGTCAGGCATCGCAACCGACACAATTGGACTCTCCTTGTGGATTTGGGATTTCGAAGAACGCACAGTTCTTTGCGGTGCTACTGCTTTTGCCAGCTTGAGTCTTTTCATTTTTCTAGCGAGAGGCTGAGTGCCTCCATCCTCATGTGAAGCTGAACCACTAGCCATGAACATAGGCCAGGGCCTCAGCCGTACCTTGCCACTCCGTGTGGTAAATGGCATATTGGCAAGTTTACGCTTCTCCTCCGACAATTTTATTTTAGGTTTTGGAGTCCTTTTTTTACTGATATTTGGTGTTTTGGATTTGACATGCTCTGTACTATGACATTGGGCATCGGCCTTGGCAGACGACGTTGCTGGCATTTCATCGTCTCGGCCATGACTAGTGGCAGCAGCTTCAGCACGAGGTGGAAGTGGATCTTGATCTTTCCCTAATTTTGGAACCTCAACATTTTTGTTCTCCATATTTTAATAGGCACAACTAAAAGGCACCTCAGGTAAACAATGGAGATGGATGGATACTAGTATACAATTATGGACGGACTGCCGAGTGCCGACACAGAGGTAGCTACAGCCGTGAACTACCGTACTGTGTCTGCTGCTAATATAGACTGGTTGATAAAGAGATGTCGTAGTATGTATGTATGAAGAAGAAAGAAAAAAAAACCACGGTTAGGTGGTATACAATTATGGACGGACTGCCGAGTGCCGACACAGAGGTAGCCACAGCCGTGAACTACCGTACTGTACTGTGTCTGCTGCTAATATAGACTGGTTGATAAAGAGATGTCGTAGTATGTATGTATGAAGAAGAAAGAAAAAAAAACCACGGGTAGGTGGTATACAATTATGGACGGACTGCCGAGTGCCGACACAGAGGTAGCCACAGCCGTGAACTACCGTACTGTACTGTGTCTGCTGCTAATATAGACTGGTTGATAAAGAGATGTAGTAGTATGTATGTATAAAGAAGAAAGAAAAAAAAACCACGGGTAGGTGGTATACAATTATGGACGGACTGCCGAGTGCCGACACAGAGGTAGCCACAGCCGTGAACTACCGTACTGTACTGTGTCTGCTGCTAATATAGACTGGTTGATAAAGAGATGTAGTAGTATGTATGTATGAAGAAGAAAGAAAAAAAAACCACGGTTAGGTGGTATACAATTATGGACGGACTGCCGAGTGCCGACACAGAGGTAGCCACAGCCGTGAACTACCGTACTGTACTGTGTCTGCTGCTAATATAGACTGGTTGATAAAGAGATGTCGTAGTATGTATGTATAAAGAAGAAAGAAAAAAAAACCACGGTTAGGTGGTATACAATTATGGACGGACTGCCGAGTGCCGACACAGAGGTAGCCACAGCCGTGAACTACCGTACTGTACTGTGTCTGCTGCTAATATAGACTGGTTGATAAAGAGATGTCGTAGTATGTATGTATGAAGAAGAAAGAAAAAAAAACCACGGTTAGGTGGTATACAATTATGGACGGACTGCCGAGTGCCGACACAGAGGTAGCCACAGCCGTGAACTACCGTACTGTACTGTGTCTGCTGCTAATATAGACTGGTTGATAAAGAGATGTCGTAGTATGTATGTATAAAGAAGAAAGAAAAAAAAACCACGGTTAGGTGGTATACAATTATGGACGGACTGCCGAGTGCCGACACAGAGGTAGCCACAGCCGTGAACTACCGTACTGTACTGTGTCTGCTGCTAATATAGACTGGTTGATAAAGAGATGTAGTAGTATGTATGTATAAAGAAGAAAGAAAAAAAAACCACGGGTAGGTGGTATACAATTATGGATGGACTGCCGAGTGCCGACACAGAGGTAGCTACAGCCGTGAACTACCGTACTGTGTCTGCTGCGACTGGATGATAAATAATGATATAAAATATATATATATATCACTACTGCAGCCGGACAGGTATATATATTATATAATGACGGACCTGCTGGACACTGTCTGTCAGCAGAATGAGTTTTTTATAGAATAAAAAAAAAAACACCACACAAGTGAAGTCACACGACGAGTGTTTAACTTTTTCAGGCAATCACAATATAGTATACTACTAACTATACTGGTGGTCAGTGTGGTCAGGTCACTGGTCAGTCACACTGGCAGTGGCACTCCTGCAGCAAAAGTGTGCACTGTTTAATTTTAATATAATATGTACTCCTGGCTCCTGCTATAACCTATAACTGGCACTGCAGTGCTCCCCAGTCTCCCCCACAATTATAAGCTGTGTGAGCTGAGCACAGTCAGATATATAATATATACATAGATGATGCAGCACACTGGGCTGAGCAGTGCACACAGATATGGTATGTGACTGTCTTGTACTCCTGGCTCCTGCTATAACCTATAACTGGCACTGCAGTGCTCCCCAGTCTCCCCCACAATTATAAGCTGTGTGAGCTGAGCACAGTCAGATATATAATATATACATAGATGATGCAGGCATGCAGCACACTGGGCTGAGCAGTGCACACAGATATGGTATGTGACTGAGTCACTGTGTGTACCGTTTTTTTCAGGCAGAGAACGGATATATTAAATAAAACAACTGCACTGCTGGTGGTCACTGTGGTCAGTCACTAAACTCTGCACTCTCTTCTACAGTATCAGCCTCAGGTCAATCTCTCTCTCTCTCTCCTAATCTAAATGGAGAGGACGCCAGCCACGTCCTCTCCCTATCAATCTCAATGCACGTGTGAAAATGGCGGCGACGCGCGGCTCCTTATATAGAATCCGAGTCTCGCGAGAATCCGACAGCGTCATGATGACGTTCGGGCGCGCTCGGGTTAACCGAGCAAGGCGGGAAGATCCGAGTCGCTCGGACCCGTGAAAAAAAACATGAAGTTCGTGCGGGTTCGGATTCAGAGAAACCGAACCCGCTCATCTCTAATATATATATCTCTATATATATCTCTATATATATATATATATATATATATATATATATATAGCAACAGGAATCTTGTTAGATTGTGCTCTGCTACAAAAATTCCACCAGCAACCGAATCCAGGCTTGTGCAAAAACAACAAATACCTTTTATTCAGGTAGCTCAAAAACAAAGATACACATAAAACAAAGATCACTGTCTTTAGTATAAATTACCAGGGAGGTCAGGCCCTGCCTCACTCCCTCTTACTTAATAAGGAACCCTTCAGGTCCCGGCATCCTGACACTAGTGGTCCAGCCCTCCGGATCCCACTGTCCCTAGCAGGCCTATCACCTGGACACTAATTGCCGTCAGGAGCCCTGACTCATGGGAGAGACTCTGCTTTAAACCCAGCACCCAGGTGCTGGCTGATGCAGCAGCTTCTTGGGCCAAATGGATGGGAACCTGGTCCATCCACACATCCCATCCACCCCCAGGACCCTGTGTGTAGTTTACAGGTAGCAAAGTACCTCTCCTGCCACAATATATATATATATACATATATACAGTCTGCTCGGACCGGCACTCCCCCTCCTCAACTTATCTGCTTAGGTGCCATCTCAGGTGTGGGTAGGTAGATGAAGCGTGAAGAAAAGCGGCACTCAAAGTCTGATATAGAAGTCAAATGTATTTCACACGTAAAAGTGAACCGACGTTTCGGGGACCAAACGCCCCTTTTTTGTTCACCTTGAAAAAAGGGGCGTTTGGTCCCCGAAACGTCGGTTCACTTTTACGTGTGAAATACATTTGACTTCTATATCAGACTTTGAGTGCCGCTTTTCTTCACGCTTCATCTATATATATATATATATATATATATATATATATATATATACTGTATATATTACTTAAAGATGAGAGCATTGCTGCCTGCCATGGTGCCGTCCATTCTTACACCAACTATGTACTTTGTTAGACCCTGCGGAGCCCTCGTGATGTCATATGAAGGATTATAATAAGAATACAAATTACTGTTATCTGGAAAAAACATTTACCAGCAAATCTATTATTTTCAAATGCTCTCAAATATTAGTAATCTAATCTATCATTTTCTTTTACATTGTAACTTGCAGAGTTATTATGCCAGTGCTGAGATTACGGCTTGGCACAGCTGGTAACAAAAGTGATTCCAGTGCTGTATAAAGAAGACATACTGTACATTCTTTTTTTTCACTGTGCGTTTAGCTACAGTATCATCCAATATCTTGTGCTTGAAGGTAAAGCTTTGGCTATCGTCAGCTTTCAGGTCTATTTACCTTTGGCGGCAGTGTGCCCCTGACATTTCTTATCACCTGGGGTGGATTTGGTGTTCAGGCAAAACATTATTGCTCTCTCCACCAATTCTGTTATTTTATCAGGTTATAAGCGCAAAAAGCTTCATTAGGCATCCCAGATGCCGCTTCCGTGGGTGACATCACACAGGGAGGAGCATGAGAAAGCCGTTACTTCATATTTTTAATAATATATTTTAAATATTTTATTAGAAACAAAAATATATCAAGGGGGTATTTGGTACCCCCCACCCCACCCCCATCTCTATAAACCCCCATTATAAAATAACTTCCCACCCCCCATTGGCAATATACCCCCCCCCCCCCCAGTGGACTTAAATGCTAATAACAGTACCCCACCACACCCTCTTAGTAGTAAAAATATTCCATGTTTATTTAACGACCCCACCCCATGTAAAAAAACACCTTTTATGCACCCCCCATACCATGTGACCTATGTATGTTTTTTTATTAGTTTACCCCCCTCCAACCTTTAGAATTATTTTTCCTTATTTTAACCCTTCCCCACTGTTTATAAATCCCCCTCCCACCAGTAGGTTACCCAACCCCCCCCCACCCAAATGTGCATATACCCACCCCTCCCCCACATGCAGAGCACAGCGAAGGGTGTGACAGTGCCCCCTGCTGCAGCTAATCTCAGCAACTTGTGCTGGGGGAGGAACTAACCCCCCCCCCCCCACCTAGACTGTGATCCCCATCGCATGCGGTGGCACGGCATTCCGGAGTGTGATATCGGCAGTGATATTGGATGTAAGGGCTCAGCTACCATAGGTGCAGGCAGTGCAGCTGCTATGGGGCCCAGAGCTGAGAGGGGCCACCTTCCCTGTCACAGTTACATGTGTTATATACAAGGGCGTAGCTACCATAGGTGCAGGCAGTGCACCTGCTATGGGGCCCAGAGCTGAGAGGGGCCCACCTTCCCTGTCACAGTTACATGTGTTATATACAGGGTGTAGCTACCATAGGTGCAGGCAGTGCAGTTGCTATGGGGCCCAGAGCAGAGAGGGGCCACCTTCCCTGTCACAGTTACATGTGTTATATACAAGGGTGTAGCTACCATAGGTGCAGGGAGTGCAGCTGCTATGGGGCCCAGAGCAGAGAGGGGCCACCTTCCCTATCACAGTTACATGTGTTATATACAAGGGTGTAGCTACCATAGGTGCAGGGAGTGCAGTTGCTATGGGGCCCAGAGCAGAGAGGGGCCACCTTCCCTGTCACAGTTACATGTGTTATATACAAGGTGTAGTTACCATAGGTGCAGGGAGTGCAGCTGCTATGGGGCCAAGAGCAGAGAGGGCTGCTATGGGGCCCAGAGCTGAGAGGGGCCACCTTACCTGTCACAGTTACATGTGTTATATACAAGGGTGTAGCTACCATAGGTGCAGGGAGTGCAGCTGCTATGGGCACCAGAGCTGAGAGGGGCCACCTTCCCTATCACAGTTACATGTGTTATATACAAGGGTGTAGTTACCATAGGTAC